>NC_141220.1:1380000-2022500 GCF_054856515.1 Filicampus tigris
AGTCCATCTTGATGTCTCCCGAACTGGGTTCAAAGATGAAGTTGTAACAGACAGCAGCTCTGTCACTACCGGAGCTCTCCCAGCTTGACCTGAAGAAATATACTCCCTGTTTAGTGTGACGACTCCACTCACAGTGGCCCTGCAACAGGTGGCACGCAACAGTCACATTTTCCAACACCATATATGAGTTCAGAGTCAACCAATAAACCTGCAACATACCTGCTCATCAATTGCTTCAGTTAAGCCCACACTGACTGAGATGTCCGGGGTTAGGTGGTACTCCAACCACATCGCTACACCATGGCAGTGGCCACTCCTGAAAACAGGATGAGCAGGAACCTCATCAAAGAAACACAAGGCAACTTGCTTGTTCGAACAACTAACAAGTGTGCTGGAATGTATCCTAGCTGAATTTGGGGAGAACATGGAAACACCATGAGGCCTGAGATTCAAATGCACAGATGCTCTCTGGAACCTCGCAAGCGCTAGATCGATAATCTGAATTACTAAAATATTGTTGCTGTTCTCAATTTAACCCATTAAGGCCTAAAGCGCCTTTCTCAACAGCTACCCAAAACCTAAGGTCACCTTTGGAATTACCCTTGAAAACCTGAAGCTCTCACAGAAATTCAACACTTACAAAATGATTAATATCTCAGCCCCTGTAGCATCTTGGACGTGGCTTTCACACAGGCAGAATTTATTATTTACTGTTTCAATTGGAGATGTAAAAATAACGTGTCAGTTCAAGATTAACACTATTTTAATTGAAAAAAAAATCGAGTGGTAATTACCATCCTCTATTCTGTTAGAAAAACGTCAATATCGTAATTGTCTACAAACCATATCATATCACGTTCGACTGGTTCCACAGGTCGTGCACGTCGTCTATATATCACTACCGTTACTTACTTTAATCAGAGCTCCCGGTGAGCGATGGCGTCCGCCATTAGCCTACCTACGGCTCGAAAAAAATTCCACGACATCCTCCGCGGTCTCGCGACACCGTCACATGTATATTCTGATGCATTAAGTTGGCTAAGAGACGGAGAATTGGATTGAAAAAGGACAGTGATGTATCCGCTCTCCCGGTTTGAAAGGTAGAAAGACGCAACAGCGCTCCCGGGCTTAATGGGTTAAACCTGTCAAAAACATATCGGTTTATCACTAGCCCAGTCACATGTCTAGTGATAAAAATGGGTTCACTGTATCGTCGATCTGAATTCGAGATAGATATATATATATATATATATATAGATAGATAGATATAGAGATATATATAGAGATATATATATATATATAGAGAGATATATATATATATATGCTGACATACAGTAAAAGGCAGACATGCTAATCAAAATGAGCCAATTAATGTTAGGATAAATTATAAATAACACACAAGGAGCAGTCCAGGGTGTTGTATACTTATCCTCTTATAGATGATAATTGTTAACGCAGACACGCAATACATCTGCTCTCTCCAGAATGTGGCTTGCAACCATTGCAACAGTTTAGCTCCCGGTGATTGATCACTTTTCTCTTGGGTGGGCGTCAAATCCCTGGTTTGGAATGATTTTCGGGAGTCTACTGTCCAAACCTTTTGCAAAAGGGCCAATTTAGTGAGGTGAAAATGTGGGGGGGGGCGATCATTTAGCCTGCCATTCTTTTTTACATGGACCACCAATAAATCCAAGCACATTTTAGCAAACAAGTCTGCCTTTTGTTTTTGACTTTTTTATTTAAGTTTCAAGATTCTTAAACATGTCTTTTGGTCCATTTGAAACATGACATGTCACTGGGAAATAAGTAAAAGTATTCAGTCTAGGGATGTGCGCGACTTGTCGTTTAACCGTCTACGATTTATTAAACGTTTAGTATTTTACTAGTTGGTTAAACACTGCATTAAGTATCACACATCTTGTTCCTCATACCTCTGCCGCTGTAAACATTAACAAGCTGAGCACCAAGAGAGAGAATTGCTCCCCTCCGTTACCGATACGTTTTTGCAATATAACGAAAATACAAATATAACAATGTCAACATGACAACTAAAATACATCCCAGTGTAAAAACCTTTTAACAGTAGAAAAAAAAATACAATACTTCTACTACAACTGTTTCAGAACAAATGTCAAGAGAGTCAAACTAAAAAAACAGCAATGTAACGAAAATACAAAATATAACTGTCAACTATAATACCTTCCATTGCACAATATTGTGAAAGTAAGGTCAGAAAGCGCAAACAATGTAAAAACCTTTAACATTTTAAAAAAATAAAATGCTTCCACTACAACTACTGTTGATTTTTTTTGGGGCTGAAAAGCCTCTGCCAGAGTACATTGTCTCTGTCTGCGGGGCTGTTCTAGGGGTAGAATCAGCGCACTACAAAATTCAAAATCGGCTTTTTTCTTGTTTTTTTTAATTGCACTGTTTTAACTAGTTATAACCTATAATATTGACTAGAGGTGGGGGAAAATTCCAATTTTTAGATACATCACGATTCAGACATGGACGAACCTGAATCGATTCACAATGGTCCATATTTCGATTATTTAAATATGTTAAAGTAATACAGAATGTTCAAAATAATGCGGAACTAAGAAGCGCGCCAATTGTCATTTCCGGGAAACTTTGGGATACGCCACGCAAACACGCACAGAGGAAAACAAACATGGATGACCGCTACCCCCTCGCCGTGAGATCCAAAATCTCCTTCTAGTACTTTGGCTTCTACAACGTCGACAGTGAAAGAGAACTGGACAAGAGCCACGTTATAGGTAAGCTGTGTCGCGCTAAAATAAAATACCTTGGCAACACAACAAACATGAGAAGTCATGTAAGTCAATTCCACCCTACAGAGGAGTCTGGGAGACAGCTGGCTGTTGTTGCTGCGGCTACAAGTGGCGCTACAGCGAATTACGAAGGCCATCTCGGCATTCATTGCCAAGGATTTGCGTACATATTCCGTTGTGGAAAATGAGGGATTTCGAGCACTGCTACATACATGGTAGCCCACATACATCATACCATCCCGACGCTATTTTACTGACACGGCGATGCTGACGCTCTACAACCAAACCAAAACAGAAGTCATGGCCTCGCTGTCAAAGGCAAATACGATCGCAGTTACGTGTGATGCGTGGACATCTGTCGCCACCGAATCATGTGTTACTCTAACTGCGCATTTCGTCACCTCTGAGTGGAAGCTAAGCTCTTATGTCCTCCAAACAAGAGCAATGAATGAAAGACACACAGGTGCTAATGTGGCTGAGCTGTTCAGCAGTGCCCTAAATGAATGGAACATCGTAAAGAAAGACAACGTTTTAGTTACAGATAATGCCGCTAAAATGATTGTCACTGCCGAGCTGGGTGGCTTCGTTCAACTGAAATGATGAAATGTTACAGAATTATACATTTATGCAACTCAGGACCCCCTTTTTATTTTGTTAAATATTGAATGTACTGCTGAGCTGCGGATACAGCAGGGGTATTTTATTTGTAACTCAGGGAAACCATTTCATGTTTACAAACATTTCAAATCAGCAAAGTACTTTTTCGAGCTGCTGGTACTGAAGTACATGCACATTTGTAACTAATTAGTAGTTTTTGTGTTCATTTATCTAATCTTAAGAGCCTCAACAGAAGGGGTTTTTTTTTTCACACAAAACGTTGCTATTCATTTTGGTATAGCAATTTTTTTTGTCAATATTTATTGATTACAGCATCGAACAAACTTTGTAACTTTCCAGTTTACACGCATTTCCATCAGTTTAATAAAATATAATGTAAATGAATTAATCTCTTGTTTCTTCTTACAAAGAATGCTTTTAAAAATTGCAAGTGAACCTTTAGTCAGTGAGATAAAAGATGTGTGTTGTGAAAAAGTTAAAACAAGTCAAAACAGCTAAATTAAAGATGCCTCAATAATCGTTTTATAATCGAATCGTAGTCCCTGAATCGGAATCGTGAAGTGCCCAAAGATTCCCACCTCTAATATTGACAAATATTTACCAGATTTTAAAACTTCCATAGTTCCCGAAAAAAAGGGACAAAAAATGGCAAAACGAGGCATTTTCTGACACATTTATTGAGAGAAAAAGACAAAAACAACCAGGCAGATTGCTATAATTGAAGTAATGAGCCCCCACTTTGTATATATGCAGTGCGCTGATTCTACCTCTAGGTGTCAGTAATGACTAAGGCATGGAGTTCAATTGCCGTTATGGTTTGAAAAAACAACAACCCGGAAATCGAGAAGTACTGACTACGGCGCTTCGTTTGGATACGTTGCTAAAAGTATACTTTCCTTTCCTAAATTTGAAAGGAAGCGCCTTTCTATCCCCCCGTGACCCGATGGCTTGTACCACAAATGTATATAAAAGGTGTTATAAGAGTTAAGAGCCGCTGAAGAGATCTCTGTACCTGCAATCGATTGATCATCCTTAATGTTACCGTATGTCCGTCACTGATGTTTGAATTTTTACTCATCGAACTGAATGTGAGCTTTTGCGACGTAGAATTTTTAGGGAGATGCACTTTTGTTTGAGGAATTAAAAACGTATCTTACTTTTAAAGCTACTATGACCGTCATGCTAAAAAACTGCCGGAGCTGCATGCTGGAGAGAATGTGAGGATGCAGTCTGGGAACAATTGGAAGACAGCTGTCGTCATGAAGGAGCAACAAAACTCATATGTGGTGTGCACGCCAGAAGGCAAGATGTTCAGAAGGAACAGGAGACATAAGGGGGACTGCTTAGTCTTAAATTCAGTTTCAAGTTTATTGGGATACAGTTCTTACCAAAAAAAAAAATCAAATTCAGATCGAGCAATTCAGATTCAAATTGAACACTAAATATACAATTTATGTGATTCAATAATTCAGTTTTTCAATTCAATTATTCAGTTTTCATTGAAAATGTTCAAGTTAAGCAATTCAGATTCAGTTTCTAGTGACACGAACATCAGCCCATAGGCTAAAAGTGTGCCTGAGTCACCCACTCAGGCAGAGACTCAGAGAGTAGCAGGAGGTGCTGGGCGAGAGAGAGGGGGTGGGGGAGAAGCGGCGCTTTGAGCGAAGTATTGAACTTGCTTAGTATCGATAATATCGATATTTGGATCGATCCGCCCACCCCTAGTTTGAGGAAGAAAAGTAAGTTCTGAAGATGTCGACGCTACCACGAAAAACAACGGCACCGTTTGGCAGTATTTTGATGCAGCAGATGACAACAAGGTTGTCTGTAGGCTTTGTAAGCATAAACTCGCTTACAACCACTCTCCCGGAGCGATGAGAAACCACAAAGTAAACCTCGATGTGAACCTGCAGGTCGATGGCGGCGGGGCCAGGCAGATGAGCATGAGCGTGTTTTGTTCCAGCCAGGCGCTGCGATGCTCACCGCCCGACTCGAGAGTAGCCAAAACCAAATGAAAGAGGAGATGCTACGAGCGTTTCGAGCGGGTCAACTATGTGGCCATAACTACAGACGGATGGACGTCCATAGCTACCTAATCTTAAATGACTATAACGTGTCATTATGTGGACGAAGGACATCTCCGCAGCTGTGTGCTTCATGCGCCTTGGTGGAAAGACACACAGCTGAAAACTTGGCTGCTCTCCTGCGGAATGTGATGGGTATGTGGGCACTAGAAAATAAAGCCGTAGCCTGTGTGCATGATAATGCACCTAACATATGGCGAATGAGACCCTGCTGGACTGGACCATTACTCATTACATTATTCATAATAAATGCCGTGCATTGCATTGGCAAGTTTATTTTTCTTTCAATTATTCACTTTTATTCAGTCAGTTATTGTTACATAAATAGAATTTAAAATAACAAACTCCTGAATGTTTGGGCTAAAATGGCCCCTACTGTAAATACACAAAACATTTGCATTTTAAACTTTGAATTCAATATGTATTCAATTTCAAGTTTTCTTGCTTATAGACTAGTCGACTGGTCGCAAATAAACTTTGAGACTAGTCGGCGGGCAA
The DNA here is from genome assembly GCF_054856515.1 of Filicampus tigris. Lineage (NCBI taxonomy): Eukaryota > Metazoa > Chordata > Actinopteri > Syngnathiformes > Syngnathidae > Filicampus > Filicampus tigris. The sequence continues at coordinate 1,385,993 of NC_141220.1, forward strand.
ATTAGTCGAAATTCCCATCCCTAGTATTCACCAGTGCATATTACATTTTAAACATCAATAACAACTGGCAATTAAATGTTCTCTTAACATTTTAATTCTATGACAGGGAAATATGTAAAATATACATACTGTATATCATATTCACCAGTACAGGCCAGGGTCAATTTCAAACATGGCATATTGTTGAAAATACATGTTCAGTGAACTTTTAGATTTGAAAACAGGGAAATAGGTAACAGTCTCCTTGCAAGCGAGGCAGACACAGTTGTGTATTTCAGTGAAAAAAAATAGTCAAATTTCCTTAAATTGTCCACCTCCCGCTGTTAACTTTCCCTTTTTTACTCAATGGGTCACACAGAGTTATGGAGTTGGACAGAGTGCTGCTGCCCTGTATGGAAATGCGAGATTGTATTTAGAGTGTATTTTATACGCTTGTCAGCGGGCCTATGGGCCAGACGTTATTAATTCTATGGCAGAGGGTGCGGGCCGGATAACATTTGACCGCGGGCCGCATTTGGCCCCCGTGGACTTTGGACATGCCTTGTCTATACAAATACTTTTAGATTACCGGTATTAAAAAAACAACAACAAACTAAACCTGAAAACACCGTAGTAGCATTACCAATGGTTACCAACGTCTTTGAACATTGACAATGACAAGTCTGTTCTCCACGCCGTTTGACTGACTCGGTCCGACGGGGCCTGAAATACTGACGCGAGATCACAGGCGCACTGGCGAACGCCCACCTCTGCTGGTTTGTCAAGGGTTTACATTAAAAATGACTGTTCGAATGGCTTCTGCCTTCTCCCAAATGTTATTGTCGATGAAAGTGAAAATCTTTTAAAAAATAGTATTGTTATCATTGTTGTATCACGCTTACCTTACGAATGGTAGAGAACCTTGGCTGATGATAGGCTGTTTCGGGACACAGCGTGTGAAGTCAAAGGTCATGACAGCTGTGGACTGAGTCAAGGCACGACATGGATACTCCCACAGAGGGTGGGGCTCTGCCTCGCGAGACTCCCGGAAATCCAGCGATTTCTGAAAAGACAGAAGACCATTTTGGTGACCCCCATACTCAAGGGAATACTCCTTAATTTAGATACGACTATCCCAACAAGCATCAATACTTAGTATGCAGTCAGATTCATATCAATGAGTGGAGTTAGGGATGGACAAGTAACGATACCAGTTATCGGGCCGATACCGGCCTTATTTCGATGTACAGTATGAGTTACTCGCCATAGCGGCCGATGCCAATCACCACTTGTGGCCATTTTAATATCAGGCTCAAAACGGCATGAATGGCTGACAGAACATGTTTCTAACTGAACTGTGTCCATGTCCATCCTCTCATTTGCTCATTAAGATGCAATTTCTGTATGTAGAGTGCATTATTAATGGGTTGCTACCAAAATATTATAAAATAATATTTGATAACCCAATTTCATTTTTTTAAAAACTTTAATCCATTAAATATATGACTTATTTTGAATAGATTAAACAAAATCTATATTCATCATCATGGAATGATATGAAATTTAAAATTTCCGGCCCGGCCCTGTTTTCCAACTTCATAGTGTCATGCTAAGCAGTAACAATTGAACCTGCATTATTTTGGACTTCAATTTATTTTGAACTAGGGGCTGCCACAAACGATTATTTTGGGAGTTGACTAATCACCAACAGTAGTTGCGATTCGTCGACTAATCGGATCATATTTAAATTGCGGCGTGACACACCAGCAAGCAGCTGCTGTAATATAACCATAATTAGTTTACAGCTTTCTTTATGTATGTACAAATTAATGAGATAATACAACATTCAACTTTGCAGCTTGTACCGGCAGTTCTCAGATGTTCATAAATGATGCAAATCATCTTAAATTGAAGTCAATATTGTGGCTAAAGTTTTGGCTGCAATTGTTTAGTGCATTTTAAAATGAAACCAAAACTATACAAAAAAAAAATAAAAATCAAACCAAAACTTTACATTCCCCATGAGCCGTCACCTTATCGTGGTGGAGGGGTTTGCGCGCCCCAATGATCCTAGGAGCTAAGTTGACTGGGGCTTTATGCCCCTGGTAGGGTCACCCATAGCAAACAGGTCCTAGCTGAGGGACCAGACTAATCATGGCTCAAAATGACCCCTTATGAAGACAAAAATTTATGGATCACGTTTTCCCTCGCCCGGACGCGGGTCACCGGGGCCCCCTTCTGGAGCCAGCCCTGGAGGTGGGGCTCGATGGCGAGCGCCTGGTGGCCGGGCCCAGCCCGAAAAGGACACGTGGGTCCCCCTTCCCATGGGCTCACCACTGGTGGGAGGGGCCAAAGGGGTCGGGTGCCTTGGCGGTCCGATCCCCGGCTACAGAAACTAGCTCTTGGGACATGGAATATCACCTCTCTGGCAGTGAAGGAGCCCGAGCTGGTGTGTGAGGCTGAGAGGTTCCGACTAGATATAGTCGGGCTCACCTCCACACACAGCTTTGGTTCTGGTACCAGTCCTCTCGAGAGGGGTTTGACACTTTTCCACTCTGGAGTTGCCCAGGGTGAGAGGCACCGAGCAGGTGTGGGCATACTTATTGCACCCCCGGCTTGGCGCCTGTACATTGGGGTTTACCCCGGTGGACGAGAGGGTAGCCTCCCTCCGCCTGAGGGTGGGGGGACGGGTCCAGACTGTTGTTTGTGCTTATGCACCAAACAGCAGTGCAGAGTACCCACCCTTTTTGGAGTCCTTGGAGGGTGTGCTGGAGGGCGCTCCACCTGGGAACTCCATCGTTCTGCTGGGGGACTTCAATGCTCATGTGGGCAATGACAGTGAGACCTGGAGAGGTGTGATTGGGAGGAACGGCCCCCCCGATCTGAACCCGAGCGGTGTTTGGTTACTGGACTTCTGTGCCTATCACGGATTGTCCATAACGAACACCATGTTCAAACATAAGGGTGTCCATATGTGCACTTGGCACCAGGATACCCTAGGCCGCAGTTCGATGATCGACTTTGTAGTCGTATCATCGGACTTGCGGCCGCATGTTTTGGACACTCGGGTGAAGAGAGGAGCGGAGCTGTCAACTGATCACCATCTGGTGGTGAGTTGGCTCCGATGGTGGGGGAAGATGCCGGTCCGACCTGGCAGACCCAAACGTATTGTGAGGGTTTACTGGGAACGTCTGGCAGAATCCCCTGTCAGAAGGAATTTCAACTCCCACCTCCGGCAGAACTTTTCCCACGTCCCGGGGGAGGCGGGAGACATCGAGTCCGAGTGGACCATGTTTCGTGCCTCCATTGTTGAAGCGGCCGATCGGAGCTGTGGCTGCAAGGTGGTCGGTGCCTGTCGTGGCGGCAATCCCCGAACCCGCTGGTGAACACCAGCGGTAAGGGATGCTGTCCAGCTGAAGAAGGAGTCCTATCGGGCCTTTTTGGCCTGCGGGACTCCGGAGGCAGCTGACAGGTACCCGCTGGCCAAGCGGAATGCAGCTCTGGCGGTTGCTGAGGCAAAAACCCGGGTGTGGGAGGAGTTCGGGGAGGCCATGGAAAATGACTTCCGGACGGCTTCGAGGAAATTCTGGTCCACCATCCGACGTGTCAGGAGGGGGGAGCAGTGCACCATTAACACTGTTTATAGTGGAGATGGGGTGCTGCTGACCTCAACTCGGGACGTTGTGGGTCGGTGGGGAGAGTACTTCGAAGACCTCCTCAATTCCACCGACACGCCTTCCACTGAGGAAGCAGAGCCTGGAGACTCTGAGGTGGGCTCTCCTATCTCTGGGGTTGAAGTAACCGAGGTAGTCAAAAAGCTCCTCGGTGGCAAAACCCCGGGGGTGGATGAGATCCGCCCGGAGTTCATAAAGGCTCTGGATGTAGAGGGGCTGTCATGGTTGACACGTCTCTACAACATCGCGTGGACATCGGGGACAGTGCCTCTGGATTGGCAGACCGGGGTGGTGGTCCCCCTTTTTAAGAAGGGGGACCGGGGGGTGTGCTCCAATTACAGAGGGATCACACTCCTCAGCCTCCCCGGCAAGGTCTGTTCAGGGGTGCTGGAGAGGAGGGTCCATTGGAAGGTCGAATCTCGGATTCAGGAGGAGCAATGTGGTTTTCGTCCCGGCCGTGGAACAGTGGACCAGCTCTACACCCTCAGCAGGGTCCTCGAGGGTGCATGGGAGTTCGCCAAACCAGTCTACATGTGTTTTGTGGACTTGGAGAAGGCGTTCGACTGTGTCCCTCGGGGAGTTCTGTGGGGGGTGTTTCGGGAGTACGGGGTAACGAGCCCCCTGATAAGGGCTGTCCGGTCCCTGTACCACCGTTGTCAGAGTTTGGTCCGCATTGCCGGCAGTAAGTCGGATTCGTTTCCAGTGAGGGTTGGACTCCGCCAAGGCTGCCCTTTGTCACCGATTCTGTTCATAACTTTTATGGACAGAATTTCTAGGCGCAGCAGAGGTGTCGAGGGGGTCGGTTTGGTGGCCTCAGTATTGCATCTCTGCTTTTTGCAGATGATGTGGTACTGTTGGCTTCTTCAAGCCGCGATCTCCAACTCTCGCTGGAGCGGTTCGCAGCCGAGTGTGAAACGGTCGGAATGAAAATCAGCATCTTCAAATCTGAGACCATGGTCCTCAGTCGGAAAAGGGTGGCGTGCCCTCTCCGAGTCGGGGATGGGATTCTGCCCCAAGTAGAGGAGTTCAAGTATCTTGGGGTCTTGTTCACAAGTGAGGGTAAGATGGAACGGGAGATCGACAGGCGGATCGGTGCAGCGTCTGCTGTGATGCGGACCCTGTATCGGTCTGTCGTGGTGAAGAAGGAGCTCAGCCGAAAGGCGAAGCTCTCAATTTACTGGTCGATCTACGTTCCCACTCTCACCTATGGTCATGAGCTGTGGGTCATGACCGAAAGAACAAGATCTCGGATACAAGCGGCCGAAATGGGTTTCCTTCGCAGGGTGTCCGGGCTCTCCCTTAGAGATAGGGTGAGAAGTTCGGCCATCCGGGAGGGACTCAGAGTCGAGCCGCTGCTTCTCCGCGTTGAGTGGAGCCAGTTGATGTGGCTCGGGCATCTGATAAGGATGCCCCCTGGACGCCTCCCTGGTGAGGTGTCCCGGGCATGTCCCACCGCCAGGAGACCCCGAGGACGACCCAGAACACGCTGGAGAGACTATGTCTCCCGGCTTGCCTGGGAACGCCTTGGGATCCTTGGGAAGATGTTGTTGGGGAGAGGGAAGTCTGGGCTTCCCTGCTGAAGCTGCTGCCTCCGCGACCAGACTTCGGATAAGCGGGAGATAATGGATGGATGGATGGAAACTATACACTATGCAGAGTTGCACTAATTCCATGAAACTATAAATACAAAAAGGAATACTTGTAATTAAATTTCACTCTTTTGGCACCAAGCATTTTTTTTTTTATGTAGAAGGTAGTGAAATCAGAGGAGTAAATTAGGAAAAAGCACTGTGCTAAAGAAAACTAAAATAAAAACTTGGTTTTAAATGTTGTTTTCATTTAACCTTTATACCAAATGTTTTGTCCTTCCTCAGTAATAAATATGGGTAATTTAATAGTAGTAAATTGGTCTGCACAATCAATGCAACAGGGGAAAAAAATCTTTAACTATTAGGAGGAACATCTTTTTAAACATTTTTTTTAGTACTATAACATAGTATATTGCAACAAACTTATGTGTTTTATTGTTATGTGATGCCAATGAGGGCTTGTGGCAAATTTACAAATGTTATTGTTACTTTGAGTAATGGAATTTCCCAGTTCCCAGTGAACGCATCACTCCGTTTGCGAGAGATCTTTCTGCTTCGATGTCAAACACGGCATACGCACACTGTTGTGGTTGTAAAAAACGCGAGTTTGCTGACTAATGCCTCCTTAATCCATTTTAGACGCTACAATAAGTTAGCGTAGCAAAAAGGACATCGTGTCCGTGGACATCAAACACACACCGTAACCGGTATGTGTGTGCTAATTACAGCTAGCTTTCAGACGCGGCTGAACGTGTCAGGAATGAAAAAAGGCATCAGCCACAACGTGCTTCCTTTCTCGATTGTCGAGAATTTCCGTCGTGCTGCCATGAGGGGGAGGTTTGCAACGCAAGTATTTGTGGGTGAAATGTGCCGTAACTTTAGGTCTCTGTTGCTAATACCAGGTAGCCATACATCCCGCGTCACTACCCACAATGCTTCTGTGTAGATCACGAAGACCTGGAAGGCTAGGCCCTGATACAGCAAAAAGACGCTGGCCAACAGAGACAGACGCTTACCCCCGGGGCGTCCGGCCGGCTGTCGGCACGTCACGCTGGTGGAATACACCGCAACGACAGAAAGTAACGCTGACCATTAAAGTAGCTTCTCTGCATGCATAAGATGTAATACCCTTCCATACCATCGGCGGCGGTAGTCACCATTTCTCATGGTTAGAAAACTCCAACCGGAAAGCTGTTGGCCGGGGGCGGATTATAAAAACGTAAACAATGCATTTAGCTCTATTCTTCGCTCACGATGAACTCCCACGCGAAGTACCGTATTTTCCGGTCTATAAATCGCTCCGGAGTACAAATCGCACCCGCCATAGAATGCATAATAAAGAAGAAAAAAACATAAGACGCACTGGAGTATAAGTCGCATTTTTGGAGGAAATTAATTGTGCTCTTAGTACACATCATTTCCACCGAGCTACATTTAGCTAACATTCACACATATAGCATACAAGAAAGTTACGGTAAGATAACTTTAAACTCACCAAAACAGTTGTAGATCGATTAAATAAGTCAATTTATCCCCGATCGTGTAGAATGTTTCCAAGTCTGCAAAAGTATTTATGTATTCGGTCGTAATTATCTCTTAGTTCTCTTCCCTGCTCTCAGCTCTGTACGTGTGGCTGATGCAAGACCCCAGCCAATGTTTTAAAGCAACAGTACACTATTTCGTATCGATGTATATTGATAGACAGTCAAATTGTCTTTATCATACTATTTTAATTACTTATCAAAATGTTAGGTTTTAACCATTTAAATTATTCATGCATTCTAATAGCTCTTAGGATTTATCTTTATGTTTCTTTATGTGGGTTACAATAAGATGTGAAATGATGTACACTATACATGTTATTCTGCCAGTTGTAAAGTCAATATGTAATGCTGGTTTATATGCAGCCTTAGAACGCCCTCCTGTGGTTGTTTGGTGTATTGTTTGCTGACATTGAAAAGGAAAGAGATACAATATAATATGTTAATAATTTCTCACATAAGTCGCACCCCAGGCCAAACTATGAAAAAAACGGATTTATAGTCCGAAAAATACGGTAAACCATCACGTTCTTGACACGGTATTGCGAAATACTTACATTGTCAACCCTCGCTCTTGTACTTGTAAGAAGATTAAGGCAGCGGAGGCGTGCTCACTGTTTTTCCACATTTGTCACTTCCCGTTGGTCCTCCGCGCGCTGATTTGCTAGCTAACAGCCAATCAGAGTGACCAAATGTCACGACTGGCGACGCCGATTCAACATACGTAAACGCCCCCCCTGACGCTTAGAGACAGGTTACGTCACTACAACAATCACACGGTGCTTAAAGACGCCAGGACGCTTCACGACCTCAGACGTCAGTTTGGTGTATCAGGGCCTGATGACCGCGACTGAGCATGTGCGTCCTTGACAGGCAACTAGCCAGTGGGGAAAAGACGAGGCTGTTTCAAGAGAAAAGCAATGTGCCAAATAAATAAATATATAAGTAAACGACTCTTCGACGACTTAACTTAATTGTCGACTATTTAGATCGTCGACGTCGTCGTGATTACTTGGCAGCCCTATTTAGAACAAAGACTCAAACTTTTGTTCATTTATTCCAAATGAATCCTAAATTCAGAGTTAGTTGTTTGTGTTTTATTTTGGAACTCAATCCTCTATTGCAGAGTGACTGTTCTGCCCTTTGTCAGAAATAAACAAAAATAATCATGCTGCTATCGGCCTGAAAAAAAATGGTATCGAACATCTCTAATTGTAATATTAAAATGTTTAATTTTACCTGGATCATTTCATCCATGGGCGTGACATCAAATCCCTCACATGTAACACACGGAGCGCGTATCCGCCATAAATCCTAGTAAACAAATATAATGACATGTCAACACAATCCTTAGGTGATCCTTCAATATCCCTCTTCCTACAGTATCACACTAATGTGAGTCAACCACCGCACATTCACGGTTTGGCAGTGTCAAATTCTTGTATGGCTGCCAATGGAACTGGTTCCCTTCGTATTCATTGATGTGGATGATGACAAAAGCAGTAGGATGAAAAGAAGTGTTCGGGCAACATTAGTCTAACAAATGCTTCAAAACCCATCGGTTCTCCGATACTCCACAGTACAGATGCATAAAGACCTGAGGCATAATGTGAAGGCAACCAATGACTTTTTAAGGCAAAGAAGTTTAATATCATACAAGTCAATCGCCTACCCTGAATCCTATTGTGCCTGCATTTCACTGCAGAAGACAAAAATGTAGGGAACTGAAAACAAGTGTAGTAAAGTCATGGCAGAGCATCAGTATGTGCCAATGCGCTCCAAACTTCTGTTGTAACTGACTGCAAACAATTTGGAGCCAAGCATTAAAAAAGTTCAAGTTTGATTTATAATTCTTAATTTGTAACATTAGCTTTGGTCCCTATGGGAAGTATATACACAAACTGTTGCTGACCATAATAATAGTTGAATAATAACGATAATAATAATTATGCATCAGAAGCGGGTTGAGTCAAGTGCAACCATACAGTGCTCCCATCTAAAACTTGGGCTCGCAAATCAAAGCAAAAAAAAAAAAATCTGCTGATCGACAGCTCATGTCTAGAAAAACTCAGGTCACTTCTAGCTCAAGGCACCTCTCTCATTCAAGAACGAAGGGTTAAAACCCTAATGTAAAGAATACAAACATTTTCTCAGTATATTCAGGGAGAGTAGTTTTAGACCATTGCATTCAAAACCTGGTTAAAGTCCATGATAAAACTTAATCTTCCCTTTCTATTAATTCAAGCCAAGCTTAACATGAGGACAGGTCAATTTTACCAAAGGAATCATTAAAAAGCATTCAAAACCAAGAGTAGTACCTGAAACTCTACAGTTACCATGTGTAGAGTGGCGGAGCAGGGCAGGATGGTGGCATTGGGTCGAAGAAGGCCCGCAAGAGTGGTGCGGCAGTACCAAAAGTACAGAGAGTGCCAAGGTAGGAGGCTTGTGCAGAAGTATGGTTCACCCATCAGCACTGAGATCTGCAGCAAAGAGGGGGGGTTTACTTCAATGTGACTTCTATTTAGGGGTGTACATAATTTTGGTGTGGTTCTCAAATGAGCACAAGCATGAAGTTGTTGGTGCTCCTTTTTTTCTCGACACAACGACCTCATGGATGAACTTCCAGCCAAAGCCCATTGGGGCAAAGTTGAGCCTGAGAGCCACATTCGGCCCGTCTACAGCCTCTGACCAGCCCTTGTAGCCTTTACAATGTCAAAATAAAACATCAAGTATGCGCTGCTTCTATTTTGGTGTGCATGCGTGACAGCAGTGTAACCCACCAAGTGCAGCAACTTGTATTCAGTGTTGCCAATTAAAAATATTGTCGCCATAGCCATCGCCAACTGTGGTCCTCATATTAGTAACAATCTTCTTTGCTGCATTGTGGAGTGAAAAGGGATATTGCCCTGGTTATGATTTGGGAATCTAATTTCTAGGGATTGATTGATTGACTGATTTATTGAACATATAAACACAACATGAAAGACATGAAGAAAAAACAAAAAAAAATGTCATAATGTCATAATATCGGCAATATTGTGATATCGCGTTATTAAAATTGCCACAATATATCGGCGTCATCATGCCACGCTGTTAATAGAAACAAATCTGTTTGAAAGCCCAAGTTGTTTTCCATTTGTGCAGTTCCAGCCCCCTGTGATGGTTAGTTTATTAGTGCGTGTTTAATATGAGGTCATTTTTGCCACCTATAATGGATAGCTAGATGTTGAATACCCACGCTAATCGCCAGATAAAGAGAACATAACAGATTTGAGTTACTCCACAAATTGAGCCGATTCACAATGTGTTCATTAGGGCTGCCACAAATGATTATTTTGGTAGTCGACTAATCACCAAAAGTAGTCGCGATTAATCGACTAATCGGATCACATGTAAATTGCGGCGTGTCGCAATAGCAAGCAGCTGCTCTTATATAACCATAATTAGTTTTTAGCTTGATTATGTATGTACAAATTAATGAGATGATACAACATTCAACTTTGATTAAACTTTGCAGCTTGTACCAGCAGTTCTGAGAAGTTCAATCATAAATGATGGTGCATCTTAAATTGAAGTCAATATTGTGGCCTTAAAAGCGTTGGCTGCAATTGTTTGGTGCAATTTAAAATGAAATCAAAACTATACACTATGCAGAGTTGCACTAATCCTATGACACCGTCTATAAACACAAAAACAAATACTTGTAAACACATTTCACTCTTCTTTGGCACCAAGCATTTTTTTTAAGTAGAAGGTAGTGAAATCAGAGGAGTAAATCAACTCAAATAAACACTTGTATTTCTTTTCTTTGATGCCAATATTTATTTTTTTTCACGCAAAATTAATATCGGCTCCAAAAATCGGTTATCGTCCGCCTTGACTACTAATAATCGGTATCGACCCTGAAAAAAACATATCTGTCTATCTCTAATTTCTACCTACTTGAGCATTGTAGCACTTTTTTGCCCTCACAGGTAAGACTAATGCCCACCCACACCTGGCATCCCGGTAACACCACTGACCGGGAAGATCAAAATCTATGTCAAAATCTGAATCAGAATCAGAAAGGAAATTAACCAAATCATGGCCATCTTCACAGTCAGAAAAATCTGAGTCTCAAAACAAAACATCGGGTGTTACAGTAGAAGGGGAACCTGCAAAACTAGGACAAGTAGATGGCAGAGATGAGAGAGATGTGGAAGCAAAGACAGAGCTTACACGAAGGGTGTCGGGGTGGTCGGCGACCCATCATGGAGGAACGACACGAGAGGTTCCCAGTGAAAAGGCAAAGCAGCAGTCGGTGAGCCAATCACTCCCCGATTGGAGGTGGAGGGATGGTTACGAGCAGGTAGTGACGTCTTCGGCTTGATGGATTGTATCTGAGTCGGCTGGGTCCACGACTGGTCAGTACGTTCTGTCACGTGAGGATCGGAATTTGCACCCACATGCAGACATGGCACGGGAGTTGTAGAGTAAAAAGTCTTTATCAACGAAAATACAAAGTAACTACAGAAAACTGAAACTGAAAGAGAGTTTGCATCCTCACTCGAAGGTTTGACGTACTGAGAACGTGTCACTCAAGTTTATAATCTGTAAGACATCAGACCTATCTGACATCATAAAGGACTACGCATAAAAAGGACCATAGCAACTGCATAGCAACGGATACATCAACTAACAACCAAGTAACAACCAGTCATAGCACAAAAGACATATAAAAACGCCAAGGCTTCTCTGGGCCCGAGTTTATCGAAGATGCCGGTGGAAAAGTGTCCTGTGGTCTGACGAGTCCACATTTCAAATTATTTTGGGAAATTGTGAACGTTGTGTCCTCCGGGCAAAAGAGGAAAAGAACAATCTGGACTATTGTGGATGGAAAGTTCAAAAGCCATCATCTGTGGTGGTATGGGGCTGTGTTAGTGTCCATGGCATGGGTAAAACGCACGTCTGTAAAGGCACCATTATTGCTGAAAGGGCTGCATTAGCGGAGTCCAACCTTCAATGGAAACAAATCTGACTTAACTGCCGGCATTGCGGACCAAACTCTGACATGGGTCATACAAAGACCGTACAGCCCGTATCAGAGGTTTCGGCATCTTCCCGAGGCACCCCCCACAGAACTCCGAGAGGGACAGAGTTGAATGCCTTCTCGAAGTCCACAAAGCACACAAACTGCTTGGGTGAACTCCCATGTACCCTTGAGGACTGTGCCAAGGGTATAGAGCTGGTCCATTATTCCACGACCATGACGAAAACCACACTGCTCCTCTTGAATCTGAGATTCAACTTCGCGACGGACCATCCACTCTAGCATGCCTGAACAGATCTTACCAAAGGCCTGATAAGACTCCTTCAGCTTGACCAAATCCCTTACCGCTGGTGTCCACCAACAGGATCGGGGAATGCCGCCACGACAGGCACCGACCACCTTAGGGTCACAGCTCCAGTCAACCACCTCGACAAGGAACATGGTCCATTTGGACCCAATGTCCCCTGGTACGTGGATGAAATTTTCCCCTTGTACATGGGTGAAATTTTGCTTGAGGTGGAAGTTGAAACTCCTGAAGGGCACCTCTCTTGAGAGGAATGGTACCAGAGCCCAAGGAAATACAATATAGGTACAACAGTCAAGCAATACACAAAACTAAAGCAGCTTCTTGTACACCCCAAGGCAAAATACATCCAGACGATAAGTGCAACGTAATATACGAAATACCACAAAAGGAGGAAAAAAACAAGAGAATTTTGTGCTGATGTAGTGTGCTTAACTACGTGAGTTAACCAAATCATCTGAGTCTTTGGTGTTTCCGGTACATCCACTAATTCGAGCCAGTGATTGATTAATTGTAGCTACTCCCTTGATCCTGTTAACTCCCAATGCTATTGCTAATGGGGTGGCGCTAATGAAGATATGCTGCATCAAAGAGAAGCCGGCTGCAGAGCCATTTACTCTCAGAAATGCTGAATACCGTATTAATAATAATTCCCAAACTGTTTGAAATTCTATCATGGTTTAAACCATGGAATATAGTGTGTTCATATTCATGATATTTTAATAATTGCACATCGAGGGTATCATCGCATTGCCGCCCCATTCGTTGTAAATTATTGCATAAATTTGCTCCCAAAAGAAACAAATATTGTATTGAAATTCAAATGTATTCATTTAATCTGGTTCCACCCTAACCTGGAAGTTGTTGTCCACTGGGCGGATATTACATAGTGCATTCAATAAGAAAGTAGGAAGAGGCGACGAGCAGGAAATGAGATGAGCGAGAGTGGAACGATTAAGGAAGAGACATGAATGACAAGAAATACACTTAAAGCATTCTAGCTACAACTGGTTAAGGGCGCACATGGTAAATAGAATTCTTGTGTTTGAAGATCTTTAATTTTCATGTTTGTTCGTGTTGACAGTGGTTAACATTGTACAATATCAGTGTGTACTTGAAATGCCTTTGATGAGATGAAACATGGCATTCTGATTAATATTGCGTTTGTGGAATATGAGTTAAGCAGCAAAATCCACCCCTTTTTTGCCATTTCAAGGGGGTGGCCATTTTGTCATTTCTATCGACTGAGCACTGACTGACACAGCTCACCTGTTTTCTGAAGCTGAGCCGTGATTGGTCGTTACCTGAGCCCTGAACAGTTGCAATGTCATTTTCAGTCAGAAGTGACAAAATGGCTGACCACTGAAATGGTTAAACACGGTTGGATTAACTCTTATTCCACAAACGCAATAATTATCAGAATGCCTTGTTTGAACTAGTAGGCTTGCATAGAACATATTCTTGAAAAGAACATGTTTGGGTTGACTTCCGCTTTAGGAACCTTAGTCCATATTAGGAAGTAACTAAATGTTACTTGAATGTTGTATAGAGTTTATTGTGAAGAATATTAATTTATATATTTCATTTCATTTCACTGTGTTAATTGGCTTTGTATTTCAACTGAAAAGAAGAATAAAAATACAAAAAAATCAGTACAAAGTGTGGATGGTTGACCAGGACGTAGCTACATTCGTGGAAAGGTACCTGCTCTCCTCCCAAATCTTTAAGGCTCAGCTGCTCAGGCCTGACATCCAGCAGCTCAACACGTCCTCTCAGTGAGTTTGCTTCCAGGACCTGGTGATAAAATGGGGGACACCATTTTTAAAGCTGTGAACATCTATAATACATACCTGGGATACAATTGTTTCTGGAGAAAAAAACCCATTCCAAACTCAAAATGTTACCATCATAAAAACCTTTTAACTGTACGTTATGTCTTAAGTATCAATTTAACATTCTGAATTGTCATACAAGAACAAAGATAGCTTCCCATGGGCTGCACTGGCCTGTCGCGGTGAAGATGCAGCTGAGCCGAAAGGCAAAGTTCTCAATTTAACAGTTGATCTATTTTCCCACCCAAACCTATGGTCAGAGCTGGGCGTTTCTCCAAAGTCACGAACCGGTCCGCCTATCCGCCTATGACGGACGCACATTTTGTAGGCAATAAACAACAGACGGGAAACTTAAAAAAAATAGTCGGACCAAGCATAGTCGGAAGCCTATTTTCTTTCCCGTCTATGTAATCGTCTATTTTGGCTCCTGCTAATGCTGTTGAATCGCTGCAGAAAGCTTTCAATTCCAGGAAGGGTCCGCGAGTAGTCCCCACAGTGTTCACTCTTGAGGGAAATGAAATTGACGTGGTCCATCTGTACAAATATCTGGGTATCTTGCTTGACGATGCTCTCACTTTTCAATTCATATTGAAGGGACAATGTGTAAAAGCGCATATTTTTGCCCTCTAGTGGTGAACTAATAGAACATCCTAAATTTTTTTGTTTTCTTTGCCCTCCTGGGGGTTAAGGTCAGGGGATGTCGTTAATATTTGTCAACTGTGGGCATGTGAAGCCCTTGGAGACTTTTCTGTAGTTAAGGGCTATATAAATAAATGTTACTTGACCCAGGACATAATTGGAGAGAATGACTCCCGGCTCGTCTGGGAACACCTCTGGATCCCCCTGAAAGAGACAGATGTCTGGGCTTCCCTATTGAAGATGCCCCCTCACCCTGAGGCCAGGTAAGTGAAAGATGGATGGAAAAGGATAAAGATACACTTATGGATTTGAACTGCAGATGCGTAGTGAACTAAAGTCTTAATGGCGTTGTGACCATAGAGTTTTTTTTGTTTTTTTTCAGAGAATTTCGGCAAAATTCTACAATCCTATTGTACTTTTTTTCTTACGTGTGCTATGCTTACCTCCTCAATAACCTGTTTCGTCATGCTGAAGTTTTCCAAACTGAAGACCTGCCAAGATTTGATGAGAAAAGAGGACACATCAATAAACAAATGAGAAATGTGTAGGGCAGGCAAAAACAATCAGAGCAGTGTACCTTTTTGGCTCCCAAGAGATGTGCAAACACAGGAAGAAGACTTCCATCACTCACTCCGAGACATATGCTGTCCTCCTTCAGAACCTGGAGTCAGCACAAGAACTTCAAAAGAAGCCGAACACATACAGGTAGTATCAGACAGTTCAGTTCACTTACACTGTGCAGTGCATTGACGTAGCTCTCCGTGCGAACTTTGTCATTCAGTTCACCAAATCGTGGTCGAGTCCAGACCAAGTGGGCCTGGCATGTACAGGAAGGCCGGGAGAAAATCAGCTTGTCCTGTGAATTCTGTCGGCTGACAACAGACGCAATGTGGACAGTCAAAACTTGGGTGATGAGTGACAAAAGCAAATCCCACATGCAGTGTTGGGGGTAACGCGTTACAAAAGTAATGCAGTACAGTAATACATTACATTTAGGCAGGAACGACGTAATGTAACTTGTTCCACAGAATAGCTGCACTGGACTATATGTATACATATATACATACATATATATATACACACACACATATATACATATATATACACACACACACACACATATATATATATATATATATACACATATATATATATGCATATATACATATATATACATATACATACATATATACATACATATATATACATACATACATATACATACATACATATATATATATAATATATACATATACATATATACATATATAATATACATACATATATATACATACATATATATACATACATATATATACATACATATATATACACATACATATATACACATACACACATACATATATACACATACATATATACATACATGTATACATACATAGTATATACTGTATATACATGCAAGCAACATGGTGCATTCAGGAGGGTAATTTCACAATGTCGGGAACTTGCAAATGCACAGCGCCATTTTGCACATTAGCCGTTTTTCTTCAATTTTCACATTTTAAAGATGGAGCGAAGCAGAATTCGAAATCATGATTAAAATTTTGATTCATCTTCCAGCCCCAATATCAAAACAATTAAACATACGTTAAAATCAAATTGTAAAATACAGAACTAAATATATATTGAAATAAAGAAATCTTAATATAAATAATTATTGAAAAAAAAATAACTTCACTAAACATGAATTTATTTAATTGGCACTCCGGGTCCTCCATAGTGGCAACCTGTGACAGGGAAAAGCCAAAATCCATTTTCTGTAATAGCATTAATCATCTATGGGTAAACGATGTTGTACCTGTGAGACTGGAGGCTGTACCATAGACTGTAGTCATCGTGGTAGACAGTGAGACTCAGATCTTCTCCTTCAGCCACCTTGCACTCACCAGGCAGGAAGTAAACACTTTGCATCCAGTGGTCTCGCCACTAACATAAACCACTAGTGTTGAGCGCACATGACAGCTGACATTGACATATCTTCCCAAGACTTATTTAACTTACTGGAGCCATCTTTGGCTGTGGGTATGTCCAGCTGGGAGCCATGGTGCACACAATGGTTCCACTTGGATCCATGTCCAGGTCCCACCAGGAGAGCACCACTTGCGCCTGACCATTGGTCTTAGCCACGAACTGAGAGGAGTAGGACTGGGGAGCACTGCTTACAGGCTTACTGAAGTCCACACTGATGAGCAAAAGTTTGATGTTAAAAATAAATAAATAAATAAATAAATACATAAATAAAATAAAATAAATCAGGAGCGTAAGAGAAGATGCTTCAAACCTGAACATGGTGCAGATTGGACCCAAAGCGGTGAAGCTATGGGGTGAAATCTGGCTGAGCTGAATGTCACATACTGAATGAGTGCCACTGCAGTTGCCCACAGCAGGCGGGGGCAACAACTGGGTACCCTGCAACTCTATCGGCTGCAGCTGAGCCCAGCTCCATAACAGCTGCGACTCCACCAGCTGGGCATAGACAGTGGCCCGGTGAGGTACTGCCACACAACCCTCCTAGAGGGAGGAAAGAAAATGGATACCTTCGTTGTTAGATGCTGTAAATGTGTTTCAATATTGATTACTTTGTGCCAGCAAATGAGTGATGGGCGGCAACACAGATGCGTCAGCGCATGTGTCGAGCTCATAGCATGAATTCACGAAACCCCTTGCCGGTGCGCGAATTGCTTCATGAAAAAGTCACGTGACCAATACAGCCACTTAGGACTGTAATACATTTTTCCGGACAATATATTTTCCCAGAAAATGTAACGATGTACGTCTATCACGATAAAATAAAAAGATATGGTGTTTATTTCATGCCGCTGTGATGGATGGAGATAGTGATGATCTTAGAGCAAAAATAAAGTACATCCTTTTTAAGTGCAATTATCTTTCAATTTTCAAGGATATTGAGCATTTTTATTGAAATTTAGAAAAATAAAATATATTATAGATAGATCTTATAGATCAAATAGTTATCAATTAAAAATTACTCAGGCTCTGTTAAATGAAATTGCACTTAAGCAAATATACATACTGTCCGTAAAGGCTGAGTAAAATGAGTACGTACATCCTTATTTCGGAAAAAAAAAATGTTTTGCTGTGTTTTTATGCTGTTCTTGCAGGTGTACCAGTAAGACCAGGACTGACTCAAGATCAAAATCATTTTTTCAGTATTCATACTTTGTGATTACTCTTAAATAAAAGCCTTACTCGTTACACCGGTCTCATTGTCAATTTTGGCACTCAAAATGGGTATCTGGTGCCGTTCGCCAGTCGCTTCTCTCCCTACGGCCAGCCCGTGGCGACGGCTATGGTGAATAGTTTGCGTTTTTATTTCACATTAACACACACTACCACATTCACTGCTGCTAGGTACTTCAGTAAGTTAGCACAATACAGAAAATCCAAGGCAATTAAAGTGTCATTTAAGTTCAAACAGAGGTCCCCAACCAACGGGCCGCGGACAAGTACCGGGCCATGGGCCACTTTGGACCGGCCCGCGGCGGGCCGCACTGATGAAAGGGAAAAAAAAAAAAACGTACAGTACTTCTGGTTTATTTATTATCTGAGGCTGAATAATATTTCATTTTGAAAGGTGACCGTATTCTCTCTGTTACATCCATCTCTGACTGACTCTTAATGCATGTCAAGTTCTCTCTGTCGTGTAAAAAAAAAAATAAAACCTGTGGATTCACGATTATTATTGTAGCGTTGCACTCGTCAACGCCCATAGTATTCCAAAATGTCTTGCACAGCTTGGCAACTTGTTGGGCTGTTGGCGTTTGAACTAACAAATGAAAAAAAAGATGCCAAAATGCAGTAGTTGCATTTTTTGGGGGATCAATGTGCTAGAGTTGCGAGCTGCGCCATCTTGGGCGCTTTAGGAAATACCCTCTGAGCGTGCACTGGTTTACAGCGACCGTTCGGAAACTCAAGAGCGTTGCTCAAACTTGTCGTTAGGTTATTCAAAGTGCACCTAAAACGGAGTGCCAGTGTGCGCTGTAAGTATGCTGACTTGGAACACCGTGCACCAGTGCTGGCTACGTTCAGAAATGAATGGACGGAGCTCACTCAGCTGCTCCGAACACACCCAATCTCATCAGAGTAGTGCACTTCTTTCTTTATACTCCTGCGAGCACGTCACTGCGGCAATGCCGCTCAGTTTGCCTTTATAGTCGTGCGCAACCCATACGCGTTGTTTCGAAAATGTGTTGCAGTTTCAAGTCGGGGGTGTCACTACGGCTGATACTGACGAGGACAGGGCGGAATTTTCTCTGCCTTTGGCTAATTCCGGTCGGCGTTTTTACTGCCGGGCAATGATCAAAACGACAGAGACAACAATGAATATCGTGCCTGCTACAACAAAGGGAGCTAGGTGACTAAACGATGCATTTAAGTGTATTCCGAAATTAATCAGGACGGTGGGGGCAAAGGTGTGTGTAGGCTTATTTACACATTAGGGATGTCACAATATCGGCAATATCGTGATATTAAAATTGCCACAATATATCGTCGTCGTCATGTCACGATAGTAATGGCAGCAAATCTGTTTAAAAGCCCAAGTTGTTTTCCATTTGTGCAGTTGCAGCACCCTCTGATGGTTAATTTAATTTGATGCCACCTATGACTGGCCTAGCCTATTTCTTTGTGAATGCTGTCGTGTACAAAAACAAAATATTGTGATGTTTTTTATATGAGCTCCCTTTTTCTTTCCAATATAGTGAGCTTTTATACAGTATCGAGAGCTTTTTATATATTGCCAACCTCCCCACAATATTGTGATAATTATTGTATCGCGAGGTTCATATTGTGACATTATCGTATCGTGACATTTGGATATCGCGACATCCCTATTACACACACATAAGTGACATAACACCCACGCCGTTAAGCTGCGTAGTGGATCTTCTCCTCCATGGTGACAAATGAATTGCCCTCTGAACCGAGATGGGGAAAATTGTACGTAATCGCAACATATGGCATAATGGACCAATCATGAGAGAGAATGCGTGCGGCGTCGTATACGCAGTAACAATTTCTGACATGTCGCCGCATGTGTTGCAGACCTGTCGGCAAAATGTTGCGCAGCACAATGGTCACGTGATGCAAGCGGCAGTTGTCGCCCGTGCCGACGCGGGAGTAGAAAGAAGCCTTGAGTGAATTTCCAAAGGCGCCCCTCGTCTCATGTCTTATGGACTGTCATGTGGCTAATAGAATGTCAATCCCCGTGTAGTTACAAGAAAAATTTTTAGCCTTCTCTAGAATGCAATTTTGAGAATCACTTTATAAGATATTGCAAATGTGTTTCATGTTGTTCATGTCTGATTGTGTTCTTCAACTTTGATGATTTAATTGGGAGAAAAGTTACAGCTTTGAATTATGATGTGTCATTCAACTCTGAATCCTTTGTGGTTGATTGATTGAACATTTGTTAGGTTTCAAAGCTTTATTATAGGCCAAATATAATTTTAAAGTATATTACCATTAGGGATGGGAATTTCGACTAATTTGCCCGCCGACTAGTCTCAAATTTTATTTGCGACCACATACGTTATACACGTCATAGTCATGTAAGATTCGGTGGCTATGGACGTCCATCCGTCTGTAGTTATGGCCACATAGCTGACGCGCTCAAACGCTCGTAGTATCTACTCTTTCATTTTGTTATGGCTACTCTCGAGTTGGGGCGTTATTGTTTTGCGACTTGGCACCACGTACTTAGGACCAACTCTCTCTCGGTGCTCAGCTTGTTCACAGAGGCTGTGGCGTGAGGAACAACATGCGTGATTCTTAATGCAGCTTTTAACCGACTAGTAAAATACTAAACGTTTAATAAATCGTTGACGGTTAAACGACTAGGCGCTCACATCCCTAATTACCATAGATGTGGGTGTGATCAACCTTCCTCCAAATCTTACTTACGAAAAGCCTCTCGGGACACATCTTGTTTGCGTACCTTGGTGACTTATGAAAGAAAACAGAAAAGACATGACAGAAACTGCACGCAAGCTGCTCATTTCTTTTTTTCATGGAAAGGTTAATCTTTGTGTGTTTTCAGAGGTTGAAGTGGGCCTAACTCGAGATGTACATATACCAGTCCCTCCAGGATTTTCCTGGTATTTTTTATGATTGCTGCGATCTAAAATTTCATGGGAAATTTTCTAAAAGTTGCAATTTTTTTCCCCTCAAAACCTCATTTCTTTACAATTAAGTGGATTCTTACAAAATATGTTTGAAAAGAAACAGATATTTACAAATGTGTAAATCCTTTATTGAAAAAGGATATTTAGCACACATTTCCTCTCAGCATCTGGACTTGAAGCAAATATGACGGCAACAGTCTTTTTCTCAATGTGGCTCATTGGTGCTTCTTCATCTTTCTGGTAGACTGCAGCTACATTTTTTTAAGATGATGATAAGCCAGAATGGCTCCTCCATTGATGACTTTCCTTCTCATAGCTGGGTGGTCACTAACAGACAGTGGGATAGCTTCACAGATCTGACAAGAAAGCGAAAACTTTTAGCACTCCTAGACTTTTTTTTCCCCAACTGCGTGCCTTGATATAATGTAAGCCTGTACTGTTAAATAACTGCAGGTGGGCAATATATAACATTTTCAAAACACTTTGTGAATGTTGTTAGGAGCATGTGAAAACATGTAATTTACAATCATATAAGCGGTATCGATAATGGATGGATGGATAGTTAGTATTAGTGAGTTAGTGCTACTTCTTCAGTTGATAATTTTGCACATATTTCACATTTGTCTGATTTTCTGAGTTTCTCACCTTAATTCGTTCTGTGCTCCCGACCCACCTCGCTTCCATCGCCTCCGTGAGTATTTGTAGGGAGTGCATGTTTCTTTCAAAATTTGTTCACGTGTAATTGGAACGATAGTCATGAAGTGCTTGGCGATGGATGACTTTGTTTTATAATCTATTATTACACTGCATTTTGAACAAAATACATGTAGTTTACCCCTGCTTTCGTGCTGGAGGTCTGGATATTGGTTTGCACGGTCCTATGCCGTGTTTTTAGTTGATAAATTCTTTGTGTTTTATCTGCAAAGCGTCTCTCTGCCGTCAACATTCGCCATCGTCAGGAACAGGATGTGACATGGGGATTTCCTTCTTTGTGACTTCAGCTACCGCTACTATTTCCTCTAGGGTGCCCGTGGAACCATTTCAGGCAAAATAACCCCCAAACATATGTGACATGTTCATTTTTAAAACGTAGTTGTTACAGGAAAGTTGCGCTGTTTAAACAAAGTTGCGGGAAAGTGCGATTTTGTGGGATTTTCTTGATTTTGCGTCAATAGTTCTTAGTTGCAAAATCCTGGAGGGACTGATTACATTTTGGAGCCGGTTGGTCCCCATTATTTTGACATTAGCGACGTAATTACAATGACTTTTAATGGACAAATTGAGAGGGGCGTAGCCGAATTTCTCACATCTTGTGGGCTGTTTTAATGTCATTCGCTTTTCCAAAACACATTGATGAAATTGAGAATGCAAGCTAATATTTTCCTGATTTAAAAAAAAACAAAAAACAAATTGAGTTTATTATTGAAAAACGGACAATTCCAGCTGGATGATGCCTTTAATATAACTCGTTTTGCACAGATTGGGAAGAATGTGTGCCTTTGAGTTGTGTTATCTTACCTGTGTGTATGTGTTTCCACAGCGTTTGTTTGTGAATATTCGTTATTTGATCACTCCAGAAGTCAATGGTAATTTCCCATTGGCATTGAATGGGATCCTCCATTGACTTCAGCATTAGCGCAAGCGATGTTTTAATAATGAAGCATGTTTTGTGTTTAAAGATACAATGTTGTTATGTTGTCAGTTAACTCCAACTAGAGTGTCATTAAACAGCTTAAAGCACGCTCAGGGATGGCAGAATCAACACGCTTGTTATGCAAGAGACATGGTACATTCAGGGTACTTTCACAACGTCGGGAACTTGTAAACGCACCGCTCCGTTCTGCACAATCTGTTTAATTCGAGTGTGACGTTTTAAAGATCGAGAGGCCAAAATCGAAATCACAATTTAAATTTCGATTAATCATTCAGCCCTACCATATATTGTCAAAAAGATTGTGTGTGTTTTTTATTCAACTAATATCTGTGCTGTTTCAACTCTTCACCCAGCCTACTTTCCACAACTCAACAATACACAAATTCTTCTTTGTGGTATGAACAGTTTTTTTTAAACTTTTATGTACTTTTTAACTGCCCTGCTGTCAAAAATACATTTGGCAATGCATTATTTCTTGCTTTGTACATGATTATTAGTTTTATTTGATATGATCTATAAATTAGAATGCATTGATTTTGAAAGTGTGTTTGTATGTTCTTTAAATCCCAACGTGCACAGTCCTGTGCGCATGTGCTTCTGTAAGACTTACTCCAATCTGCGACACAATAATTCATATATCGTCGCTGTCATGTGAAAAACATGCATCTCCATTTTTTTCCATTTTCTGATTTTTACATGAATAATTTTTCCGCGTTACAGACATCGCATAAAAGTTTCCCAAATTGGAGGTAAGTGTTTCTCACAGGACAGCGACGATATGGTAGTACAAGTGAGAAATGACCAGCATGTGTTTTGCTTTCCCTCGATAAGCGATATACTTTGCTGGTTTTTATCTGACATACAGTAATTAATGTTCAGGTTGTAGCAGTTTATAGTCTAAAATCACACCTCCCAAATTGTTTTTGATACATTTGTTCAACAACAACGTTGAACATCATTTGAATGAATATATGGGATTCTAAAAGTTTATTTTCAAAAGTACAAAATTGGTGATGTCATTTGTTTAGAACATGTTAGGCTAGAATAGGACACAATAAGCAGCAAGCAAATGTGCAAATATTAAAGTGAAGTTAAAAAATGACAACAGACCTGAACAAGATTCTGGTGAGCATGTTCATAGCTAGGCAGAGCCCCTTCACCAATCAGCTCCGTATCAAATAGTTCTGTGATGAGGACATTGGCCTTCATTTCCATATCTTCACCTAACATTGATCACAAACAATAAAATCTGATCACTTAAAGGACACAACATTGAACTTGAAGGACACAAGACATTGATGAATGCAGCTTTCGCTCACCACATATTAGACACAAAGTAAAAAAGTGCTGATGGGAGTATTCAAATTTGTTTACAACCTGGCCCGACAGTGACGTCAGTGGAGTGCTTGTTGATAATCTTGATCTTGTCAGCGAAGCCATTTTTCTCCACAATGCACTTGGCGGCGTTAGCCATTGGCTTGAAAACCTGCAGACAAATATGTATTAATGGCACTGGTCAACACATTTGTAAAAAAAAAAATTAAATCAGAAAACAGATGAAGCAAACGTCTCTATTTCTACCTTTCATTCATAACAAACACTGGGCATGGGAAAGGTTTGAAAACCTTTTTGAAGCTAGCAAATGTAAATTCCCACCCGGGATGAAGCTAGCCAGCTAGGCCAGCTAGGCTGGCTAGCTAGACTAGGCAGTCTGTCTCTATCTAGTTATGTAGATGCACTGAAGATACTCTATGCTCCAATATTGAGAGCTATCTAAATATATCTCTTACTCTGGACTGTCCTTTCACCCCAGGTGATTTAGCAGCACATTAGAGCTAGGGATGTCCCGATCACCCTTTATTTTTTTTTATTTATTTTTTTTTTTTTTTAAATCGTGCTTCAGGGACCACTCGGAAAACATAGACTCTAAGGTAATAAAGGAGCATTTCGAAAAGAGGGCAGCTTTAAATCTCAGAAATGTGAATAAATCGGTTTGCCTCAGTGACTGAGGATGAGTAGAGTAGGGGTGGGCGGATCGATCCAAATATCGATATCATCGATACTAAGGAAGTACTTGGATCAGATCAGACTATTGTCCTGGGTTCGATACTTCGCTCAAAGCACCACTTCTCCCCTCCCCCTCTCTCTCGCCCAGCACCTTCTGCTACTCTCTGAGTCTCTGACTGAGTGAGTGACTGAGGCACACTTTTAGCCCCTCCCTGGCAGAGAGGGCGACGGGAGAGTGAGACAGCAACCGGAACCTAAAGCAATGGCAGAACCAAACAAGAAGCGGAGCGCGGTGTGGACTTTTTTTTTTTTTTTTACAACAGAAAAGGACAGTGCCAAGTGTGATTTGTATAATAAAGTGCTCCGCTACTGTGGTATCATCACAAATTTACACAAACATATGAAAAAAGCTCACTCTACAGAGCGGCTTGTAGAAGCCAACAGCACCACATCATCTGCAAAAAGCAGAGATGCAATACTGAGGCCACCAAACCGGACCCCCTTAACACCTTGGCTGCGCCTAGAAATTCTGTCCAAAAAAGTTATGAACAGAATCGGTGACAAAGGGCAGCCTGGGTGGAGTCCAACCCTCACCGGAAACGAATCCGACTGGCGGCAATGCGGACCAAACTGTGACATCCGTGATACAGGGACCGAATAGCCCTTATCAGGGGGCTCGGTACCCCGTACTTCCGAAGCACCCCCCACAGAACTCCTCGAGGGACACGGTCGAATGCCTTCTCCAAGTCCACAAAACACATGTAGACTGGTTGGGCGAACTCCCATGTACCCTCGAAGACCCTGCTGAGGGTGTAGAGCTGGTCCACTGTTCCACGGCCGGGACGAAAACCACATTGCTCCTCCTGAATCCGAGATTCGACCTCCCGACGGACCCTCCTCTCCAGCACCCCTGAGTAGACCTCAACAGGGAGGGTGAGGAGTGTGATTCCTCTGTAATTGGAACACACCCTCCGATCCACCTTCTTAAAAAGGGGGATCACCACCCCGGTCTGCCAATCCAGAGGCACTGTCCCCGATGTCCACGCAATGTTGTAGAGGCGTGTCAACAATGACAGCCCCACAACATCCAGAGCCTTTAGGAACTCCGGGCGGATCTCATCCACCCCTGGGGCTTTGCCAACGAGGAGCTTTTTAACTACCTCAGTTACTTCAACCCCAGAGATAGGAGAGCCCACCTTGCAGGCTCGGCTTCCTCAATGGAAGGCGTGTCGGTGGAATTGAGGAAGTCTTCGAAGTATTCTCCCCACCGCCCCACGACGTCCCGAGTCAAGGTCAGCAGCACCCCATCTCCACTATACACAGTGTTAATGGTGCACTGCTTTCCTCTCCTGAGACGTCGGATGGTGGACCAGAATTTCCTCGAAGCTGTCCGGAAGTCATTTTCCATGGCCTCACTGAACTCCTCCCACACACGAATTTTTGCCTCAGCAACCGCCAAAGCTGCATTCCGCTTGGCCAGCCTGTACTCGTCAGCTGCCTCCGGAGTCCCACAGGACAAAAAGGCCCGATAGGACTCCTTCTTCAGCTGGACAGCATCCCTTACCGCTGGTGTGCACCAGCGGGTTCGGGGACGACAGGCACTGACCACCTTGCGGCCACAGCGCCGATCGGGCACCTCAGCAATGGAGGCACGAAACATGGTCCACTCAGACTCAATGTCCCCCGCCTCCCCCGGGACGTGGGCTAAGTTCTGCCGGAGGTGGGAGTTGAAACTCCTTCTGACAGGGGATTCTGCCACACGTTCCTAGCAAACCCTCACAATACGTTTGGGTCTGCCGGATCGGACCGGCATCTTCCCCCACCATCGTAGCCAACACACCACCGGGTGGTGATCAGTTAACAGCTCCACCCCTCTCTTTACACGAGTGTCCAAAACATGCGGCCGTAAATCCGATGATACGACTACAAAGTCGATCATCGAACTGCGGCCTAGGGTGTACTGGTGCCAAGTGCACATATGGACACCCTCATGCTTGAACATGGTGTTTTCGTTATGGACAATCCGTGGCGAGCAGAGAAGTTCAATAACAGGACACCACTCGGGTTCAGATCGGGGGTTCCTCCCAATCACGCCCTTCCAGGTCTCACTGTCGTTTCCCACGTGAGCAGTGAAGTCCCCCAGCAGAACGATGGAGTCCCCGGGGGGGGCGCTCTCCAGAACACCCTCCACGGACTCCAAAAAGGGTGGGTACTCTGCACTGTCGTTTGGTGCATAGGCACAAACCATAGTCAGGACCCGTCCCCCCCCACCCTAGGCGGAGGGAGGCTACCCTCTTGTCCACTGGGGTAAACCCCAATGTACAGGCTCAAAGCCGGGGGGCAATAAGTATGCCCACACCTGCTCGGCGCCTCTCTCCCTGAGAAACTCCAGAGTCGGAACCTCTCAGCCTCACACAACAGCTCGGGCTCCTTCACTGCCAGAGAGGTGATATTCCATGTCCTAAGAGCTAGTTTCTGTGGCCGGGGATCGTCAAGCCAAGGTCCGTGCTTTTTACCGCTGCCCATCTCACAGGGCACCCGACCTCTTTGGCCCCTCCCACAAGTAGTGAGCCCATAGGAAGGGGGACCCACATTGCCTTTCGGGCTCATGGAGGGGAACCTCCCCACAATATTGTGATAATTATCGTTTCGGGAGGTTCATATCGTTATCGTATCGTGACATTTGGATATTGTGATATCCCTAGTTTCTCGTCGAAAAATTGGTAATTGAAAAATGGAAAACAGGCCTTTATATGATCTTCTATTATGTGTTTATTTGACACAAGTCAAGAAACAAAACATGGCTGTTTTTTTATTTCCCTCGAGCTCCGTTGGCTCTTATTCTGTTGCTTGCTACTACTACTACTACTACGCCGCTGTAGCAGCAGCGCCAGTCGCCAAAGAGGCATCCGCGCAAAGAGAATTATCTGTTCCATATGTGATTTCTTATTGGAATTTTATGTCAGTAATATCAACTGGAAAAAAAGTGTAGTCAATTCCAAACACGTTTTATGTAACAAGATGAAAGAAGTACAAGGACTTCACTTTAAAGTGTGAAAATGTTTTATTTTGTTTACATGTATTTAATATTATAAATTTGCTACTCATTCTAGCTAAATTATAATTATAATGCAAATAACAGTAACCAAAAACCATACTTTGAACACTTTTATATTGATAATTACAGAGCATAAGCGGTATAGATAATGGATGGATGGGTCATCATCAGTTACAAACACAGAAAAAAAATGTCTGTGCAAAAGAGGACGGCAAAAACCTTGTAGCAGAGGAAGAACGTCTTCCGAGTCAAATCAAGAGGAGCTCCAGGGGGAAAAAAGGTCGTAATTTGTTTCCTGACTTTAAAATTCAGCACTGTTTTGTAGCCGCCTCTCACTGCGCGGTGCAGTTTGCTGCTCGCTGGTGCCCAATCTCGACCTCATCTCTCCCCAGAGCTCGACCACCATTAATAAAGCAACATTGTTTTTGAAATTGATTATGTTCTTTATCTGCACACACAGTTAATAATGCAAAGGGTTTCCTTGTCATCTAAGAAGAGTGTTGGCTGTTGAGCAAAATAAAATTTCTCTACGTTTGTGGTTGTGAAAATAGTATTTTTATGTCTTAAGGTTTACTCTTGATTTCATCTGGACTTGGACCTTGTTGACTGTGACTTGACTTGGACTCGGACATGACTTGCACTCCAACCTTTGTGACTGTTGGAATGTTGTGTAGATCTGGAGTCCATAAGCCCAATTAGCAATTACAAAACAACTACTTACTCAATGCGTGATCATTTGATCTTTCAAGTAGGTATCCAATATAAATTAAGACTCAGACAAGTCGATTGAATTTTCCCGTCAGTTTACTTTACCATCTCTGAAGTTCAGGAATCAAACAATGATCAGATCTGGGCAGCTTTCGTCAAACTTTTGACAGGTGTGACGTCACACCGGAAGTCCCGCCTTACTCACGCCCCTTTATGACATCATTTTGTAGTCCAAAAGCCCCTCCCCTATCCATACCCCTTTGATTCCATCATTTTGTAGTCCATACGCCCCACCCCTAACCGCACGCTTTGATGACGTCATGTTGTAGTCCATAAGCCCCATCACCACCCCTAAACACGCCTAATACCTCATCTAACCACACCCGTGTAGTCCAGAAACGCAATTTTAAACCTAACCACGCCCCGATACCTCACATCCGGTTGGCCGTTTTACATTGCCATGCTTCGTTTCTTGTCCGCCATTTTGGCACTTCCTAGTCCCCGCCCCTTTAACACGTCATTTATGATTAACGCCCCCTTCCGGTATGACCAAATATGGACATTATGCTTCCGCCTCGTTCAAGACATGCCCGGGTATGTTTTGAACAGTGATGTCAGCCCGGGCAAGTCCAGGCCTGTCCTGGCTACCGCCATCTTTTCCGGCATGCCCAAATATGGGCATTTGATGACCTCATACTTCCGCCTCTTTCAAGTTATGAACAGACATGTTTTGGCTGCCGCCATCTTTTCCGGCATGCCCAAATATGGGCATGGATGAGATCATACTTCTGCCTCATTCCCCTTTAAAAGGTTAAGGTAAATGGTTGAAAATTACCTCCACAGCATAGCAGAAGTCAGCTCCAGCACTAAGAGCCATCATGGACAATAAGCCAGTTCCTGTTCCAATGTCCAGGACAATGACGTTCTCACCCTTAGCCTGCACATGGGCCACAGCTGCCCGGATGCCCTGGTAGTACTTTTCATTCTACAAACGGAAAGCATATCCGCTTTGTGGTGAGGTGAGCAATGTGCAAGAAGAAGAAGAAGAAGTACAAGAAGAAAAAAAGAAGTACAAGAAGATTAAGAAGTACAAGTAGAAGAAGCACAAGAACTACAAGAAGAAGAACTAGAAGAAGGAGAAGTATAAGAAGAAGTACAAGAAGAAAAAGAAGTACAAGGAGAAGTACAAGAAGAAGAAAGCAACCCAGGCAAAGCCATATTGTAAATTACTTTATTTATAATTAACTAATAAGAAGAGCAAACACTTTTATTACTAAATCCATGATGCAGTAAGTGGTTATTGACATCATTACATGAATCATTAGGAATATATTTAAGGTTTTCTGTCACCCAAAAAACTTGAACCTGGAGCATGGGCACATGTACATTAACATCTATAAAGGTTGGATAACATAACACGATGGTTCAACAGATAAAGACACCAATACCGCTGAAATGCTAGTCCCTAGAAATGTACAGTAGCTCACTTCCTTGCACAAGTATGTGTTTAATTTTGCCCCAACACTCACTCACCCTGTCGTGATCATACAGCATATCGGCATAGCTTGACCTAGAAAAAAGAAAAAAGAAAAACAAAAAACAAGTTTAAGACAGCAGAGGTGGGGGACTCAATTAACAGGACTTGACTAAAGTCAGGCTCAACTTGAGTCACCCATTTTCGGATTGCGAATTGCTTGGCTAAAGCTTATGGAACACTCCATTTGACTTTGACTTGGTATTAATGGCAGTAAATTTGACAGACTTAAAATACGACTTGAAAGTCTTATTTGTTTACAGTTAAAAATCAGCATGTAAAACACAGTTTGCCATTTTTTCTGTTTTACAGAGAAAAGTGTTTTTGTACACGCCACAGTCATCTGGTCATACACACTCACACACACATCGTCTGGTCCCCAATGCCCCTTTTCTCACAATCTTTCGATATTCGTTTTTCTTCATTTATTTAGACTTAGCATAGGATTTCATTATGTTTCTGTTTCTGACCATTGGAGTATGTCTCGTATAGATTTCAATAGCTGTAGAAAATAAATCATTGTAATTTACAGAAATCTAGTGTGAATGTGTGTGTTTGAGTCAAAGTTTCAATCACTAACCTGGTAAATCGGATTTACATATTTTTAATGTAGCGCCTTCATATATTAAGTCTGAGTTAAGAGGACTTTTTCGTCCGTTTTGTCCAAAGAATCAACCCAAAACGGGCGTGGTGCCCCTAGCGGCAATCGAGAGTTAGTGCAGGCATTAACCCCAATCGCCGTCCATTTATTAAATTTATATTTAATACTAAACAATCGCTACAATATTTTGTGATGTTTTGGCTGCCGTCGGGGCGCGTGTGTGAGGAAGTGTCTGTCAGGGGTTGGTGCGTGCCGCTGTTGAGTTCGTTTTAAAGAAGAAGTCAACCAAACCATATTTTTCCCAGCAGGCCCACTGAGCCCACGGCTCAGATTCAGAAAACAGGTCAGCCATGATTGGTCGTTGTGAGCAGTTGTGATGTCAATTTCAGTTGACAGAAGACAAAATGGCCGCCCCCAGAGATGGCTAAAAATGAGTGCATTTTGCTGCTTAACTTATATTCCATAAACGCAAAATTAATCAGAATACCGTGTTTCAACTAGCGGGCCTGCTGGGAACATATTCTTGAAAAAAATATGTTTGGGTTGACTTCCGCTTTAAGGACTAGATACGCCAATCCGACGTCGGACGTCGGTAAGCGCTGGGGCGTCTGATTGCACCGTCTGATTGATGTAGCGAACACTGTCGTAACATCGGACCTCGTCAGGAAGAGTTTGGTAGGCGTTTCAGCAAGTTGACTCAACGTCGTGAATCGTGACATTTGGTGACTCTGATTGGCTGTTCGCTAGCGAATCAGCGCACGGAGTACGAACGGGAAATGACAAATGCGGAAAACAGTTAGCAAGCCTTTTCTGCCTTAATCTTCTTACAAGTACAGGAGAGAGGGTTGACAATGTAAGTGTTTCACGATACTGTGTCAAGAACATGAGGGTTTACTTCTCGTGGGAGTTCATCGTGAGCAAAAAATATAGCTGAATGCATTGTTTATGTTTTTATAATTCGCCCCCGGTCAATAGCTTTCCGGTTGGCCTTGTCTAACCATGAGGAATAGTGACTACCGCCACCGAGGGTATGGAAGGGTATTACATCTCACACATGCGCAGAAGCTACTTTAATGGTCAGCGTCGTGTAACGTGCCGACAGCCGGCCCGATGCAATAGGAGGTAAGCGTTGGTCAGTTGGCCAACGTCGGATTGGCCCATCTAGGCCAGGGGTGGGAAAATTTTGGGATTTGCAGGCCACATTGAGATGTAAAATTTGACAGAGGGGCCGGCCAGGAACATTTGCATCGAGTGTTTGGGCCAGATAACACACGCAAATAAACGAACAATCCGATTGACTACCAGTGTGCACTGATGACTGCGCCTTTCAAACATGCAAAAGAGCTCTCATGCAGGTAGTACGTTTGTGTCAATGAATATGCAAGATGCGGTGCTTCCACAACTGCTCATACAACTCCTCTCCTTGCGTTGTCCTCTTTAGCAACTCCATGCTCAAAAGCTCCTCAAGTATCTCAAAACTTTCCGTATTTTTTTTCCATTTGTGGTAATAGATATTAATTTATTGAACAATAACATCTACAAAAAAATCAATTAAACTATTCTTTTTCACTATATAAAATGTGACTAATAACAATACATCAATAATTTAAAACAAATGAGCCAGCGGATGGAGTAAAAATAAGTGTAACACATTACTATTAATAAATAATACATATATATTATGCAATAATAATAATTGCATAATAAATAATGCAAACAAATCTCTTACAGATTAGTGTGAAGCAAAGTTCTTTGCAATGAACAACACAAGGAACGAACTTAAACAGTGAGGAACAAAGATAAAAAAATTATATTGGTGTTTTAAATCTTCGTTCCTTGTGAAGTGTTTTTCAAAAACGCAAGGCCTGCCGCAGGCCGCGCGATGAGTAAAAACCCAGCTACAAAGAAATATGTATATATTTAAAACTGAAGAGGAAATTAGTGAATGTGTTCCCAAGTACAAGTAGAGGTGGGCGATATATATCGTTATCGATATCATCGTCAATCTTGCTTTCACGATGTGTAATTTTACATTATCGAGTATTAATACTGCCTCGAAAAGCGAGTCAGCCGACGGCCGCAAAGTATGTGGAAATGCTGAAAAATCAGTGCGCATTGACGGCAGAGGAGGAGGAAGTGATAATCATTCGCCGAATCAGCGGGCAGGACCCGGTCACGTGACTCTGTCCGCACTGCAGCTGAGCTTCAAGTATGGAGGAGAGTCCAGCGGGGAATACTGTAATAGCAAGGCGCGAGTCCACGTCATCCATACAGTCTGTAAATGGTTTGGGGTTGGCAAGACTGACATCGGTGGAACGGTCACCGTGAAGAGCAATTCTGTTGCACCACGAGCCCTATGAATTACGAGGAAAACTTGGCGACCGCGCAAGCACGCTAAACAAAAGCTTAAACACACGCACTCAGAAAAGATTCGCCGAGTTGAACCAACATATACAAACGCACACACTCACGCACATACACACTCTACTTTAGCGAGCAAGTCAAACGTGACATCCTGGATGATCGGTTAACATTGAGTTTACACGCTTTTAGTCCGCATCATTCATAACTAGCCTGTATTCCCGAGGCATTGTGCACAAACTACGACGGTTTATTAGTGTGATGCCAGCATACACCCAAACATGAATAAAGTCACAAGTCTACATATCACAACGACGAATGAGTGGGAAAATGCACTTTTCGGGAAATTGCAGTTTTGTTATTCAACTTTATTCTGAATACGTTGAGCAATGTATGAGAATGAGTGTTGTGATGACGACGCCTTTTTTTTCCCCTCGCTGGGCGACACTTCGTCACACGTCACATATCAAATTTTTTTCTCATTCTGATTGCTGTAGTTAACACCTTTTTCTCATTCTGGTTGCTCTCGTAGTTGGCAGTCGTACACCAGTACTTACTGCAGCTCAAAATGTCACATCATTATGGAATAACAGCAGAGACAGTTAAATGACATAAATATTCCCAAAAATCTATATAAATCGATACATAATTTTGTGTTCTTTTTTGTTAAATATTGTTATAGAATATCATTGTGTTTTGCAGAAGATATATTTAGTACCGTATTTTCTGGACTATAAATCGCTCCGGAGTACAAGTCGCACCAGCCATAAAATGCATAATAAAGAGTAAAAAAACAGATATAAGTCGCACTGGAGTATAAGTCGCTTTTTGGGAGGAAATTGTGCGCTTAGTACACATAATTTCCACCGAGCTACGATGCTACATGTAGCATACAAGAAAGTTACGGTAAGATAACTTTAAACTCACCAAAACGGTTGTAGATCGATTAAATAAGTCTTTTATTTATCCCCGACCATGTGGACTGTTTCCAAGTCTCCAAAAGTATTAATGTATTCGGTCGTAATTATGTCTTCGTCTCCTCTGTGCTGAGTGTGCTCCTCCTTACGTGTGTGGCTGAATGATGCAATACCCTAGCCAGAGGCAGGCAACTGCCTGTTTGTGGTTCATTCTTGTTCAACCATCCCCTGTAAGTAACTTAGACAATTGTGTGTAATGAGCATGCAACATTTATATAGGAGCTGAATTGTGGCTGATTGTACTGTGTTGTTGACTGAACATACTAATCGCTATCGCTAATGCTAATCGCGGTTGCTAATCGTTAGCATGTCTGCCTCTTTGTGGTTCATTCTTGTTCACACATCGCCTGAAACTAACTTAGACAATTGTGTGTAATGACATTTATATACAAGCTGAATTGTGGATGATTGTAGGTTGTTGACTGAACATACTAATCGCTATCGCTAATGCTAATCGTGATCGCTAATCGTTAGCATAGGCTCATCTTGTTCATCCATCCATCCATTATCTGTACCGCTTCTCCTCACAAGGGTCGCGGGGCGTGCTGGAGCCTATCCCAGCTGTCTTTGGGCAGTAGGCAGGGGACACCCTGAATTGGTTGCCAGCCAATCGCAGGGCACACAGAGACAAACATCCGCACTCACAATCACACCTAGGGGCAATTTAGAGAGTCCAATCAACTTACCATGCATGTTTTTGGAATGTGGGAGGAAACCGGAGTGCCCGGAGAAAACCCACGCAGGCACGGGGAGAACATGCAAACTCCACACAGGGAGGCCGGAGCCGGGATCGAACCCACGACCTCTGAACTGTGAGGCGGACGTGCTAACCAGTCGACCGACGTGCTAACCAGTCGACCACCGTGCCGCCTCATCTTGTTCATGTATATGAAAATACATGTGTATGTAATTCATAGCTTGATAGTATTTTTTGTTTCTTGTGCAGTTTCACAATATAAACAGGCAACTTCGCTGCACACCTAGAGTCTGTGGCGTTTGTTTGTGAATGTTTAGCTGTTTGGATAAGCTGGCTTCCTCGACTAGCAAGCAAGGCCTGTTAGTTTAACAAAACATTAGAATTTAACTGTTTAAATTATTCATGCATTTTAGTAGCTTTTAGGATGTATCTTGTGTTTCTTTATGTTGGTTACAATAACATGTGAAATGATTTAGAAGTAATTGTCATGACTTGTTAGTGCTGACTTGTATTTATGTTTACGATGTCTCCTTCTGCAGGCGCCTGCAGAGGGAGGCAAAACATAAGTCACAAGTCAGCACTAATAATCCATGCCAGTAATGTGTTGATAATTTCACACATAAATCGCTCCAGAGTATAAATCGCACCCCCGGCCAAACTATGAAAAAAACTGTGACTTATAGTCCGGAAAATACGGTAATTTCAAAGAGCTGTTGTTCACCAACGCTGTCTATCCTTAATTGGTCTGTGAAGCAAGTGCAGATTTAAAATATTTTTTGTAGAATATCGTCAAATTATCTTTATCGAGTTTTTTGAAAAAATATTGAGATTTTTTTTTTTGGCCAATATTGCCCACCCCTACTGACAAGTAATGGTCACATTTTGGCCACAAGCTTTCACTATTTTGACCTATTTGAAACTCAGAATGTGGTATATGGCTAAGAATTGTTTGCAAATTCAACGTATATGTATATTGTAACTATGGCAACGCCGCGCACCTTCGGTCCTTTTTTTTTTTTTTTTTTAATGCTTTTTATTAACTTTGAACATTGACAATTACAAACACTCACAGAGGATAACACAATTTTGGTAACAACATGTCAACTAAAATAGATGTATAAAACATGTAACAAAGGGTATTCATAAGTAAAAAAACAAAAACTAGGCATTTCCATTCAAAAACACAAAGGAGCATAAATAAGGAATCCAAATCAAAACAATAGATATTTAGCAATGTCTGCACATATTTTCCTCGCATAATTGTTTTTTTCTATTTTCTTAAGGCATATGAAAAACATTTTAAAGTCAGTCATAAAT
The DNA here is from genome assembly GCF_054856515.1 of Filicampus tigris. Taxonomy (NCBI): domain Eukaryota; kingdom Metazoa; phylum Chordata; class Actinopteri; order Syngnathiformes; family Syngnathidae; genus Filicampus; species Filicampus tigris. Next base: position 1,421,661 of record NC_141220.1, read on the forward strand.
CCTGAGAAGGAGGGCTTATTAGTTCTCCATATATCACAATGTATATGGTGTTTACCCAACAACAAAATAATGTTAATCAAATCTGAAACGGAACATTCTAAGTTATCCATGAAGAAAACAATATGACATAATTCAAATTGTGGAACATTATTAATTTTCAATGACAACCAATTATTCATATTAGTCCAAAAGCGTTGAGAAATGGGGCACAGAAAAAACAAATGATCCTGGGTTTCATCATCATTATGGCAGAAGGAACAGTTCTCAACTTCAAATTTAAATATCTTTTTAAGAAATTCAGCCACGGGATGGATCTTATTTATCATTTTAAAATGTGTTTGTTTGACTTTGGGCAAAATGGGCCATTTTTTATAGTTTGTAAATGCTTTATTTATGGTGACTGACTTTGCCAAATTATAACCCTGCCAAACTGTCCTATCATATTAATGAAATATTTTGGCTTTAAAGACATTACCAATGAAGTTTTTAGCACATTTTTTCATCAGACAGAATATATTCTTCAATCAATAGTTTTGGCAATACCTTTGAAGCGTGGTTATAAAAATGGTCAAAAAAATCCAAATTAAATGGATCAATGGCAAAGGAATTACATTACAGATTTTGTCATACTCTTTTTGAGAACAATTCAACTGATATTTTTTCCACAAATACTGTATACCTCAAAAAGGTCCTTTGGATGTCCATTAAATCAGTTACAAATATGACACCCTTCTCAAACCATCCATCCATTATCTATACCGCTTCTCCTCACAAGGGTCGCGGGGCGTGCTGGAGCCCATCCCAGCTGTCTTCTGGCAGTAGGCGAGGGACACCCTGAATTGGTTGCCAGCCAACCGCAGGGCACACAGAGACAAACATCCGCACTCACAATCACACCTCGGGGCAATTTAGAGAGTCCAATCAACTTACCATGCATGTTTTTGGAATGTGGGAGGAAACCGGAGTACCCGGAGAAAACCCACGCAGGCACGGGAGAACATGCAAACTCCACACAGGATCGAACCTACGACCTCTGAACTGTGAGGCGGACGTGCTAACCAGTCGTCCACCGTGCTGCCCCTTCTCAAACCAAATATTTTTAAAGACTGATCTTCTATGTATTGTAATTACTCTATTGTTCCATAAAATTGATTTATGAGGAGAAATGTTATGGGCAAATATCATTTTACAGAACAAAAGAATGTTTATGAAAATTAGACAACTTAATAGGGATTCTGTTGATATCAAAATCAAACGTCAACACAAAATCCAAACCTCCAATGTTCTAAAAATAAAGATTTGGAATGTGGAACCACATGGAGTTGGGCTGCGACAGACACGATTTGATACAATTCACTCTAAAGGTACCAATCAATGATTCCAATTCTGGAGCTTTAATATCTCCATTATTATATTCCTTAACAAGCTGGGATCTTTTAATGTAATGGGTTTTATTCCTCCACAAGAACTGAAAAATAACAGTGTTAGCTTTCTTAATATTTCTAGATGATATATATAGAGTGACAAGGGTAAATCAGTTTGGAAATACCTTCCCCTTTTGATGGTGTAATTCTGTCAAAAATAGTAAGGTCTCGAGTCAACCAGCGACTAAGTGACTTCTTCATATCTAGTATACGGCTAGCAATATTTGTGTCTTCTCTTCTAGCGACATTTTTCAATATTGTTAATCCTTCATCCATCCATCCATTATCTGTACCGCTTATCCTCACAAGGGTCGCGGGGCGTGCTGGAGCCTATCCCAGCTGTCTTTGGGCAGTAGGCGGGGGGACACCCTGAATTGGTTGCCAGCCAATCGCAGGGCACACAGAGACAAACATCCGCACTCACAATCGCACCTAGGGGCAATTTAGAGTGTCCAATCAATTTACCATGCATGTTTTTGGAATGTGGGAGGAAACCGGAGTACCCGGAGAAAACATACGCAGGCACGGGGAGAACATGCAAACTCCACACAGGGAGGCCGGAGCCGGGATCGAACCCATGACCTCTGAACTGTGAGGCGGGCGTGCTAACCAGTCGACCACCGTGCCGCCTTATTGTTAATCCTAAATATTTTATTTCAGATTTAACTTCAACTGAAGCAACAGATGTGTCAGTAGTTGTATGAAGAGGGAGTAGTTCACATTTATCAATGTTTAGAGATAATCCAGATGCTTTAGAACATTTTGAAATGGTATTGAGAGTTTTGCCCACCATTAATCTATCCTTTAAAAATATACAGGTGTCATCTGCAAATTTACTTATCTTAAATTCTTTCTCAAAAATGGTAATTCAGTGTATATTTCCAGCATTATTAATAAGTAATGTCAATAGTTGTGTTGCCAGTATAAAAAGCTTTGGAGAAACTGGGCATCCCTGGCGAATACCATGTCATACAGTAAATCTCGGGGTCACTCCAGGGTTTAGGGAAACAGAGCTGATTATGTCAGCGTAGAACATTTTCACAATATTACAAAATTGATTCCCAAAACCCAAAAAGTGAAGCGCTTCTAACAAAAAGGGATGTTCAATGGTATCAAAAGCCTTAAAAAAATCTAAAAAGAGTATACAATATAACTATCAGTTCTAACATATTCACTATAATCTAACAAATCAGTAATGAGCCTCGTATGGTTATGTATGCTTCTACCCTTAATAAAAGCCGATTGACATTCATCAATTAAATTTGTTAAACCCATATCTAATCTCTTAGAGTAAACGTGCTAACGATTTGTAGTCATTACATAACGTCATTGGCCTCCAATTTTGAAGTACAAGTCTGTCTTTTTTCGGTTTTGGAATTAATGTGATAATTCCCTGTTTCATAGTAGTAGACAGGTGTCCTGTTGAAATACATTCTGCAAGAGCATTATAAAGCATCAGTCTGATATCGCTCCAAAAGAAAAGATAAAATTCCACAGTTATTCCATCGAGCCCTGGAGATCTCCCTTTCAACATCCGTTTAATGGCTTCATCCAACTCTTCTATTCTAAAGGTCATCCTCCACATGCTGCATGAAATGATTATCAATTTCTTTTCTACCTACCTGAATTGTCTCAAAAAATTCATTCATTCATTATCCATACCGCTTATTCTCACAAGGGTCGCGGCGTGCTGGAGCCTATCCCAGCTGTCTTCGGGCAGTAGGCGGGGGACACCCTGAATTGGTTGCCAGCCAATCGCAGGGCATGACCGACAATTCTCCCTTGAAAATTTTTCTAATTGAGTATAATTGAAAATTGAGTCTAATTTTTTCTTTTTTTGGACAAGTTGGGCGGGCCGGATTAATATCAACATTTTTCAAATTTGTCAAGCAGTCAAATATTAAGAGGATGAATTTCGAACTAAAAGACAGGCGAAAAGATGTTGAGACAGCCGAGTGGTCATGCCTGCTGGTGTCGGCAGTACGCATTATGTTACATTTCCTACCGGGTGCCGTGCGTGTTACTAAATGGAGATCGGGTAAGATTTAATTTTATACCTGTATGTTTTTTCTATTTACTCGTCTTTATGTTAAGTTGAGTGAGTGATTTAATAGGTGCAGTCCACGTTTGCATATCTCGTTTCATGAAATGAAGTTACGTGTAGGAAGTGGTAGAGCCACTGGATTATTGTTGTGATAAAGAATAATTGTTGAAAAATACATTAGAAAGTACCTTGAAAAAAAATTGCAACTCATATCGCAATCGGAATTATTTGGGGATAGAAAAGTCCCAATTAAATTATTTTCCATAATCATTCAGCCTTACTCTCAATGTAACACTGCACATTAAACCTAGTTATATTTGCTATTTGAATTATGTTAACCTGATATATATATATTTCTAAATGTAGGACATTTCTTGCCTGAGCCACGTTGTGATGCGAGCTGTGGGTGCTACCTGGCTATCTCCTGGTGATAGTCGTACTCTTCGCTCTCCTCCACGCAGTCAAAACCTCCAATGGTCGATTTGGCTCGTCCACAGAATGCCTTCATTTCTGCCACAACTACTTGGACAATTGGCAACTTTGTATGCACAAGCAAAACCCAAAGTTAAAGCCTCCGTTTTCTTATAAAGGCTGAGTCCACAAATCCAGCATTACCACCACGGAAGGCGCCATTGTCATCATCATCATAGATAACAACAAACGTAGCTATGACACGCCCCTTTTTGACCAGCGTGCCTACGGCTACACTAAACCAGTAGGGGCAAATGCTTCAGCGCATTCGTCGCAAGTGAACAACAAGGAATCCGAAAGAACACGCATTCTGTCTCATTGTTCTACAAACAGTTGAGCACAATGCCATTTAATCACAGTACGACAAGGGAACCAAGAATACCCTCCTATTAGTCATTTTAGAGCTAGTTTTTTCTTTTTCTGTAACAATAGCACACGCTTCAGCATTCACCCAAAAAGTAAACCTCATAAAAATCGGTTGACAAATGGGCAAATTACGATGTATTTATTGTCAATGCACAAGTACTGTTCATTTATTGTATGAAGAAGTCGCCCCTGCCAAAATGGCCGTCATGTGGGCACGTAGATTATAAAGACTAGTCAACAGCGCACTGCAGTATTGCTTCATTCGAGGAAGGTGGGAAGTCGACTTTTCAGACTTCTAAAAATACACTCAATAAATTAAATCTACAATAGAATAAAGCAGTCTTTTTCAAACTTTTTTGAGTCAAGCCACATTTATTTCATTGAAAAAATCCCGCGGCACACCCCCATCTGAAATTGTGAAAAAAAGCTTATTTTAACAAAATAAGTGTTATACTGTTTATACAAGCATTTTTTTTAACATGGAAGAATGACGTTAAATTATAACGTCTTGAATAGGAATTAAATAAACACGCAAAAAAAATATTTTATAATGTTTCACATTGGTACTTAGGACTGTTTGGATGAACATGCGTCACTAATTCGCTTGTCTCTAAACAAAGACAATTAGCTACCTGCTGCTGCTGCTGTTGCTACCTGCTGGTATGGAAGAGTACTACAATGTAGTAACTATATGATTACGCTGCCAAGCGCAAGACCGCACAGGCACACAAATTTGATAATTTCCCACGGCACACCTGACAATATCTCGCGGCACACGGTTTGAAAAACACTGGAATAAAGTACCTTACTCTACCCATATCAAAAGCAAAAGGAAGAAATTTTAAGGTGATGATACATCTATTCTTGTAGAAAATTTTTGAAACAGAGATTTAATGTGGAACAAAATATGTTTTTGTAATTGTGACATAGAGACTTTGAAACATTTCTTTTTTTATTGTATATATATATATATATATATATATATATATATATATATATATATATATATATATACATATATATACATATATATCCATATATATACATATGGCGGCACGGTGGTCGACTGGTTAGCACGTCCGTCTCACAGTTCGATCAGTGGGTTCGATCCCGGCTCCGGCCACCCTGTGTGGAGTTTGCATGTTCTCCCCGTGCCTGCGTGGATTTCCTCCGGGTACTCCGGTTTCCTCCCACATTCCAAAAACATGCATGGTAAGTTCATTGGACTGTCTAAATTGCCCCTAGGTGTGATTGTGAGTGCGGATGTTTGTCTCTGTGTGCCCTGCGATTGGCTGGCAACCAATTCAGGGTGTCCCCCGCCTACTGCCCAAAGACAGCTGGGATAGGCTCCAGCACGCCCGCGACCCTTGTGAGGATAAGCGGTACAGATAATGGATGGAGTCCGCTGATAGTGTAGTGGTACACACGCCTGAGTTGTGTGCGGGCAGCGTGGGATCGATTCCCGCTCAGTGACAGTGTCTATGTGTGCCCTGCGACTGGCTGGCGACCAGTTCAGGGTGTAGTCTGCCTTCGCCCATTGACGGCTGGGATAGGCTCCAGCAACTCCCCGCGACCCTATATAGGATAAGCGGTTTGGAAGATGACATGACATGACATAATGGATGGATGGATGAAGGATTAACAATATTGAAAAATGTCGCTAGAAGAGAAGACACAAATATTGCTAGCCGTATACTAGATATGAAGAAGTCACTTAGTCGCTGGTTGACTCGAGACCTTACTATTTTTGACAGAATTACACCATCATATATATATATATATATATATATATATATATTTAAATATGGTTAAATATGGGACAGTAAAACATAATAGGAAACAGAACATTTTGATAATAATGGTGAAACAGTTCATTCATAGGTACAGATTTATAAAGTGTCGCCCTTTGTTTTTGATTTATGTAAAAGAAATGGAACATTTTACAAAGATATTGAAGAGAGTTAGAACAAAACAGGCTTTTGTAATGTGATAGTATGATGTACTGTAAAATCCAACAGCTACCCTGACTAGCAAATATGAGTTAACTTTACTAGGTTATCAAAAAATATGCCTGTATGTCCCGGGTCGGTCGGTGGCGGTAATGGTCGCTGAAAAGGTGACCAAACGCCGTTAAACTGTACAAAGAGGGAAAAAAATTCTCCCACTCTCCGCTAACAATTGTTGAGGGAGGTGTAATGGATGCTGTCCAGAACTTTTTTTTGTTTGTTAAATACAGTGTTATAAAGAGAGGAAAAGGTTTTAAAAACTTTAAAAAGAAAACTTTTAAAACAAACTATTACGATATTTTTGAGTATTATTATTTTGGGATACTGAAGTGCACATGTCAGCATATTGGTTCCTGTGGTCTATAAACTGTTATTACAGTTTTAAAGCTGTTTACTGTATTATTTGTACAATATTAAAGCAATGTCTGTGGATGCCATTAAAGACAACCTTTAAAAAAGTTGAACAGGAAAATGAATAAAAAACAATTTATGTTTTAATAAATTGGAACCTGCTTTTTATTCCTTTATATTTTTAACTACTTAGATTGCTGAAGACGAGTTTGCATGGTTTTAACAGTTGAGTTTGTTTTTCCAAGTTGTCATATGAAGTAATATAAGTTAGTGAAACTTAGATAAGTGTGTTATATGAGGGTGTGGCATGACTCAGTGGTAAAGTGGGCCTTTCCCCACCCAGAGGTTGTGGGTTCAATCCCTGGCCGTTGGGACCATGTGGAAGTAGCGTTCAGCAAGATACTGAACCCCTAGATGCTCCTGATGCTGTGTCATCATGAGGTAACAGTGTGAAGCGCTTTGAGTATCGAAGGTAGAAAAGCGCTAAAAGTGACAGCTGTTTATCATTTATGAACAGAACTGAGGAAATTTAACATGCAATCATTTAGTAGATTAAAATAGTAATTCTGAGTACCGGTAGTCTTTAAGTCAAGAGTATTCTCCAGTAAGTACTCAAGTACACTCTACTTAATTGTTTTAGTTGCTTAAACTCATTTGTTAGTGTACACTACAAACGAAGCTCTAGTTGGTACAACTAAAATTAACTAGTTTTCTTTACTTGTTTTTTAAGTGCAACCGGTTTGCATGCTTCTTTAAGTTATGAAAACTAATTGGATTTTACAGTGTGGTATTATTTTCTGAGTACACTTATTATTATCTGTTTTTTGTTCTTTTTTCCTCTTTTATTTTTGTTATAAGCTACTGCACAGTTCGGTGTATGTTGTTTGTGTGTTGTTTGCTAATTTTTCTGGTTCTGTTTTGTGGGTGAACGGAGGCTGGCATTGTTTAATAAAGAATACAGACCTGAGAAGAAAACAAAACATTTTAAAACCTCCAAACAAGAAAAGTGTCCCAACATTTCTTTCTTTCTTTCTTTCTTTCTTTCTTTCTTTCTTTCTTTCTTTCCTTCTTTTCTTTCTTTCTTTCTTTCTTTCTTTCTTTCTTTCTTTCTTTCTTTCTTTCTTTCTTTCTTTCTTTATTATTTGTTGAAAAACAAAACATAAAATAAAAAGACAGAAAATAATAAAGACACTCAACTCAACACAAGATTCCTTCAAGATCTGCATGGGTGCAGATGGTAGGCCTACTGGGGATGGGGGGCCACGTCCTCCCCTCTTTGAAAAAGACCTCGATCAGTCCCTTTCCCTCTCTGCACCCTCAACTTTCACTTGTAAGGTGGCAAAGATCTCCTGTGAAACAGGGAGGACTTGTGTATGTCCGGGCGGCAGACAGCAGGCGCTTGGCATACGCTTATGGCCACAAATTAATAAAAAAATCTGTGCGTAGGGCACTAACTGCAACTATAACTGACTATAATCATAATTATAGTAATTATAGTAATAGCAGTATATAATATTTAAAATAAAAGGTTGTAAAGCATAGGGCGGCACGGTGGTCGACTGGTTAGCACGTCCGCCTCACAGTTCAGAGGTCGTGGGTTCGATCCCGGCTCCGGCCTCCCTGTGTGGAGTTTGCATGTTCTCCCCGTGCCTGCGTGGGTTTTCTCCGGGCACTCCGGTTTCCTCCCACATTCCAAAAACATGCATGGTAAGTTGATTGGATACTCTAAATTGGCCCTAGGTGTGATTGTGAGTGCGGATGTTTGTCTCTGTGTGCCCTGCGATTGGCTGGCAACCAGTTCAGGGTGTCCCCCGCCTACTGCCCAAAGACAGCTGGGATAGGCTCCAGCACGCCCCGCGACCCTTGTGAGGAGAAGCGGTACAGATAATGGATGGATGGATGGATGGGTTGTAAAGCATGTTAATAAATATATGTAATACAAAAAATAATATAGGCTTATTTACGTGAAAAAAGATTAATCTCCTGTGCAGCCCTCGTCGGCAGAGCCGCACTTACCAATGGGCTTACCTGGGCATAATGGAGCCCTACAGAAGTCAGGGGCCTATCATAATTTAAAAAAAAAAAGTTGACCAAGCCGCAGGCGATTCTGTACCGTAGAGAGGGTCACTTGCTGCTGCAGTACACAAAGCCCGCTCAAGGGGGCCTATCGTAAGACATTGAATTCCACATTATCCTGCCGTTTATTTATTTGTCTGTCAATCATGTTATCATGGCACCCGCGAACCAATCAAACACCCGCACGATACACTCGGACGTCACGTGACTGATCCCCGTGCAAATCTGTTTATGCAGCCAAGATGACAGGACTGTAGTTGGCAGCACCTAATCAGTCAATATTCTGTCCAAGTGAAGACGCATCTCACTTTGATAAAGAGGACAAAATGAGTGGACAGGTTGGAATATCAAAGATGCACCAGGAGTACTTTTTCAACAATGGCAGATGCACTGGTGAGTCCTTGCGAAATTGTCTCAGAAGTCTGGGTTTACAGGCCGTGTGGACTTAGAATTGCAGGGCTTTATGGTAAATGGGCTGTCACTTATATAGCACTTTTCTACCATGGGTACTCAAAGCACTTTACACTGTACCTCATCTACCTACTGATGACGCAGCATCAGGAGCAACTGGGGGTTCAGTATCTTGCTCAAGGATACTTCGACATGGTCGCAATGGCCGGGGATCGATCCCACAACCTCCGGGTTGGGAAACGACCACTCTAACACTGAGCCATGCCGCCCTACATTAAAGGGGGGAAGTCAACCCAAACATATTTTTTTAAGAATATGTTCTATGCAAGCCCACTAGTTGAAACAAGGCATACTTTTGGTCTATCGGTCTCAAATTTGAAAGTTTTGGACAAAGTGCTTTCTAATCACATGACTGTGCTCTTTGATCTAGTAAGTTCAGGGGCAGGATTTTTAACCCCCACACTGCTAGTCAGTTCTCGGGTGCCTTTAATCAGCTTTGTGTTCCCTCTTCAAACACAGAGGAACTCAGCACTTGGTTCCATTCATCTTGCCTTAAACGGACGGTGGGGCCGTGATGGCCACGTTTTCACTAACAAGTTCATTTAACATATTTTTTGATCAGGAAAATGAAAAGAGTTGTCATTTTCTATTTTATCAATAAATTTGGGAGAAATTAGGAAATAAGTGTCTCCATGAATAACGCCCCTTGATAATGAGAACAATGGCCGCGCCCCCTACCGTTCTATCCTTGTTCGGCCGGAGTCACGGGGGAAACCAATTCCAAACTCTCCATTGGAAATCATTGTACTTTCATTGCTTATAACGTCCAAAAACGGTGATCAATTGGCACCAAAATTCATGTGGACATCCCTACTAATGCACACTTCAACATATCAAAAGGATATGTGGCTGATTTATATGAGAATGAGGAAATTTGGAAGTCAGCAGAGCTACATTGATTTAGGCTGGGATGGGCGCACACTGCTTCTTTGCTTGAAAAAAAAAACAAAACAAAAAAACACACTGCTTCTTTGCTGATCACGATTAGGACGGGCGAGGCATTAAACACCAGTCAGGGTATTTACAGAGACTCAAGTGGGAATGAGTAGACGTGCACATTTATTTGGATGAGAAATGCACCCATTTAAATGTCCGCTGATAGTGTAGTGGTACACACGCCTGAGTTGTGTGCGGGCAGCGTGGGATCGATTCCCGCTCAGTGACAGTGTCTATGTGTGCCCTGCGACTGGCTGGCGACCAGTTCGGGGTGTAGTCTGCCTTCGCCCATTGACGGCTGGGATAGGCTCCAGCAACTCCCCGCGACCCTATATAGGATAAGCGGTTTGGAAGATGACATGCACCCATTTATTTTACTTACAACGCGCCGCCCAATTTGGAAGGTAACAGCTGAAATGGCACATTCCAATGCGGCCACACTAGGCTGTGCAGTCAGCCTCGCTGGAACTTTTCGGTCACTGTTCAATGAGGGCTTTTGACACTCTCACGCCGCTTCACTCGGGCAGAAGGTGGCGCCTGCAAGCAAAAAGCAGGGACACCGCACGCGACTGCTTGCGAGGCGACATGAAGACACAGGCTCATCTTCACCTCCACACACTGGGTGGACAGTAAGGAGCTAATGTTTTTGTGCTAATGCCTTTTGTTTTAACGGCCTGAAGCTAGTTGTTGCTAAACCTCCGCTGTCCCGATCCTACCTTTAACCGGGGGGGGAAGCGGGGGGCTCCAATCTGTCTGCTGCTGCAAACCACGTCTCTCTCCCTCCTGAGACACGAGTTTAGCGTCGCTAAATGTCCGAAATATGACCAGTCAGGGTTCGTGTGCGCATTCATGCTCTTGTCCGCTTCAGCTTGTGAAAGTGGAGGAGCAATCACCACGGTATTTTTGATTTTGTGGAGGTGATCATGATGAGATCGCGTTTTATGTCAATAAATCCAAACTATTGTGCAGAACACTTTTATATTTTCACAGGTTGAAGTGGACAAGAGTAGTAATGTGCATTTGCATTATGGTGGCGATCGGTCGCCATTTTAGACAACAGAACTGTCAAAGCGAGCAATATTACCACGCAATGTTCCTTGTTCGAGTCCTTTGAGTCGGCTTCTTTGACATTTTTGGAGGATGTGGTTTGCCATATAAGTCATCGGGCTCCCCTTATGACTCCGTTCCTCCACATTTCTTTAAGGAGATTCTCCCGACTATTGGAAAATCGGTTTTGGCCATCATCAACAGCAGCCTGTCTTCTGGTGTAGTTCCCCAACATTTTAATCTTGCTGTAGTGCAACCTATGCTTAAAAAACCTGGCCCTGATCAAGCTGTCAGATCCAATTTTTGACCCATTTCCAAGCTGCCTTTTATTTCTAAAATTCTGGAAAAAGTGGTGCACTCACAGTTAAGACGCTTCTTGGATGAACATAATGTTATGGAGGTTTTCCAGTCAGGCTTCATGAAGATGCATAACACAGAGTCAGCCCTGCTACGTGTTTTTAATGACATCCTCCTGGCAAGTGACACTGGAGACTATGTATGGCTCGTCTTGTTGGATTTGACTGCAGCATTCGATACGGTAGTCCACAGTATTCTTTTGACTCGTTTGCAACACCAAGTGGGCATTAGTGGATGCACTCTAGAGTGGTCATGTCATGTCATCTTCCACACAGCGAGCAGCACGATGCCTTCATTAACCTCGGAAACAACACAACTTGGCAAGACACAAATTCAACCACAATACAGATAACCCAATTCGTTACACTATTTCTAATATATTTCTTTGCATCTATGTTTATCACCTCCAGGCTGTTGTTATAACGAACATTACCGCTACTTTTGCGAGGATTGTTCTTTGGATGTCTACATGCCGACTCAACATTTCACGCCACCTTTCGTGGCTTTCAGAATCGGATGGTGATGAAAAGTTATTCGGAGTAAAACACGCTTTATTAAGAAATACTTTATGTTAGAAATCTCACCTTGTTTTATTATTAGTCATTGTTGGCATGAGATGTCCCACACTGTGAACAGGTATTGAACGCTCCTCGAGCGCTAAGTGTTGACAGCAAGAGACGTGCTTTCTTTTCTTTCTCCTCCTTCGACACAGCTAGCTAGTAGTTTGTTTGTGCCAGCAAACTCAGTAGTTGCAGATTTCCCGTGTTTCACCACGTTTGTTGTTGTGTGTAAATGTTAAAAGGTGAGTTTACTAAGTCAGGTTCGTGTCAGGTAACTGCTGTACATAATAGCCTAGATATGTTCTCATGAGTGATGTCAAGTTGATGTTCACTAGTTAGTTATTTCGGTTAGTATGCTGACTATTCTAATGATGAAACGTGTGAATGTGTATTGTATGCATTGTTTGGCTGTTTAATTGCTTAATACAGAGAATTTTAATGTTTAGGCATATTGTTAACTAATGAATATGTATTGGATGATGCTGCTAGGTTATTCTCTGTCTGTGTTGTTGCAGACCACAGTAAATAGATGTGTCAAGTGGAATACAGGCCTGTGTTCTCCGACAGGAGCACCCACATCCATACCTTGCCACTCTAAAATAGAGTGAGCTGGAGACATCATACCAATCATATGATCCTATCCGTTTTACTTCACATTATGTACAGTTCATACAATCTTGCAGCCCGAGTCAACCAGAAAATTGTTTCCAGTTTGGCTGGAGAAACGCAAACGTTCCACTGATATTGTTTCACAAGACGGGCAGTGGTTTCTTCTCGGGTCATAAGCGGAAGTGATGTACGAGCTGCCTCGCAAAAGTAGCAGTAATGTACTTTATTTTATTTTTTATTTAGTAACTCAGAACGTAAAAACACAGCAGCCAGGGGGGTGACAATCATAGAGGCAAAGAAATATATTACAGAAATATAAAGCGTGACATCATCAGCAGGCACGAAGGACCCAATCGAATCCGGACATTTTAAAAAATTTCAATGAACATTCTATCAGTCCGGCCCTCGGCTTGGAGCAAAATTTTGTATTTGGCCTTCCGTCCATTTGACTTTGACACCCCTGCTTTACAGGGTCGCGGGGAGGTGCTGGAGCCTATTCCAGCTGACAATGGGCGAAAGACAGACCACACCCGGAACTGGTCGCCAGCCAGTCGCAGGGCACACAAGGACACTGAGCGGGAACCGATCCCACGCTGCCCGCACACAACTCAGGCGTGTGTACCACTACACTATCAGCGACTTATGCTCTAGAGTGGTTTAGCTCCTATTTGGCTGGCAGGACTTTTTCTGTTTCTGCCTATGTTCCTCTGAGTCCTGCTCTGCCCCTCTATCGTATGGTGTTCCACAGGGTTCTATTTTGGGGCCATTGCTGTTCTCATTGTGTTTGCTGCCCCTGGGTTCCATCCTTCGAAAATATGGTATTTCCTTCCACTGATATACGGACGACTGTCAAATCGATATCCCACTGAGCAAAATAGACGCACTCTCCATAAGACCTCTTTTGTCCTGCCTACAGGACATCAAAGACTGGATGTCACTGAATTTCTTAAATTGGACCAGCAAATCAGCGCTGTTGGAAAGTCCAGCTTTTTTCATCTTAGACAGCTGGCTAAGGTAAAGTCCATCCTTTCTCGTCAGCACTTGCCTTTGTTACATCTTAGCTAGATTACTGTAATGCACTTTATTTTGGAGTCAGCCAGTTTATAGCCTACTTACAGCCTATTTATAGCTCTTGTATGATATTTCAGTGAGAAATTCAACCTGTTGCTGAACTTAATCCTTATTCATATATATTACAAAATATTTCACTATATTACATATTATATTATTGTTATTATCAGAGCTGGGCATTTTACTAAAAATTGAGCATCCGTTATTCGTCTGCAACGTGGGTACCCTTCTGTCATCCGTCATTTGTCTTCTTTTTCCGGGGGGAAAATAATAGTACCCGCCTGTAGGCCGGTCCGCCTCTGATTAAAAAAAAAGATAAATAAATAAAAATAAAAAATCGACCACCCCCGCTCGGGCCTTTTGTGTGCACCGTGTACCACAATGTGGAAATGCAGTTGTGTGTCTTCGACAAGTGCTTCGCTTGTCTGGTAGGAATCTGGAAATGTTGTTGTGTGCCTTCGATGAGCTGCTTGTCTAACTGGGAGCCTTTCAACCCCACACGCTGCTTAAATAGAGCTCTCACCTGCACGGCTTGTTCGTGATTGGTGGCCCTCGGCGGAGAATCGGCCATCCAATCAGTGCGTGCTGTGTGCGGCAGCCCTCCCATCAGCGCATTGATTGCATGGCCGATTCTTCACCAAGGGCCACACTGCAGGGCAGAGCTCTATATAAGCAGCGTGTTGTCATGAGTGTTACCAGTTACCAGACTAACTGCTCGAAGGCACATAGCTACATTTCCAGATTCCAGACAGAGAAGCGGAGTGCTCATTGAAGACACACTACAACATTTCTAGATTGTGGTACTCAGTGCACACAAAAGGTGCGTACGGGCGATGAGGAACTCTCCACCACACCCCGCTGGCCAATATATGAACAGAAAGAATGACTCACTGCTTTCACAGCCTCGTCCATCACTCAAATCTGTCCCCCATGGAACAACAACTCACTATTGTTCCTCGCCGCCCTCACCGCAGCCATCAAAGCCTCGCTGCGAAAAATAGACTAAAGACGAACTACAGATGAAAGACGGATAAAATACATGGGCTTCCGATTATGCTTAGTCCTTCTATTTTAATTTTTTTCCCGTCATTCGTCAACCGTCAGCAAAACAGGCGTCCGTCTTAGGCGGATAGACGGAATGCTCAGCTCTGGTTATCATATTTTGGGAAAATGGGATGGATGGATGGATGAATGGATATTATTATGAAAACTTGATGAGCTTGAGAAAAAAATGAGGGCAGATTCGGAATTACATAAAAAAAAGATCATCGAGAAATTTACTTGCATTACTGATGGGAAAAAAAAGTTAAAATTTGTTGACCAGTGTAATAATTTTTACATTTGATCTTTTTTATTACAGTGCTTTCTTACATCTGCAGGTGTTCTTTTCTTTCTTTCTTTCTTTCTTTCTTTCTTTCTTTCTTTCTTTCTTTCTTTCTTTCTTTCTTTCTTAGCCAGCTGTCTAAGATGAAAAAGCTGGACTTTCCAACAGTGCTGATTTGCTGGTCCAATTTAAGATCACTGTCCAATTTAAGAAATTCAGTGACATACAGTCTTTGATGTCATCTAGGCAGGACAAAAGAGGTCTTATGGAGAGTGCGTCTATTTTGCTCAGTGGGATATAGATTTGACAGTTGTCCGTATATCAGTGAAAGGAAATACCATGTTTTCGAACACTGCTTCTTTGCTAAAAAACAAAACAAAACACTGCTTCTTTGCTGATCACGGTTCAGGTAGATCAGGCAAGGCATTAAACACCAGTCAGGATATTGACAGAGACTGAAGTGGGAGTGAGTAGATGTGCACATTTATTTGGATGAGGAATGGCCCCAGTTTTTCGACCTACAACACGCCGTCCAATTTGGAACGTAATAGCCGAAATGGTGCATTCCAATGCGACCACACTCGGCTGAAAGCACATGTTAGGGGGGAATAAAGAAACATGTTTGCCCGATTGCTCGCCTGTTGCCAGTCGCCGTCTGCCTCCTGAGAGTTGACACGAGTTTAGCGTCACTAAATGTCAGAAATATAACCAGTCGGGTCTTGCTCGCTTCAGCCTGTGTAAGTGGAGAAGCGATCGCCACGGTATTTTTGATTTTGTGGAGGTGATCATGATGAGATCACGTTTAATGTCAATAAATCCAAACTATTGTGCAGAACACTTTTATACTTTCACAGGTTGAAGTGGACAAGAGTAGTAATGTGCATTTTCATTTTAGACAACAGAACTGACAAAGCAAGAAATATTACCACTTTTGCCTCCCTCTCGTGACGTAGACCGCTGAGACCGAAAAAATAACAATCCGAGCTCGAAAAGGGGGCGGGGCAATTTTTCATAAATCTAATTACAAAAAAAGCCCTTAAATCACTACAGAGTCTTTTGAGGGGCATTTTAGTACTGATGTGATTTTTACATGCAAACCTATTATATAAGTGCCAATGTTAAGCTCATCCCAGTGTCCCTGTAAGGCAGAACTGGGAAACTTTCAGTTTTTGTTGATTATGGTGGCGCCATATGGACAAAAGTGGTAGTGTTTTGCCTGAAGTCGACCACATGTCACATGAGCGCCTGCCCAAGTGTCGTGAAATCCTGAGCTCTCGCTTGCCTGCAGTTGGACTGAATTTAATTTGTTTCCATTGGCTGTGTGAAGGCTGAATGGCGATGATGCAATGAATCCAATTGTGCCCAAACAATGTAACAAAAATGCCTGTCAATAAATGCACATTTATTTTGAAATTAAAACAACTTGGAAGTTCCCAAAGCAACATGGAATGGATTGCGATTCGAATGGAATGGAGGTCCCACTGCAACACATAACTACATATTCTGACAAGTTCAACATTTGATGAGGAATTCTTATACTAGCTGTATATTGTCTTGAACCCGAGGAGCTATGAAGAAGTACTGTACATCAAAAACATACACTGTAGCTTTTTGATTGTATCAAAAGTAACAACATTTATTTGTGATACTGTATGTAAAGGCATCCTGCACACCAATATGCATTCTTTGCTCTATTCAGAGTCTACAGGTTCAAAATCAGTCATCATGCACATTTGGCGGTTGGCAGGCAGAAGGCCATGGTTGAAGGAGGCACCTGGATATCTGTGAAGATAGGGCGGTATCCAGCTGGCAGAGGGGCGGTACTCTGTTGCAGAAGCTCCAATACCGACACTCTTATGTCTCTGGAGATGTCACCACGGATGTCGAGCAACACAGACACATGCTCTTCACTGGACAGTCAAAAGAGATATCATTCATGTAGTAGCTTTTCTTAGCATTCACATTCATTTCTGAGGTCATTGCTTTTTGGTCTTCAACCATGGTTGACGAAAGCAGGTTTTGCTGACCTGATGTCGGGATATTTTGTTGCAAGTCCAGACACTTCAAGAGGGAGCATGCTGGGGTCGTTGAGTTTGATGAAATCAGCCAAGACTGGAAGTAGGGTCAATGGTGTCACTTCAGATAGTAAACCATCACCTTCCTTTAAAGATATTGGATCAAAGTCGAAGTCCTGATGTTATTCAACAGGAGTAACACAAACACTCTCACAAATGCTGGGAGACAGAACTGTCTTCACTCACGACCAGAACAACATTTACATTTACTGTACTTCCTTGAACTGGCCTCCACTCTCTGGTTCCATTGCTCCAATTAATCGTGTGTTGTGTTACAACCTGCATAAATGCCCCATTTCAAACGGTCTACTTTTTGCCCATGAACCCACATAATAGGTGGTGCCAATAGGTATAATTTCCTATGACTGATATCGCTATACATAATTTGTCAATTTTACATCGGTGGCATCTGCTAAAAGTTGAATACCGCCATGTACTTTTAATTAATTGTCATGATCATTCTTGTTTGGGTTTGGATTGAGTTTCATGTTTTCCTTGTGGTCCTTTTGTTCATGTCTCGTTAGGTTATTGGGTCCACCTGTGCTTGTCATCCCAATCCCTAGTGTTAACTCCCTTCATCAGCTCCCTCCAACCCTTTGTGTCTTGCCCATGTGTTCCTCATTGTGTCGTCAATTTATCTGTATTTGGTTCCCTGCTTTCTTTGAGTCCTGGTCGGTGCATTGTCAGTCCTTTGTTGTGTCAATGTCAAGTCCAAGTCCTTTTTCCTAGTGTTTGTTTAGGTTCTTTCAGTTTTGGTCTTCAGTGTTATCGCAATACCTTATTTGCCTTAAATTAAATACTTTTGATTACACTTGGTTTTGGCCTCCTGCCTCCCTGCTTTTGGGTCTCCTCCTTGCCAACCGTGACATTTATACTGTTAGGGTTGTCCTCAATAGGGTCACAGGGGAGCTACAACCTATCCCCTTGGGTATCTGAATACTATAATAATAAGTCTTACAGGGTGACATATACTGTAAGACAGGCCAACAAGGACAGACTTAAGGGTGACGGACGCAAGAACGACCGAAACGTTTTTTTTACGTAAGTGCGGGTGTGGATGGAAAAAAAACAACTACACCTAGGGTGCCTCACATGCACATGGGAAGGAAGAAATATGGTGGAGGGAGCCAGAAGCAACCTTGCACTGCCCAAAAGGCAGGTCAGACAAATGAGATCCGAGGCCAGGTGGAACACAACAGGGTCAGCGGGCCCAATGTTGCAGAGGAGGAAAAGGTGAGGGAGGAAGAATAAAGGGATGTTGATAACCCCCAGGAGAGAGTCCCATTAGCACCCTTTAGTGACCCAAGACAAGAGCCAACCCAAAGGTCCAGCAGTCTCAGGAGCCCAGCTCAAAAGGAAAACATCAAGTGGGCAAAAGGCCAATGACAAGGAGGAATGGAGCTGGCTGGATGAGTACTTAAAGTGATCTGTTGCAAAATGTTCTGAAAGGCAGAGAAGAAACCAAGCTGAACTTGTTCGGGGTCATCTTGTATGCTGAATGCAGTAGCAAGTTTGGTAAAATGACCCCAAGAATCATAGTAGCAATGAAGGTAAGGAGAAAGAAATCAAGGAACTGGTGGCAAACAGGAGGCAGCTTTGCAAGCGCTTGCATAAGGCAGTGGAGCCCGAAGAAGAGGCTAAAAAAGCCCTCTGGGTTGGCACCCGAGTAAGGCTCGCCAACCAAAGAAGGGCAGAGCGTATCGGGCGATGAAGGAAAAGGAAAGAGAGAGAGAGACAGAGCAGCCTTCTTTAGAAATCCATTTCGGTATGCATGGGGCCTCCTCGAGGAGAACCCTTGAGGCCTCCAGAGCCGAACTCGAGGAGTACATACATACCCAGTACAGTGATCCTACTAAAGGCATGCCCCTTGGCTCACGAGGATGCGTGCCCAGACCCTCAAAACCATTAGCACCATTTGATACTTCACCTCCAAAACTCAGATCAAGAAGATGGTGATGTGAGCAAGATCAGCTTCAGCACCTGTCCCAAGTGGTACACCAGACAAATTATACAACTGCCCAGGTGTACTGAAGGTTTTGTGGACCCTCATGAATATAGTCTGGCAGAGAGTAGTAGCAGTCTTTATCCCAAAGCAGCCAAATGCAAAATCCGTTGACTAATTTGGAAGCATCTCTCTGCTAAACGTAGAAGGGAAGATTTAGTTTTCTGTGGCTACCTACCTGATGGATAATAGTTTCATCGACACCAGCTGCCAAAAAGCTAGAATACCAGGGTTCCCAGGCTGTGTAGAGCATGCCCTAATGATTTGGGAGCAGATCCAGAATACAAAGTGGGAGAAGAAAGATCTGCATGTGGTATGGCTCGATCTGGCTAACGCTTATGGGTCTGTCCCTCACCAACTATCTCTTTTGCCCTTGACTTCTTCTTCATCCCTGCTAACATCAAAAGCATGGTTATGGACGACTTTGAAGACCTGCAAATGAGTTTCATGCTGCAAGAAGCCTACACTGGCTGGCAGAACCTGGAAGTAGGGATTGTAATGAGCTGCTTGATCTCACCTATCCTCTTTGTGGCAGCTTTTGAAGTGATCTTAATTGGAGCAAGACAAGTGGTGGGTGGTGTTCGTCTCCTGGCAGGGCAAAGGCTTCTCCTACTCAGGATTGAAATTGCCAATAAATTTTCCAAAATCAAGATTCCACATGACTCGAAATATTTTGTATCCAAAACGCATTTTGCCACAGATTTATAAAAAGAACAATTTTAGGTAATTTTTTTAAATTGACATATTTCTTTTGTTAGTTGTCTCCCTAATAACCAGGAAATGCAATGAGAATTTCTTAGTCTGGCCATTAAAGGGTTAAGAGGATGGATGAGCTAATCACATGGGCAAGAATGAAATTCAATCCACCAAAGTCCAGAAGCCGCCCCTTGCGTAAACAACAACGGAATGACAGAGTCATCATCAACATTGGAGGAGAGGATATTCCTCATATTGTGGACCAGCCTGTCCGTAGTCTGAGAAGGGCAAACACATCCATCCTGTCAAACAAGGAAATGGCCAAAATCATCCTCCAGCAGCTTTCGGTAGGCCTGGAAAAAAATCAATACAAGTTAACTACCCAGAAAGTACCAAGTGTGGTTTTATAACTTCACTTTGTACCCAAGGATAATGTGCCCTCTGAAGCTTTGTGAAGTTACCTCATCAGCCGTTGGTAAGATGGATACTAGAGCTAATTCATTCATACGCAAATGGATATTTTGCGTATGATTCTTTTCGTTGGCTGATCTGTTTGGGAGAAATTTGCTCAATCCCACCCTGAAATAGATCACTCTTTGGTTCAAGCAGGAGAAGGGCCTGCTGGTGATGGAGCTAAGGAATTCTCACGACAGTGCAGTGAGCGATGCAGAGTTGAAAGTGGCAGCTGGAAGGAAATGGAGGGCTGAAGAGGAAGTGCAGAAGGCAGAGAGCAGGTTGCAACATCAAGAGGTAGTGGGCCGGTTCCAAGAAGGGTGGGCGGGCTTTGGCTGGGGTGACCCACCCTCACAGTCCAAAGCGACAAAGAAGGAGAGGAAGGATCTTGTTGTCTCTAGGTTGCCAAGATGGAGCTGGAGCAATATAAAGACAAAAATGTTGCGCAAGGTCAGCAAGGAAGATGGGAGGGTGTCTCAAGCTGAGCAGTCATCTGGGCAGACGTGGAAAATGTGCAACTGCCAAATAAAAAGGTTCCATGAGGAAATCACTGCCCTACAAAAGGGTGATAAGCCTGTGAAAAAGAGCAGTGACGTATATAAACTCGATCCAATCCTTCAGGAGGGAATGCTGGGAGTTGGAGGAAGGCTTAGGAGAGCCAGGGGAGATCCCCAGAACCCCCAGCACTCTTGGCCCAACACCCTCGAGTGTCAGAACTGATCATTTGAGAAGCCCACAATGAAGTAGGTGACAGTGGGCGCAACCATGTTCTTTCCAAGATTCATCAAATATTCTGGACCAAATGGGGCAATCAGAAGGGCAATCCAAGTGTTTTGTCTGCCGGCGGCTACATGGAACTGCTGGACAACAACAGATGGCTGACCTACCTCAGGAAAGAGTACTGCCAGATCAACCACCCTTCAGCAGAACTAGAGTTGACTATTTGGGTCCCTTCAAAGTCAAGCATGGGAGAGGACCAAATGGTATGTGTCATCTTCACCTGCTTAGCCATTCGAGCTGTTCATACAGAGGTGGCAGCTTACTTGAAGATAGACTCATTTATGAATGCATTGCGCCTATTCGCCGCAAGAAGGGGCCAGGTTGAACACTTGTGTCGCTTTTCCAGACGGAAGCTCTCTATGCTCGGAGGAAATGGAGGCAGGTCCAATACATCGCAGACCTTTTTTGGAAACACTGGGTGACCAAATAGTTGCTTGAACACCAACTATGGCAAAAGTGTTTTCAAGTGTCAAGAAACTTTGTGCCAGAAGACACCGTAGTGATTGTTGACGGCACTGCACCAAGAAATTCTCGGGGCATGGGCAAGGTCGAGATGAGCAACGATTTATTCATGTCACTGATTCTGTTTACATTTATGGACAGAATTTCTAAGTGCAGTCAAGGCGTTGTTGGGGCCGGTTTGGTGGCCTTAATATTGCATCTCTGCTTTTCACACATGATGTAGTTCTGTTGGCTTCATCAACCTGCGATCTCCAACTTTCACTTGAGCGGTTCTCAGCCAAGTGTGAAACCGTTGGGATGAAAATCATCACCTCCAAATCAGAGACCTTGGTCCTTAGTCGCAAAAAGGTGGAGTGCCTTCTCCAAGTTGGGGATTGAAACCTTGCCCCAAGTGGAGGAGTTCAAGTATCTTGAGGTCTTGTTCATGAAGACGGGAGGATGGATCGGGAGGACGACGGCTGGATCGGTGTAGCGTCTGCGGTGATGCAGACTCTGGATCGGTCCATTGTGGTGGAGAAGCTGAGCAAACGGCGAAGCTCTCAATTTACCGGTTGATCTACGTTCCTACCCTCAACTATGTTCACAACTGTGGGTCAGTTGTGATTAACTGAAAGAACAAGTTCCCAGATACAAGTGGCCGAAATGAGTTCTCCCTTAGAGATAGGGTCAAAAGTTCCGTCATCCAGGAGGGGCTCAGAGTAGAGCCGCTGCTCTTCTGCATTGAGAGGAGCCAGATGAGGTGGCTCAGGCATCTGATTAGGACTCCTCCCTGGTGAGGTGTTCTGGGCACATGCCACCAGAGGAGGCCCTGGGGATGAACCAGTACACGCTGGAGAGACTATGTTTCTCGGCTGGCCTGGGAACACCTTGGGATTCCCCCGGAGGAGCTGGACAAAGTGGCTGGGGAGAGGTAATCCTGGGCTTCCCTGTTACAGCTGCTGCCCTGTGACCCGAGCCTGGATAAATGGAAGAAAATGAATGGATGTATTTCATACTGTTACACCGGAAAGCACTGGCTTTACAAACTGTAGAATGAGAAGGAGGAGGCATGATACAATTTAGCGTGTGGCCATGCTATATTTGTCATGATCTGTGCTTTTGTTATTCACATTATATTTAGTTTTGTCTCATGTGACATCTTGTTTTCCTGTGCCATGTGTCTTGTTTTTTTGGTTGTCGTTTCTACCTGTTATTGTCAGCACTGTCCCTTGTCTCTACCAATCAGCACATTCCAGCCACTCGTTTCTTGCCCAGGTATACCTCATCGTCTCCTCAGTTTGTCTGCATTTAGTTCCCTACTTTTTGTCAGTCTCTGTTGGATCATTGTTGTTGTCAGTCATGTTTCTCACATTCACATTTTGGAGGGAGTTCTGTGGTCTCATTGGGGCCACCGTCGGTCTGTCATCCGGATTCAATCTCCAATCCAACGCTTGTTCAGGTACATACATGTACATTTACAGTTCAAAACTGTTCTGTAAATGTAGTAAATATCTTTTTTTTTTCAGCATAGAAGACGACTTCATGGGTTTCAGTGAAGATGATTAAAGTGGCTTGTGATTTCAAACACAGGAGAAATGAAGATAAATAAAGACTGTTTATTTTTTCTTTGTTCTGTTCCGTTTTAATCTGCAAAGTTCCTGCCATGTTAAAAGGCACTGTTAGGAAGGAAGTTGTTCAGATACATACATGTACATTTACAGTTCAAAATCATTCTGTAAATGCAGTAAATATCAATTTTTTCAACATAGATCAGTGCGGTTTATAACCCGGTGTGGCTTATATATCGTTTTTTAATTATATATATTTTTTTAAATAGCGTGCATGTGACTTATAGTCCAGCAAATACATTAATCATCTGAATCCAGATACATTTTTTAAGTAGACTATACATCTACTAAAAAAGTGTATCTGGCTACAGATTAATTTATTTTGTGCAACCACCTGACAAAATATAATTGAGTAAATTCAACCATCATTTTTTTCAGTTAACCCCCATGAGATTATACCGAGGTCTTAACTGTTTGAACAATGTTTTTATATTTCATCAGCTGTTAAGTGTGCTTCTCCCCCATGAGATTGCACCTAAATGAAATAAATTAATAGGAGGAAGCAAGCAGTTTTCCTCTGTTATATTATTGTGATTGCAAAGGGCTTGAAACTTCCACATATTTTGACCCGAGCAGCAATGTTCGCCCTTGCCCCTCCCTCGTTGCCACGGTGACTCTGCGAATTGGGGCTCCATTCATGCTGTCTTTTCGTAGGTGTGCTGTGCTTAACTCCAGGTGAAGATAGTCCAAGTTGAGTAAACTGATTCAAATCAGCTGTTTTGGAACCGGAAACTCAGAGTTTCTTATCTCAGAGTAGATCAACTCAGACTTCAGGATTAGACTCAGAGTTTGATGAACCTTTGATAAACTTTGTGAAACGGATCCCAGGTCAGCTCAGCTCAGCTGTTTGAAACATTGCACAGGTAAACAGGTTAAATGGAAACAGGTGAGCGTCATGACTGGGTATAAAAGGATCTTCCTCGAAAGGCTTTAATGTTCACAAGCAAGGATGGGGTGAGATTCACCAATTTGTGAACAACTGCATGAGCAAATAGTCCAACAGTTTAAGGACAACATTTCGCAAGGTAAAATTGCATGAATTGAAGGATTTAATCATCTACGGTCCATAACATCATCCAAAAGATTCAGAGAATCTGGAGAAAGCTCCACATCTAAGCAGCAAGGTCGAAAACCAATGTTGAATGCCCATGACCTTCATTCCCTCAGACGGCACAGCATTAAAAAAAACAAAACAAAAAAAAACAGCAGTGTGTTATGGATATTGCCACATGGGCACAGGCAAACCTCAGAAAACCAATGTCAGTGAACACAGTTTGTTGCTACAACTACAAATACAAGAATAAAACTCTTATCATGCAAAGTGAAAGCCATATTACAACAACTGCTGGCGGCTTCTCTGGGCCCAAGCTCATCTGAGATGGATGGACGCAAAATAGAGTGTGCTGTGGTCTGACGAGTCCATATTTCTAATTGATTTGGGAAATCATGGAAGTTGCGTACTGTTGGCTAAAGAGGAAAAGGAGAATTTGGATTGTTCTCAGTACAAAATTCAAAAGCCAGTATCTGTGATGATATGGGGGTGTGCTCGTGCCCATGGCATGTTAACTTGTACATCTGTCAAGGCACCATTAAGGCTGAAAGGTACATATAGGTTTTGGAGCAAATATGCTGCCATCCAGACAATGTGTTTTTCAGGTATGTCCCTGTTTATTTCAGGACGACAATGCCAAGTCACATTCTGTGCTTTACTACAGTGTGGCTTTATATTAAATGAGTGTGATTACGAGACTGGCCAGCCAGCAGTTAAGACCTGTCTGTCTTTGTGAATGTGTGGTGCATTGTGCATGTGCAAAATATGACAATGGACACCTCAGACTGTTGAGCAACTGAAGATGTACAGTAAGCAAGAATGGGAAAGAATTACAACTACAAAAATTCAATAATTAATTCCTCAATTGCAACGTTTATTGAGTGTTGTTGGAAGGAAAGGTGGTGAAACAGTGGTTAGCATACCACTGTTGCAGCTTTTTTGGAACGTGTTGTTCAAAATGAGTGACAATAAGCACAAATCATCCCCAAAAAACAAGCTTATTTTGAACATTAAATACCTTGTCTTTGTAGTATATTCAATTTTATACAGGTTGAAAAGGATTTGCTAACCATTGTATTTTTTTTGTGCTATCCATCCATCCATCCATCCATTATCTCCCGCTTATCCGAAGTCGGGTCAGCAGCTTCAGCAGGGAACCCCAGACTTCCCTCTCCCCAGCAACATCTTCCAGCTCTTCCGGAGGAATCCCAAGGCGTTCCCAGGCAAGTCTCTCCAGCGTGTTCTGGGTCGCCCTCGGGGTCTCCTGCCGGTGGGACATGTCCAGAACACCTCACCAGGGAGGCGTCCAGGAGGCATCCTAATCAGATGCCCGAGCCACCTCAACTGGCTCCTCTCAACGCGGAGGAGCAGCGGCTCGACTCTGAGTCCCTCCCGGATGGCCGAACTTCTCACCCTATCTCTAAGGAAGAGCCCGGACCCCCTGCGAAGGAAACCCATTTCGGCCGCTTGTATCCGAGATCTTGTTCTTTCGGTCATGACCCACAGCTCATGACCATAGGTGAGAGTAGGAACGTAGATCGACCGGTAAATTGAGAGCTTCGCCTTTCGACTGAGCTCCTTCTTCACCACGACAGACCGATACAGGGTCCGCATCACAGCAGACGCTGCACCGATCCACCTGTCGATCTCCCGTTCCATCTTACCCTCACTCGTGAACAAGACCCCAAGATAGTTGAACTCCTCCACTTGGGGCAGAATCCCATCCCCGACCCGGAGAGGGCACGCCACCCTTTTCCGACTGAGGACCATGGTCTCAGATTTGGAGGTGCTGATTTTCATTCCGACCGTTTCACACTCGGCTGCGAACCGCTCCAGCGAGAGTTGGAGATCGCGGCTTGAAGAAGCCAACAGTACCACATCATCTGCAAAAAGCAGAGATGCAATACTGAGGACACCTAACCGGACCCCCTCGACACCTCGGCTGCGCCTAGAAATTCTGTCCATAAAAGTTATGAACAGAATCGGTGACAAAGGGCAGCCTTGGCGGAGTCCAACCCTCACTGGAAACGAATCCGACTTACTGCCGGCAATGTGGAACAAACTCTGACATCGGTGGTACAGGGACTGGACAGCCCTTATCAGGGGGCTTGGTACCCCGTACTCCCGAAGCACCCCCCACAGAACTCCCCGAGGGACACGGTCGAATGCCTTCTCCAAGTCCACAAAACACATGTAGACTGGTTGGGCGAACTCCCATGCACCCTCGAGGACCCTGCTGAGGGTGTAGAGCTGGTCCACTGTTCCATGGCCGGGACGAAAACCACATTGCTCCGCCTGAATCCGAGATTCAACCTTCCGACGGACCCTCCTCTCCAGCACCCCTGAATAGACCTTACCGGGGAGGCTGAGGAGTGTGATCCCTCTGTAATTGGAGCACACCCTCCGGTCCCCCTTCTTAAAAAGGGGGACCACCACCCCGGTCTGCCAATCCAGAGGCACTGTGCCCGATGTCCACGCGATGTTGTAGAGACGTGTCAACCATGACAGCCCCTCAACATCCAGAGCCTTTATGAACTCTGGGCGGGTCTCATCCACCCCCGGGGCTTTGCCACCGAGGAGCTTTTTGACTACCTCGGTTACTTCAACCCCAGAGATAGGAGAGCCCACCTCAGAGTCTCCAGGCTCTGCTTCCTCAGTGGAAGGCGTGTCGGTGGAATTGAGGAGGTCTTCGAAGTATTCTCCCCACCGACCCACAACGTCCTGAGTTGAGGTCAGCAGCACCCCATCTCCACTATAAACAGTGTTAATGGTGCACTGCTTTCCTCTCCTGAGACGCCGGATGGTGGACAAGAATTTCCTCGAAGCCGTCCGGAAGTAATTTTCCATGGCCTCCCCGAATTCCTCCCACACCTGAATTTTTGCCTCAGCAACCGCAAGAGCTGCATTCCGCTTGGCCAGCAGGTACCTGTCAGCTGCCTCCGGAGTCCCACAGGCCAAAAAGGCCCGATAGGACTCCTTCTTCAGCTGGACAGCATCCCTTACCGCTGGTGTGCACCAGCGGGTACTGGGATTGACGCCACGACAGGTACCGACCACCTTGCGGCCACAGCTCCGATCGACCGCCTCAACAATGGAGGCACGAAACATGGTCTACTCGGACTCGATGTCCCCCGCCTCCCCCAGGACGTGGGAAAAATTCTGCCCGAGGTGGGAGTTGTAATTCCTTCTGACAGGGGATTCTGCCAGACGTTCCCAGCCAACCTTCACAATACGTTTGGGTCTGCCAGGTCGGACCGGCATCTTCCCCCACCATCAGAGCCAACTCACCACCAGATGGTGGTCAGTTGACAGCTCCGCCCCTCTCTTCACCCGAGTGTCCAAAACATGCGGCCGCAAATCCGATGATACGACTACGAAGTCGATCATCGAATTGCGGCCTAGGGTATCCTGGTGTCAAGTGCACATATGGACACCCTTATGTTTGAACATGGTGTTCGTTATGGACAATCCGTGATGAGCACAGAAGTCCAGTAACCGAACACCGCTCGGGTGCAGATTGGGGTGGCCGCTCCTCCCAATCACACCTCTCCAGGTCTCACTGTCAATGCCCACGTGAGCATTGAAGTCCCTCAGCAGAACGATGGAGTCCCCAGGTGGAGCGCCCTCCAGCACACCCTCCAAGGACTCCAAAAAGGGTGGGTACTCCGCACTGCTGTTTGGTGCATAAGCACAAACAACAGTCAGGACCCGTCCCCCCACCCTCAAGCGGAGGGAGGCTACCCTCTTGTCCACCGGGGTAAACCCCAATGTACAGGCGCCAAGCCGGGGGGCAATAAGTATGCCCACACCTGCTCGGCGCCTCTCACCCTGGGCAACTCCAGAGTGGAAGAGTGTCCAACCCCTCTCGAGAGGACTGGTACCAGAACCCAAGCTGTTTGTGGGGATGAGCCCGACTATATCTAGTCGAAACTCTCAGCCTCACACACCAGCTCGGGCTCCTTCCCTGCCAGAGAGGGGACATTCCATGTCCCAAGAGCTAGTTTTTGTTGCTGGGGATCGGACCACCAAGGTCCCTGTCTTCTGCCGCTGCCCAGCTCACACGGCACCCGACCTCTTTGGCCCCTCCCACCAGTGGTGAGCCCATGGGAAGGGGGACCCACGTTTCCTTTTCGGGCTGAGCCCGGCCGGGCCCCATGGGTGCAGGCCCGGCCACCAGGCGCTCGCCATCGAGCCCCACCTCCAGGTCTGGCTCCAGAAGGGGGCCCCGGTTTTTGTGCTGTCAAGCGATTAAAATATTTAATCATAGTTAATCGCATTTTTCATAGTTAACTCGTAGTTAATCGCATATTTTATTTGTTGTAAAAAAAATCCCTTGGTTTTTCTGTCCCATTATTTTCTTGAATTGTAATACCCTTAACATGAATAAGAGGATTGATTTTATTATGCAAATCTCTTATTAAAGGGTAGTCAACCCAAACATATTTCTTTCAAGAATATGTTCTCTGTAGACCCACTAGTTGAAACAAGGCATTGTGATAATTATTGCGTTTGTGGAATGGAATAAGAGTTAATCCACCTGTTTTTAGACATCATGGGGGCGCCCATTTTGTCACGTCTGTCGACTGAAAATGACATCACAGTTGCTCAGATCTCAGGTAACAACCAATCACACGTCACCTGTTTTCTTAAACTGAGCTTGGTCGTTATTTGAGCCCTCAGGGCATCTGTGACGTCATTTTTAGTTGACAGAAGTGATAAAATGGCCGACCCCTGAGATGGCTAGATTTTGCTGCTTGACTCATATTCCACAAACACAATATTAATCAGAATGCCGTTTTTCTACTAGTGGGCCTGCATAGAACATATTCTTGAAAAAAAATGTTTGGAGTTGACTTCCCCTTCAATTGAAAAAACAAGCA
Source organism: Filicampus tigris (assembly GCF_054856515.1). Taxonomy (NCBI): domain Eukaryota; kingdom Metazoa; phylum Chordata; class Actinopteri; order Syngnathiformes; family Syngnathidae; genus Filicampus; species Filicampus tigris. The sequence continues at coordinate 1,450,780 of NC_141220.1, forward strand.
TTGGATTCAACTCACACAAACAGCCCCTCAGCCCTTTCAAACACACACGCACACGCTTACGCGCGCGCACGCACAGACCCATGCGCACCCGCGCATGTACACACCCACACACACACACAATCATTTACAATAGTGTTGTTCTGACAGATATGTTTATTTCGTCTTGAGAGCACCTTGCTGCTCAAGCGCCGCTTGGATTTAGAGCTATACGAGAACAGTCATTTTTACGCACGTCACGGGGTGCAACGCTGAGATTGTCCCGTACGGCTCTCGATCACGCTGCTGTTATAAAATACAGCTGCTTTGGAGCAAACGGCATATTATTTTGTATTTATTATTTTTCTAAAATGCCCCAATATTGTTTTGTGAGTATATATTTATATTGTGCTTAAGTATTTATTCCTTTTTGATATGGTTTGGTACGGCGCCGAAAAAGAAACGAGAGAGAGAGGTGGATTAGAGCGGGGCTGTTCACGTCTGAATACGAAGACGGAACAAAACACTGTCCTGCCGTGTCGGTTCTCTTTAGCAAGGAAGACGCCAGAGGAAATACATAATGTCAAACCTATATTGTAACCCGCCATACCACGGCCTCCGAAGATAAGGAAGAACAACTTTTAAGCGTTACATTACCAACGCGTACGTCGCGACTATCACCCCCGCGGTGACAGGGGAACTCAGTCAACTGTGTCAGCTGAGCAATTCATCCTCATTGTCAATATTTTGAAGCAGATGTAACGCTTCCTCTACTATAAAGCTTTTTTGAAAATATACAAGAATAGATCAGCGTGACCAGCAGCCTTTATCAATGCAGCCGCTGGTTGCTATGGAAACCTTAATCACGCGATCAAAAAAACTGACGGCGTCAAAAGGGGTTTGGATTAACGCCGAGAATAACGCGCTAAATTGACAGCCCGAATTTTTGTTTTTTTTTTGTTTTACAGATCTCACCTACACTGAAATTAGGTCTTTAGAATAGCTGGCTGTGCACCAAGTTGTCCTACTTCTTTCACTTTGTAAATAAGGAAAAACATGAAAATTGCTGCATCATTAATAACAGTAGGATGATGATTTAACTCACCAAACCATGGAAAATTTCTCTAAACTGCTGTTCATCCTTAACCATCTGCTGAGTGAATTTCCTCCTTTCCTCAGCACTGCGACATACCAGCCTCTTCTGCATCAGTGCTTTGACATACTCCACCACCACCAACCACTCGGCTTCCTCCTGCAGACGCTGTACATACACAGAGCAAGATCATTAACTGTAATGATTATATATTTAGTAAGGATGCATTCAATGAATGTGGTACATGCGTAACAAAAGTTATCTTTCATTTAATCCACTACTTTGGTGGACAGTGTCGTCATTTTTGGGATCGACATGTTGCCATAAGTTTGCAGGTTGCAAGAGACACATTTTTTTTTTTTCAATTTTACAGTAAATATTTTTTATTTTTGTTAAATCATGTCATCATTGTATGAATATGAAATAGAAAACATTGCCAGACAAAGCACAGCCCCTATGATGATGGCAATAAATGGACTACATTTTCCCTAACTGCAGGTCACGTGGGCCCACCTCTGGAGCCAGGCCTAGAGGTGGGGCTCGATTGTGAGGTAAAACGGGTGCCAGTCAAAGGCGGGAATCACCAGCTACAAACCCTGGCTCTATGGACTTGGAATATAAGCTCTCTTGGCAAGGAAAGAGCCTGCACTGGTGTTCATGGTCAAGGAGTTCTGAATGGATAGTTTGGTCTTCCTCGACCTTGGGCTCTGGTACCAGTCCTCTTAAGAGGAGATGTATGCTCCTCCACTCTGTAGTTGCTACCAGTGAGTGGCACCAAGCACGTGTGGGTACATTTATTGAACCCAGCTCGGTGTCTGTATGTTGTGATTCACCCAGTTGGATGAGAATGGACAGGTTCTGACTGTTGTTTGTGCCTACGTACCACACAGAGTACACACCCATGTTGGAGTCCTTACATGGGGTGCTGGAGAGTGCTCCTGCTGGGAACACCCATGTGACACCTAATTGGGACAAATAGCCCGATCACCCCTCCAACCACAACTCGAGCGGTGTTCTGTTATTGGACTTTTGTGCTTGTTATGGATTGTCCATAATGAACACCAGAGTTAGGCATTTTACTAAAACTTGAACGTCCGGTATTCGTCATCTGTTTGCAGCATGGGTACACTTCCGTGGTCCGTCATTTGCCTTTTTTTCGGGGGGTTCTCCATTAGTGATTGGGGCTCAAAGTAGAGCTGCTGCTCCCCCTTATCACAATGAGCCAAATGAGGTGGTTTGAGCATCTGTTTAAGATGCCTAATGGAGGCCTCCCTGATATTGTGGGGCTGTTGAAACTATGTATGTCTTTTGGCTGGCCTGGGAAATGTCTTGGGATTCCCGCAGTAGAGCTGCATGAAGTGGCTAGGGAGAGTGAAGTCTGGGCTTTTCTGTTTATAAGACCTCAGATAAGAGGAAAAACAGAAGTAAATAAACATTTAAAAAATCCTTACATGAGAAGGTTGATCCCCAATTTAAACTTGGAGGTTGAAAATGTCATTATTATTGCCTCAAACCTATTATCAAATTATATCAAGTAAGATACATACATACATTCTTTTTGAAATTATTAGGCATTCTACATTTTTAGTTCATGTAGTTCCCTAAACATTGAGATTTACACAGAATAATTTGACCATTTATCAACAATTCAATTAGGTTCCTTAAAATAAAAGGCATTCAAAGTAATCTAAATTAGAGTGACAACAACAATATTTTTTCTGTGTGCAAATTTATAGTATTTTAACTTTACAAAGGTTTTAGTCAAGTTAAGTTAGTGAAATGGTTTCCCTGAGCCAAGTTAGTTAAGTGTGACTCTAGCAGAGCAATAGCTGCTGAGACCTGTCGGCAGGGCGGTTGAACATGGCTGTACAGGTCCAGATGATACTCCAGGATGTGGCAGAGTTTGGGAGTGGGCTCTCCCTGCACTAGCCAGGGCCGTGTCAGCAGGCCAGTGAGGAATGTCTTTAGGTCCAGCAAGAGCTGATCCATTACTATACGACAAGCCCTCCGGACTGCTCGATCCAGACCTGCCAATGGGTTGGGAGGGGTCCGTGAGAACTGTCCTGTTTTGCACGATGACTGTTGTTGCTGAAGGCTCTCTGTAGACTTTCTGTATCAAATATTAGAGAAAAACATTGGAGGAATGACACTTTTTCCATAAGCCTGCAAATAAAATGATAGAGTAATGAGAATATACAGTATTCCATTTTTAATTTTGGATCGATGTCATATGTTGAGAAACATTACAAGTGGGAGGGAATTTTGTCATAAAGCGGATATAAAAAGTCTACACACGCCTGTTTGGATCAGGTTTTCTCTAGGGGAAGTCAAAATAAACAACTGAGATAATATGGTTGTAGTAGAGTGACCAGATCCAAACTCAGCAGATGTGGGACAGGGAGTATGCTTGTGGGGGACAATGTGGGACGCAGCTGACACTCGCGACGGACACCAAAAATGCCTGTTCAGTAACATATAATATAATAAACTGTAACAAAATAACAATTATAGATCTACAAATAAAAACACAGAACACAAAATTGCAGTTGAAATTATCTGCAGTTACAAAAATACAGCACAAACTGCTAGTAAAAAGGTAAATCTCTGAGACGTTAATATCACTAGACAGGGGAGCCAGAACGTGGCTAATGGGTGGGCCTGGAAAAATCAGGGTGGGCCTGAATATTTCTCTCACTGAGCACAATCCTCCTATCCCGACACATCGTATATTCAAATTAAATGACAAAATGAATAATATGAAGTTCAGATCCTCCTTAGACAACCACAATTATACCATTCTTAATATTCAATGCAATAAAAAAACACAAAGAAACAAAAACATTTTAAAAGTTTTTTTTTTTTCATGAATCTTACTGGATGGGCTGTCTGTCAATCTGGGTGGGCCTGTGCACACCCATAGCTCCGCCCTTGCATTAGGCGCTCACAACAAAGACTGACATTAGTCAGTCTCATCATATCTTGAGGTAGATGCACTTTAACTATAGTCACACTCACACAATAGAACCTCAACATGTAGAACATGAAGTGCAGTGACAATTTACTACAGTAACAAAGACAATTTAAACAAAGACAGGATACTACAACTACTGCAATTCAAATTATTTTTCAAATTAAACAGCCACAGCATAAAATGAAAATAAAACGAAGTTTATCACAACAGTTAGGAGATAACAGTACTGTACAATCAATTCAGTTGTAAACAAACGTGTCCACGATAGCAGCACTATGCACTTCCAGAAGCAAGGAAAGCACCGATGAAATACTTTAGGATGTCCATCACAACTCAAGTCTTTCAGTTTTCTGAACAGCAGCCACAAAGTTCACAGAAAGCTTTATCTGACTCGTCTTTCACTGGCTTCACCCAGGGACAATGAGTTCTATCATTGTTATTTTGTTACAGTTTATTGTATTATATGTTACTGAACAGTTGACAAGCTGCGTCATATGCATTTTTGGTGCCCGTCGCGAGTGTCAGCTGCGTCCCACATTGTCCCCCACAAGCATACTCCCTGTCCCACATCTGGTGAGTTTGGATCTGGTCACTCTAACTGTATATCACAACAATCCGAAAAATGTTTTAATGTCTAAAGATGGAAATTGCATTCTCATAAACCTTTTGGGGCTCAATTATTCATACAGTTTGTGTACAATGAAAATAAACATGGGCACATATAGGCTTGTCTAATGGCCTTCTCAGACTACATGACTTTTTTGTCATTCACGATGGTCGCGCTGTCAGACTACAAGATAATATCGTTTCTGTGTCTTTGATCGGGTGAGACGTCACACTACAAGTCTCCAACTCGACCCCATCCAATCGTGTGCTTCTGTCAAGATTCCGTCCATCGGCGCGGGTCCATCGGGAAAAGCAACTGTATAGTCATGTTGATGGAGGCATTATGTGCATGTACGTTTGTTCTCTGTTCTGAAAAGAAAAAAAAAATTGAATAAAAAAAAGGAGACTATGGACCTGTTTCGGGTTGGTGGGGAGAGGGCAGTATGGACTGTCTATTCTTCAAAAAGAACTTAAGGTAACAAATTGCTTTAATGACACAAACCACGTTTGCTAATCAGCTACTGGCTTTGCAGTTAGCAAACGTAGCATGAGTTGAAATGCTATATATACTTGCCACTATTTTCCACCTACTGTCCGTTTCTTTTTTCAGCATTTTGATTGTTTGTATGTGCGCGCTACATTTGGTCCCTCATCATAAGTAGAAAGGCACTGTCTTCCTATTGGGTTAATGCCGAAGAACCAATCGAAGGACGATGTAGGACATGTTACACTATGCGACAGGCAGAACAAAAATTCTGCCTTGCCAGACTTTCGTGGTGGTGGTCGTGAAGCGTCCCAGACGCCAAAGGACCAATCGTTGAGTATGTCACACTACATGGGCTGCAACAACTCAAAATCGGCTATGAGACTCTACGTTTGTCTGTGACACGTCCCAAAATCGGGCTACATTCGTGTAGTGTGACATTGTCATTAAAGTGCACTGGGGGACAAACCCCAGTGTCATGGTTTTGACTCTGTTGTTGTTTGTTTTGGTTGTTTTTTTCTCTCCCTTTCTCTCTCCTGTTGCAGCCCAGCTGGAGTGGAGGGCGTTCCCTTCAGTTGCGCACCTGTTCCCCATGACAATTAACGGGGTTTAAAAGGACTCCATCCACTACAAAGCCTCGTCTGATTATTGACCTTGGTTGCTTCTCAGATCAAGTGTTGTTTTCTAGACTCATCGTTCTCGTTCATAGTCATGTTTTGTCTGGTAGATTATTTTGTTTGTTGTTTTCATAGTCCCTAATCATTTTGAACAGAGTCTGTGATTGAAACACTGGTGAGTCTTCCTACTGGAGTAATTTGTTGTGCCCAACTCGCGGGGCTTCACAACCTGCAAATGTCACACAAGGCAGGCCTGATGTTGCATTGATGTACCCACAGATAAGTGAGTGCAGATACATAAATTATTTTACTTACATCATCATCATCCAGAAAAGAAATCTTTCCATCCATTCATATTTTTCATCACTCTCATTTAACCAATCCTGTACGTAGCTTGCTACAGTTGAAAAAAAAATTCATGCACACCGCATTTTTGCTCTCACTTTTGTTTGTTTGATAGGAAGATGTTTATGTTTAACTACATGATGTTCTTGTTTACAAAGGGATCATTGGTATTTCTAAACAGGGCGAATACAGAACCCTGAGCATGACACATTTTTCCATCCATTTTTCAACATTCAAATTCCCCAAATTCAGAGATTAAACATAAGCATGCTGAGCTGTTCTTACTTGAGAATGATACAGTTGCTAATCGATGCAAGTAGATAGTGGAGGTGGAACTTGCTTTTGCTGTTCATTGGATCGCTGCGACGCTCTTTCCAAAATTCCATCAGAGCTTCTCGAAATCTATGAAGGAATACGTTAATACGACACAGCCCCTCCAAAAGTATTGAAACAATGGGGCAACTTCTATTTTTTTAATCTAGACTTGGCCCTTGTGTTAGACATCCAAAGATCATGAAGAGAAGAGATTAACATTTCAGCTTTTATTTACAAATAATTACATCTGGTTCAGATACACAATTTAGATCAACTTATGTTTGAACCACAAATTGGGACTGATAGGTGTGTTTTGTTGGCCTATGTCCTGTTACACTGTAAATAAGACTGAGGGCCCTATTTTCGCAGACAAGTGCCTGTGCGCTCGGCATAAAAACAGACGCACCTTCATTTTGGTGCCAGTGCAAGTCTAGTTTTGGGACCGCATTGCGCTTGCGTGCCCCAGGTACACCGGATAATTTGGTGACAGAGAGTAGACTTCGCTTGGCTCAAAAACAGATGCATTAGGAGAAGTTTAGTTAAGTGTGTTTGGTGAATTTGCTATGTGGTATGTGCTATGACTCGATTGCACACCCTGGCGCATCTGGCAGCTTGGTGACCAAAAGTAGTAGATTTTAGACTACATAAAACCAGGTCTAAGTAGGTGGTGTAATGTGAATTTGGTGGATTTTTAATGAGGCGCAGGTGGAGAGATTCTGAGCTTCGCGAATGTATGTGGTGGATGTCATTTGATGTCATATTTAAATAAGAGGACCGCGTTTGACAATCCCTCTGAATCGTGGTAGAAATAATTTCATTGAACGAATTGATTATTATCATTATCATCTTAAAAATATTTTAATAGCACCCCCTCTGACCACGCAGTACAAGGCTGTCTCCAATTGTCCACGTCACATGAGCGGCTGACTACACATCATCCGCAAGGGGAGATCTTGCAGTTTACCTGTGTAAATGCACTTTGTGTGCGACAATCTCAAGCTCTGACACCAGCGATTATAATATATATATATATATATATTCCTAGTTAGGTTGTTTCAGTAACTTCTGTGATTTTACGTTGTGTATTTTGTTATTGCCTTGTACAGGTATTTAGTTTTGTGATTTGTATCATTTAGTATCTTCCTCCCGTGGTATTCTGTCCACCTCCCTTTAGTTAATCACTTTGGTTTATGTCGACCTTTTGTCACGTCACTATTTGTTGTTAGTGTTTATTGATGCTGGTGAGCTCTTCTAGTTCAATAAAAACCTCTTTTACCTCTTCGAGTTGCATAAGAATCCTCTTCCTGCATTTTCACGCATTTATGACATCCTCTATGCAGGGGCGGAACCGGAACGTGGCTAGTGGGTGGGCCTGGAAAAATCAGGGTGTGCCTGAATATTTCCCTCACTGAGCACAATCCTCCAGTCCCGACACATCGTATATTCAAATAAAATGACAAACCTAATAATATGAAGTTCTGATCTTTCTTAGACAATCACAATGATGCCATTCTTAATATTCAATCAAATAAAAAACACACCAAAACACAAATTCAAAAATGATTTACTAGTAATTTACTAAAAAATGAAAACTATATATTTTTTTCATGAATCCCACTGGGTGGGCAGTCTGTCAATCTGGGTGGGCCTGTGCACACTCAGGCCCACCCAGGGCTCCGCCCCTGCCTGTTTTAGGATGTGGCTTCCAACTGACTTTTTGTATGTCTAAGTGTGCTATACATGCCTCCCAAATTTCGTAGCCTCAGGTCAAACATACTGGGATAGGGCTATGAACCTCTCTCGGGCGCGCTTTACAGCCTTTTATTTGTAGTAGTTTGACTACTTTATAATTTTATTTTTTTTTGCCAGGCCTGATGTGTAAGTTTGGTGAGTTTCCTTAAATGTTTAGGCTGTCAAAATTGCTACTCATTCTGCAAAAGAAAATAGGCGAAAAGAATAATTCCTTCAATTACAGAGGTTGCTGTGCAGGCCATTAGAAACGTTGCAGAAATGAACTACTGCTGTGCTAACAGATGTAAAGCTGATATACCAAGGTAAACAGCAGTTGATGAGGGAAATAATTTTGCAGAGCAAACCCTATAACTGCTAATGGTATCAGCAACACACTATGGCAGGGCAGGAGTGAAGTTCATAAACAAAAGTAGTGTACAGATGCTATACTATAGGAAGAGATTTGTGTCAAAATTATTTATACAAACATATCCACGATTTTCACATGTTTTTCAGATCAACAAATATATGAACGATTTTCCTATGTTTTTTTATTATTGTGTGTGCATTTCTTATTTCGTCTTCCGGGTCAAAACAAAATACATTTGAGCGAAGCAAGAAAATGATCATATTTTGCTTCCTGGCTTTTTTTAAATAAACGAATAATCAAATAAAGGCTCATTTTCCGTTTTTCAATTGCCAGTTTTTAAATGAAAAATGGAAGCTGATTCCAGTTCAATGGTGACAGCAACACTGCCTCCCCGTGGTCAGAGGAGGGATGGCCTTTCAACATGTGAATATCTGAGACTAAACGGCGTCAGGTTTGTGTCAAAAATAAATGTGTGTGTCCGCTGATGCACAAATGCACATTAGACAATTCACACGCAGAATTGAATATTTGCAAATGATAAGCCATGAAAAATGCACTCACAACAGTAAAAAACACGTGAAAATCACGGATACATTTGTGTATCTGAAAAGCACATGTGAAAATCACAAATACTGTGTTTTTCATATTATAAGCCGCTACTTTTTTCCTAGGTTTTGAACCATGCGGCTTATATAAAGGTGCGGCTACTCTGTGGATTTTTCATCCACCGCGAATGGCGCTCTAACCGGAAATATAATACAACTGCCATTAACAGGAGGTGACTGCAAGTAGCTGATTTCAACAGGCGATGGCACGATGAACTATGTTATGCAATAGGTGGTATGCGGAAGTAGAGCAATAAAAGGTGGAAGTTAACTGACAAACTGGAGTGGCAGTGGGCAGTGAAAAGAAGATAACTGTTTATTTACTCTTGGTTCTGTTCCTTTTTAATCAGCAAAGTTGATGCCGTGTTCAAAAGCACTGTTAGGAAAGAATCTGTTCGGATACATACATGTACATTTACAGTTCAAAATCGTTCTGTAAATGCAGTAAATGTCAAATTTTTCAACATAGATAGGTGCGGTCCATATAAAGGTGCGCATTATAGTCCGGAAAATACGGTACATTTGTGTATCTGAAAATCGCGGATGTATTTGTGTGAATAATTTGGACGCAAATCTCTCCCCATACTATACAACTGGTAAATTAGTCGCATGTTTTTTTTTTTCTAAAGCCACAAGTTGTGTCCCTCATTAGACTTAGTATTGTGCTGTGTATGTTTAATATTTTCTACAATGATACACAATGAGTACTTCAAGCTTGGGGAAACTCCACAGAGTACATTTTGTAGATTTTACTCTAAAAACACTATTTGGTCCCAGTAAACTTAGCTCTTTTTCAGAATTTTATGCTGAATGTTTTACCCTCAAATTTAACTCTGTTTACTCGGACCAAATGTTAAATATTTTTTGAGTAAAATGTACTCCATGAAATGTACTGTACACTTCGGCTCAGTCCAATCCATGTGATCCTGACCTGCAGTCTGCACATGTTGTTAAACCTTTCAATTCTACTGTACCTGTACATTTGTGGAACATATAACACAGGTCAGCTCTACTTGAGGTAGTGTCTTTCAGAATGAAATAGTTACACTTAGTTTATGGATGCTATTTCAGTTAACATTGTATAGCACCATATTGTTGCCCACTCAACATCGATTGCAGCGTGGTCATCGTGGAAGGGATATTGTCATGGTCTGTTCTTGTTGTGGTCATGTTTTGTTTTTGTTGTTCCCGGTTGCTTCAGTAGGGGCAGTAGGTCGATCCTTTGCAGCGCACCTGTTTGTAATCTTAATCAATGGACTATTCAAGGCACCTATGTCAAAGTCAAGGCCCGCGGGCCACATCCGGCCCGCGAGAAGGTTTTCTACGACCCCAGGGATGATATTGCTTTACTATTAGATCCGGCCCGCAGCCCGCAGCAAGCCGGTGTGGGTAGCAGAAGTGATCGGGTCCTTCGCGCCTGCTGATGACGTCACACGTTAAAATATATTGTAGCGTCTTCCAAGAACACAGACGTAGATTCATTATCACATTTTATTAGTCCAACCGGCTACTGTGGGCCGCAGCCGACGCCAATACAGTACGACAACCATTCAGTCAAGCTCTCCTCTTGACCTCCTCCGCTACTCTCGCTCGCATGCTCTCCCCTCAAGCAAGCCGTACGATGCATTAATTAACCTCGGAAACAACACAACTTGGCAAGAGACAAATTCGACCACAACACAGATAACCCAATTCGTTACACTATTTCTGCATCTATGTTTGCCACCCCCTGGCTGTTGTTATAACGAACATTACCACTACTTTTGTGAGGATCGTCCTTCGGTCGTCTACAGGGCCGACTCAAGACTTCACCTCACTTTTCGTGGCTTTCAGAATCGGATTGTGGTGAAAAGTTATACGGAGTAAAACACGCTTTAATTAAGAAATACTTTATGTTAGAAATCTCACCTTGTTTTATTATTAGTAATTGTTAGCATTTGGTAAATTCATTGAGTTTCGGTGTAGGGCTGAGATGTCGCACACTGTGAGCAGGCATTGAACGCTCCTCGAGCGCTAAGTGTTGACAGCGAGAGACGTGCTTTCTTTTCTTCCTCCTCCTTCGACACAGCTAGCTAGTAGTTTGTTCGTGCCAGCAAACACAGTAGTTGCAGATTTCCCATGTTTCACCACGTTTGTTGTTGTGCGTAAATGTTAAAAGGTGAGTTTACTAAGTCAGGTTCGTGTCAGGTTACTGCTGTACATAATAGCCTAGATATGTTCTCGTGAGTGATGTCACATTGATGATCACTAGTTAGTTATTTCGGTTAGTATGCTTACTATTCTAATGATGAAACGTGTGAATGTGTATTGTATGCATTGTTTGGCTTTTTAATTGCTTAATAAAGAGAATTTTTAATGTTTAGGCATATTGTTAACTAATGGATATGCATTGGATGATGTTGCTAGGTTATTCTTTGTCTGTGTTGTTGCAGACCACAGTAAATAGACGTGTCAAGTGGAATACGGGCCTGTGTTCTCCGACAGGAGCACCCACATCCATACCTTGCCACTCTAAAATAGAGTCAGCTGGAGACATCATACCAATCATATGATCCTATCCATTTAACTTCACATTATGTACAGTTCATACAATCTTGCAGCCCGAGTCAACCAGAAAATTGTTTCCAGTTTGGCTGGAGAAACGTAAACGTTCCGCTGATTTTGTTTCACCAAACGGGCAGTGGCTTCTTCTCGGGTCATAAACGGAAGTGACGTACGAGCTGCCTCGCAAAAGTAGCAGTAATGTACTTTATTTTATTTTTTATTTAGTAACTCCGAACGTAAAAACACAGCAGCCAGGAGGGTGATAAACATAGAGGCAAAGAAATATATTACAGAAATATAGAGCGTGACATCATCAGCAGACACGAAGGACCCAATCCAATCTAGACATTTTAAAAAATTTCAATGAACATTCTATCAGTCCGCCCCTTGGCTTGTAGCAAAATGTTGTTTTTGGCCCTCCGTCCATTTGACTTTGACACCCCTGATTTAAAGACTGCCAAGAAGACACCTTATCGGATTATTCCTCTGCTTGCTCGTGACCATAGCACCAAGTATTGCATTTTCTAGATGTCTTCTCATGTTTTCGGCATGTATTTTGCTCCCTTTGTTGCCTCAGGTTTTTCGCCATAGTAAGTATTGTATCTTGTGTTATTAAAGCTACCCTCGGTTTAACTTTTTGGAATTGGTGTGATCTTGTCTTTTTACGAGAAGCAATTTTCGTTATTTCTTTCCTTGCCTTTGCAAGCGTTTTTGGTTGTTCTCGTTTTCCTGGTTTTGTCATACCAGCGCCTTTAGTTGCACTTTGTCGGTCTTGCGTATTTTTGTGTTTTTGCTCAAAACACCATCTGAGTCCACGCTTTTAGAGTCTGCTTTGGTTCCGGGTTCTCCCGGAACCCTGACAGAATAATCCGACCATGGACTCTGTGGACTTGATCGGTTTATGAAAGCACTGGCCAGCCAAGGACAGCTGGTGACAGAGCTCCGCGGCACTGTCGCCCTGCAAAACAACCAGCTAGGGGAGTTAGGAATGCGGGTAGAGCAGGCAAACCCCAAAGTTGTGCCTACATTCACGTCACCCACATCTTCTACTGGGGTGTACCCACCCATGGGTGGGAACCACGAACCCTCACTACCTCACCCATCTCGTTATGGTGGGGAACCTGGGTTGTGCGGTCAATTTATACATCCTTGCAGTGTAATCTTTGATCAGCAGCCCTTTACTTACGCCCAGGACAGCACCAAGGTGGCTTTCATGATTAGTTTATTGACTGGCTAGGCTAGTTCTTGGGCATGACCATGAGCAATTCCCATCCTGAACTTCGGTCTTCATTCCAGGACTTCCTTGCTGAGTTTCGGCGGGTGTTCCATCATCCAGTCTGCGGGAAGGAGGCCGGAGGTCAGTTATTGGACTGTTATCAGGGTAGTTGGTCAGTTGCTGACTATTCCATTGCCTTCCGCATCTTGGCAGCAGAGGGTGGTTTTGGTGACTGTGCGCTACGTGCCATCTTCCGCCGTGGCTTGAGTTCATCTCTGAAAAATATACTGGCCATCCATGATGATACCACGACTTTGGAGGAACTCCTCAGTCTTGCCATTAGACTGGACAACCGCCTTCGAGAGAGACACCGGGAGCGTGGAGGGGAGCAGCTCCATGCTCAGCGGAGGTCCTTCCATATCGACCAGATGCCTCCGAACCACTAGACTGCGCAATCCCGCCATCCCAAGCGCCACATAATTCCAATTGCGAACACATAAGTTGAGGAACCGATGCAGCTAGGAGGAGGACGTCTGGGACTAATGGAGAGACAGCGACGGTTCCACGCGCATGCCTGCGTCTACTGTGGTCAGCAGGGTCATCGCGTCTCCACGTGCCCAACCAGACCTCCACGCCGAGCCGATCCATCTACTTGTATGGGCAACTGTGAGTCAGCCACTCCGCCCAGCAGTGACAGGCCCTAAACAAGGCCTTGTTATCCGCTCACTCGTTGACTCTGGGGCGGATGATTGCTTTATTGACCCGGCTTTGGTTAAGGAATTAGATTGTCCGGTCGAGTCGTTAAAAGAGGTCAAGCGGGTGAATGATCTTGATGGGCGACGTTGAGCAAGTCACGGGGCCTTTGATCTTGAAAATTTCCGGCAGTCACGTAGAGAATAGGCGCTTTTATGTCATGCCCATACAAGCCGCATCAGTAGTTTTAGGATTGGCCATGTCTTAAAACCCACAAACCGATCATCTCATGGGACCGCCCTCCATTGTAAATTGGAGTTCCTTTTTTATGCTCACTGCCTGAGGTCGGCTGTCGAGGGCAGTAAACCTTCCCAGGAAATTACAGTGGAGGAGATTTGTCTCGACAACATTCCCGAGATATATCATGACCTACGTCGGGTATTTAGCAAGGAGCGCGCACAATCGCTGCCTCCCCACGACCCTATCACTGTGCAATTGATATAATACCCAACTCACCACTGCCTACAACCCGTTTATATCAGATATCGCAGCCCGAACAGCAAGCCTTGAAAGAATATATTGACCATTCGCACGCAGCAGGTCTTATCAGGCCTTTTATAGATAAGAAGGACAAGACCCTATCTAATGAAATCACCGTTAATGGATTCCGCTTTTGCCCCTCTTCAGTTCGCTACGGTTTTTACTAAACTCGATTTACGTAGCGCTTACCATCTGGTACGCATTAAGGAGGGGGATGAGTGGAAAACGGCCTTCAAGGCTCCTTTGGGGCACTTCAAGTACCTGGTCATGCCGTTCGGTTTAACTATCGCTGTCTTCCAGAGTTTGATTAATGATGTGCTCAGAGACGTTCTAAACGTTTTTTGTTTTGTCTATTTAGATGACATTTTGATTTTTTTCTCGTAACCTCCAAGAACACCAGCAACACGTTCGGATCATTTTACGGCGGTTGTTAGAAAATCGTCTGTTCGTGAAGGCTGAGAAGTGTGAATTTCATGTCAAGTCAGTTCAATTTCTCGAGTTCATTATCGATGTGGGTCGGATTAGAGCAGACCCAGCTAAAGTCCAAGCGGTGGTGGATTGCCCCCGCCCACCACCAGAAAACAATTGCAATGCTTTCTGGGTTTCGGCAATTTTTATCGAAGGTTCATCAAGGGCTATAGCCAGAGGGCGCTACCTTTAACCCGGCTTACGTCCATTAAGGTCCCCTTTGATTGGAATGATAAGGCAGAAACAACTTTTCACATGTTAAAGACAGCCTTCACCAATCCTCCTGTCCTGCGTCATCCTGACACTGCGATACCTTTTTTTGTAGAAGTGGACGCTTTGGATTCAGGAGTCGGGGCTGTACTGTCCCAGCGTTCCCCGGTCGACCAGAGACTCTACCCTTGCGTCTTTTTCTCCCGCCGACTCAGCCCCGCGGAAGCCAATTACGACGTGGGTAACCGTGAACTGCTGGCCATTGTGCTGACCCTTCAAGAATGGAGGCACTGGCTTGAAGGAACCAAGGAGCCCTTCACCGTGAACACTGACCACAAAAACCTCTCCTACATCCTATCTGCAAAGAGGCTCAATTCACGCCAGGCCCTGTGGGCATTACTGTTGACTCGTTACAACTTCACCCTCACTTACCGCAGTGGTTCCAAGAATGGGAAGCCGGATGCCCTGTCCCGTATCCATGATCCTGCGGTGGAGCTCCCTGGGCCTGAAAACATTCTCCCCGATCACTGTATTGTGGGGGCGTTGAGATGGGAGGTGGAGCGGAGGATCCAGGAGGTGCAGGGAGGGACGAAAGTACCAGCTGAATGTCAAATGGGTAGACTGTTCGTGCCCCCGCAAATCCGATTGGATGTGTTACGGTGGGGGCATACGTCAAAGGTGGCGTGCCATCCCAGGGTGGACCGCATGTGTTGTCTCATCTCACAGCGATTTTGCTGGAGTTTAAGAGGGATGTCTTGGATTTCGTCAAGGCCTGCTCTGCCTGCGCCTGCAGCAAATCTTCCCGCCAACCACCGGTGGGGTTACTGCAGCCTTTACCGGTTCCACCGCGACCTTGGTCCCACATTCCTATGGACTTTGTCACTGGCCTTCATTCATCCAAGGCAAGTCTGTCATACTCACCATCGTTGACCGTTTTTCCAAGTCTGCTCACTTTGTTGCCCTGCCTAAGTTACCATCTGCTCTTGAGACCGCTGACCTGCTAGTGAGCCATGTCTTCCGCTTGCACGGGATCCTAGTTGACATAGTATCAGACCAGGGTCCCCAATTCGTCTCCCAGGTGTTGAGACGTTTCTGCCGTGCCATGGGAGCCACCGCCAGTTTGTCTTCTGGATACCACCCTCAATAAAATGGTCAATCCGAAAGGGACCTAGAGTCTACACTCAGGTGTGTATGCCTGAGTCGGCCCACGTCATGGGCCACCCATCTACCTTGGGTGGAATATGCGCATAACACGCTGGTCTCGTCACCTTTCATGGCTGCCTACGGGTACCAGCCTCCGTTGTTCCCGTCGCAGGAGAGGCTGGTTGTGGTTCGGTCCGTTGAGCACCACTTGCGGCGGGCCCGTCGGGTTTGGAGGGAGACCAGGGCCGCCCTGTCATGTACTGCAGCTCGCAATCGCGCGATTGCGGATCACTGGCGGCGTCCAGCGCCAGCGTACCAGTTTGGGCAGAAGGTGTGGCTCTCTACCAAGGACTTGTATCTTGCTGGCTCAACGCGCAAGTTGGGACTGAGGTTCACAGGTCCGTTCGAGGTGTAAGCCATCGTCAACCTGGTGTCTGTCCGGCTCCGGTTACCACCGACCATGAAGGTGCATCCCGTGTCACGTGTCCCTGCTCAAACCCGTGGCATCCAGCCCCCTGGCCCCCCTCCCACTCCGCCTCCTCCTCCGCGGGTGATCGACGACGGACCTGTGTACACGGTGAGGAAGATTTTGGACTCTAGGCGCAGGGGTCGGGGTGTCCAGTACTTGGTCGATTGGGAGGGCTACGGACCGGAGGAGCGGCAGTGGATCCCCCCCTCCTGGGTCGTGGACATGTCCCTTCTCCGTACCTTCCACTCGTCCTTCCCTTCCAAGCCGGGCGGTCCGCCGGGAGGCGTCCATTGAGGGGGCGGGGGGTACTGTCATGGTCTGTTCTTGTTGTGGTCATGTTTTGTTTTTGTTGTTCCCGGTTGCTCCAGTAGGGGCAGCAGGTGGATCCTCAGCAGCGCACCTGTTTGTAATCTTAATCAATGGACTATTTAAGGACTGCCAAGAAGACAACTCCTTGTCGGATTATTCCTCTGCTTGCTCGTGACCATAGCACCAAGTATTGAATTTTCTAGATGTCCTCTCATGTTTTCGCCATGTATTTTGCTCCCGTTGTTGCCTCAAGTTTTTCGCCATAGTAAGTATTGTATCTTGTAAAGCTACCCTCGGTTGAACTTTTTGGAATTGGTGTGATCTTGTCTTTTTCCGACAAGAAATTTTCATTATTTTTCCTTGCCTTTTGCGAGCGTTTTTGGTTGTTCTTGTTTTCCTGGTTTTGTCATACCAGCGCCTTTAGTTGCACTTTGTCGGTCTTGCGTATTTTTGTTTAGTAAACCCTTTTTGCTCAAAACACCATCCGAGTCCACGCTTTTAGAGTCTGCTTTGGTTCCGGGTCCTCCCGGAACCCTGACAGATATCCCTCCATCTGTGGTCTCTTAAGGTTTCTTAGAGAAAAGCAAGCACGGTGGACGGACAAGTATTTAGCATATCTGCCTCACACTTCTGAGGTTTGGGGTTTGGTCCCACGTTCGATAATCCTGCATGTACTCTCAGGTGCAAAGGTGAGTGTTAACGTTTGTGCCCTGTGATTGACTGGAAACCAGTCCAGGGTGTAACACCCTCTTGCCTAAAGTCAGATGGGATAGACCACACAACCCTAAATGAGGATAACCTCTATAGAAATCTATATACTTTTCAATTTTGAAAACAGGAAATGCTAGCCATGAAGATGGAACATAGTCAAAACTGGTTACTATCAATTTGTTTAATTACATATGACTTATTATTACATATTACTTATTACTAACTTTGAATGAGTACACTCAACTGATTTGTTAAACTAGTTAATTCCCTTTCAGAATCTGATCCAATACTTTAGTTCACCTAAATATTGCAACAAAGTGGGTTATCTGTGTTGTGGTCGAATTTTTGCTGAGTTGTGTTGTCTCTGAGGTTAATGAATGCATCACGCGGCTCGCTGGTAAGAGGGAGAGGAGCGGAGGACGAACAGGAGGGGGAGCTGCTGTACTTTTGGACTGAACGGTTGTTGTACTGTTTTGGCGTCGCCTGCGGCCCACAGTAGCTGGTTGGACTAATAAAAACGTGACAAGGTACACTATGTCTGACGGCGTGTTCCTGGAAGACGCTACAATATTTAGCATTCAATTACAAATAATGCTGTCATTTAGGTCAGTGATTCCTAACAGGGCCGTGGCAGACTAGCGTGCATTGTGAAATTTGGGAATGTATCAAATTTCACTTAATTTGTCATTTTATTTTTTTATTATTTTTATTATTTATTTATTAAAAATATATCTTTGTTCATCTATCGATTCCAGTGGTGTATAGTGAGAGAGAGAAAAGTTACAGTAAATAGTCTTCCATTAGAAACACTGTTCTCTGTTGTATATCAGATCCAGATGTAAATACCTGGGAATAAAAACTGAACTCTTGACCTGTCTCATTATCATCTTGTAATGTTAAAATGTAATCAGTGCTACAGTAAACATAAGGGAATTGGCCTAACTGTTTCAATAGTTTACATATGCCAAAGCTGAGTATAACATTAAATGTTTGGTATTTCCATGAGCAAGGTACAGTAGCTATTAACACAACAAAGACAAACCTGTTGAGAAGGTTTTCCAACTCATACAGCCCCATTTGTATTGTTTGGTTCCTGAGGGGTTCGCCAATCATTAAGGCCACACGGGCATTTTCCTCCAACATCTAGCATAGAAGACAAACACATCCACCTTTAAGTATAGGCTGTTTTGTACAGCAGAAATTTTACAGCAACAAGGACATTTGGGAGGAACTTTGAAGACTCCTAAGAAAGTAAAACAAAATAAAATAAAAATATGACAATTATTATAAAGGTTCCTATTGTTTTTTGTGGACATTCTTTTTGTTTCATTATTATTCTGCAAATGAATCCCATTTTTGGCTGGATATGACTGTTGTGAATGTGTGAAAGCTACGCTTCCGTCAGCCTGCCCAAGGGTAGTTGTTGCTACAAAACATAGTTTACTGCCACCAGTGTGAATGGGTAAGTGCATTAATAATGTATCTATTGTGAGCACTTTGAGTGTCCGATTGTCCATAAAAGTGCCATATACTGTAAATCTGATGCATTACAGGCCTGCAAAAATTAGAGGGCACATGTAGCACCCCAAGATGTACAAATAAGTCCATTGTGGCCATATCCTAAAATGTGCAGCAGGTCCAATTTTGGCCCATTTTTGCACAGGGATCATACGTTGCCGCCCGTGTCCTAGAGCAGTGATTCTCAACCAGTGTGCCGTGGCACATTAATTAGTGTACTGTGAGAGATCATCAGGTGTGATGTGGGAAAATATCCAATGTCAATTATTTTGACCAAAAATATTCTAATAAAAAAAAATGTTTTGTTAATTTATGCATATGTATTATTATTATTATAACGGCAGTGGTGACCGGCCGTTCAACCACCCATTTCATGGGCTGAACCATTCGGGTACATCGCTCAGGCCAATGCATACGTATGTAGTAACAGGAAAAAGAATAAAATGTTCTTCCACTAGATGACAGACTGCTCAGAATTGTGTGTTTAGGGCCAATATCCAGTTGGACACCCATGACTAGCTGTTGAGCCCAAGCTTTTCTCAGCCCTAAAAACATAACTGAACATCCTCAACGTTTTATCAAAGAAAACAATTGTTGCCTCCTTTGAAGAAAGAGATTGTCACAATGATCACTGAAATATCTTGAAACTGCTGAACTGGAATTTGCCATACTGCACATATTGTAAATACAGCCACAAAGTTGATTTGACAATGTCTTTTGTATAAATGAGGCAAAATGGAAGCTTCTTTGTTGGACAAAGAGCAGGTCATGGGTCCGCCGCCAGGATAAAAACCCCAAAACAGACAGCAGACAGTTTCAGTGACTAGCTGTTAGTGTTGAAAATTATGACGAGGATTAGACATTTGGTAGGTGTGTGGTTGGACTATGTTTGACGGTACAATTCCAAGTAAAAGTCACATACCTGAGTGATGATGGTTGGTAGGCTGGTCTGGTAGAAACCTTCATGGTCTGTATCTGGCTCCTGGTCCCTTTGCCAGTCTTGCAGCTCCACATGCAGAGCTTTCTGCATCCATTCAGACACACTCTTCTACAGTTACAAGAACAACCAGAAAGCTATGAGGGACTCCTACCATGCATTTTGTTGAACAGGAAAATGACTCAATGTATATTCAATTGAATACAGTATTATAATATCAACGACATTTCATTTCATAAGACAACTGATTGTGGAAATGTATTTCAAATACTCACCCGAACGCTTGTAACATATTTGTTCTGAAGATGCTCCAATACCTCAGGAAAGATCAGCGGTTCCAGATCTTCCCCCTTCATTTCATACAGCAGCTCTGGATGACCCATCATTTCAGAGCTGCCAAACCAAGACAGAGTTTTTTCGAACTAATTGCCGTGCATGCCAAATAGGTGATTTTATTCAATGCCAGTGATAAAAAGATTATAGTGAAGATATGACCAGAAGATATGAGAGTTTGCTTTGACACTCACCATGGCGCCGTGCATTAAAACTAACCAGGGGGATTTTTTGGGGGTCGCAAACACAAGATTAGACCAAAAAATGGCAAAAGAAAACACACTTTTCCTCTTAGATGCTTGTAACTGTGGCACAAATGTAACGTCATAATGTAGCCTCTGCTGACAGCACACAGAATGTCGTTTGTTTCCAGATTTTTCTTTTAACGATATTATATCGAGCGCAACTTCTATCAATATTGTTCACGTGTCTATCACGATATTGAATTATAACCAGCCCTACTTAGCCAAATAAAAATATAAATAAAACAGACTCATGAAGGTACAGCATATATATATTATGTTCAGTATGCATACTTGCATACTATTTTTGTTTGGTGGTTTACCATGGGGTTTTTTTTGCGCAAAATACACCACTGATCTTATATTTACTCTCCGTAATAAAAGCTCAAATTATTGAGCAATTTGTCTATGATGCACATAGACTAAGATGTGTTGTCACAGATTACTTGAGAAAATAATCCAATTACTGATTATTCCTCAATAAAGTAATGTGGTTACTTTACTGATTACTTTATTATCAAAACAACTTAGTTACTTTCAAAGTAACTTATCAGTTATTTTTTAACAATTTCCTCCCTTTGCTGCCTCAACATAAGAATGACAACCGATTACTTAAATAATACTTAATTGAAAGTGCATGAACTTCAAACACCCTTCCATCATCTATACCGCTTATCCTCACAAGGGTCGCAGGCGTGCTGGAGCCTATCCCAGCTGTCTTCGGGCAGTAGGCGGGGGACTTTGGCACGACTTACCATCAACTTGGCAAAATTTGAATTTGCAGTGGCGAAGGTGACTTATCTTGGCCGAGTGGTTGGACAGGGTTGCGTTGCGCCGGTCGGGGCGAAGGTTTTTGTGGTTGGTGGGGTATTACAGGAGTTTTTGCAGAACTTTTTCATCTGTTGTTTTTCCGCTGACCGAGCTACTGAAGGCAAAGGCAAAATTGGTTTGGTCTTCAGCCTGTCAGCAAGCTTTTGAGAATGTGAAGCGCCTGCTGTGTTCGTCTCCTGTTTTGGCAGCTCCCTCTTTTGACTGGCCATTTATGCTACAGGTGGATGCTAGTCAGGGGGGAGCAGGAGCAGTTCTTCTGCAGGGGGATGGCCATGAGGTGGTGAGACCAGTTAGCTTCTTTTCTAAAAAATTCAATCGTTATCAGAGTAGCTATTCTGTGATTGAAAAGGAGGCGCTGGCTCTGATCTGGGCTTTGCAGCATTTTGATGTTTACATCAGTGGGGCACCCCTGGTGGTATACACCGATCATAACCCCCTTACATTCTTGGGATCTTTTAGGTCTCCCAATCAGACATTGGTTAGGTGGTCTTTGTTTTTGCAAGGCTATGATCTGACCATTTTGCACGTTAAGGGGACAGAGAATGTCATGGCTGATGGAGGGTGGAAGGGCATTCACCTTTAACCGTTGACACTCCAGCACATCGGCAAGA
Organism: Filicampus tigris; assembly: GCF_054856515.1. Lineage (NCBI taxonomy): Eukaryota > Metazoa > Chordata > Actinopteri > Syngnathiformes > Syngnathidae > Filicampus > Filicampus tigris. Next base: position 1,472,668 of record NC_141220.1, read on the forward strand.
TGCCTTAACATCGGGTTGTGATGTTAGCTGTAACGGCCTTGAGTGAGATTGTTCTTACATACCAGCAAGATGAACGTGAGTGTTGCTGCTGGGGCCTTAAGCGTACCGCTGGTTAAGGTTTGCGGGAGGAGGCAGGACATCGTACAGTAAAACTTGCCCTGAATACCACCATCTCTCACAGCTCTTTCACTTCTCCACTCCTTCCCATGCCATCCTTTGCCCTTGCTTTGGCTGGGCCACATCTTGGGCACACCTTCTTGCTACCTTTTCCTGACGTACCTCTTGGACCACCAGCTTTTGCGTCTCTCGGATGTAGTGGCCATGCTCCACGTGGGTGTAATGGTGACAAGACCACCCCTCCCTCCTGCACTCACCCCACGATGTCCTTGTGCCTGAGTGCTGTCTTTGCTTTTTTAGTTCCAGCCAGCGGGGTCCACTTCCTCCCAGTGGCCACGGTGGGGCCATCTTGGGCTACAAATGGATCGCTTGAATCCAGTAGCAACATCTCTGGTCTGAATTTGGCACACTTGAAATCTTCTGCCAGGCTGCAAATGGGTAGGTGTAGCATCCCTTCACCATAGAGCCTGATACTGCTTAGGCTCCTGGGAAGGCCAAGCCACTTCTTCGCATATGAGCGAACTATTCTCTACAGCGTTTCCACCTTTAAGAGTGGGACCTCGTATAGCGTTAGTGGCCACAGGAGTTGTAGAAGCAGTCTGCATTGCATGCATCGGAGCTTCAACTTGCCAGGGAGTAAGTTTCTGTTGATGTTCACCAGGCTGCTGGCTACCTCTTTCCTGAGCTGCACCACTTGCTCCTTATCTTTTCAGGGAGGCATCACGCCAGTAACAAAGGCTCTTGATAGGCTTATCAGAAATCTTTGGGATGGGTTCTTCACCAAGGTGGAAGTGGTGGTTTGACAGCTTCCCATTGATAACTGAGATGCTTCTGGACTTGCTCAGCTTGGTCTTAATGCGAGCCTGCTCAATGTTTTCGTAGACTTTTCTTAGCAGCCGTGCAATGTAGGCATTTGTCGTACCGAGCGTCGTAAGGTCATCCATGTAGGCCAGAACTCGGCAAAGTATGGCAAAGCCCAGGGGCCACATCTGGCTGCCAACAGTCTCTGCCTGGTCCTCACAGTGGTCCCCCAGACCATGTGTTGGATGTATTTTAAGTCACCACTGTATACATCACTGTCAATAATATAATACTTCCCACTTATCTGTATATTTGGGAGTCCTGACTAGGAACGGCTAATGAGTTGGTGGTTGGCGCACAAAATTAATGTTAGAATTTTTAATGTGTAAATATGTAATTATAATGACTGCTTCTAATTTTAAAGTTTGTATTTCCTAATTACAACAAGATATACCATATCAACACACATAGCATTTTAATGAAACTATGCTTTTCCTAATTACATAATATAGAACAAAGTAGGCATTGGAATGTTGGCTTGGCTCTCGGGAAGCGGTTGCGTTTCTCATGTGGCCCTTTTGCAAAATGAATTGCCCACCAGTTATTTGGCCGTGGCTGCCTCCTCACGATTCCTATTTGCCTGTGGAATTCCAAGGTATTTGTAGCTGTCCTGCACATCTGCTATGCTGCCTTCAGGTAGTTCAATCCCATCGGTTGTGATTATCTTTCCCTTACCGAGATATCATTCACCCACACTTATCCAGTTCGAATGACATTCCGATGTCATTGCTGTATATCCTTGTGAGATGAATCAGGGAGTTGATGTCACGCTCGTTCTTAGCACACAGCTTGATGTTATCCGTGGAGAGGAGGTGGCTGATCGTTCCACTTTTGAACCGGTACCCGAAACCACTCTTGATTATGAGTGGGTTCAGGCCTATGCAGAACAGTAGTGGGGTCAGAGCATCTCCTTGGAATATGCCACATTTGATATTCACCTCTGCAACTGGCTTTGAGTTGGCCTCCAGAGTTTAAGTCCTCACTGTGTTCTTGATGAAGGGTCTTAGAATCCCGTTGACATTGTACAGTTCCAAGCATTCCAATTTCCATGTGTGTGGCATTGAGTGGTGGACTTTGTTGTAATCATTCCAGGCAGTGCACAGATTAGTGCTTCTGGTTTTACAGCCTTCTACGTCTTCTAGACCTTCATGGAGAGCATAGAGTTAAAGTAAGCTCTGCCCACTTGTTTAACTGCTCTGCCGCAAAGACTTCTGGGATTGCTAAGTGTTACAGTTAACTGTACCTGTTCTTTTTCATTTAATGTTATGTTGATGTTTTATTGTTAAACAATCAACGACCAGTTACATTCACTGCTATATCAGGGTTTGAGTGTTGTTATAGTAACGGGGCACCGTGAGTGGAAATGTGTCAGATGAGTTCCTGCCCACTGCCTTATATAATAGGTTTGCATGTAAAAATTACATCGGTATTAAAAAGCACCTTCCTGCCTTCACATAAGCAATGAAACTACAATGAGTTCCAATGGAGAGTTTGTAATTGGTCCCTCCAGTGACTCTGACCAAACAAGGATTAGAACGGTAGGGGGCGCGGCCATTTTCCTCATTAACAAGAGGCGTTATTCATGGAGTCACTTATTTCCTGATTTCTCCCAAATTTATTGATAAAATAGAAAATGTCTCTTTTTATTTTACTGATCAAAAAACATATAAAATGAACTTGTTACTGAAAACATGGCTAACCCCGCCCAACCAGCCCTTTAAGGTCTTTAGGAGTATTTCTATAATCAGTTGTTCCAAAATCATGTTCTTGTATGTTCTTTTAATAATTGTAATCAGCTACTTTTTATTTTTTCTATTTTTTAAAAATGTCTTAAATGATCGTGTTTTTTAAATGTTGCCTTTAAATGTTTTGTAACTAGAAGCACATTGAGTTACCTTGTGTAAGAAATGCGCTATATAAGTAAAGCTGCCTTGCCTTTACTTTCCTTACACTGTACAGTAATTACAGTATACTAAATGTGTATTTTCTGTAATGGGTTCTCAATGACCAAACCTTTACTTTGAGGAGGAAGGTACTTTATCACACTTGGCTTCATCACATGTATAGACAGGAACACTTTCAAAACACATCTCAGCTCCGCCGTCAATCTGCTGCTCTTTTGCGAACGCCCTCTGTTGTCCGGGGGTACATATAGCATTCATATAAACCAGTGATGTTAAGCAAATACAACTATGTATTTGCTGTTATCATTAAATCTTCCTTTCTTTTTTTTTTTTTTAATTGAACACTTCTTGAACATTATGCCATTTACTGGCTCAACAAATTTAACGCTGTCTTATCTAATGAATCTAATTGAAACAGAATATTAAGTCTCCTTATAGTTGTTAATTTAGAGTTAATTTAACAAAATCAGCTTTTCTAACCTCAGTCTGTACTACCAAGTATACAACTGTACGTAAAGGGATATAGATATGTAATCATAACCTCACAACCAACACATAAACACTTTTAAATCTGTTCAATGAGTCTCTCAGGTGGCTTTACATTTCTTGCGGATTTTCTGAGTGTTGGTTCTTGTTTAAGGATAGGTGACTCATGTGATGGAGTCTTGAGTGTGTGTTGAGGTTTTTCAGCAGCCTCAACCCTCTGTTCTCCAGCTGCAGGTTCTTTGAGAAGATCTCTACGATTTCGTCTCATGAGAGCTCCATCTTCTGTTTGAATGGTATCTGACCTTGGTTGAACTTCACTTAAAACATTTGCTTTCTGTGTCCATGTGTTTGTTTTGTCTTTAAACCTCACTTGGTCTCCAGCATGCAGTTCAGGTAGGTCCGTTGTTCCTCTGTCATAATAGAACTTTTGTTTTGCTTTTTGCTGCTCCTTGAACATCTTTACACTGTTTTCCTCCGTCACCCTAAGTAGACCATCCTGGATGGGCAGGTTTGACCTCAGGCGTCGTCCCATAAGGAGTTGAGCTGGCGACACACCACACTCAAGCGGCATTGTGCGGTATACCAGTAGGCTCTGGTAGAAGTCCGTATCACTGTCTCGTGCCTTGCCCATTAGTCTTTTTACAATTTGTACCGACTTTTCCACAAGCCCATTGGACTGCGGGTAGTGAGGCCTCGATGTTGTGTCCCACGCCTCTGCAAACTGTCTAAACTTCATGTTGGCAAATTGAGGTCCATTGTCCTTAACAACCTCACTCGGCACACCGTGTCTTGCAAATATGGCTTTCATGGATGTAATCACAGTCTCTACGGTTGTAGTGTGCAATCTACAAAGCTCTGGATACAGGGAGTAATAGTCAGTGACGACAATGTAGTCCTTTCTTCCGGAAACAAAGAGGTCAGCACCCACCTTCTGATAAGGTCAGTCTGGCACAGGGTGTGGCTTAAGTGGCTCAGCAGGATTGCTTACTTGGTATTTCAAACATGTTGAGCAGCTTGACACCGCATTTGTGACATCCTGATTAATCCGTGGCCAATACATCACCTCACATGCTCTCGTTTTGCATTTTTCAATGCCAAGATGTCCTGCATGTATTTTTATCAGCATGTCTCCGCATAGACTCTTTGGAATGACTATCTTGCTTCCGTTGTAGATGATGCCTTCCACCACAGACCGTTCTGCTCTGCAGTTCCAGTACTCTTGAATAACAGTTGGACTGTTTTGCTTACAGTTAGGCCATCCATTTATGATAGTTTCGCATAGGGTTTTTAAAGTGTCATCTTTGCTTGTCTCATTTCTTATGAGCTCCATCTTTCCATCCGAGACAGGCATTGCAGTTGTGATCATGTTCACATATACTTGTACATCATTGTCCATCATGTTTGCTGGTTCTTTTGGATCCACAGCTCTGGATAACGTATCAGCTGTATACATCAGCTTCCCAGGGGTGTACATCACGTTGAGTGTGTAACGTTGCAGTCGGATCATCATTCTTTGGATTCTTAGTGGACAGTCATTGAGTGGCTTCTGGAACAATGCAACCAATGGTTTATGGTCAGTTTCAACACTGATTGCTTGCCCTGACACAAACTGGTGAAATCTTTCACAGGCATATGTTATGCTGAGCAGCTCTTTTTCAATCTGTGCATATCTTGTCTCTGCATCTGTCATGGATCGTGAAGCATATGCAACAGGCTGCCAGTCACCATACTTCTGCAATAGAACTGCTCCAAGCCCATTCTGTTATGCATCTGACGAGATCTTAATAGGTCTTGTCGGGTCATAAAACTTCAAAACTGGCGCTTCTGTGAGCAACTTCTTCAAATCACATCACGCTTTCTTATGTTCATGGTTCCACTCCCATTCAATTTTCTTTTCAGTCAGTTGTCTCAGTGGCGCCATCTTTTCAGAGAGAAGGGGTATGAATTTTCTCATGTAGTTGATCATGCCATTAAACCTCTATACATCTTTCTTGCATTGTGGCCTTGGCATATTTTCGATTGCTGATACTTTTCTGGCATCCGGTCTGATGCCTACACTGCTCAGGATGTCCCCTACAAATTTCAGTTCCGTCACTCCGAGCTGGCATTTCTCTTTATTCAGCTTCAGATTTGCTTTTCTGGTTGCCTCAAAAACATTTCTCAGTCTCATGTCATGTTCTGTTTTTGTGCTTCCCCAGACAATGATATCATCCATTGATGTGTCCACTGCTTCCAGGTGTTCATATATCGTGTATATTGTTTTATGATACACCTCGGGCGCTGAAGCAATGCCGAATGGCAGTCGTCGAAATCTATATCTGCCAAATGGACTGTTGAATGTGCATAGTTTTGAACTTGCCTCGTCCAACTTTAATTGCCAAAATCCGGATGATGCATCCAGCTTGCTGAAATATTTTGCATTTGCAAACTGTGACATTATTTCTTCTCTTGTAGGGAGCTTGAAATGTTCTCTCTGTATAGCTCGATTTAGATCTCTCGGGTCCAGGCATACCCTTGGCTGACCATTCCTTTTCTCAACCATAACAAGAGAACTCACCCACTCGGTTGGTTCATCGATCTTTTCAATCACCTCCAGGTTCTCCATCCGATCCAGCTCTTCTTTCAGTGGCTTTTGAATAGCAAATGGTACTTTGCGGTAAGGATGACTGACTGGTGGCACACCGCTGTCCACTCTGATTGTGTGTTTTCCTGAAAGACAGCCAAGACCCTGGAACAGATCACTATATTTTTCCATTAAATTATTATAATCCATGTCATCATCAGTTTCCACAACCAGCGCCCTCTTAACTAGATTCAGTCTTTCACAGGCATCTAAACCTAGTATGGGCTGCACCTTCTTTGGCACCACCAGGGATGCTAGTGTATATTCTTGGTCCTTGTGTGTCACTTTAACAATGCATTTTCCTTTTACAGGTATTCTTGTTCCTGAGTATCCACTTACTTTTGCTTTAGATGGATGTATTTTGGGTCTGGGTCTGATTCTCTTGAACTCTATTTCTGATATGACATTCGCCTGGGCACCGGTATCCAATTTAACCTCCATGTGCGTGTCATTCACTTTGAGTGTCATCATCCAATCCTTCTTTTCCACTTTGTTTTCTGTCACTATATCCACATAGAATTCCCCAGTGTCATCTTCATCCACTGTATGGACTTTGCTTTGTTTCTGGGTATTATTTATGCAACACCGAGCATAATGATTACTATTGTTACAGTTGTTGCATGTTTTGCCATAAGCCGGACATTTTTTAGGAGGATGCTGCGTGCCACAACGACCACAAGTTTTTTCTTTACTATCTTTGTTGAATGATGACTTTGATTTCTGTTGAATCTCAGAGGCATTATTCTTTTTATTGACTCTGTGTGAGCTCTTGTTCACAGCATCTACTTTGCAACTATCACCAACCAGCTCTTTTGCTTGCACTTTTACAGTCTCAGCCGCTCTGCATATTTTCAAAGCTTTTTCCAGGTCAAGATTTTCCTCTCTCAGTAGCCTCTCTCTTAGACCATTATTAGGAATCCCGCACACAAGTCTGTCTTTTATTAACGAGTCCGTCAATCCTCCAAATTCACATGTCTTACTTCTGTTCCATAGCTCTGTTACATACTGGTCGATTGTTTCTCCTGTCTTCTGAACATATGTGAAGAATCTATGCCTCTCAAATGTCACATTTCTCAGGTATGCAGTAAGCTTAAAAATTCTCCATTATCTTATACAACTTCATTTCGTCACATCAGCAAACGTGAATGTATTATAAGCTTCAAGTTTTGAAGTCCTCACCCACAACGTGCAAAAACACTGCCGCTTGCTTCTTGTCACATGTTTCGTCAAGTCCCATTGCCGATATGTACAAAGCAAAGCGTTGTTTAAATCTCCTCCAAATTTTCAGCCACATTCCCAGTAAGCTGAAGGGCGGGTGGTGGGTGTAAGCCGTCCATGTTGTCGTCGCTAGTCTTCTTTCTCTCTCGGCAAGTTAGCAACACAACGTTCGCTGATGAGCTGATGCGTCAATATCGTTAGCTGGGTGGCTAATGTTAGCTCACTTCGGTGACTTGTCCTCGTCGTCAATATCTGCGTCCCTTACTTCACCTCAATACCATCTTCTGACACCATGTAATGTTTTCGTCGTGGGTTCTCAATGACCAAACCTTTACTTTGAGGAGGAAGGTACTTTATCACACTTGGCTTCATCACATGTACAGACAGGGAACACTTTCAAAAAACGTCTGAGCTCCGCCGTCAATCTGCTCCTCTTTTGCGAACGCCCTTTGCTGTCCGGAGGTACATACAGCATTCATATAAACCAGTGATGTTAAGCAAATACAGCTATGTATTTTGCTGTTATCATTACTATATTTTCCACCTGATTTATGGTGCCCCCTGAAGTGCCTCACATTCATCTACAGTTTATCGCTATATGGGTTGTGATTAGCAAGGATACATTTTGACTGACAGAAGATCTTGGGTGCTGGCTGAGCACTGTGGAATTCCTGAAGACATTTGCAATAAAGTTGAGTTGTGATATTGTGAAAAGATCTAAATTGGATGGCAAAACTCTTGATTTGGCAGTTTATTTTCAGACTCTCTCAGTCATGAACTTTAGCTAAAGAAAATAAGCGAATAAAAAGCAGCTGAGATGCTGGTTTAGCACAGAGGTTAGCCTTAGCCAGTGTCAAAGCTATCAACTTGTTCATACAGACAAACAGGTACAGTATGTAATTAAGTACTCAGTCTGTGAAGGTGATTGACCTCACCTGTTGTAGATATGTAGTACCCAGTTGAGCACAGCGAAAATCTCACCACTCTCCAGGTCCCAACTGCTAACCTACAACACAAAAATTACTCATACTGTACATGTATCGTCTTATGGCGATAGTTAGAGTAATAGGGAAATATTGAATTGCTGTCATTTTGGTGTCAAGTGTCTCACCTGTGTCAAGTGAGCATGTAAACAGTGGTGACTCGCCCTAAGGAAGGCTCTGGTGAGGCGGTAATGTGGTGGTACACAGGGTTCCAGCAAGTGGCGTACTGTCGCCAGATCTGCCATGACAGCATGCTGCAGAGTAGAGAGGTGTCCTGCCAAACCTAGACCCTGTGTGTGAAGGTAAGACACACTCCGAAACCGAGCAGTCACTGCCTCCTCTAGTACCTAAAAAGGATGAAATCCATATATTAAGTCATCTAAAATTAGAAAGTTTGTTCAAGAAGATGTCAAACATTTTCTTTGCGGCCCCACTAGTCTAAATACGGTATTCTGATATAATATTGCATTTATGGAATATGAATCAAACAGCAACTGTCAACTGAGAATGACATCACAATTGCCCAGGGCTCAGGAAATAACCAAAGCTTGCAAACATCACATGACCAAACTCAGAAAACAGGCGAGCTGTGGCTGGTTGTTACCAAAGCCCTGAGCAACTGTGATGTCATTTTCAGTTGACAATAAGTGGAAAAATGGCCACCCCCTGAGATGGATAAAAAGAGGTGTACTGTATTTTGCTGCATAATTACTTTTTCATAAAAGCAATATTAATCATAATGTCGTGTTTAGACTTTAGATATTGTAAAGAAAATTTGATAGAGGAGGCACCTGGAAGAAACGTGCTCTCCAGCAACGAGGTCGTCCAGGGGGTAGGGGCCTGACATTGCTCTCGACTCGTTCCTCCAGCAGAGTTCTGTCAATAGCCTCTTCCCGCTCTATAATCCTCACAGTTGATACAAATGATGTGGGGTTTTGGCGAACCACAGTGAAGGCATTGCTCACGACTGCCCACAGCTCCTTTCCTGCAATGATGGTAAATGAAATTTTGTAATGGTGAAAAAAAATTGCATGCACAGATACACAACACGTCCTACACATTAAACAATGTATACACATTTATAACTACAAAATGGAATCATTAATTTTAGACAGATTTACATTAATTGGTTTCCAGGCAGTGCTCAGACATTTTTTGTGGGCAGATGCTCAAGCCCCCAAAAATTGCACCCATTGCCCAAATTATTCATGACTTGAACTAAAAAAAAATACAGTAGCTTGGCAGTGCCAGCTAGTCAATAGATGCAATGTTCAAGCATCGGCGGACTTTATTAATATAAAACAAGACAGCTGCATATGTAGAATGTAGTAGAAAAATAGATGGTGGTGTCAGGTGGACATTAGCTGACAAACTGGAGCGGCAGTCGACAGTGAAATGAAGAGAAGTACTGTTTATTTTCTCTTCGTTCTCTTCTGTTTTAATCAGCAACGTTGTTGCAGTGTTAAAAGGCACTGTTAGGAAAGAATCCTCTCAGGTACATACATGTACATTTACAGTTCATAATCGTTCTGTAAATGCAGTAAATATAAAAGGTTTCAACATAGATAGGTGCGGCTTATATAAAGGTGGGGCTTATTTAAGGTTTTTTCAAAAATATTCTAAAAATAGAGTGGGTGCTGCTTATATAATGGTGCAGCTTATAGCCCGGAAAATACGGTATTGCAAAAATAAGGCAATGTTATTTTATGAGGAGAATGAAAGACTTCCACTTCCGGGTCCTAGTTTTAAGTGTACGGTGGCGCTGGCATGATAGTTTGGACAGATTTTTATGCTCTAGAGATGTCCAAGACAAGGACATACTTGCTTGTAAAGGGATAAGGTACGTACTAAATTTTAAGTTAGTTAACAAAAAAAAAAATGCTATCCATCTTTTTCCCATGCTCCATACATACCTTATGCCGGATTACACACGCAAGACGGGCTGGGCATGTTTCCCTATGGTATTACATGTGTTGAACCACTGGAGGGCAGACTATGCCTGTGAGTACGATGTTACTGCAGGGAACGCACGTGAAAAGAAAAAAAGGACTCTATAGTCTGTTGTGGGCTATTTATAAAGGTGGCTCCATGATATCGCAGAAGAGAACAGCGGTCTTTCATTTTAAAAGAACCCAACACAACACGTCAGGCGATACTTGACCCAGTTAGGGATGATTAAAGGGACGGACAAAAACTAGGGATAGACCGATTCTCGGCCGGGCCGATTATTGCCGCCTATATTGTGCGTTTTGACCAATATCGGCATCTGCCTTTTTAAAAAATATGATGGTCGATAAGAAATCAATTTAAAATTGTGTTCAAATCAAAACAAAGATATGTGAAAGTTGAATTTTCTGTCATTTTGAAATTTTGGAGAACTTCATTTACTGTCGAAAATGATATGGAGCTATTTTTAAGTGTTTTCATTTCACTTTTTAAGACATGCTGACGACACTGGGTGCTCCCTGAACTTTTTGTTAGAATTTGATAAAGAAGTATATTGTCAAAAAATTATACTAATAATAATACAAAAAAAACCCCTACATTTAAGACGTTTAAAAAAAGTTAAGAATTTTCTTTTTTTTACATTTTTTTTTAGATTTTGATTAGATTTCCTTTATTACGAAAAATTAATATTGGCTCTAAATATCGGTTATCGGCTGCCTTGACTACAAATAATCGGTATTGGCCCTGAAAAAAACATATCAACACTCTAACGAAAACCCACTTCTGTCCTTTTTCAAAAACGTTCTCGTCCTCCGTCCCCAAAATGCGCGTCCATCTGGGACGGACTGACGGACCGTTCCGTCCTGGGATAGAATGCCCATCTCTGTTAATTTGTTGAGGTTGCCTCACCCAGAGTCTCTCCCAGGTTCCTAACACCAGAGAAGTATTTGGACACCAGCTCCTGGTCATCAGTGCTGAGCTCACTTCCTGGCATCCCAGCAGCCCCATTAAGCTGCCAGAGGATATCATTCTGCCACTGCTCCAGATTCATCAGGTAAGCATGGGCTTCCAGGAGCCTTCTTGACTCCACCAGACGCTCAGTTTGCAAAACCATGCTCCCAACTGCACTGAAAAAAAAAACAACAACTTAATTTTTGGTTGCAAATTAATAAACTGTGGTCAACTGACATACTTTTATACTCTTTTCCTAAATAATATGATGGTAAAATGAAAAATGATATACTGTATGTTTTTGATCTTGCAATACGTGGAGTTTACTCATTGAAAGATACAAGATACAACTGCATTTGCACAACTGAAGGTTTTTAAAAAGAATGTCCAACAAATACCAGCTAATGGATTGTAATTATTACAAACTATGAGGGGGAAAAGCTACTGAAGAAACACTGTCCATCACAAGAGCTGCTGAGGCAGTTCTACAAAACATTGACTCAGTTCTGTGTTCATCCATCTGAGCCAGGTTGGGTGTTGCTCCAAAGAAGAACTTAAAGGACCTATAGAGTCCAGATGGTCTAAGTTTCACAAAGAAGTTCTCTTCATATATTTTTCATCTAGAAAAGAAACTGTTAGTCCATCCATCCATTCATCCATTTTCTTCTGCTTATCCAGAGTTGGGTTGCGGGGGCACTAGCTTTAGGCACAGACTGCCCTCTCCCAGACACTTTGTCCAGCTCCCAGACAGCTTTGTCCAGAGATTCCGTGGCATTCCTAGGCCAGCCGGGAGACAAGTCTCTCCAATGTGTCCTGGGTCATTCCCAAGGACACCTCCCAGTGGGACATGCTCAGAACACCTCACCGAAGAGCCGCCCAGGAGGCATCCTAGGCAGAGATGCCACAACGGGGTAGGCAGCTGCTTAGGGCCCCTAGCTGGAAGGGGCTCCCAGGCAGCGCTGACATTGGTCCTTTTGTCAATGACAAAATGACTGAACCTTTTGCAATGCAACGTCAATGTACTGGATAAAAAAAAAAAATGCACTGGGCCCATGGTCACTTTTGCCTTTGGCCCCCAAGGTGACTAGACATGCCCCTGATCCTAGCTAGATGCCTGAGCCAACTCATCTGGCACCTCTCAATGCGAAGGAACAGACACTTTGAACTTTTAACTAGTTCTGATTTTAATAAGTCCCCACAGAGACCAACAGATGCTCTCTGTGAGGACTTTGCAGACCACTTCAGAAGTAAAATCGATGACATAAGATCCAGTCTTTTAGCCCGTCAAAACACAAGTTTTAATAAACCCGGACAATCATATTTACATAAGGAAACACTGGAAAATTTTGCCCTGGTTGATGCAAGGACACTTGTTCGAGTTTTCTCCCAGGTAAACCCAACAACCTGCCTTTTGGATCCAATTCCCACATTTCTTTTTAAGACATTTTATGGATTTTTTGAAGAACAAATTTTAAATATAGTCAATTGCTCTCTTCAGACAGGCGTCTTCCCCGCTGCCTTTAAAACGGCGGTGGTGAAGCCCCTTCTGAAGAAGAGCGGTTCTGACCCGAGCGTTTTTAATAACTACAGACCCGTATCCAACTTACCGTTTTTAAGTAAGATTTTAGAAAAACTGGTTTTCATCCAGTTGAATCATTTTTTAAATACAAATAATATTTTGGAGAAATATCAATCTGGTTTTAGGATGAACCACAGTACGGAGACTGCTCTTTTAAGGATCTTAAATGATATTAGGTGCACTGCAGACGTGAGAAAACTCACAGTCTTGGTGCTACTGGATCTAAGCGCTGCTTTTGATACAGTAGATCACCAAATTTTATTAAATAGACTTAAAAATCTAGTGGGCATCTCTGGTACTGTTTTTGACTGGTTTTATTCCTATCTCACAGACCGATATTTCTTTGTAAGTATGGATACTTGTTCCTCTAAAACTCATGAAATTAAATGTGGGGTTCCTCAAGGTTCGATTTTAGGCCCCCTACTTTTTAATCTTTATATGCTTCCCCTCTGGGATGTCATCAGGGGATAATTTCCTACAGCTCAATCAGGACAAGACTGAGGTTTTAGTTATCGGTCCCGAAGGTCAGAGAGAGAAGCTTTTACCAAAACTACACATTTTTAATCCCTCACACTGTGTGAAGAACCTTGGCGTCATTTTTGACTCTGAGCTCAGTTTTATTCCTCATATTAAAAATGTAACCAAGATTGGTTTTTATCACCTTAAGAATATCGCCAGAGTCCGCCCGTTTCTCTCTCAGGCTAACACGGAAGTGCTGATGCATGCCTTTATTTCCTGTCGTTTAGATTACTGTAATGCCCTGCTCTCTGGCCTCCCGAAAAAGAGCATTTCACCACTGCAACTACTGCAGAATTCAGCCGCTCGGGTGCTGACGAGAACCAGAGGGCGGGAGCACATTACGCCAGTTTTGAAATTGCTGCATTGGCTCCCTGTGTGTTTCAGGATCGATTTTAAAGTACTTTTATTAGTTTATAAATGTGTTAATGGTCTTGGGCCATCTTATTTATCTGATTTGCTTTTATCATACCAGCCCTCGCGGATCCTGAGGTCCTCTGGCGCGGGCCTTTTATTTATTCCAAGGGTGAGGACCAAACTGCATGGCGAGGCTGCATTCAGCCGTTTTGGTCCTCACCTTTGGAATAGCCTGCCAGAGGATGTCAGGTCTGCAGAGACTGTTGATATTTTTAAGAGGAAGCTCAAGACACACCTTTTTAGTTTGGCTTTCAACAACTTTTAAATAATTTATCTTTTCTTTTGATTGAAGATAATTCTATGTTTTGCTTTGAATGTTTTAAAGCACTTTGAGTTGCATTCTTATGTATGAAAAGTGCTATATAAATAAAATGTGATTGATTGATTGATTGAGACATTCAATGCTGAGCACCTCTAAAATGACCGAGCTCCTCACCCTATCTCTAAGGGAGAACCCAGACACCCTGCAGAGGCAACTCATTTCGGCCTCTTGAATGTGGGATCTTGTTCTTTTGGTCACGACCCACAGCTCCTGATCTTGAAAACTCCGGCCACCCTCAGACTTCCACGAGTCATGCCTCTTTGGTGATTGCGCACATATTTCCGCATTATGCATGGTGGGTGCATCGCTGCCTTTACCCATCAAATCTAACCATCAAATATAGGCCCCCCTCCCCAACTCCAAAGCCCCTATCCCACTTACGGGCGAACATGGTCGACTGCTGGCAAACGTAGAAAAATGCGCATTCACGTTAGGGTTTGCCAGGGTTCGTTCAAAGTTACAAATATTCGCAAACTTTCGTTAGATGCTCGCCTGTACTTTACATGTTCAAAATTTCCATGCGACATGAAAAATCACTAAAACTGTTGACGCTAATGTTGAACGAACCCTGGTGAATGTAACATTTGCTGCCTTCGAACACACTCGCAATTGTTTGCTGCTCAGTGGCATAAAGGGCTTAAGATGCTCAACTCATTTCTTAACATTGACAAACAGATCAGCACACATATTTATTCATTTAATAAATTTTAACAAATAGAATATCCACCAAATCAAAAAGGTTTACACAACTATACTTTTTATAAACCAATACAATAATGCTTTTTCCAATCACTTCTATGAATAAAAAATGTATTTTCTAATAGTATTGTACCGATATAACAAACTACATTTAACCAAATTAGCACACATAGTGCACTCTTGCGCCTACATGGAAAAACTACAAAAATGTAAGAAATGCGATATCGCGCCGGATGTTGGCATTCCGCATCCCACAATGCCCTGCGCCAAATACAAACAAGGCCATTTTGGTAGGGAAGAAAACTTGTCTCTAATTTGAGGAAACGCCACACTTTGAAAATGGTAGACAAGGAGCAAAAGAAGGGCAGAGCATTCTACAGGGCACCAAAAGAAAAAACAATTACCGTATTTTCCGGACTATATGTCGCTCCGGAGTACAAGTCGCACCAGCCATAAAATGCATAATAAAGAAGAAAAAAAACATATATAAGTCGCACTGGAGTATAATTTGGAGGAAATTAATTGTGCTCTTGGTACACATCATTTCCACTGAGCTACGATGGTAACATTAGCTAACATTCACACATGTAGCATACAAGAAAGTTACTGTAAGGTAACTTTAAACTCACCAAAATGGTTGTAGATTGATTAAATAAGTCTTTTATTTCTCCCCGACCATGTAGAATGTTTCCAAGTCTCCATAAGTATTTATGTATTCGGTTGTAATTGTCTCTTTGTTCTCTTCCCCGCTCTCAGCTCAGTAGTGTGGCTGATGCAATACTCCGGTCAGTGTCTTAAAACAACAGCACACTATTTTGTATAGATATATTGATAGACAGTCAAATTGTCTTTATCATACTATTTTAATTATTTATCAAAATGTTAGATTTTCACTTTAAATTATCCATGCGGATTATCCATTATCCGGCCTAATTTTTTGCCGCATATATTTTAATGGAGCCACGGAGTCCAAAATATTATGGCAAGATGAATGGAACCAAGGGCTGAGTTCCTCTGTGTTTGAAGAGGGAATACAAAGCCGATCAAAGGCATCAGAGAACCAACTAGCAGTGAGGAGGTTAAAAAAAACCTGCGGCTGCGCTCACTAGCAGTAGCTCTGACAGCACAGGAATACGTTACATCAAAGAACACAGTCATATTATCAGAAAGCACATTGTCCAAAATTTTCAAATTTGAGACCGATAGACCAAAAGTAAGGAAAAGGTCTAAAGTATGTCCTTGCTTGTGAGTGGAGCCAGACACGCACTGCACCAAATTGAAAGAGTCAATGAGTCTCAAGAAGTCCTTTGCCAGTGGTTTTTCAGGACAGTAAATAGATTAAATTAAATTGAATATTAAAGTCCCCCATGAGCAGGACGCCATCATATAGCAGCATGATCTCGGCAAGAAGATTTGAATAGTCATACAGAAACTCCTTGTTGTGTTTGGGAGGACGGTAGATGACAGCGCAGAGCTCTGACAATGAGAGCGCCACTGCCACCTACTTTAGTGGATGTGCATTGCATCTTATACGGCAAAAAAAGAAGCATACACACGCCCACCAAGGCATTGCACCAAGTATGTGTGATGTGCTGTGTGAATGTGAATATGAATGGTTATCTCTTTATGTTCCCTGTTATTCACTGGCAACCAGTCAAGAGTTTAATTAGTCTACTTTTCACCTAATCAGCTGAGATAACCTGCAACTCCTGACAACCCTGAATAGAACAGGCAGTAAAGAAGATGGATGAATGGATTAAAAAAAAACAAATGCATTCCATAAACCGTTACGTCTAACTGAAAATATTAAAACCCAGTTTTCCTAAATGTTATTAGGCTACTGTATGGATACATGTACTTTCATCCTTCAGCCATGTTCTTATGGTGTAATATGTTTCACATCTTAATTAACAGTATGCCTGTAAATTGAAGGTCAGAAATGATAATTATCAATGACTATTCATTCAAAATGTTTATCAATGTGTTCAGTCTAAGTACCACTTATGAGGAAGCATCTCACCAGAGTAAAGTCCTGGCAGGTAGCTTATAGCTGTGAAAAGCTGGCGGTGGTTAACTGACACTTCTCTCAACCTCTCCAGAGATTTCATTTCATCTTGGTTTCTGCTAAATTCCACTGCAGCTTTCTTTAAAGCCTGAGATGACTCCCTCAGTTCAGCCTGGGCCTCTCGGAGCTGTTCCATACCCCAGCCCACTTCTTCCAAGTACGAATGGACCATCAACTGGAGGAAAAAATATTGGTCAATGAAGGCATTGAAAAAGAAGACACTGAACTGTGCATTCTATCGTAATTGCCATCTGGGTGTGTTCCATTGCTGTCATAATACAATACAATACAATACAATACAATACAATTGTATTTATATAGCGCATTTCCCAATATCTACAGCTGTAACAAAGCACTTTACATACAACAACAAAATAGCCATAATGCAAGTGAAAGCAATAAATTTACACAAAACACCATATACAATAGACACTGGAAAACTGCAAAAAACTGTCAGTCTCGCGTCGGATCAAAAGCCAATGAATAGAAATGTGTCTTCAAACGGGTTTTAAAAATGGATAAAGAGGGGGCTTGCATAACATTTAATGGAAGGACATTCCAAAGGGAAGCACCAACAACAGAGAAGGCTCGATCCCTCTGAGGCTCTGCTTAGTCCTCTGCACCTCGAGCAGCGCCTGGTCCGCAGACCTGAGGCTGCGGGAAGGAGCATAGGAGTGGAGGATCGCGGAGAGGTATGCTGGAGCGAGGCCATTTAAAGATTTATAAACAAATAGAAGCATCTTAAAATGTACCCTAAAATGCACTGGGAGCCAGTGAAGGGAGGCCAGAATTGGTGTTATATGTTCCTTCTTCCGAACTCCAGTTTGGAGGCGAGCAGCAGCATTTTGGACCAACTGGAGACGTTTGAGAGACAACAAAATAAACCGACAACAAAATAAAGTGCATCACCTTGAGTCTGGTATATATGGAGGCAGTTCTCTGACTCTCGCTCTTCCTGTACTGGCTCAGTCGTTTCAGATGTTCAGGTTGACAGAAAACCACCGATGCCCACTTCAATGCAGCCCCCCGTGCCAAATGCACTGCCCTCTCCACCTCTGGCCACACATCAGGCACTACCATTGTGAAATCTGTACAAAATAGCGGAATGAGATTATTTTTCAATAGCGTTGTAAGTCAGCAATGACAGGCCACAAAAGTGAACATTCATGAACAAAGATGATGTGGCGACAGTAGCTCAGCCTGTAAGGCTTTTGGGTCAGGTTGCACTGTGGACAAAAATGTTAAAACGAAAAAAAAGTTAAGTAGTTGTTGGAGAGGCGCAGCTCTGCTTGCTGCCTTTTGTCAAGTTATTTCATTTGTTATTTCATTAACCCAATTTTTGGATTGTTTGTGTTGAGTCAAAATTCTGAGTTATTTCTTATAAATTAACCCAATTGTTGGTTCAAATTAACTATATATTGGGTTATATGCCAGTATGCCATGTTTTATGTTGGGTCAAAACTCAACCTTACAGGCCGATACACAGGTGCCAGATGTACACTTGAATTAAGTATGACTGGCAGCCATGACAGCCACCTACATACTGTTCATGTCGACACATGCAGCATCGTGGTCAAGTCAACGACACTTTTGCCATTTGGATTTCTTCATGAGTTCAACACTGTTTTGGTTAGTACTTCACACATTGTAATCTTTTGAAAACGAGTTGCTTGTAACTGAGCGTGTGTGTTGGACAGGACGAGTGCTGGAATCGTAAAAAAAAGGCATTATTCTGCTGCCATTGTAGGATGTGATACATCACAACAACTGTGCGTTCTCCAAATAATGTTCCATATTAACTTTATGTGTAATCCACAGGAACATTTCTATGATTACCAGAGTGGTTACCTTGCTTGGAGATTGAAAACTGTTGAGCGCAACTCTCCTGGAGAGGTCAATATATCTCAACACACTTTTCAAGATGGACCCACAACTCATCACAGCCCGTGTGAAAGTGTGAGGCAGTTGTCTGGTGATGACCGCAAGGAAGCAATGCTTGGTTTAAAGAACTGAAATAAATTGTATACCATTTTACAAATGTATCTATCTCATGCACCGATTTGCACCGTGAATGTGCTGAACTAAATTCTGGACACGTATGCATTCTACTTTATGAAACCATGACTGAGGACCGCACAACAAACAATGACCTCCCTGCCATGTTAACATAAGCATATGACTGAGTAGGCTGAGATGAAATTTGGCTGCCCTGTGACCATGTCACATGCACGAGGACCGTTTAGTAGGCCAGACTAAAATCGACTTCTGCCCCTGCTTAATCGACCCTTTTTTTTATTCGAACGTGTCACCCCTTAAAATGGGTGTCTGACCATTTTTTTTTAAAACTTTCGCTTGTTATTGCTGCGAGGTCCCTATTGTTTTGAAGAAATTATTATCTATTTTATTTTATTGTTATTTGCAGAAATGAATCAGATTTTTGGTTTAAACATGCATGAAAACTCACCAAACTTTACACCACATCAAGCCTAGCAAAATATGTGATTTGGTATTTAAAATTTTCCAAAATGGCTCAACATATATAGGCCCCATATAGAGGTTTAACGAAACCATATCGCAGTACGTTTGACCTAGGGCTTTTACACAATCCAAGAATATAGTAGGCTTTCTGTGACCTCCAAGTCAGCAATACTCGTAATTAGTGTCTCACAGGATACCGGTAACAGTACCGGACTGTGATTTTTCTGCGTCAAAAACGTCTTGATACCATTTTTTTTAAACACCAGTATTAAAAAAAAAAGTATTATTTTTAAAAGAACATGCAGCTCACCAACTCTGTCTTAAAGGCAAGTATACAGTACATACGTGCAAAGGCGCCTGTCTCCCGACATGTGAGAAATGCCTTAAGTTGCACGAAGCGCAGCGAAGCGAAGCGCAGCGAAGCGCCCGATTCCCCTCCGCTCACTGCCCCTCCGTTCCTCGTTGGAAAGCATGATGCGCTAAGTGTCATATGGAACCTTTTTGCTTACATGGCCATCCAGAGTTATACCACCAGTTTAAAGAGTGATGCATTTCGAACACTTCCCTCAAAAATAAGTAGTGTGTGAATTATTTTGTTCAATTGTATAATTTGATGAGGCATTCAACTATCTGGGAGAGGATTAGAGAAGAGTAACACACATGCATGCACATCCACATTTGGGCATTTCGTCGATGTGATGGACTGGTCCATTGGTCTGTAACTGATGGACGCCCATTTTGCTGATGTTCGACGAATGACGGGACAAATTTTAAAATAGATGGATTAAGCATCGACGGAAAACCCTTTGCCATCCGTCATCATCCTCGGCACCCATTGTAGTGTGTTTTTAATGACTGCTCCACTTGTCTAACTGCACTCCGTTTGATTCTGCAGGGAATGTAGGTGGAGAGCTCTTTGTGCCTTCGAGCCACTTGTGTGACTAGGAGGCTCTCAGTCACACGCTGCTCATATAGAAAGCTGCACTGTGCCAACGCTTCTTTCTGATTGGTGGCCCTCAGCGGGAAAATGGCCATCCAATCGGTGATGGATGGGAGCCCTCCCATCAAGCACTAATTGGATGACCATTTCCCTGCTCGGGAGAGTGAAAATTTAGTCTGACTCGCCGACGGACAGCTAAAAAGTAGAGGCGGACCGGCCTATAGACGGGTACTACTTTTTTCCCCCGGGAAACATGACGGATGACAGACGACGGGAGGGTACCCCTAGCTGCTGACGGATGCTAAATTTTTAGCAAAATGCCCAGCTCTGATTATTATCATTATTAATAATTATTATTGCTTTTGATTCATGCTTGTCCTCATTAAGGTTGCTGGAGCCTATTCCAACTGACTCACTGGCCAGGAGACAGGGCACACCCAGGAGTGATTGCCAATCACAGGGCACAAATAAGCAAACCACCATTCACACCCACACCCATGGACAACTTAGCTTCTTCAGCTAACCTAACATGCATAGTTTGGAATCTGGGAGGAATATTTTACAACTCATTCCAAGTGTTAACCCGAGGAACTAAATCATCTGAGAACATGTAAAACAATCTGCTGAACTCACTAACAAGTTACTGTTTCAGCACGACAACAACAGCATTTATTCATTGACTGACTGACAATAGGATGCCAGACTGTTGACACACAGTGAAGTATCTGAATGCATTTGTGTGTATGCTCATTCCTTCTTAAATTCCGCCATTAACACATGACATATTGTACCTATTCAGGGTCACATGAATCTGTACCTATCCCACCTACCTTAATAATTGTGAGAGATGGGGTACACTCATGACAGGTAATCAGTGGGCTGGAACGCAGACAATTCATATTCACTCCTACAGGTTTAATAAAGTCTTAGAGCCAAGTATTAACTTGTAGTACAGTACACGTTGTCAATGTGTGAGATAGACTGGAGAGAACCAGCATAAGCACTGGAATCAACATTTTATTTCCACACAGAAAAAGATGCAGCTCGGCATCAAGATCGAAACACAAAACCTTTTTGCTATGTCGGCAGCAATGACCTTTCGTAGGTAAGGGAGAGATGTCAGTGATGAGAGAATTTTGCACGCCTAGCAATTCTTGCCTTGTTCAATAACACACCGCCAGTGCAGGAAGCATACTTCAATCTCTCCAACATCCACTTCTAATTTTCATTTTTTTCTCCGTTGAAGATAAACTGTTCTATGCTGGCTCTTTAAAGAAAAGGGCGTTATCACTTAATAACAACATGCGTTTGTCTAGTATTACCTTCTGGTTTTCCACAAACATTCCTATGATCCTCTGATGACATTGTGATTCCAGTCGCCTGTCTGCCCACAAGTCTCCCGACACATGAGGAAAATAAGAAAGGGGGATAGAGAAATAGCACTTATCCATTCTACTTTTTCTCTAAATTATACCAACTCCCCCAGACATTTCCCTACTGAGAGGCCAGCAGGAAGGGAGGCTAGCGGGTGGAAGAGAATTATGTAGGATGGTGGTGAGTGGGAGGGAGGGGCAGGGGAAAGGAGCACAGCCGACTGGGAGCTTTTCTGCATTCAGTAGACTGGGAGCAAGCTGTCGGATCGCATTAAATGTACTTTAATGTTTTGTCTAAATCATGGGTCTCAAACTTAAAATATGTGGGGACCACTGGAGATACAGTATGGGTGTGTCTGGGCCGCATTGAGTATTCTACAATATAGTGATTCAAGTACAGCAGTCGACCCTCACTATTCCGTGTAAAGCCATAGAATTGTACCAAAAAAAAAGGATAAACATTCAGTATATCCAAAAAAAGGATGGAGAATGGGAGACAAAAAAACCCCAAAACTTTTTTTTTTGTGAAAAAAAAATGTGGATTTTATTTTCAGGCAATATCGCCCAGCCCTACCTGTTACTTGGCATAATCCAAAGCATGTCTAACGTCTGATTTCTTGAGCACTGCTACACTCACTGTGCATTCAAGAGGTGTTGGTATGCTCAACAAAAAACATTCTGTCTCCTGTGTTTCTTTATAATGGCTGTTCTCGTCGCCAACCTGTCTCTTCATGGAAGGTTTTGAAACAGACATGACTGGGACGAGGTACCAGGATATCTTTTCCTTTCACTTGGTGTCACTTCAGAATTAACGTTTCGCCGAAAGCTGTTATGAGCTTGAGCTATAGTAGCCCATAAGTGAAACAAAAAACATGCAGGACAACGACACGGCAAACAATCTGGGTGTTGCACTAACATTAGCCTTTTGTGTCAAGTAGGGGCCGCAAAATATCATCCTCTGGGTCGCAAATGGCCCCAGGCTGCAAGTTTGACACCACTGCTCTCCCGGGGGTTGGCAACCTCAAATGTAATAGTATTACCGTATACCTTTTCTATGTCTGACCATTACTTACAAAATTTCAAGTCTTGGTTCACTGCCTTAGTTCTGAACATAATCAAAGCCGCAATATTAGTCCTTCAGCGACCAGCCGACCATTGCACTATTTGAGCTACTGCCTCTGGCAAACGCTTCCTTTCCTTATTATATTGGTTCGATTGGGAATCTTACAAATGATTTCAATGCTGCTCTGTTAAATGTGCTTGACTCCATAGCACCATTAAGACTTAAAACTCATCTTTCGATGCTTACTCCGTGTTTTACAGATGAAACCCGCGCACTTAATCATGTAGGAAGCTTGAGCGCAAATGGTGCCTGACTACACTGGAGCTCTTCTGTCAAGCATGGTGTGATAGCTTGCTGAAGAAGCTCATGTTTTAGATAAAACAAACTCATAATTTCACCAGAATAATCAATCTTGATAAAAATATCCTTAAATCCTTGTTTGGTACAGTAGCAATGCTAACGCAAGAGCAGCTGACCACCAATAGCTCCTCCCATTCAGCTCACAATTTCCTTCACTTTTTTACTCCGAAGATTCAGCTCATTAGGGATGAGGTTAAAGACAGCATTCCTAAAACGTCCAATTCTGCGGTTACTGATGTTAATAGGGGCATTAAAGATCAAGTGTGAAGTAAACTTGGCCAACCATCTCTAGAGTAATACTAACGGCTAAAACTATTTTAAGCAAACTTTTGTTACTTTTTTTTAACGCAACCCACCCAGATTAATAATTACACACATAAGGTGTAGATAAAACGCTATATAAGTGCATTTACCATTACAATTACCATAGCAACGCACTTAACAAAGAAAATGTTCAGCAATATCCGGTAATCTTCAGCGAGTGAAGTAATTTAAAGAAGGCCGAGTCACCAGTCAGTCGTTGTACTACATTGTTGATTGTTCAGTTAACCAGAGGTGGGCATTCCATCTTAGTGACGGACCAGTCCGTCAATCGTCCTATGACGAACGCCCGTTTTGCTGACGGTTGACGAATGATAGGTAACATTTTAAAATAGACGGACTAAGCATAGTTGGAAGTCCATGTATCTAATCCGTTTTACGTCTGTAGTCCATCTTTAGTCTATTTTTTGCAGCGAGGCTTCGATGGCCACCGCGAGCGCAGCGAGGAACAATAGTGAGTTGTTGTTGCTTGGGGGACAGATTTGAGTGAGGGACCAGGCTGTGAACAGGCTTCCATGACGCCATGAGAGTCATCGGCTGGGGGCAGAGGGTGGGGGGTGGAGTGCTATTGAAATTTGCAGTCGCTGACGGAAACCCGTTTAAAATCAGAGGCGAACCGGCCTATAGGCTGGTAGTTTTGTTTTTTTTTACCCCCAGACGACGGACTACGGAAGTGTACCCACGCTGCAGACAGATGACAAATAACGGGCGCTCAATTTTTAGTAAAATGCCCAGTTCTGCCATTAACTGCTCTTTGCCATTGGGTCACATTTTTCAGTGTGTGTGGCCAAAGTATACTAACTAGGGCTGCTCGATTACGCGATTTTGAACCGCAACTGAATTTTCTAGATAAAACAATGTTAAAAACGTTCAAATCCGCACGTTCAATTTTTTTATTTTAGGTGTATCTCAGCCACCGTAGTTTCCTCTGCATTTCCGCTTCCTCCCACGAGCGTGCATTCCGGAAAAATTACAACATCATCCATGGCTACCGGCAATTCTGCTACAGGCAAGTGAGCATTTAGTTAATAAATCGGGCAAGTATAGATCTGTAGTGTAGTGTGTGCCCCGCATGTACAACACAACCCGGGAGCAAGTAACTCAACGTCTGAAAGGCGTCCCATTTTTTCTCCTCTACAACGGACCTCTGGTGGTGCATCCGTACTCAAGCTTGACGGTGCATTGTATTATTGAGTGACAGTTTTGCACTAATCATTGATTATGTTTAAGTAAGACCAGGGAGAAAGGTGAAAGGCTAGTCACTAGCTGGTTGGCAAAATGACTTGCTGACAGACTGTTTAGTTTACAGACTTGACTGTCTACCTTCTCTCATGTTGATGATTTTGTTTCAGATTGGATATGCACTTTCTTCTTTCATTATTGATTTAATTAAGAACAGATCTGAAATGTATTGTGTAAGTAAAATGCTGTTAATCCCAATGGATTGTTCTGTGTTTATTAAGTTAGATTGACTGGCATTTTGAATTTTAAATAAAATTAAGTTTAAATAAAAGACATTCAAAAATTTTCATACATGTTTTATTTTACAAAGAAATCGTAATCGTAAAATCGGGTTTGAGAGAAAATAATCGGGATTTTCTTGTTAGGCAAAATCGAACAGTTCTAATACTAACAGCATGCAAATGAACAGAGGTGGGCATTTTACTAAATTTTGTTGGTCCGTAATTTGTCATCCGTCAACGGCCAGGGTACCCGTTAGTCATTCGTTAGTCTGACATTTTCCGTGACTGAATTGTAATCGTCAGTCTGTCAGTCAGCTAAATCCGTCAGTTAGTCCGTCCGAAGTCCATTCGTCCGTCAGCCGGTCTCCCCCAAAGAAACGTCAGAAAAACGGGCGTCCGCTAGTGACGGACTACCACTTACCAACCAAAACGAAAATGCAGTCTTCCTACTGTATCGCTGTCCAGACGATTGTCTTAAGCCCAGGCCTCCACCTCTACCTCATCATTTCCGTAGAAGAGGCTCTCGATTTGTTAACCCAACTGT
This sequence comes from Filicampus tigris, assembly GCF_054856515.1. Taxonomy (NCBI): domain Eukaryota; kingdom Metazoa; phylum Chordata; class Actinopteri; order Syngnathiformes; family Syngnathidae; genus Filicampus; species Filicampus tigris. The sequence continues at coordinate 1,497,898 of NC_141220.1, forward strand.
CCAATAGGGAGCTACAAATGACTGTTTATTGAATGGCCACAAATTTACATTTCGTGCCCACGTTATATTCATATTATTTCCACACATTAAAAAAAAAATTCTGTAACTTCTCCATTTCCATTTTGAGCACCTGCTCCTCCAATTGTCTCTGCACGCCCCTGAGACACGGTTTCCACCAGATGTGTGAAGGAAAAGACGTGTAGTCATGTAACCAGGATGTTGTGCAGTGTGTATTCCAATTGAGATGTCACTAGATGACAAAAAGTCTCTTTCTCTGCATGCCTCATAAGTGGAGTGAATGCTGAATGCATTCACTCAATTGATTCAAGAAATAATCACAACTACTCTAATATATGAAAATTACAGTGAAGCACACACTCTCAACAAGTGGACAGCTAAGAAATACTCCATACATGTTGAAAATGTGTAATATTATATTGTAAAAAGAAAGCAGAACATCTACTGGATGTGTGAGCCCGAAAGAGGAAAAAACAAGTTCAAACACTCCACAACACTCAACGCCTCCACCCAGAGGAGCTATGGGATGAAGAGGAAGTCTAAAACTAGACCATTTCCTGCATGACATTCCTGACCTGTACGTGCCTTCCTGACATTCTCTCAGCCTTTGCATTGGACTATGTCCCCGCCACCCATGTTCATGCTTTAAATACATAGCCAGTGATGAGAAATAAAGTCACGCTACCTAGACCAACAATGACTGCTTTTTATGCTCCGTGGATAAGTTGCACAACATTGACATGCATCATTTAGAAAACAAAGCTCAGTGGACCGTTTCAGTGCCTACTTTGTCTCAATGAGAATTGCTGTCCTTGCTTGAACTTTATGTCCAGTTTTAGATTACCATAGATTTTTCATTCACCACATCCATGCACTGACGATCCAACTGTCATTTTCGAAACCGCTTATCCACATTCGGGTCACACAAGAGTGTTGGCCTACAGCTGACTGTGCAAGAGGAAGGGTACATCCTGGACTGGCTGCTAGTGTAGTAGGATGAAGTGGCTCATCCCTACTTAATGGTTCGATGGACTCTGTATATCTTTTATATCTGTTTATTGTATTTCTCTCCGTGCCTGCGTGGGTTTTAACCGGGTAGGCATTACTGACGCCTAGGGGTAGAATTAGCGCACAGCACACAAAAGAGATTGGAGGGCTCATAACTGCAGCCAATAGGGCCTGTGCACGGCGCGTCATCGCTGACGTGACGTGACGTAGCCGCCATATTGGGAGCGCACTGGAGGCGACGTGACTACTGTTGTTACATGCAAGACAAACTCTCTGTGTTTCTTGCTTGATTCAGACGGCCGAGATATGTAAACATGGTGAACTGTTGCTGTGTTAGGGGGTGCAGCAATGCCACCCACGATCACAAAGGAAGAAAATTTCACAACGGACTGAGTTTTTATAGGTTTCTTGCTTGGTGGAAGACCAAGGGAAGATTCGTTTCGGACATGTCAAAACAAAGTTGGATGGCTTGGTTATCGGCTGTAAGATGAAAACATTTCACCATAAACAACATTCCGTCTTGAGCAAGAGTATGCGGCGTACATTTTCATATCGGTAAATTAAAGATATAGTTTAGAATCCTCTTGCTTTCTCTCTTTTAGTCACATATGTGCATGCACTCAGTGAGTGAGGTAAAAGGAAAGAAAGGAATGATCAACGATCACATACACTGTTAAAAAGGAAATGATCGTTTGTGTGTCTTAAGTGGACGGTTCACAAGCAAACACACAGCACATCCGAAAGACATCCGAAAGACGGTGTTATTGTTCGCCGCCTTCATCATCTGCAGGTCCTGCACCTACCCATTTGTAAATTGCACATGAGAGGTTAAAGATTTATAATGTTTAAATTGCTCCGATGTGTAGGCACCTTGTTTGTCAAAAAAATGGATACCTCAATATTAATCGATATTAAATCGAGTATCGATTCAAGATATTCAATTGCTTTGGTATCGATACTCTTCAACACAGTCACAACAGCTGGGGATCGAACCCACAACCTCTCGGTTGGGAGACGACCACTCTGCCACTGAGCCATGCGTGTAAAACGTGGTCACCATCTTTAGCCAGTCCCACCTCGCCGGAGCACCGTCTCCGTTAAGCGTGCATTCAGAAAGACACTCTGTTATGATAGCAGTTATATCATTAGACACTAGTTGACAGTATTGCCTTATGTGTGTTAGGTGACTACACGAACAAGTGTGTATGCTGGTTAGAAGTAAAATGCAGTTAGAAAAATAAAAAGACATCAGCTTGCAGCATCACTGTTCCTGCGTGACTGCTTGAATAGCAGAAAGCGGAACATTACATGGTACCAGGTCGCGGGTCAAGAAAAGGACTGACGTGAGACGGAGTCCATAAAGCCACCAGAAGTGCTGAAAATGACTGGAAATGTGGACGCGAATTGGCGGGCTTTCCAGCAACAATTCCAGCTCTACCTTGCCGCCGTAGGAGTCGGTAACAGAGCGGACAAAAGAATAGCCCTTTTCTAATCATTGCCGGAGCGGAGGCCATCGAGGTATTCAACACATTTGTATATGATGATCCCGAAGACAAAGACAAGTTTGATAGGGTCCTACAGAAATTTGATGAGCACTGTCTCGCTAAGAAAAACTAAATTTATGAGAGATATGTGTTTCGTTCAAGACAGAAATGACATTCTTGGGAGCCAAGCTCACAGCGGATGGAGTGCCATCCATTCCATCCATTATCTGTACCGCTTCTCCTCACAAGGGTCGCGGGGCGTGCTGGAGCCTATCCCAGCTGTCTTTGGGCAGTAGGCGGGGGACACCCTGAACTGGTTGCCAGCCAATCGCAGGGCACACAGAGACAAACATCCGCACTCACAATCACACCTTGGGGCAATTTAGAGAGTCCAATCAACTTACCATGCATGTTTTTGGAATGTGGGAGGAAACCGGAGTGCCCGGAGAAAACCCACGCAGGCACGCCGAGAACATGCAAACTCCACACAGGGAGGCCGGAGCCGGGATCGAACCCACGACCTCTGAACTGTGAGGCGGACGTGCTAACCAGTCGACCACCGTGCCGCCCCGCGGATGGAGTGGTGCCAGACAAAACCAAAGTGCAAGCAATTTTGGATATGCTAGCTCCAACTGAAAAAAAAAAAGGACTTCTGCGAGCAATGGGGATGATAAACATCCTGGGTAAGTTCATTCCCAACCTCTCTTCAGAGACGAAGTCCCTGAGAGAGCTGCTCCATCACAACGTAGGATTTGAGTGGACAACAAAACATGAAAAAGAATGGAAAGAACTAAAGAGAACTGTGACAGCTGAGCCAGTCCTTGCATTCTTTGATGCATCAAAACCAACCAAAATTTCCACTGATGCATGAAAAGATGCGCTATGTGTTACATGGCAAACTGTAGCCTATGCATCAAGATCAATGACAGAGAGTGAAAAACACTATGCTCAGATTTAAAAGGAGTCACTGGGTTTAGTGTTTGGATGTGGCAAATTTCACACATACGTTTATGGACTACCCACGTTCACAGCAGAGACTGATCATAAGCCCCGAATTTCAATTAGAAAGAAAAATCTCAATGACATGTCGCCCAGAATCCAGCGCATGATGATGACATTGCAGCGCTATGATTTTGAGCTAATATACATGCCTGGAAAATACATAGTGCTTGATGATGCGCTATCGCGAGCGCCATATCCTAATAGCGGCACCTCGGGATGCACCACGGCAGAGGAGGCTGAGGCTCACATCAACATGGTAACGGCCGCACTGCCTGCAACAGATGCTATGCTGGAACAAATTGTTAAAGAGACAGCAATGGACCCAGTATTGGACAAAGTGTCACGATGTATAAACAATGGCTGGTCAAACGGAGTTTGCCCTCAGTTTTAAAAATATCAATTATTCACCTTAATAGCAGAAGCCTGTATGCCAATTTTCATCATATCAAATCTTATCTAGGTCAGTTCACACAAAACTTTAACATAATTGCAGTATCGGAAACATGGATTAACAAAGAAAGAGGCATGGACTTTGAAATAGATGGATATGAAATGGTTTGTAAGAATAGAGAGAACAGGAATGGAGGTGGGGTGGCTTTTTATATAGACAGGAATTTTTGTTTCAAGGTAGTAGAAAGAATGACACAGGTGGTGGATAATATGGTAGAATGTATTACAGTAGAAATATCTTTGGAAAAAAAGAAAAATGTGTATGTAGGTTGCAACTATAGAACACCAGGTTCGAATATTGACGCATTTAAAAACTGGATGGAGGAAGAAAACAAAAAAAAAAACAGTGTTCATCTGTGGTGTCTATAATATTGATCTTCTCAATCCAAACCAACATAAAATGACAGAAGAGTTTATTCACACAGAATAGCCTCTGCCTCTATCCTAGTATTACTAGACCCAGCATAATCACTACCCATTGTGCAACACTAATAGATAATACTTTTACTAATATCATGGAGAACAATTTGGTCAGTGTACTACTGATAAATGACATTAGTGATCATTTACCAATATTTATAATTTATGACTGTAAATGTCGCAAAAACAACCAAGACAGTAAATTACAACACAGACAATTAAGGACTGAAGAGGCTATGAAAGCACTAAAAAATGATTTACTGAAAGAGAATTTGAATACGGTATACAAAGAAAAAAATATTGATTAAGCTTATGATGAATTTCTAAAAATATTTAAGCGATTATATGATATTAACTGCCCAATCAAACAATATAAAATAAAACCAAAGCATAATGACAATCCTGGATAACAAAAGGGCTAATAAATTCTTGCAAAAAGAAAAACACTCTATATAGGGAATTTATGAAATATGAAACTAAAGAAACAGAAAAAAAATATAAAAACAAGTTAACCAATATTTTGAAAAGATGTAAAAAAAGAATATTATACTAAATCATTTGAAAATAATAAATATAATATTAAAGGAATCTGGAATATTTTCATTCATTCATTCATTATCCATACCGCTTCTCCTCACAAGGGTCGCGGGCGTGCTGGAGCCCATCCCAGCTGTCTTGGGGCAGTAGGCGGGGGACACCCTGAATTGGTTGCCAGCCAATCGCAGGGCACACAGAGACAAACATCCGCACTCACAGTCATACCTAGGGGCAATTTAGAGAGTCCAATCAACTTACCATGCATGTTTTTGGAATGTGGGAGGAAACCGGAGTACCCGGAGGAAACCCACCCAGGGAGTCTGGAATATTTAAAATAATGTAATTAGAAATGGTCACAGAAAGGACAACTACCCACCTTATTTCATAGAAAATGAAATAAACATTAACAATATGGATGAGGTTGTGAATAAAATCAACAGATTTTTTGTCAGCGTTGGACCAAACCTGGCAAAAAAATACACAATCATGACACAGCGAACAATACTTATATGGACTTAATTGAAAGAAATCCATGTTAAATGTCTCTTAAACCCGTTGAAGAAAAAGAGATGATTGATATTGTTCATGGTTGAAAGGAAGAACATCTACCGACTGTGACGAAATTGACATGAAGACAGTGAAAAAGGTCATTCTGGGAATCTCTAAACCACTTACTTACATTACGAATCCATCATTTCAAACAGGGCTATTTCCAAGTAAAATGAAAACGGCAAAAATCATTCCCATCTACAAAACTGGTGACAAACACAATTTTACAAACTATAGGCCCAATCTCCCTTCTTCCACAATTCTCCAAAATTCTCGAAAAACTCTTCAATAATAGACTAGATAAATTCATCGAAAAACACAAACTACTCTCGGACAGCCAATATGGATTTAGAGCAAACCAATCAACTGCATTTGCCTTAGCAGAATTTATTGAAGAGATCACTGATTCAATCGACAAAAAGAAACACATATTAGGACTGTTTGTTGATCTACAGAAAGCATTTGACACCATAGACCATAATACTGTATTTTGATTAATAAACTAGAGCAATGTGGGATTAGGGGAATGGCCCTGAACTGGTTAAGAAGCTACTTAAAAGATAGGCAGCAGTTTGTGAAGTTGGGAACATTTCAATCGAAATGTTTGGACATCGTGTACCCCAGAGGTCAGTGTTAGGACCAAAATGATTTGTATGATATATTAATGACATATGTAAAGTCTCCCACTTATTGACATTTGTTTTGTTTGCAGATGATACCAATATTCTGGTTTCTGGTGAAAAAATGCAACATATTCTGTATATAATCACATCACAGTTCCAAAAAGTTGAAATATGGCTTGACAAAAACAAGTTATCAATAAACCTAATCAAGCCAAAACTGATGGTGTTTAGAAATGTCAAAGCAAACAACCAAGTTAAAGTACAAGTTGAAGGTGTAAGCATAGAGACAGTGGAGGAGACAAAATTCCTTGGGGTAATTATTGACCGGAAAATTTGTTGGAAGCCTCACATTAAATATATAAAATCTAAACTTTCAAAAAGTATTTCTATCCTGTCTAAAGTAAAACATTTTCTCAACCAAAAATCCTTGCACATTCTTTATAACTCACTAGTTTTACCATATTTAAATTATTGTTCAGAGGTCTGGGGAAACACATACAAGAATTCAATGCAGCCTCTTTTTATACTGCAAAAAAGAGCTATGAGAGCAATCCACAATGCCAGTTATCTGCACCACACAAATCCACTGTTTCTATGCTCTAAAAGTTTAAAATAGTTTGATTTTATAGTATATAAAACTATACAACTAATCTACAAAGCAAAACATAATTTACTGCCGGGTAATATTCAAAATATGTTTTCAGAAAGAGAAGGTGGCTATAATCTAAGGGGAACACATCATTTAAAGACAAAGTACTCACGCACGACAATGAGTTTTTCTGTATCTATATGTGGAGTAAAACTATGGAATAAACTGAATACTGATCTACAACAATGCCCAAACATACACCAATTCAAAACGAAATATAAAATAAGTATTTTAGAGAAATATATATATATATGTATAATTATATTATGGTCATTACTGTCTGGTTATATTATCATTATTGCTATTATTATTATTGTTCTTGTGCCATTAAGTAAACCCATTTACCCATATTTCTAATAATAGGTGTACCAATCCGTATTAACAGAATCCAGTATAATCGAATAGTGAACTACGCTTAACAGCATGTATTAATATAGTAATCAGTAGTGGATATGGAAGTGTATTGCCTGTAGTTTCTATTATATATAATACTATTTCTTGTGATAGAATTAGCGGAAAATTGGAAAGTATTGTAATATCTTGTTGACGAAATGGAGATAAAAGGGCTAGGAATATAAAAGTATACATATACTTCTGGCGGCACGGTGGTCGACTGGTTAGCACGTCCGCTTCACAGTTCAGAGGTCGTGGGTTCGATCCCGGCTCCGGCCTCCCTGTGTGGAGTTTGCATGTTCTCCCCGTGCCTGCGTGGGTTTTCTCCGGGCACTCCGGTTTCCTCCCACATTCCAAAAACATGCATGGTAAGTTGATTGGATACTCTAAATTGCCCATAGGTGTGATTGTGAGTGCGGATGTTTGTCTCTGTGTGCCCTGCGATTGGCTGGCAACCAGTTCAGGGTGTCCCCCGCCTACTGCCCAAAGACAGCTGGTATAGGCTCCAGCACGCCCCGCGACCCTTGTGAGGAGAAGCGGTACAGATAATGGATGGATGGATGGACATATACTTCTTCCTACTCCTTTTGAACATATAATGTATGTCTGCCTTTTTGTATGCACTTAAATTACACTCTTTCTTTTTTCTTATTTTATTTGTATTTATTATTTTCTTATATGTTCGAAATAAAGCGGAAAAAAAAACAAAAAAAACAGAAGGCGGAACATTACCCCCGGCTCGTTTTGCGTGAATATCTTGAAAACTGTATGATGTTTGTCTTGAAAATAAATGTGCGTTTCTGCTATTTCGCAAACAAACATTCAGAAATTAACAAGCAGATTTGAATATTTACCAATGATGGGTTGTGATAAATGCACACTTAACATTTAAGAAGTATGTGTAAATCACATATATCTTTTAAACAAATCTCTCTCCATACTATAAGTATGGGGAGATAAGTGGTCCAATTAAGTGGAACAAAAATAATGTTCCTATAACAGCAAAGCCTTTGTTTTTTTATGTCTTTTTTTAAAATTACATTAAATAATTTACCTGTTTTATCGGCCACTGCTTGTTGCAGACAAACTTCTTGTGTGTTAACAGAGAAATGGTTCAACTTGCACTACAAATGGCGACATCTGTCGGTGACTTGATGACAGTGCTCCAACCATGCTTCGCCGCCTCCGCCCAACTTCCAGCAGCCAATCATATAGCAGCGGGGCGTGTCTTGCTTTGACGTTCACCTCACGTCTCCTGTGCATGTTTTTCATTACGTAACGAAACACCCTCCGCTAAATAATTCTTTCCGATTTAGTGCTGAACGGACTGCAGCCTCCACACAGCACGTCCATCACTACTTTAAAGGACTGCGAGATCATTTATTCAGTCTTTGTGTCTGGATTAACTCTTCTTCTGGGTGCGCGTTGATGCTTCTCAGATTTATTTTATTTTAATTTAGATTATTTTAGCTCGCTAGCCGCTAACAAATAGAAGCACACGACTCATCGTCAAACAGAGATCATGTACGAATTTGTTGGGATTATCGTGTGAAGATGAGTGCAAGGACACCAACGCACGATGAGAACATTTGTGGAATAAAAGAAGAGAACGAGCAACATCCACTGCCGGGCGAAGTTTGCAAGCATTCTCGTTGTGCTACACAGCAGGTTTGTACACTTAATCTCATTTACTTTTTAAAGAACGACTTTCTAGTCTTAAAAATGTTCATGTTACGGGTTTGCATTTCAGTGTAATCTTCATGACTGTATGACGACCAGATGAAGTTGTTAGGGGGAAATATGTTCAAGGTTTTTCCCCTCTATATTTTCACTTCATTATTTATTTGGTAGGGTTATTTTTGCTGTGACCGGTGGTACGGTTCAGATGGCTTCCAGATCAAATGGCTCCCAATTCTAGCTGTGACCATTTGAGCAATGTCAATCTGGTAATTTTGTGTTTCCTTTCTGCAGATTCATCACAAATTGTTCAACCGCATAACTCTTCAATTCTTCTTTAATCACGTGAAACAAAACGTCTCGTTTACGACATCCAACGGGCTGGAAGAAATTACATAACATAGTAAAATCATAACAAACATAGTAAATCCATTAATACATTATCCAATCCGCTTATCCTCACAAGGGTTGCGGGCGTTGCTGGAGCCTATCCCAGCTGTCTTCAGGCAGTAGGTGGGGTACACCCTGAACTGGTTGCCAGCCAATCGCAGGACAAACATCCATTTGCACACACAATCACACTTATGGGCAATTTAGAGAATTCAATCAACCTACCATGCATATTTTTGATTTGTGGGAGGAAACCGGAGTACCCTGAGAAAAACCACACAGGCACAGGGAGAACATGCAAACTCCACACAGGAAGGCGAGGGCCGGACCCTAACCATAACCCACGGCCTCTGCACTGTGAGACGGACGTGTTAACCAGTCGACCACTGTGCCGCCAACCTAGTAAATAACACACACACACACACACACACATACACATACACACCCACACACGTATATACATAAAGGAAGAAAGCTGTACAGTAATACCTGGGTCTGTTTCACAAAGCAGGTTCATCAAACTCTGAGTCTAATCCTGAAAAGTCTGAGTTGATCTATTCTGAGATAGGAAACTCAGATTTTCCGATTCCAGAACATCAGATTTGAATCAGTTTACTCAACTCAAAGTACCTTCACCTGGAGATAAACTCGTGCACCATAACCATGAAAAGACAGCATGAATGGGGCCCCGATTCGGCGAGTCACCATGGCGCCGAGGGAGGGGCGTGGGTAGGGTTGGGCATCATTTGAATTTGGACGATTCCAGTTCTGATTCTTTGATTCAATTCCGGTTCCTAACGTTTTTTTTTCAGTGAAGATAACTTTAAACTAATCAGGAATACAGTCTATACATTATTAACGTGGTAAATGACAATTCTAGCTGCAAATGTCTGAGTTTTGGTGCAATATCTACATAGGTGTTTAGAGGCCTATTTCAAACAACTATCACGCCAGTGTTCTAAAGGTACAAGGTGTTTGCTCATTGCGTCAGAAGGCTCAAGGATATTCGAAAAACCTTGTACAATCATCATTAGCACTAGAGAAGCTTGACAATTGACCGTCCTTTGAGTAGGCTGACTATCTGCAGCATCATATTTGTGAGGCCGATTAACAGCTCAAAATGGCCAGAACAAAATAATTTCCATGTGAAAGTCAACAGTTGTTCTTAGAAATTAAGGCTATGCCATGTGAGAAATTGTCAAGAAACTGATGATGATCCTAAAAACGGCAACTACTCCCTACCTTCTCTATTAAGCTAAGCTATTTTTAACAGTGCCAATGATGATTAATTCTCCAGTTTCATACCTCTCTAATCATTGCAGAAACATGTATATAAATAGCGACCCAAATGAATTAAATGTAGACGTCAATATTGAGCAGCTGTTGGAAGCTAGACGCCATGAGATGTAACGTTAACGTTTGCTTGATGCCGTGGCTCTCTGCATGTAGCAACAACAAAAAAAATCTCTACAAAAGTTATTTCAAACAGTGTTTAACAGTGTTGGGTCACAAGCGTAAAATTTACTTTACGACGAGGATTTCACTTTCCATCAGAGGTGGGTAGAGTAGCCCAAAATTGTACTCAAGTAAAAGTACTGTTACTTCAGAATAGTATGTCTCAAGTAGAAGTAAAAAGTAGTCATCCAAATAATTACTTGAGTAAAAGTAAAAAAGTACTTGGTGAAAAAACTACTCAAGTACTGAGTAACGGTAGCGTTTCATTTAAACAATGCGCCTTTCCCTGAGAGAGAGAGAGAGAGAGAGAGAGAGAGAGAGAGCGAGAGAGCGAGGGGCGTACATGCACTATCCCCTTCTTCACAAATCTATGTAAATCTAAGTAAAGTAAAATAATCTGGATTTAAAACTACTCCTAGAAGTACAAAATTTCCCCAAATTTCCCCAAGTAAATGTAACGGCGTAAATGTAACTCGTTACTACCCACCTCTGCTGTCCATGAAGGGTATCCTTCGTCTCCTTCTTTTTCGTTACTTTGTTGATCTCCTGTCTCCAGCAACGATAACCGACTCAAATCAGATGCAAATTTTCCTCTGTTTCAGTGGCGATTCTTCTCCTAATGAACGTGGATTGCAACGCTTTGTGGTACATACCACCAACGACTGTACAGGAGGGATTTAGCAGTCGGTGCCGCGATATGTCAATCCTCTGGGGTGGCACCTGGGGGTCCAATCAGATTTCAGGGGGGTCCAGTGCTACCATGTTAGCTAAATGTTACCATCGTAGCTCGGTGGAAATGATGTGTACTTAGCGCCCAATTTTATTAATTTGATTTATATGGACACATTTATTTGCGTTACGCGACAGAGACAATTTGGATTGCGAGAGGGGGTGGGGGTGGAGGGGCGATTTATACTCCAGTGCGACTTATATATGTTTTTTTCTTCTTTATTATGCATTTTATGGCTGGTGCGACTTGTACTCCGGAGCGATTTATAGTCCGGAAAATACGGTAGATGTATAGTCTACTTAAAAAATGTATCTTAATCCAGATGATTATATTTCATGCAGCCACTTGAAGAAATAAAATTCTATTTTCAATATCTGTATCCAAACGTCATATCCAATGACCAAAACAGACACGGACCGAGCACACATAAAATAAATATATTGATAGTTAATCTTTGCTTTTGTGCATAAATACCGTATTGGCCCAAATATAAGACGGCCCTGATTAGAAGACAACCCCCTCTTTTTCAAGACTCAAGTTTGAAAAAAGTTTTTTTGAACACCAAATTAATTTTTATTCAGAAAATAATTACAGTACATCTGAAACAAATGATTATAACAATATATTTGAGAGAAAAGGCATGTTATTTTGCCTCATTCAAATCTTAATATCTGAACATCTAAATATGTAAACTAAAGTGCAATCACATTCGTAAATTAATGGCTTCTGGTTTTTGAAATGTAAATAAACCAATCTACTGTGATCAAACAACAAAATTGCAATAACTGCATTAACCATCACAGTGAAGTCTAAGTAACAGTAGTCTTGAAACAAATCTGAATAAGGAAAAACATTGCAATAAAATAATGCAAACTGGTTTAACTTGAGAGTAGCTGAGATCTATCATGACAGAACATTACTCCTCACCAACAGTTATCCGCCTCGCTGTGCTCAGTGTCGCTGTCCTTAATCCCATCCTCTGGCTCCTCCCATAGCACGTCATCCTCACATGACAGGGGTTGCTTTGGCCTGCGGAGTCAAGTTCAGCATTCGGTTCAATGATATCTGGCGCCATCAAGCGTCGTGAATGGGTATAATCTCTAGACCCCGAATATAAGACTACCCCCACTTTTATCTTATTTACTCTTATTTCAATGCAAAAAACACTGTCTTATATTCGGGCCATTACGGTATATGTTACATAAATGCAGTTTCATTTCAATGACAAAGTAACAAAATAGTAAATACGGACAAAGACGTCTTGTGTTTCACCCGTTGCACTTGGTTAAAGATAATTCACTTATCCCACATACCGTCTTCATTGACCAATATCCACATACTGTCTTCACTGACCAATCAAGAAAAAGTCCACTCGAAAAGAAGTCAAGCCAGCCTCCCCTAATTTCTTCCCCTAATCAGGCATTACGGTAATAGGTCGCCGACGAGCAGCAAAAGCCCCCTTCAGAATAAAAGCATGCCATTATGCTGAACTGTACATCAATGCTTCGGGTTAAAAATAATTGTATTAATTTAGCTCTCTGTTATAATGCAGCTAGTTCACTTCTGAGAGAATGTAGAATGGTTCATTTGAATCTTGAGATGTATTGAATAATATAAATTGTATTTGAAATATGGATATGTCTGCAAGTATAATTTTAAAAATTAAAATTAAAAATTATTCTTTAGCAATTGTGATACCAGACCAGTTCTGGAGGACACTAAACCACCCCAGATGTCCACCAAAAGCAGTCCCATGCTAATCTTTTGTTGCATTTCAAAATAAAAGTCCCCTGAAATATGCATATATCACAGTCATCAGGCCCGACTTAAAAAACCCCATTAAAAGTTATCCTTTAACTATTGTGATACCAGACCACTTCTGGAGGACACCTGACCACCCCAGCTGTCCACCAAAACAAATCCCACCCAAATCTGATGTTGCATTTCAAAATAAAAGTCCTTTGAAATATGCATATTTCACTTTCATCAGGCCTAACTTAAAAAAAAAAAAGATTACCGGTAAATATTATCCTTTAGCTATTGTGATACCAGACCAGTTCTGGGGGACACTAGACCACCCCGGATGTCCACCAAAAGCTATGCCATCCAAATCTGATGTGGCATGTCAAAATAAAAGTCCCCTGAAATATGCATATTTCACTGCCACCACCCCTGATTTAAAAAAATTATTCAAAATTATCCTTTAGCTATCGTGATATAAGACTAGTTCTGGAGGACACTCGACCACCCCAGCTGTCCACCAAAACAAGTCCCATCCAAATCTGATCTTCCATTTCAAAATAAAGGTCCCCTGAATTATGCATATTTCACTGTCATCAGGCCTGATTTAAAAAAAAAATCATTAAAAATAGAAACACCCCAAAAAAATTGCAAATTACATCACAATTCTTAAGAAAAAAAAATCACAATTAGAAAAAAAAATCACAATTGGATTATTTTCCATAATCGTTCAGCCCTCGTTGTAAATAAAGAAATCGTCCCTCATTTTCTTAACTGTATCTTGCTCTTTGAGTAATCTAACATAACAGCATGTTGAGGACAGAGGATCTTGCAAATAATGTAATAAGTTTCGCCACTTTTTCTTCAAACACTTACTCCTCTTTGCTCATTTCCTATTTCTCTTCTACTCCTCTAGGACTAATCTTGATAGAATCCAGTTTGAAACTAACAGAGGTGTGAGGATTACCTAGCTTCCAAATAATCAATTGAGATTCACCAAAACTATTTTTGTACCCAGCTCTATATAAGGATGATGCCACGAATGTGATGTACCATGGGCAACGCTGAGAGTGTGGTGGTGCAGAAGCGACTGGCCCGTTTCCGTCCTGAAGATCGGCCAGTGATTGAAGGAGTGTTTGACCGCCTTCAGGGCAATAATGTGGTCCCTGCAGGAGCCCAGAAGAAAACACCCGCAGGAAATACTCTCACCCTTGAGATGCTGCAGGTAGTTCTATCCATATGAAACAGATTAAAAAAATATTTGATCCTTATATCTCACAAAACAAAACAGATTTCTAAGTCTTTCTAAATAGCATTGTACAAATTATATATATATATATATATATATATATATATATATATATATATATATATATATATATATATATATATTTTTTTTTTTTTTTTGTTTGTTTGTTTTTTAAACTCTATATTGACATGCAATAACTGATTGTTCTCTGTTCCCCAGTCCTCCATGTGCATGCTGGCACGAGGCTCCATGGTAAGGAGAACATACGACTGCATGTGTAGTATTGACTTTGGAACCAAAGCAGCTGGCAAAGTCAGAACATCTGCCGCTTCGGGAGTGTATCGCGAGCAATTGGTCATCTTCCTTGCAGACACCCTGCAGGGTACTGCAGAAGAACGAGCTCCTCTTGTCATGGCTATGTCCCTGGGTGGAGCATGCTCCAAGGTTGTCACCTATGAGCAAGTAACAGAGGTGAGGAAAGGATCAGTAGAAATATATTTGTTTTCATATCCATGAAAGAGACATGTTTTCTTTTCATAGTTCTTACAGGACCTGATCTCCGCTGTAGTTCAGATTTTACTCGATAAAGGATACCTTCAGGGGTGGAAACCAGACAAAATGGGTGATGGCTCCCATTGTGTTAAACTTTTGGCAGAGCAGATGTGTTCAGAACTGAAACCCACAGGTAAACTGGTGACATTTACAGTATGTTATTCTTGTGATTTTAAAGACAGACTGGAGGCGTTGCAGGAGTATTTAGATGCCACTAAACTAGTTTTATATTTTTAATGTAACATATTATTATTTTTCTACACTATTAACTTCATTATCTTGAAGCTTGAGCCTTCACACATTATTCTACACTATTAACTATTACGCTATTCTATGGCATTGACTTTATTATGTTATTCTACACCATTAACTATTGTTATTATGTGAAGGCTGAGGCCTTGACCCGTCATTCCACACCAGGGGCCCGCAAACATTTTTCCTGTGAGAGCCACATAACTTTTCTCTTCGCCGATGGGGGGCTGGGGTCAGTTTGTAACAGATAAAGTGTGACGATTGCAGGGGTGCCTAAATGTAAACATTTATTGTTTTCCAGAAAGCCACACAGAACCAATTATTAAAACCTTTTCCGGGATCTTCACAGAAAAAAGTCAGGAAATAAATAAAAACGCTATTAATGAAATAAATAACACTATTTATGAAATAAAAAATAACCAAGTAACCTTTTCTGGGATCGTCACAGAAAAAAGTCAGGAAATAAATAACACTGTTTAATGTTGTAAAAATGTGCTTTATAAATAAAGTTGAGTCATGTTGATTGTGACGAAAATGTTTCATTTTCTTGAAAGACCAGGGAGGCTATGATGTTTCCTGTTTGGAGGACTGGATCTTCAGAGTACCCCAAGTATCTTTGTACCTGGAGATGTTGGTATCTGAGGGACTAAATGTTTGGTCAAGTGTGCAGCCAGCCCTCCCTCTGTTGCCTCTTTGTAAGGAGACACCCTGGAAAGATCTACGGTGTCTGTTGGATATTCCCACCCTCATGTTTCTTGCACCGCAGGTTAGTGTCTGACCTACGGTTGTCCGAGTCACCTGTTTTTTTTTACGTGAGTCCAAGTCGCGTCACTTTATTTTCGAATATCTATGTCTATCATAATAATAGTTTTATTTTTATGACTACTTAGGTAATGAGAAGAAACAAAGTACCTGACACATAAACCCAAGCAACAATCTGAACAGTAATCATTTTCTAGAGGTTAAAATTTCTGGAGTGAAATTGACTCCCTCCTAGAGCACAAGATGTACAAAGTACATTTGAAGAAAACAGGAGTGTGAAAACAGTATATCAGTTGTCGTCATACACAGATTTTGGAGGTCCATGAATGAAAATGAACATCCGTTGTTGCTGTTTACAATTTCTAATTTTGAAATGTATAGCACTAAATAGCAGGGCTGGGACGATACACTTTTGTCCCGATCCGGTACGGATCCCGGTACTTGGGTTGCGATCCGATACGTATTGCGATACCTAAATATGATAAAAATATATATTTAAAAAACTGAGGCATGTGTTTCCACAGTTTTAACTTAAGTGCCATTTTACATTTCAAGTGTCACGATTGAAAAGTGCATAAACTGTTTCAGACACACAGGAATGCAAGTTAGAAAAAATGAAAAATATAAATAAAACTCCAATCGCTAAGCTCAACGTTAAGGACCTTAAATGTTCCAAAACATTACATTATAGAACGTGCAAAACATAACATACCATAGGTATTCTGCCCCCCCTGAACAGACTGAGTGCAGTTTGGCAGATAGCGAACAATCCCTCAAAAATCCCGTGGGAAATGATCTAATTTGTGTGCCTGTGCGGTTCAGCGCCTGGCAGCGTAATCATGTCTTTACTACATTGTAGTACTCTTCCTTACCAGCAGGTAGCAGCAGCAGCACGTAGCTAATTGTCTTTGTTTAGAGACAAGCGAATTAGTGACGCATGTTCATCCAAACAGGCCCATGTTTCACACTGAGTAAGTATCAATATGAAACATTATAAAATACTTTTTTCTTTGTGATTATTTAATTCCTATTCAAGACGTTATAATATAATGTCATTCAATGTTAAAAAATACTTATATAAACAATATAACACTTCTATTGTTAAAATAAGCTTTTTTTTCACAATTTCAGATGGTGGTGTGCCGCGGGATTTTTTTAATGAAATAAATGTGCCTTGACTCAAAAAAGTTTGAAAAACACTGCTCAATGTAACAGCACGTATCTCAATACAAGGACCCACACTGCTGCCAAGTCGTGCAGAGCTTGAAGAGCACTCCGATCAAATACACTCACACAAACACACACTTCCCCCCAACCCATGCGCATCCCCACACACACACACACACACAAACACAGAAATACATAAGGTATCGAAAATATCGATACGTTGATGAAAAAGTAAGGCCTAAAAACTATCACGATACATCGCAAAATGATGTTTTTTCCCAGCTCTACTAAATAGGGTTATTGATTTCATGATTCATGTTAAAAATACAATGTTTTGCATTTCTTTCGGTGCATGCATATGTGATTTTTTTTTTCTTTTCTTAAAGTAATAATGTGAAAATACTAATAATCATGATCAATCATATTAGGCATGATAATAGTGATATGAAATATATGTGTTAGTTGTCATATTGCTTCATCATGCAAATGTTTAAACTTTCCAGCTGCCTGACAGATGTAATGCATCTTGGAGACTTGTGTTTTCAACACTGTTGCATGGGGAGAGCTTCACAAGGTTGGTGGCAGGTCTGACGAAGTGTGGCCCCACCTTGCTGCTCATCAAAGACACAAAGGGATACGTTTTTGGTGGCTTTGCATCACTCAGCTGGGAAGTCAAACCGCAATTTCAGGGTAAGAGGTGGATAGTCAAAGTCAATTTATTATACCATTATTATAAGTAAAAATGAATATATATATATATGTATATATATATATATATATATATATGTATATGTATATATATATATATATGTATATGTATGTATATATATATATATATATGTATATATATATATATATATATATATATATATATATATGTATATGTATGTATATATATATATTCCATTCTTATAGATTCAGATCCTTCAAGAGCGAGGTTCTTCAAATTCAATGAAAACGTCCTGCTGTGTTCTTGTTAAAGTAGGGAAGACGCCAGAAGAAGTGCATGAACTGCACCTTGATGTGCTAGCATCATACTTGAGTGATGTGCACATCTTGACTTTATACTCGTGGTCACAACGTTGTTTTGAAACGGTTACATTCCAAGTCGGGGGGGCGTCTTCTTCAAAAAGACAGTGATAACAATGGATATCGTGCGTGCTACAACCATAAAAGGTCCGAGATGACTAGACGATGCATTTAATTGTATTGCGAAAACGACCTGGAAGGTGGCAGCAAAGGTGGTACGTGCCTGAGTAGATTCTTTACACACACATACGTGACATGACACCCACGGCGCTACCAAACTAGTTTGCTTCGCGGCAGCAACGAGCTGCGTGGTGCATCCCCTCCTCGTTACCAGGGAAACTGTAGTCATCGCAACATGTGACATAACGGACCAATCACGGGAGCAGCAACAATTTCTGATGTGTGCGCTGCATGTGTTGCAGACCTGTCGCCAACATGTCTCACGGCACAATGTGTCGGTCACGTGATGATGTAATGCGGCAGTTGTCGCTGGAGTATAAAGAGGCCTAAATAATAAATAAAATAAGCCTTTCGGAGAGTAGGTTGAGATGAAATTTGGCCGCCTCGTGACCACGTCACACGCATGACGGCCGATTAGTGGGCCGGACTAAAATCCCTTGCTTAGTCGAGCCCATTTTTTCAAATGTCCTCGGCCCCAAAAATGGGCGTCCGGCCGGGCCGGAGGGTCCGAAACAATTGCACAAGGAGTGAAGATAACACTAATACAATTATTTATCTTCATTCCATGTATTACTGTTTAACTTCATTCCTTGTGTTATTCATTGCAGAGAACTTGGCTTTGAGCTTTGTATTTTGTAATTTTAATTTGTTTCTATTATTTGTACTTCATGAATTCTGAAATTGTGAAAACCGTTTTATTTTCTCTGACTCATTTGTTTTAAATTTGTGATTTTTTTTTAAATTAAAAAATCTATCGATTTTTTAATTTATTGAAAAAAAGTAAAAAAGATGATTTCTTATCACAAACAACAGAAAAAAATGTGGTCGGGATCAAAATTCTGACTACAAACTAAATACAATACATTAATAGTTGAACAAATCATAAATTCAAGTTGCAGGAACAAAACTGAGGAATGGCTGATAAAAATGAGGAAGTAACACAATTTATTTCAATACGGTGGAGTGATTTGAATACTGTGGGTAGTCTGTTGGCCTTTGTGTCATATCTTCAACGTCTACTGTATTTGTGTGTTGCCTGTGTGTGCAGGTGACTCCAGATGTTTCCTGTTCTCTGTATTCCCCAGACTGAGAGTTCATACAGCTACAGGTTACAACCAACACTTCATGTACCTCAACCAGAATCAGCAGACCATGCCCAACGGACTGGTGAGACAAAACTTGACAACGCATACTGGACTGTAACTTCATTTGGGCTACAGACCGTAGGAAAAGGACCAAAATGTCCTGTTAGTTTGTGAGAACGGACAGTATCTGTTGTTAGCCAAACAGGCTAAAACTTACAGACAAGCACCTTGCTCAGATTTTAATAACTGAGCACTTTGTGTTTTTTGTAATGTCATGTCATGTTATCTTCCAAGCCGTTTATCCTGTACAGCATATATGTCAAAGTCAAGGCCCGCGGGCTGGATGTGGATGAGAAAGTTTTCTACGGCCCCTGGGATGATATTGCTTTATTATTAGATCCGGCCCGCTGCAAGCCGGTGTGGGTAGCAGAAGTGATCGGGTCCTTCGCGCCTGCTGATGACGTCACGCGTTAAAATATATTGTAGCGTCTTCCAAGAACACAGACGTAGTTTCATTATCACATTTTATTAGTCCAACCGGCTACTGTGGGCCGCAGCCGACGCCAATACAGTACGACAACCGTTCAGTCAAGCTCTCCTCTTCGTCCTCCGCTACTCTCGCTCGCATGCCCTCCCCTCAAGCAAGCCGAACGATGCATTCATTAACCTCGGAAACAACACCACTTGGCAAGTCACAAATTCGACCACAACACAGATAAACCAATTCGTTACACTATTTCTGGAACATGTTTCTTTGCATCTATGTTTGCCACCCCCTGGCTGTTGTTATAACGAACATTACCGCTACTTTTGCGAGGATCGTCCTTCGGTTGTCTATATGCCGACTCAAGACTTTACCTCACTTTTCGTGGCTTTCAGAATCGGATTGTGGTGAAAAGTTATTCGGAGTAAAACACGCTTTATTAAGAAATACTTTATGTTAGAAATCTCAACTTGTTTTATTAGTAGTAATTGTTGGCATTTGATAAATTCATTGAGTTTCAACGTAGGGCTGAGATGTCCCACACTGTGAGCAGGCATTGAACGCTCCTCGAGCGCTAAGCGTTGACAGCGAGAGATGTGCTTTCTTTTCTTCCTCCTCCTTCGACACAGCTAGCTAGTAGTTTGTTGGTGCCAGCAAACTCAGTAGTTGCAGATTTCTCGTGTTTCACCACGTTTGTTGTTGTGTGTAAATGTTAAAAGGTGAGTTTAATAAGTCAGGTAACTGCTGTACATAATAGCCTCTCGTGAGTGATGTCACGTTGATGATCACTAGTTAGTTATTTCGGTTAGTATGCTTACTATTCTAATGATGAAACGTGTGAATGTGTATTCTATGCATTGTTTGGCTGTTTAATTGCTTAATACAGAGAAATTTAATGTTTAGGCATATTGTTAACTAATGGATATGCATTGGATGATGTTGCTAGGTTATTCTTTGTCTGTGTTGTTGCAGACCACAGTAAATAGACGTGTCTGTCAAGTGGAATATGGGCCTGTGTTCTCTGACAGGCGCACCCACATCCATACCTTGCCACTCTAAAATAGAGTCAGCTAGAGACATCATACCAATCATATGATCCTATCCGTTTTACTTCACATTATGTACAGTTCATACAATCTTGCAGCCCGAGTCAACCAAAAAATTGTTTCCAGTTTGGCAGGAGAAACGTAAACGTTCCACTGATATTGTTTCACGGGCAGTGGCTTTTTCTCGGGTCATAAGCGGAAGTGACGTACGAGCTGCCTCGCAAAAGTAGCAGTAATGTACTTTATTTTATTCTTTTATTTAGTAACTCCGAACGTAAAAACACAGCAGCCAGGGGGGGTGACAAACATAGAGGCAAAGAAATTACAGAAATATAAAGTGTGACATCATCAGCAGGTGCGAAGGACCCAATCCAATCTGGACATTTTAAAAAATTTCAATGAACATTCTATCAGTCCGGCCCTCGGCTTGTAGCAAAATTTTGTATTTGGCCCTCCGTCCATTTGACTTTGACACCCCTGCTGTACAGGGTCGCGGGGAGGTGCTGGAGCCTATCCCAACTGACAATGGGCAAAAGGCAGACTACACTCCGAACTGGTCGCCAGCCAGTCGCAGGGCACACACATAGACACCGTCACTGAGCGGGAACTGATCCCATGCTGCCCGCATACAACTCAGGCGTGTGTACCACTACACCATCAGTGACCCCTTGTATTTTTTGTTATATACCGTATTTTCCGGACTATAAGTCGCGTTTCCCCCCCCATAGTTTGGCCAGGGGTGTGACTTATACTCTGGAGCGATTTATGTGTGAAATTATTAACACTTGAGGAGAAGTGGTATAGATAATGGATGGATGGATATTACTCATGGCTTGTTAGTGCCGACTAGTATTTATTATGTTTTGTCTCCCTCTGCAGGCGCTTTAGCGTAATTGACTAACAGGCCATGACAAATACCTCTACAATAATTTCACATGTTATTGTAACCCACATAAAGAAACATAAGATAAATCCTAAAAGCTATTGAAATGAGTGAATAATTTAAAGGGTTAAAATCTAATGTTTCGTTGAATAAGTTATTAAAATAATATGATAAAATGCCAATTTGACTGTCAAGGCCTTGCTAGTCGAGGAAGCTATCTTATCCAAACAGCTAAACATTCACAAACAAACTCCACAGACTCCAGGAGTGCAGCGATGTTGCCTGTTTATATTGTGAAACTGCACAAGAAACAGAAAATATTGTACAATCAATCTATGCATTACTTACACATGTATTTTCATAGACATGAACAAGATGAGCCTATGCTAACGATTAGCGATCGCGATTAGCATTAGCGATAGCGATTAGTATGTTCAGCCAACAACCTACAATCATCCACAATTCAGCTCGTATAGAAATGTTGCATGCTCATTTCACACAATTGTCTGTTACTTACAGACGATGGTTGAACAAGAATGAACCACAAACAGGCAGACATGCTAACGATTAGCAACCGCGATTAGCATTAGCGATAGCGATTAGTTTGTTCAATCAACAACACACAATCTTCCACAATTCAGCTCCTATATAAATGTTGCATGCTTATTACACACAATAAAGATCCATGCTTGCCAACTAACAGCTAATTGTCCGAAATATAACCAGTCAGGTTCGTGTGCGCATTCATTCTCTTGTCCGCTTCAGCTTGTGTAAGTGGAGAAGCAATCACTGCGGTATTTTTGATTTTGTGGAGGTGATCATGATGAGCTCACGTTTGCTGTCAATAGATCCAAACTATTGTGCAGTACACCTTTATACTTTCACAGATTCAAGTGGACAAGAGTAGACAAGACAAGCCGAGCCCCAAAAGAGGTCGGGGCAATTTGTCGTAAATATAATCAGAAAAAAAGCCCTTAAATCACTACAGTCTTTTGGGCAGAACGTTTTAGTACTGATGTCATTTTTACATGCAAACCTTTTATATAAGTGCCAATGTTAAGCTCATCCTAGTGTCCCTTTAAATAAAAAGCACACCACACACCCTCAGTATGAGGCAGTAGCAGCATGTGATTTCCCAAGCAAATTGACAATAAGGGTAGTGATAATAATGAACAATTACTAAAATGGAAGTCAACCCACACATATTTTTTTCCAGAATATATTCTATGCAGGCCCACTAGTCTAAACACGGCATTCTGATAAATATTGCGTTTGTGGAATATGAGAAGTCCACCCGTTTTTAGCTAGCTCAGCAGGTGGCCATTTTGTCACTTCTGTCGACGGAAGATGACATCGAAATTGCTCAGGGCCCAGAGAATGACGAATCATGCCTCAGCTTCAGAAAACAGGTGAGCTGTGATTGGTCGTTGCCTGAGCCCTGAGCAACAGTGATGTCATTTTCAGTCGAGAGAATTTGACCCACCTTCTTGCCATGTTTTGTACAAAACAGCCCAATTTTGGGGGTTGTTTTGTACAAAACTACCCATTTTTTGGGGGGTTGTTTTCTGCAAAAAAAAAAACCCAAAAAAACTAAGTTGAGCCAAATCGACCCAACTAATGGATCGGTCCATTTTTGACCCAAAATTGTGTTATTTTAAACCAAACTGATTTTAGAGTGTAGTAAATCATTCAACAACCATAAATAAATATTCAAGAATTTTTTCGGTGTACTTGGATATGAAACAAGTTTGTATTTATATTTTCAAAATAAAGTAAAAAGTGTGTTGCCAGGATGTAAAACGTCTCCAGACCCCTGTTCCAATGCTCAAAGGTTTTTGTGATCAAGATCAGAGCAAGATACAAAAGATAATTTCAAAACCTTTTCCACCATTGTGACCTGTAAAGTACAGTATAAAACTCAGTTAAAAAATGACATCTTTGAGTGTGAGCACACTTGTTTTTACCTCAACTCTCAGAAATATATAATTTTTAATTGAGTTGTACATGTTAAATGTCACATTAATGGTGGATAAAATGAAGTGATTCATCTTGATCTCTTTTTTTGGGGGTAGATGGTCTTTCACTTGTATTGCGCTTTTCCACCTACAAGGCACTCAAGAGCATCACACTGACTTGTCGTTCACCTACTGATGTCACAGCATCAGGAGCAACTGAGAGGTTCAGTATCTTGCTCAAGGACATTTGGACATGGTTACAAGGGTCAGGGATTGAACCCACAACGTCTGGGTGGGGAGATAACCACTTGTTGTCCCCTTGGGTTTGCCATCCCCACACATGACAGTCAAATAAGACATGACATGGTCTTCCTTTTGAGTGCAAATAAAATGTTCTCCTTCCATGCTCATTTCTGAGGATTGTGGTGTGTTTATTTCTGTGTCAGTGAGGAATAAACACGACTGTACATAGTTTTCCTTTAAAAGGATGCAAAACTGCAAGTTTTGGAGTGGCCCACTTAGGCATCAAAACTATCGAAAAACTGTGGAGGGAGTTCAAGGTTAGGGTCCATGCTCGTAGGCCAAGCAATTGACCTTGAAATTGAAATAGGTCAACGACCTTGAGCAATTTGTGTTGGAAGAAAGGCCTAGCAGACCTTGTGCCACATTACAGTTGTTATCAGTTTGGTATCATAAGTATTTCAGTCTCATGCAGATGTCATTTTTCTTGTGAATTCTAAAAACTTTGGGTGATTGGTTTTGACATTGGATAAAATAAGGGTATTTTATACAGTATGATTAAAGGCGCTACCAATTTTGACTTTAACTGTGTATGTACAGTATAATTTACAACAGTGGGTCAACTGATGCAAAGATAGTTAAAGTCCTTCTTAGTTTTTTACTGGATTGCATGTTGAATTGCTCACACTTGAATCGTGCATTACAGTACTCATTTTAACAGTCCAGTTTCATTATGTTTTTAATGTGTTTTGGTCATTTCTTCTGTTTTTTTTCCTTTACCAGGGCATGGGCGGCCAGCACGGTTACTTTGGGCTGTGGTTGGATAGTGATTTTGGACATGGTCACAGCCGTGCACGGCCAAAATGTACAACCTTTGGAAGCCCTCAACTGTCGGGGGACGAGGACTTCATTTTGGACTCAATGGAAGTATGGGCAGTAGGAAAGCCCTCTGAGCCGGAGGAGGTAAGAGCACTTGATTCCCTCATTATCTGAAGATATGTTCACTAGGGATGTCATGATATTTAAATGTCACGATAAGATAATATCACCATATGAACCTCATGATATGATAATGAACACAATATTGTGGGGAGATTGGCGATATTTAAAAAGCTTATGATACTGTATAAAATCTCACGATATTGTAAACAAAAAGAGCTCATATTAAAAAAAAAAAAAAACATCACAATATTCTGTTTTTGTACATAATAACAGCATTCACAAAGAAATAGGCTTGGCCAGTCATTTGCGATTAGCGTGGGTCTTAAAGATCAGGGTGCAAACATTTTCAGAGCCTGTTAAAATTCATATTCTCATTGATAATAGGCGGAGCTGGGCAGTCCGGCCCGGCCAGATGCCTATTTTTGGGGCAGGGGGTGGGGGCTGACAAATTTAAAAAAAGGTTGCGGTGTCACCAGAGGTTCGTTTCCTACGGAATCTTCTCGCGTGAACACAAGGGTTCCCAGTGACAGGATGCCCTGGTGGTCATTCGGGATTCATAGAACCGCAGTTACAGACGTAACTTTCATTCTATTTCATCCGTACTGACGGCCAGGAGGCGGTGCTTAAATCACTGAATGACTAATACCAGCGCAGTCACGAGGAATCCCAGAAACAAACCTCACTGAGAAGCCTCCGCGGAACCGAAGACCACGCTGAGTGGATAGGGAGAGGTGACGTCCACGCTGTAAAACCTGGAGAAAGTGCTTGGTGTCGTCCATGAGGCAGCAGCACAAACATCCTCCAAAGGCACTCCCTTTAGGGTGGCCCAGGATATGGCAACGCTCCAGGTAGAGAGGCAAAGCACCTCCTCCGGCGGGGGGTGGCCCGACAGCAGGTAGGAATGGCGGATGGCATCCACAACCTAGTGAGACAAGCGCTGCTTGGAGAGAGCAGAGCCCTTCTTAGGGCCCCCATAGCAAACAAAAAGCTGAGCAGACGTTCGAATGCCTGCAATAGCAACATTAGTCAACGTAAAATCGCAAAGCCCTCACAGGGCACAAGAGCTCCGGCATGACCCCACCATCCCCCGATGGGGGTGCGCATCGTGCGAGCCGCAAAGGGTGGTTAAAATGGGAACCAGTCAACACCTTGGGAATAAAGTCGACGTTCGACCACAGGGTGACACCGGCACCATCCGGGTGCCACCGCAGGCATGCAGGGCTGACTGACAGTGCATGCAGCTCATCAATGTGCTTCGCGGAGGCAATGGCAAGCAAGACCGCAGTCTTACGGGACACCCATCGCAGATCTGCCTCTGCCAGGGGCTCAAAAGGAGGTTGGCGCAACCTACCCAGCACTGAGTGAAGATCCCACGCCGGGACTTGCGGCGCTTCGCGGGATGAAGCCGAAGCGCCCCCCTTAGGAACAACGACACCAGGCCATGACTCCCGACTGTGCCATTGTAGACCAATGAGTGTCGGGCAGAAATGGCCGCCACAGACCTTCGATGGAGAGCGACCCCTATCCAGGAGGGACTGCAGGAAGTCCGGAACAGTGGGAACCGAACAAGACACAGGGTCCACCCCATGGTCCCCACACCACGCCGCAAACAGCATCCACCTGTTAGCGTATTGCAGCCGAGTGGACGGCGCCCTGGCATGAAGAATAGTCTGCCTGACCGGTCCTATGCAGCTGTTCAGCAGGGGGTCGGACCTTTCAGCGGCCAAACAAACAAACGGAGGCGGCGAGGGTCGGGGTGCCAAATCCGACCTCCTTGTTGGCACAACAGATCCATCCTGTCGGGGAGACACCACGGCTCACCGAAGCACAATTTGCGCAGCAGCGGGAACCATGTCCAGGCAGGCCAGAGGGGGCCACCAGCAACAGCATATGGCCCTCCTGAAAAACCTTCTGAAGCGTCAGCCAAATCAGTGGCGCAAAGCCGGAAAGAAGGCACGCCGGCCACGGGTGCGCCAGTGCATCCTGGCCCAGAGGGCTGGTGGCTTCCGTCAGGGAAAACCAAAGGGGACAGTGGGTCGACTCTCCGGAGGCAAAGAGATCGACCCCCGCCCTGCCGAAATGATCCCATGCGCACCACCTCCGGGTGGAGGCACCATTCTCCCGGAGGAGGGCCCCGGCGGCAGAGAGAGCCCCCAAGTTGGTTCAGGTCCCCTGACAGATATACGGCCCGCAGGCTGGCCAAACAGGGTCAGCCCACCTGAGAAGGCGCTGAGAGGCCTGCAACAACCGGGCGGACCTCATGCCGCCCTGATGGTTGATATGAAAAACGGTCGAGGTGTTGTCCGACCGCACCAGCACGTATCTCCCTTCCAGGTATGGCAAAAAGTGCATGAGAGCCAGGTGCACTGCACGCAGCTCCAACACATTGATGTGATCGGCGCTGTCTCACACAGACCACCGTCCCCGAGCCATCCTTTGCTGCCAGACAGCACCCCATACCGTGAGGCTGGCGTCCGTGGTAACCACCTCGCGGCAGGCCGGGGCCACACTAAGTGGGACGCCCCTCGGCAGGTAAGCCCGGTCCCTTCAAGGTGCCAGAGCAAGGAGGCACCGGCGTGACACCCAGAGCCTTCGGTGACGGTGCCACCTGGCGTCCAAGCGAAAGCCGTTCAGCCACCTCTGCAGGGGGCGCAACGACAACAGACCTAGCAGAACAACAGCCGTCATGTGACCTCCATGACGGCTGTTGTTCCGCTAGGTCTGTTGTCGTTGCTTGCCCAGAAGCCGCATAAAGGCGACGTACGGCAGCAGCCTGTCTGCCCGGAAGAGTGCGAGGAGGCGCAGAACATCGTCCACCCGGTAGGAGGATGGTAGGGCCCGCATAGTCCTGGTATCCAACATCATACCATTAAAGGTCGTCCCCTGAGAGGGGGTCGGAGTAGACTTGGGCAAATTTACCCTGATGCCCAGCCGGGCCACATGAGCAAGCAGAGTGGACGTATCCCGGACGACCTGAGCCCTTGAGAGCGCACAGATCAACCAGTCGTCCAGGTAGGGCAACACAGTCATGCCGACAGACTGTAGGGGCACAAGAGCAGCATTCACAAAACGAGTGAAGACCCTTGGGGAGAGGGAGAGCCCGAAAGGGAGCACCCTGAACTGTTAGTGACGGCCCCTGTAGGCAAAACGGAGAAATCGCCTGTGCCGAGGTGCAATCGGGATGTGGAAGTAGACGTCCTTCAGATCGACGGACGTGAACCACTCCCCCTGGGGCAACCGTTCGCAAGACTATCTGCCGGTCTTCTTCGGCACAAGGAAATAAGTTGAGTAGAAGCCCCCGGGGTGTGCCAGAGGGTCCACTGCTTCGATTGCGCTCTTGGCCAGGAGGGCGGACAGCTCCTGGTCCAGTGTAAAGGCCTTAGCCGGGTCACCCAGGGTTCCGAAGCACGAGCAGCCCAGTAACTGAGCTGCTGGTGGGAAAAGTATCCGACGGCCGGCCCCGTGGCCCTGGAGGGACGGCGGCGGGAACTGACGACCGGGACTGCCCGGCAGATAAGTGGGCAAAGAGGAGGCGGTTGGCCTCTGCAAAGGCCGCTGGGGACCATAACTCCCCACGGCCTGAAACTGCTGTAGAGGGCGGGGCTCAATCAATCAATCAATCACATTTTATTTATATAGCACTTTTCATACAAAAAATGCAACTCAAAGTGCTTTAAAACATTCAAAGCAAAACATAGAATTATCTTCAATCAAAAGAAAAGATAAATTATTTAAAAGTTGTTGAAAGCCAAACTAAAAAGGTGTGTCTTGAGCTTCCTCTTAAAAATATCAACAGTCTCTGCAGACCTGACATCCTCTGGCAGGCTATTCCAAAGGTGAGGACCAAAACGGCTGAATGCAGCCTCGCCATGCATTTTGGTCCTCACCCTTGGAATAAATAAAAGGCCGGCGCCAGAGGACCTCAGGATCCGCGAGGGCTGGTATGATGAAAGCAAATCAGATAAATAAGATGGCCTAAGACCATTAACACATTTATAAACTAATAAAAGTACTTTAAAATCGATCCTGAAACACACAGGGAGCCAATGCAGCAATTTCAAAACTGGCGTAATGTGCTCCCGCCCTCTGGTTCTCGTCAGCACCCGAGCGGCTGAATTCTGCAGTAGTTGCAGTGGTGAAATGCTCTTTTTCGGGAGGCCAGAGAGCAGGGCATTACAGTAATCTAAACGACAGGAAATAAAGGCATGCATCAGCACTTCCGTGTTAGCCTGAGAGAGAAACGGGCGGACTCTGGCGATATTCTTAAGGTGATAAAAACCAATCTTGGTTACATTTTTAATATGAGGAATAAAACTGAGCTCAGAGTCAAAAATGACGCCAAGGTTCTTCACACAGTGTGAGGGATTAAAAATGTGTAGTTTTGGTAAAAGCTCCTCTCTCTGACCTTCGGGACCAATAACTAAAACCTCAGTCTTGTCCTGATTGAGCTGTAGGAAATTATCTGCCATCCATGACTTGATATCTAAAATGCAATTTAAAAGCGTATCAATGGGTCCTGTGTCATCAGGCTGGGAAAATGCAGGGCCCTGAGTCTGGGGCCAGGCTCCTATTTAGGCCTGAGAGCCGCTGCCTAGTCTCGCAGGCCCGAACCATTCTCTCCAGAGCCCCCACCGCAGCCGAACCAAAAAGCTCCCCGGGTACCACAGGAACGCTGCGGAGAGCCCTCCTAGAGGCCTCCGTCAAGGGGACTGTGCCAGCTACACTTGGCGGCGCGCCTGCCCTCCCGCAGGGATGCTGAGCGAGCGAGCATCAGGTGAGCCAAGGAATTACCGATGCGACCAGCACGGGCTTCAGCGTTGTAGGACTTCGTGAGAAGTTCGTCGGTCACCCGACACTGGGGCCGAGGACACCGAACAGCTGGTCGAAGTGTCTCCTCAGGGGACATGATGAGGAACGCAATGGCCGGTTCCACACCAGGCATTGAATCCAGGCTGGCACCAGCAGCGTCGTGCATAGCCGCCGAGGCACGGCCATCCGCCGAAAGCCGGGAGAGGGCCCCAGTATCCCTCCAGCAGGCATGCAGCTCCCTCAGATAGTCCCCAGATCCGGGGACAGAAAAGAGGAAGGATGTCTGTGCCGGAAGAAGGCGCTCTCCAGTGCCGACTGGGCTTGCAAGGGCATATCCACACGGAGGCACTCCAAGGCACTACGCAAGACAGACTGCATAGAGGCAACCCCCACCTCGCAGGGCGAGCTCTGGGCAGATGAGGGCGAGCTCGGTCCCAAAGGCCCCGATGCTGGGTCACTGTCAACCTCATTAAAAAGAGACGCCAGAGAAATGGCGTCATCCCCCGGGACAACCACTGGCATAGGAGGAGCGTCCGTGGGAGGGTGACGCTCCTGTAAAAGCGACCTCACCTCCGCCAATTCCGCATGCAACCGCCCCACCTCCGAGGCAAGACGCTGCTCCGTTGCAGCCCTCTTCTTGGGGGGACCGTACGCAGTAGCGGACACACCGAGACATTTAAAGCACCTGCCCGGCACCTCTTAGTGACCGAGGCACGCTGAAGTCATCACAAGGCTCACCGGACAGGTACCCATCGACAGTCTCAGCATCTTGGCATCTCGGGCAGCGCTCGACACGGACATCAATGGCCACAAACAGGACACCACCCACACAACTGCGGTAATCCTCCATAGCAAGAAAAGGCAAGCAGAACTGGGGACAAGCTGAGAGAAGGAAGCGCTAACGCCACCTACACAGCAGACGCAAGGCGCGCACCACTAGCGGATTACGCACAAGCCCAAGTCACACGGCAACAGTTAACACAGCGATAAGCTGAGGGAAGGCAGCGCGTATGCTACGTGGTCAGCAGACGCAAGGCGGGCACCGCCAGCGGCACACATACAAGGCAAAGTCACACGGAAACTATCGACGCAGCAATAAGCTGTCAGAAGGCACACGGATGCCACCTTCACAAGCAGACGCTGTCGCAAACACCAGCGGCGCACAGGACGTGGGGCTACAACGGAGTCGGGCAAACCAGGCAGCCCACGCGACGTAGGAAACTGCCGTAAGTCGGGAGAGGGGGCGGGAAGGCACCGTCACCGGCAAAGGCAGAAGCAAATTTGGAAGAGGCAACAGCATGCGCCACTAAGGGACGCGAAAACAGTCACCGGCAGGGGCTAAAGGTAAGTCGTAGCAGGCACCAACAGGCAAAAGCAGGTGCAACCAAGCCGGGGCCGGCAGGGGCGAGACAACAAACAACAAGCCGCGTAGCCCGGGCGCTAACGCGAGGCTAACCCAACGAAAAAACAATAGTTAAACCACGACACACACGGCAACGAATATGTCGAAAGGGACAAATAAGGTCAAATAAGTCAATAACCTTACCTTACGGTGGGATGTTAGAACTCGCCACCACTCCAGGCCATAAACAAAGAAGGCGTCGTTAAACAAACAGAAACACATCGCAGCCTCAGGAGGGCCATTCACGCAGCTCTGACCGACACGGTCACAAGGCTCCTCGATAGACGAGTCCTTGCTTCCTCAGAGAAAAAAAACACAGCGGTATGCAAACTGTCACGCGAGAAGAAAAAAGGAAACAAACCTCTGGTGACACCGCAACTTATACGTGTCATCCAGGTGTTACAAGTGACTAATTTGGAACGCATATTCGAACTGCGCATGGGCAAAGGGAACATTCAATGCTTTAAGCACCTCCCCCTGGCGGTCAGTAGGGATGAAATAGAACTGGTGGTTTTATTTTCTGTTTCAGGGTGAAGAAGGTGAGGGAAAGAGGAGTGTCTTGGACATGGATCCAGAGGTCCAGGTCATGATGGAGATGACAGGCAAGAAATTACATAGCCAGGGTCTCAGGGAGCCAGATGAGGACCAGAAGCACTAAAGATCAACTGCCATGTCATTTTATCTCGGTCCATGGAATATATGATGCTGATGCAAATCAGACATTTGTCATCATCTATAGTACCGGTATTTTCATCTACCTTGAAACAGTGATTTCATGTCTTCCCAGCCTTTTATTGGTGTTCATGACATGGTGTTGTAAAGCAGTAACGCAAAGCCTGACAATGCCTAAGGATCTTGTATGTAGTAAGTGGATATAGTACAATCTAAATACAGTCATACAAATATACTCAGATTATCTTCCCAATGCAAGTCTTAAAACCTGGAGGTGAAATATTTTTCAGTTCCCCCCGCAATTTAAAACAGTTCCCCATTCTCTTAACTCCTTCAGTACCAGACATTTCCATACCCTCTTTTACCCTAACCCTTTTAAAAAAAAAAATGAAAAAAAATATTGAAAAAAATCTTGGGACTGAATGACTGGACTGTGAAAAGACATATACTCTTTGGGACTGAATGAGTTAATGGCATGTCAGTGACTTGCTTTCATCAAAATCGGATTGGTCTATCTAGGCCAGGGGTGTCAAACTCCAGTCCTCGGGGGCCGCCCTCTTGCATGTCTTAGAGGTTTCCTTGTCTAGCACACCTGATTCAAACGATCGGGATCAGGATCAGACTCCTGCAGAACTTGCTGATGAGCTGATCATTTGAAACAGGTGTGTTGCAGCCGGGAGCGATGGAAAACAGGCAGGACTGCGGCCCTCGAGGACCGGAGTTCGACACCCCTGATCTAGGCCTTTACACTGTCGGACGAAAACCCGCTTCGGTCAGTGCTTAATCCATCTTTTTTTTTCGTTTCCTGTCAATCATCAGAAAAGCGGGCGTCTGTCAGTGACGGACTTACAGGACCATTCCGTCAGTCTGATGGAATGCCCACCTCTGTCCATTCATATCAATGGTCAAATTTACCAGGATTTACGAATGTTTCGACTTGCAAACGGGGTCACGGAACGATTTAAGTTCGTAAATTGAGGCACCGCTGTATATTTAATGTTATCGTAAATTCTAAAATGTAAATGTATATGTCTACTGAAAACAAATCTAAAGCACATTATCACTTGATTAAGATGTCAAGTTACAGTTATTACCTGGTATTCTTGAACTGAAAACAGATTAAGATGGATGGTTGGACAGCTGACATGGATCATTGGCCGTTGCCCTCCCACTGGCTGGCTACTAGGGCAGCCCCCGTTGGCGCCGGTGGGAGAGTTTTGGTGTGGGTTAGGAGTTGGCAGTGGTGCTTGATGGTTGGCCGGGAGGAAGGCAGGGCGGGAGTAGGATTCCTGTGTCCTGTATCCTGCTGGCCAATTGGGTCACTTGGGTGTGGTTGGCGTCTGCTGGTTCCTGGATGGTCTCCCCTGTTGAGGAGCTAAAAGACTTCCGCCAAGGAAACATCAGTGTTAGCTAGTCTATGAAACCCAAAGCCATACACGCTAAAGTAAGTCTGAACACTCTTTGAAGTGACACCTGTTCCATTCATCCCAGACAAGGCATGCGGATTCGTGGTTTCTTGTCTTCAAGGTCCCATGCCATCACAATTCAATTTTTCCCCCACTAATTTATGCATGCCATAGGTCAAAATCAGTCTGTGGCATGGTTTAAGTTTGACATTGATGCAGTTTGTTCTTTGCATAATTTGAATTCAGCGTCATAGTGACGGCTGAGAGGTGACAATGCACCTGCATCTTGCGCAAAGCTAAAACTTTGTGTCGGCAGCCAACCTCAGAGGCGCTGAGGAATAAACTGCTTTTCTTTATTTTGGGAAACCAGATTTGTCCTGTGTTTGATTACATTTCATGGGGGACAAATTCCTCAGCGTGAGCTTTCACACGCAAAATGTTAGTGGTGCTCCAATTAATCGGCCACAGATCGTGATTGTTGTGGAAAATTATGTGATAGACGTATGTTGATCAATGTCTTCCATTGTTGATCATTAAAAACTGATCACCCGCAGCTTATAATTTCCAGCCTGCCACCGAATATAGACCATCCTGTGTGGTGTAGCGCCCTACCCTCCTTTCCTCAACACTGAACGATACAGACCAAACCAGTATATGAATTTTAATATAGTATGTTTGTGTATTTTCTGCACTGTCAATTTGAAATAATGGTCTGATTTGGTTTAATAAAGGGATGGAAATTTGGAGAGAATGTTTGTTTTTTAAAAATGATTCATCAAGTCATCGAAAAAAAAAGATCTATTATTAAAATAATCATTAGCGAGCAGCTGAAAATTTAAAACTGTGCAGCTAATCCCTGTGATCACTATTGGAATCAGGATAGGCCAATCTCACTCATGGATAAACGGAATCAGCAGCATAAAAAAACACTTATTGGAACACCCCTACTAAAAATACATTTCCGTTTTAAGCGCCACAGCCACACATGAACATTGGTCAGTCTGCCTCAGAGTGCTCTCTGGTCAGCCATGTGGTCACATGGTGTCACTATGGAGGTGGAATTAAAGCAAAAATTAGAGTACAACTGAGAACCAGCTGGGGACCGTGGCTTCATGTTACTCAGTCTGCCTCAGAGTGCTACAACTGAGAACCAGCTGGGGACCGTGGATTTGTGCTACTCAGTCTACCTCAGAGTGCTACAATTGAGAACCAGCCGTGGCTTCATGCTACTCAGTCTGCCTCAGAGTGCTCAGTGGGCAGCCGCGAGGATGCTGGGCATCACTGTTAGATTAGGCCTCTTTGGCTATATGATTAGATAGGTGACATTGAGCCGGGCCGTGATCTTGCTGTGACCTTTCACTTGCTTTTACTTGGCTTCCCTTTTCTATGACACTCTTGGCACACTTATTAGTTGATTTCATTTAAGGTCATAGAACAGGGGTGGGCAATTCCGGACCTCGAGGTATCCCGAGGTATCCTGCATGTTTTCTATGTCACCCTGCTGCAACCCACCTGATTCAATAATCAGGATCGTTATCCAGCTTCTGCAGAACTTTCTGATTATATGATCATTTGAGGCGGCATGGTGGTTGACTGGTTAGCACGTCCGCCTCACAGTTCAGAGGTCGTGGGTTCGATCTCGGCTCCGGCCTCCCTTTGTGGAGTTTGCATGTTCTCCCCGTGCCCGCGTGGGTTTTTCTCCGGGTACTCCGATTTCTTTCCACAATCCAAAATCATGCATGGTAAGTTGATTGGACTCTCTAAATTGCCCCCAGGTGTGATTGTGAGTGCGGATGTTTGTCTCTGTGTGCCCTGCGATTGGCTGGCAACCAATTCAGGATGTCCTACTGCCCGAAAACAGTTGGAAATGGCTCCAGCACGCCCCGCGACCCTTGTGAGGATAAGCGGTATCGATAATGGATGGATGGATTATGATCATTTGAACGAGGTGTGTTGCAGCAGGGATAGATGGAAAACGGGCAGGACACCGGCCCTCGAGGACTGGAATTGCCCACCCCTGCCATAGCGTCACACATGGGCTACCGCCACAGCTGCGTCTCCATCTTTCTGGCACACTACAATTCTAAATTCAGAATAGGGGGAGGTGCACTTTCTACATTAAATTTTTTACAAATTATTAAATTCCAAATTATGTCGGCCTCAGTATTTGAGGCCGAAAGGGTGTGTGAAGGATCTAAATCTATTTGGATGGCTCTATATTAGCCAACAGCCAACCAATATGGCAATTACACATTTACGGACATCGCATAATCAGTTAAAAGTGTTCGAGTCAGCGTGCCCTGATCTGACCATGGTACCAGCTGGAGAGAATCAGCCCTACAGACAGGGCCAGCCAGGGAAGAGACCAGCCCAGATTATGTTTAGATTTTGAAGACAGTATAAATGTGACGGCTGCATGTTTAGACCATGCCCCTCTTTCTCCCCTCGCCCGTCTCGGGTGAGAGCGTTTGCGAGGATGGAAAAGCTGCCCAGATCTGATCATTGCATGATTCCTGAACTTCAGAGATGGAAAAGAAAACAGTCGAGCAAATTCAATCGACTTGGGTGAGACTTTATTTACATTGGATACCTTGAAAGATAAAACGAACACACATTAAGAAGTTGTTTTGTAAATTGCTAATTGGGCTTATGCCCTCGAGACCTGCAAAACATTCCAACATCCCCATGCAGGTGTCGAAATTTTCCTCCGGGGGGACGGAGGCATCACACTACCGTGGCCGAGCAACCATCTTAGGGTGACACTGTCACTGACAACTTCTGTTATATTTTTTCACTGAAAACACTGTTATCAGTGCGTGTTGTCAGCGACTTGGTTACTGGTGAAATCTTGTGGCAGGGCCCTGCACGCTGCGCAAGTGTGCAGTGAAGTTCTGCCACATTGCTCGGTGTGCGGAGGTCCTATGACCAACTAAAATAGCTTGAAAAATGGCATTGTGGGCATTTCCAACCCAAATTATCTTGAAACTATCATGTTTCAAAGGTGATCAAGTATTTATAAAAGAAAGAAAGATAAAATAAATTGTTGCATTGGATCTTTAATAATTGTAGCCTAGCTCTTACATCTTACTAACTGTCCATGAGGTTTATCTTAGATTAACAAAATGCATGTGCGCAGATGGCACTTTTACCATGGAAGGACAAAAAAAAATTTCTGGTAAAACAGAAGTACTACTGATGCGTTTAATTTACACTAAAAATGTCTCCATCTTAGCAAGCCAGATGAATCTTATAAGCCAGACATCGACTTGATGCTATCTACTACTCATGGATACAGTGGGTTGCAAAAGCATTCGCACAGAACAAACGAAAAGTGTGTTTCACCTGTTTACAAGAAAGGAAATAGCACAAACACAACAATCCATCACTGTTTTTGTTCAAAATCACTTTTTACGATAGATAAATTGCATAAGTCTGCATTTCATTCTTGACGTGACGTGTGACGTATATGAGTTTTAGTTGACGAGACGAAATTGTTAGCGTGTGTTCTGTCAGATGTTCAAAATGCATGACTGGAATTGTTCAGATTTTAGAATGCTGGTGCTAAGTTTTAACTCCTCGTTAGCCGCGTGGAAGAAGAACGAATAATGTGTGCGCACGGCTCGAAACCCCTCCTGCAACAGAAAGCGTCGCGAGTGCACGGCAGCTCCCCCCCACTCCACTGGATGCTCGTCTCCAGCCCTTTCTCTCTCTCGAGCCGGCAAGTGTGGGCGGCGACTAAAATCGTTCGCCGGGCTTTTCCCACGGATTTCCACAGCTGCGGCGGCTGCTGAGGCCCCGCGGCAGCAGTGGTCGCCCTTCGTGGGGTCGGTGATCCTGCCTGGGCTGGCCCGGCGAGCTCATTCGGTTCGATGCCTAGCCAGAGAACTGATGTGATGTGGCTCTGTAGTCCAGAGTCCGTACCCAAAGCCAGAATCTGTACGTCTAATGCCAACAGTGAGCTAACAAGTTCAACACACAAATTTCTTCTTTCCTTTTACCTCACTCCCTGAGTGCATGCACATACAGTATGTGACTAAAAGAGAGAAAGCAAGAGGACTCTAAACTTTATTTTTAACTTACCGCTATGTAAATGTACAGAGCATACACTCACCCAAGACGGAAGGTTGTTCATGGTGAAATGTTATCATCTTACAGCCGATAACCAAGCCATCCGCCTTCGTTTTAACATGTCTGAAACGGGTGTTCCCTTGTCTTCCCCCAAGCGGGAAACCTATAAAAACTCAGTCCATTGTTAAATTTTCTTCCTTTGCGATTGTGGGCGGCATTGCTGCACCCCCTAACACAGCAATGGTTCACCATGTTTACATATTTTGTCAGTCTAAATCAAGCGAGAAACAAAGCGAGTTTCTATTGAGTATAACAAACCCCGGTAGTGATGTTAGCGATGACGCGCCTTGCATGGGCCCTATTACATGTTTTTTTTCCCTTTTTTGTGGTACAAAGTAAAACAATTTCCTTGTTTTATACCACATTCTATTTTCACTGCACATTTGTCGCTTCAGAAGAGCTGCAGTAAGTGAGCGGATTTATGACTCCCAGCCCAAATGACTTCAAAAGACTTCCAACATGCACGACCAGCAAATTATAAAAATATATGCTGTTCCACATATTTTATTTCTGCAGTGTAAAGTCTCTCTCCCGCTCACATACACACGCACACACATAGATCGCTTCTCTTCGCAGCATCCCAATGTTTCAGATTTGCTCTTTGTTTTCTAGAGACAGTAACTCCCAAGTGTTTACTACCAGCAATCCTCTTTTCTTTATTGCCCAAAACAATAACCTCAGGTTTGTTTTGCTCTAGTTGAAGGAGATTTTGGTTCATCCACTCATTTATTTGTTTTAGACAGTGACACAACAAGGCAAGAATGACAGAGAAGATGACTTCAGCAACAGAACAAAAAGCTCTACTCACAAGAGACGCTGATAGGTCTGTTCTTGGTAAGCCTGGTTGGTTACATAAGGTACATAGACCCAGGGCAGTGATCCAGAACGATGTCACACACGTCAAAACGCAGCATGTTTCCTCCAACCTCCAAGTCCTGAAGGAACCTGCGAGTAAGACACGCTCATGACAGACGAGCGACACATGACTTCACCGCTCACTGACATCTTAAACTTCGGGCAGCTTGGAGAAGAGCCACTGATTGTCCGGAGCACCAAGACATTCGGAGACCTCCTGTGACAGCGTGAAGTGATCCACAGTGATGGTCAAATTTTGGATGTATGAGGCCTCAGATGTCATCAGCTCAAATTTGGCCGAAAGGGAAGAATAATAGTCAATTAGAGCTGAGTAGACCCAGGACATAGGATATTAAAGAACAACCCAAGGCAAAAATGTTATGTTCTATGTGCTGCCCCCTATAGTCTCAAGAATATTTTAATTAATATTGTTTGTGGAATAAGAATCAAGCAGAAAAATCCATCCATGCATCTAAGGGCACATAGAACAATTATTTATCTTGAGTTCTGCTTTAAAGGGGAAGTCAGCCTCCCAAATTTATGAACAAAAATATGTGCCTCCACTAGTCTATACACGGCATTCTGATTAATATTGTGTTATTGTGGGGTGAGTTAAACAACAAAATCCACCTGTTTTTAGCCATCTTAGGGGGCGGTCATTTTGCCACTTTCTGTCAACTGAAAATGACATCACAGTTGCTCAGGGCTCAGGTAACGACTAATCACGGCTCACCTGTTCTCTGAAGTAAATATATGTATATGTATGTATATATATATATATATGTATGTATATATATATATATATATATATATATATATATATATTTATATGTATGTATATATGTATATATATACATATCCAAACAAAACAAGCCGAAAGCGCACAGTAGTATTTTAGCTAATTAGCCTTTGATAAGAAGTTTCGCAAAGGGTAGGACATTTTGGCAGAGCAGGCTGTCAAATCAGCCTTCGGTAGGAAGTTTTGAAAGTGGGACATTTTGGCAGAACGCCGGTGTGCAAAACTTCCAACCGGGGCCCCGGCATCATCCATCCATTATCTATACCGCTTATCCTCACAAGGGTCACGGGGCGTGCTGGAGCCTATCCCAGCTGTCTTTGGGCAGTAGGCGGGGGACACCCTGAATTGGTTGCCAGCCAATCGCAGG
The DNA here is from genome assembly GCF_054856515.1 of Filicampus tigris. Lineage (NCBI taxonomy): Eukaryota > Metazoa > Chordata > Actinopteri > Syngnathiformes > Syngnathidae > Filicampus > Filicampus tigris. The sequence continues at coordinate 1,537,287 of NC_141220.1, forward strand.
GCACACAGAGACAAACATGTTACGTCCTAATGTTTACAACGTTCTAATTTCCTATACGGTGGATGGAAGCGGGCCAAGAAGATTTGGCCTGATAATGATAACTGTGTGCAAATCTACAGTTTCATATACTGTGCATATTGGGTGTAATATAAGTCATCATTGGATCATTATGCATTACAGTGTCAATATTATACTTACTACTTATCTATATACAATACATTCATTCATTCATTCATTCATTCATTATCCATACCGCTTATCCTCACAAGGGTCGCGGGCGTGCTGGAGCCTATCCCAGCTGTCTTTGGGCAGTAGGCGGGGGACACCCTGAATTGGTTGCCAGCCAATCGCAGGGCACACAGAGACAAACATCCGCGCTCACAATCACACCTAGGGGCAATTTAGAGTGTCCAATCAACTTACCATGCATGTTTTTGGAATGTGGGAGGAAACCGGAGTACCCGGAGAAAACCCACGCAGGCACGGGGAGAACATGCAAACTCCACACAGGGAGGCCGGAGCCGGGATCGAACCCACGACCTCTGAACTGTGAGGCGGACGTGCTAACCAGTTGACCACCGTGCCGCCCCCGGCATCATGTATTATTTCAACACAGTGCAATACTGTATTGATACGGTGTCAATAGTGACTACTGACACCTGCTGGGCTGTAAACATCCCTACAGGCAACCAAGTTGACAGAATCAACTGACAGTGATTTGATAACATTTGAGTCTTGTCTTGATATTGTTGGATACATTCAATAAATGTGAATATGTAACATAATTTGGCATTTTAAGTGAACTTGTTGCTTGTGGACAGATTTTATTTTCAATCTTTATACAAAAGGATACGTTTTTCCAACGTTTTGTAATTCAATCTGTTGCACTTTTGTGATACAATTTCAACAGCTATGGAAAAGACACGCTCATATGGGACAGATGATGCTGGAGTACAGAGGTATTGATGAGGTGCCTTTGTTACAATATGACAATACTGTCAAACAAATGCGACTTAAATGTGATGATTTCACCTGCAAAACAAACAAAAATAATATGAATAGTAAACCTGTTGTGAGTCACTTAGAAATATATATATTTTTTAATTCAGTAAATCAAATGGATACTGTGAGAGAAACGGGATGTAACAAGGAAATCTAAACGAATATCTTATTGTCTGCCATGAGATAAAGAAATGTCCCATACGGCAGATGCCTTTCATTTGGCAGGCTGCTCCATGATCCCCAAAAATCGCCAAAGATTTGAGGTTTAGGAAGATGCATCCTAAGTTGCGCTTCCTTATAAAAACAGTTTGGCACGTACCTGTCCGTTCGAAACGCTCGCTGGATCTGTCACGTGACTTTCTTAAAGCGCTACACGCACTGACACGGGGTTTTAACTTAACTTGCACAGTCTGGTAAAGTTAGCAACATATTGGCACATTCAAAGTTGTCGGTCCAATAACGTAATAAGCATCATAAAAACACTAACAGTGCTTCTGTCTAACCACAGTGATGTAGCCAATCTGCTACAAGCTGATATGAGTTGATTTTTAATAGACGTACTTGTCATCGGAGCGAGGAATATGACTTTGTTTCTTATGAAGAGCGAACGCGGACGCAGTGCCCAGGGACCGTCAACAAATAGCAACCACCAACAAGGAAACAAACTCCATCCATCCATTATCTATACCGCTTATTCTCACAAGGGTCGCGAGGAGTGCTGGAGCCTATCCCAGCAGTCTTCGGGCAGTAAGAAAACAAACTATTAAAACTAAAAAAAAACGCCATCACTATTCTAGCTATTACTAACTATTGTTTCATCTTTAATTACACACATAGAAGATCATCAGCTGGTTACAGCACAACCCTCATTTTGCCCCCCGACCCCCACTGCACCCCCCCCCCCCAACCCCTGATTTTTAGAGGGGAGTTTGTATCCATACTCAATAACTTCATGGGTGTACTGTTCATCATTTGGTCTCAAAAGTCACATCACACATCGATGGGGATTTCCTGCTTGTACTACAACTCTTATATTATCAAAATACAATTGTCTGCATTTTTCAGAAATATTTGTTGTTGTATCCTGTTTAATAAATTCATGATAGTACAGAATTAGTTATTGAGTATTGAGTAAAAACGTTTTTTATTTTTATTTTTAAATAGTTCGTTTTCATGTCGGTGCTTTCTGGTCCCAGGGCACAGTCTCAGCGGGGCCTGTTGAAAAAGCACAAACATTTATGGTAAGACCACAAACAATAGCAGCTAGTAACATCTGTTTTTTCTGAGGTGCTGTGTCATCACGAACAATCTGGGAAATGCGGAACACCTGGCTGACCACTCCACTCCACCCCTATATATACCTGCCTTCAGTGACCTGTGGCTGCTCTCCTGGCCTCTGTTGAGTGAACTCCATCTGTTGCCTTTTGTTTAGTTTCTTTGGTTGTTATTTTCTGTTTTACTGTACCTGCCATGAGTTATATTAAATTACTTAGATTTGTTTTCAAAAGCGGTGTCCTCTTATTGTTTGTCATGGCCATTGAGCCAGGTTATGACAATACTGCATTAGAGCTGGGCGATATGACCTCAAATAAGCATCACGATAAATTGGGCAGTTTTACCTTGATAACGATAAATGCACGATAAATTCCGCCGTGGACCACTGTATATTTATGCCATCTGAAAATAACTGCAGGAAATGCAAATTCATTGATTTATTGACCAACTGGCACAGTGTACTTACATATAAATGTATGAAACTCCCTAACCATTCAAGCAGAGCTGGGCATTTTACTACAAATTGAGCGTCCGTTATTCTTCATCCGTCAGCAGTGCGGGTATCCTTCGATCGTTCATCACTCGTCATTTTTTCCGGGGTTAAAAAATAGTAACAACTATAGGCCGGTCCACATCTAATTTTAAATGGGCGTCGGTCGGTGATTCCTACTAAACTTTCACTAGCACCAACCTCGCTGAGCGATATTTGAAACTAAATGAAAGACTCACCGCATGGAAGCCTCACTGCCCCATAGAGCCTCAGCCATGGCCGGACTAAATGTGTCTCCTTTCAGGATCCTGAAGCTGCAAGGTCCGGGCAGCAGCCAATGGGTATCGGAAGCCATTGTTGTATTGCCCTCCTCCTCTTGTAATGGTATGCCCCAGCAGCAGGAGGGTTGGGTGGTGTGCGTGAAGTCAGAATGAGGAAATACAGGCATGCTTGAACGCACACTACTATCTTGTGTCTCTTCCTACACAAACAGCCTCGCCGCAAAAAATAGACTAAATGATGGACTACAGACGTCCATGCATTCAATAATAATCTATGAAATCAATATATCTGTTTCGGATGTAACTATGTCTTCGTGCATGTTCATGAATAACATTAAGTTATGTCATCAATACTGTATATCTCTATATTCTTTATATACAATACTTTGGTATGATGTATTTGTAAACATACAAGTTCTCCAAGTCAGATCATCTGCACATAGCACGTATTGTAACTAGATGACGTGTAAATGCTTTACCAAGGTTCTTCAATGGGAGTGATTTCAATCCATGTAAAGTTAGTAAATACAGTACAGCTCAACCTCTGGCTAACAGCACAGCTAGCAATAAGCTTTTTGAAGGCATGCGTGTGTGTGTATGCAGCCCTCCCTTGAGGGAGTGCGTGTGCCTGTGTGTGTGTGTGTGTGTGTATGTGTGCGTATGTGCGTGCGTGCGTAGCGAGCGTGTGTGTGTATGTGTATGAGCACTTGTGAGAAAAGCAGACGGGAGAGTCAAACAGAGGAATGTAGATAAACGGTTGCTTACCTGCTATTGAGAGACTTTGTGTATCAAAATGTGTGTCCATTTAGGACGGGTGAGGGGCAACTAGTCTAGAAAAATAAACTCACTTTTGAAAAAATCTGAATGGTTAATATGTATTCCTTTTTTTTTTCTCAGAACACTACTGAGGTGTAACAAGTTCCCAACATATTAAGTGACAAACGGACGCTAATCATTAGTTGTCTGTAAACAGCGTGCAATGTAACTTGGTGTGTTTTTATTTTTAGCTTTAAAAAAGTCCCCCTCCTCTGTTGCGTGCCTAAGGAGAACGTACCCAAATGGCCTGCTGATAAGGTGCCTTCTGACCCTCCAACCGTCAGCAGCCATGAATACAGACGTGTGAGGGAGAATTTAAACCATTATTGTGGAAACTAATTCATATTTAATCACCTACACCAGGGTTTTTCCAAATTTGTCATCTTCAAGGTTTAAAAACTTTAACATTTACTAATGTTGTCTTTCTTTTTCTTTATTATTAACACAATTACAGTGTAGACTCATATTTAAACACCTACAGAAGGTTTTTTTTACAAATTGGTCAACGTTTAAAAACATTTTTTATATATAATTAACATTTACTTGATGAAGGCGGCACGGTGGTCGACTGGTTAGCACGTCCGCCTCACAGTTCAGAGGTCGTGGGTTCGATCCCGGCTCCGGCCTCCCTGTGTGGAGTTTGCATGTTCTCCCCGTGCCTGCGTGGGTTTTCTCCGGGCACTCCGGTTTCCTCCCACATTCCAAAAACATGCATGGTAAGTTGATTGGATACTCTAAATTGCCCCTAGGTGTGATTGTGAGTGCGGATGTTTGTCTCTGTGTGCCCTGCGATTGGCTGGCAACCAGTTCAGGGTGTCCCTGCCTACTGCCCAAAGACAGCTGGGATAGGCTCCAGCACGCCCCGCGACCCTTGTGAGGAGAAGCGGTACAGATAATGGATGGATTTACTTGATGAACCCCTATCTTTATTAATAACGTAATTAATGTGTAGACTAATTATACTGTTTATACATTTTATACAATCCCTAAATTGTAATCTACAGTATAAAGATGAAACATATTACAAGTACAACCAAAGATTACAAACAACTCATATTCTTAAGTAAGATTTATTGATTCTGTACTTAAAAAAGAAAGTGTTCATAAATGTATCCTTTACACAATTATACAATCACTAAGTAGTAATCTAGAGTACAACGATGAAACATATTACAACTACAACCAAAGATTACATACATCAATTTATATTTTTAAGATTTATTTATACTGCATTTACAAAAAAGAAAGGTTAATATATGTGTACTTGTACTTGCACAATCATACAATCAATGATGTTTTACTATTTTTCATATATGGGCCATTCTACTGAATTGGTTGGAAAATGTGTGAAATGTGTATTTTATTTCAGAAAAACCTTTATTGTATTCATGTTGCACCATATCTAAGGGGCACAAATATAGTAAAAGTACAGTCAATTTTCAAATAGTATTTTCTAACTTTTCCCCAATATCTTGCCTGTCCCTAAAATGTGTTGCTACCGAAACACACAATTACAGAAGAATAAAAATAATTCTACTAGCCGATTCATATTTTTTTCCATTCCCCCCTCTACAGAGTATTTTTTTATAAATCAATATATATGGTTTTGACCAATCAAAATGAATTTTTAACGGAATTTAATGTGACTTTTTCGGAAATAAATCAAAATTTATATACTATTTTTCATTGTAAAATGTAGAAAGTTGATCATACTGACTTCAAAAGTCATCATTAATTAAAACAAACATACCCTTAAACAATCATTATCAAAAATTGTAGGTTGATTATTCAAAACATTTTATTATTGTTAAAACATCCGTTTTTTCGGTAGTGACTGCAACATTTCAGTAGTGACCATATTGTTGCTGCTGTTGCAGTAATAGTTTGTGTGAGGGTAGCATTGTAATCACTTAACTAGTTTTGCTATATTTGAACTTTTAACGTGTATTATAACTAATGAAAAATTATTTTTTTCCATTTTCTAGTGCTTTGTGCTGTACTCAGCGTTGCGGGGGGTTGGAGTTGATCGCAGCTGACTTAGGGCAAAAGCAGGGTAGACGCTGGACCGGTCACCTGTCCATCACAGTTCTCTTCATCATTGAAAAACTGTGGTTTCACCTTCCAAATGAAAATTTAATTGGAATGACAAACATTTTTGTAACATACATTTCCCTGTATGTATGTTCCCTCTCTCTCTGTCCGGTGGTCTTGTCTTTTGCGCCATGCTCTTCTGACTTTCCTTTGCTCTGTGCTGGATAATTCATTGGTAGACTTCAGCTTTCCTTCTTCCTCTTATTTCTTTCTCTTTTCTTTATTAAATATTCTTTGGATTTCATTGGGGCGGCACGGTGGTCGACTGGTTAGCACGTCCGCCTCACAGTTCAGAGGTCGCGGGTTCGATCCCGGCTCCGGCCTCCCTGTGTGGAGTTTGCATGTTCTCCCCGTGCCTGCGTGGGTTTTCTCCGGGCACTCCGGTTTCCTCCCACATTCCAAAAAACATGCATGGTAAGTTGATTGGATACTCTAAATTGCCCCTAGGTGTGATTGTGAGTGCGGTTGTTTGTCTCTGTGTGCCCTGCGATTGGCTGGCAACCAGTTCAGGGTGTCCCCCGCCTACTGCCCAAAGACAGCTGGGATAGGCTCCAGCGCGCCCCGCGACCCTTGTGAGGAGAAGCGGTACAGATAATGGATGGATGGATGGATTTCATTGGGTCATTGTAACCATTGGCCTGTACTCTGTCTCTGCTGGTCTTTTTGGCTTTTAGGTGTTTTTCCCTTCAAATTAAGATAAAATATTAAATAGAATATGTGCCCTGCGACTGGCTGGCGACCAGTTCGGGGTGTAGTCTGCCTTCGCCCGTTGACGGCTGGGATAGGCTCCAGCAACTCCCCGCGACCCTGTATAGGATAAGCGGTTTGGAAGATGACATGACATGACATGACATTAAATAGAATATTGTTAAAATCAGAGAGATCTATGTATGACATATGTATCTATGTATTATATTATTTAAAACTTACTTTATTAAAAAATAAGCATCATATTGTCACTAACAAAACCATTATGTCACAACCGAAACCTTTCTGTATGTTTCGGTAGTGACCGATTTGGGTTTATTATTCCCTTCAAATTAAGATAAAATATGGAATATAATATTGTTAGGCGGCACTAGTTAGCACGCCCGCCTCACAGTTCAGAGGTTGTGGGTTCGATCCCGGCTCAGGCCTCCCTGTGTGGAGTTTGCATGTTCTCCCCGTGCCTGTGTAGGTTTTCTCTGGGTACTCCTGTTTCCTCCCACATTCCAAAAACATGCATGGTAAGTTGATTGGACTCTCTAAATTGCCCCTAGGTGTGATTGTGAGTGCGGATGTTTGTCTCTGTGTGCCCTGCGATTGGCTGGCAACCAATTCGGGGTGTCCCCAGCCTACTGCCCGAAGACAGCTGAGATAGGCTCCAGCACGCCCGCGACCCTTGTGAGGATAAGCGGTATCAATAATGGATGGATAATATTGTTAAAATCATAAGGATCCATGTATGACATATGTATCTATGTATTATATTACTTGAAACTTACTTTATTAAAAAATAAACATCATATTGTCACTACCGAAACCATTATGTCACTATCTGTATGTTTCGGTAGTGACTGTTTCGGTTTTATTTTTCCCTTCAAATTAAGATAAAATATGAAATAGAATATTGTTAAAGTCAGAAATATCTATGTATGACATATGTATTATATTATTTAAAACTTACTTTATTAAAAAAAAAAACATCATATTTTCACGAAACCATTATGTCACTACCGAAACGTTGGTGTTGACAATACTCAACAATGCTAGGCACAACGTGGCTACCACAGACAGTTTTGAGTGTGTGTACAGAGATAGAAAACAGTACATTTAGCATTAAAATCAAAAGTGCTCATTTTATTGCCGAAATGAGGTGTTCGGTAGTGACGGTCCTTAAAACTACATGCTGATTTTCAGACTTTGGAGGGCACATAACTTAATAATGCTGCCAAGTAATTACTCGCCATGTGCCCAGTGATGAACATGAAGGTAATGTCTCTTACTGGTGAAATTTCTGGGGATGTGGCTAAAATCAAGCCCTGTCTACAGACAAATACTCTTTGTTTCGGTAGTGACATGAAAAGTTGGGACATGTTTTTTGTTTTTTTTACATGAAAACTTCTAATTTGAAAAAAATCTACAAAAGCAATGTAAATCTTTCACCACACATTTAAAAGCAACCAAAATGTTCTATTAAAGTAAAGTATTTTTTAAATCGGCAAAAATCTTCTACATTTTTTTTTCATGAATTGAAATTTAGGAGTTAGAGATTGGGACAGTCACCTCCCAATAGGAAGTGACATATAAAAGATGACTTTTTATACATTCAGTTTAAGAGTATCTCAATAGATGCCTTGTGGTAAAATAGATAATAACAAGATATTACTAAATATGCAAGGTCTGAACATTTCATTATTTTTAAAAATTTGATTTTCATTGTGGGACAGAAATTTAAACCAATTCGGTAGAATGGCTCATATTGAGGTGAGTGTCTGTAAAAGTAAAAGGCAAAATAAGTGAAAAAAAAAAAGTAAAAGGCAAATACTAGAAGTATTTAAACAACTTTTTGTTTCTTTACAGCTGCTTAGGAACTTTTAGGAGGTAGTAAGTTAACTTTTAGGATTTATTTCAGTATATTAGAGAATGTTTAGGTGATGGAGTATTTTAATTTTTAAGAATTACTTGAGTAAATCCAGCGGTGTTAAATTCACATTGTACTTGAACACTTGGAATAGGGCTGCTCGATTATGAAAATGTATAAAATTAGCAATTATATATATTTTTTAAAAGGTGCAAATGTATAAATTCAAGTTTGATTTTCTTGTATGTAAACACAGTATGTTAATTTTTGTAATCGTGGTTATAGTAATGGCTATTGTAATTGAATTTTGATTAATTGCATAATTGCACCACATTTTGTCTAGGTTTCTGGGATTACCTTTACCTTTTTACCTTTAAATGACTGAAAGATAGATTAAGGTAGCTTTTAGATTTTATTTCAGTATATTAGACAATGTTTAGGTGGCTTCATGGAGTTTTTTTTTTTTTAAATATTTTTAAGAATTACTTGAGTATATCCCAGAACTTTCAAGAAGTACCTCAGTACATTTAAGAATAGTTAGATAACTTTTAAGAAATATTCGGGTATGTCTAGGATTTTTACATTTAAGAAATACTTGATTACCAGAAGTATTAATGTAACTTCACATTGCACGTATACACTAGGACTCACTTCACAACTGAATTTTAATGTTGTTATTTTCCGAGAAAATGATGTAGAGTTGGGGAGTTGGGGTTCCTGATGTTCACCTCCTGTATGTCTCACCAAACTGTTTGTGGGTGTTCCCAAAACCAGGATTACAGGAATTTTCAAAAAGTATTTATTGATAGCAATAAAAAACATCTAAAAAATGACAAATCAAGGCACTTTGGACGAATGCAAAATAAAACACCAGTCCACAGACCCGCCTGGGAATAAAATCACCCTACTTGGAAACCAAACAAAAACCTGACTGATGATGAACACGCTATGAACACTAACGATGCTTATAGCAAACCCGAGCTCTCTATACAAGTAGACTGTCGAATGGTTGAGAAGGTGTTACTGTTTGACCTGAAGGACAGGGTTGATGAGAACAAGTGAAAACAAGGTAAGCGTTTATTCCAAATATAAAAAAACATAGATCGCGACACTTTCTATCAACAAAATTGCTTTCTCTCATCAGTCATCAATATTGAAGTCTATGGCTTGTCACTTCTCGTTGTAATAGTAATCTTTCAACAACTTTCTACCTTTGTCAGAGATGTTGACACCGGTAGGGGACCATGTACTCCCTCGGAGCTTGTCAAAAATCTTCTTTTGATGCGATAACTCTCTCAGAACTATCTGGGCCGTACCTTTAACTTGTTGATACTCGGTGGGCACTTGATACAGGTTCAACATGTAATCAAGGCTCGGGATAAATTTCTTGTTACAGAGTAACCTTGTCACATCATTGTGTGTCGTAATAATAATCTTCCCCCTCCAGACTGACACGTGTGATGACTCTGACTAGGGTGATTATTTTTACACCCGTCACATTGTTCTTTCGTATATTTCACTAACACATCCTGCAACAAGTGAGTGACTGACTGTTTGATACATTTCTAGCAAGAAGTAGTCATCCAGCTATATGGAGGCATCATAAGACGAAAGGATAACAACAACATCCATGCGAGATCCTTCTCCTCCTCTGACTCCGCCTTCTCCTTCTCGGGGTCGTCCTCCTCCTTTTCTGACCCCTCATCCTTTTCTGATTCAAGCTCCTCCTTCTCTTCTGACTCAAGCTCCTCCTCCTCTACCTCTGTTTCATCCTCCTCTTCCTTCAACTCATCCTCATCCTTCTCCACCCCCTTTTGTTTCCCTTCCTCAGTCAACTTCTCTTTTGGCATGTTCTCCTTCTCAACCTCCTCAAACACAGACAGCTTCTGCTGAGGGCACTCCGTTGTAAAAACGTGGTCAGCGGTCACCGTTGGTTCCACCATGAGGTTTAGGTCAGCCACATTCACTTCCGTTTCTTCACAATCATTATTGTCTTGGTTGGCGGTTATCAGTACCAGAGGTTTGTAGGTGGTGGGTGTTTGTCTCAACCTTTTAACCCCTGGTCCACTCTCCATTGGCTGACCCCTTTGGGGTCCCAATGGTGTCCATACCGTTTCTATGCGTCTGGATGTCTGTCGAGTTACTGGAATTGTGGATGTTGTTTTTTTTCTCGAGCCACAGGTTGTTATGGCTTGGTTTGGAGATCTGCTGCCTTATACCTACCGAAAAGGGGTGTGGATGACCCGCCACCTTGCCATAGGCGCGGTTTTCTCGAGCTCGAGGGGGAAAAATTTAGAAATAATCCAATATGACAGAACTGTGGCCCTTTTACTAAAACATTATATTGTGTAGGTTTTACTTCCTACTCTGATAAATTAGATGAACTCTCATAACGACTATTAAAATATCGGTATTCTGTATTCAAACATTTGTGGTCGTAAAAGTATGCATTTGTCTGCGTAAAATTGTGATAGTCATAAAAAGCATGTAAAAACCTGAGACCCTGAGAGTCTCAGTTCTACACTCTCAAACTAAAAATACTTGTTTTAATACATCAATGCAAGTTAAACATGTAAATCATGGAGATAAGCAAGTTCAAATAACATTGATAATGACATTCACTTCATTCAAAACTTTTAACTTTTATGACTGGACTTCAAATAAGTTTGATCATGACATTCACTGCATTTAGTCTGCATACTCACATTGTATTGTTGGTTAGCTTAAAAACAACATTCAAGTTGACATTACTTCATAAGCTTAGCTTGATACCTGCATTTTTCTCAACATGTGGTTTCCTTTTTAAGGGCCCAGCTCATTATACCTTTACCCAAACAATTGGGTGGGACAGGGCATGATTTAAAAACAAACCAACAAATAAATACAACTTTCAAATCTATGTGCGTGTAAGAATGAGGCATGCCACTGAATAAATTTGACATACAGTTACTCTCATGTTAAACAGATGCTAGGTTCAAATGAACTTAAAAATATTCTTCCTTCCATTTCAGTATGGGGTTCCATTTGTGCCAAAAATATGTTATGTGTCGATGTGTGTGTCTATGTAGACGTCTATGATACGTGTCTGTTTGTGTCGATGATAAGTGTTTGTTAGACGTCCATGTGTAATGTTTGTTAGACGTCCATGTTAAGTGTTTGTTAAACGTCCATGTTAAGTGTTTGTTAGACGTCCATGTTAAGTGTTTGTTAGACATCTATGATGTGTCTATGTAATGTGTCGATGATAAGTGTATGTTAGACGTCAATGAGAAGTTTTTTTTATTTCACGGTAGACAGCGCAATCTATCTGCACCCTCACTATACAATACACTGATAACAATGAACAGTGCAATATTTGATGTAATGAATCTTGGTTTTTTTTTCATTAATGTAAGCAGTACTCAAGTTTAGCAAACTTCATACTTTAAGCTATTGTTTGGCTCTTTTTATTCCTTTTTTTTAATCCCTATCCTATTTTCTTTCGTAGTGTACTTTATACCTCACTGTGATGACCAAAGTCAACACCAATTTTCTTACTGGGATTATTTCTGATTCAAAAAGTAATACCAATAAAGACAAGTCAGAGTAATCCAATTTTTTAAAACATTATAATGCAGTATTGTTGTACAATAATAAAGGGGCATAATTGTCATACACTGTAAACACTGGGAAAATTGGGGGTGGGGGGCTTCAATTGTCCTCAGTGTCCATTGCAATGATGCTCTTCAAGAAAAATCTTAATTCTGGCAATAAACACTGGTTGTGGCTTGTTACATTGGGGAGTCTCAAGTCCACTGAGCTAAATTTACTTGGCACCTAAATTTAAAGATGCCATTTTGTTTCAGGAACAAGCAACAATCTCATACACAGCGAGAAATCTTCTAAAATACTGCATGATTTTATTTCCACCAACAGTCAGATGCAATATTTCTCCATGAGTCTCTTGGGTTCCTCCTCCGAAGGGTCAACTGAAGTAGCCTGGCCCAAGTGATGGCGCTTCGCACCAAAGTCAGGACATAACACTTACACCCTGTGGCGATCAAACAAAATGTTTACAGATGTGTTTCTGAAAAAAAAAAAAAAAATTACGGTACACATTTCAAAATATTTCAGAAAATACTTAAGTCTCTCATAACATGTCTTCGTGGTGAACCAGACAAAGTAGATGAGTAGTTTCCACCATACAAATTCATGTACATCAATATAAAATGCTGGTATTTTCAATTAACTATAAATAAACAATGGACAACTGTTTAAAAAAAGTTTGTTTCATTTCACTTGTGTGATTACTTTACTCAATTTCAGAAACACCATCAGTTAACAGTTAACATTTTTAAAAATTATGAAACTAAAGTTTAATTCTATGTTTGACATAACCGCGGGCGACTGGCTAGCACGTCCACCTCAAATTGCAGAGGTCATGGGCCTTCCTGTGTGGAATTTGCATGTTCTCCCTGTGCCTTTTCTCCGGGGACTGCGGGTTCCTCCGACATTCCAAAAACATGCATTGTAGGTTAATTGGACACTCTAAATTGCCCCTAGGTGTGATTGTGAGTGCGGATGTTTGTTTGTCTCTCTGTGCCCTGCGTTGGCTAGCAACTAGTTCTGGGTGTACCCCGCCTGCTGTCCAAAAACAGCTGGAATAGGCTCCAGCATGCCCCCGACCCTTGTGAGGATAAGCGGATTGGATAATGGATGGATGGATTTGTCATAACAAGAACTATACAACATTAAACTAACATTTCATTAATTTATATTGTAGTTAAGACATCTTAAATAGTTCCAAACTGTAATCATTCAATGCTACATCTGAGAAGCATTTCTAAGTACTCATTGGATTTGTCATGTCATCTTCCAAATCGCTTATCCTATACAGGGTCGCGGGGAGTTGCTGGAGCCTATCCCAGCCGTCAATGGGCGAAGGCAGACTACACCCCGAACTGGTCGCCAGCCAGTCGCAGGGCACACATAGACACTGTCACTGAGCGGGAATCGATCCCACGCTGCCCGCACACAACTCAGGCGTGTGTACCACTACACTATCAGCGGACTCTCATTGGATTTGTAATCACAAAAATTGTTATCATGGCCACAGTTGGCATATTGGTACACTCGCCTGAGTTGTGTGGGGGCAGCATGGGATCAGTTCCTGCTCAGTGACGGTGTCTGTGTGTGCCTTGCGACTGGCTGGTTCAAGGTGTTGTCTGCCTTTTGCCCAAAGTCAGCCCTAACCCTAACCCATAAACACAGCGAGCTTACGTGTAATATGTTTAACATGAACATCATGAATTTAAAAGAACTTGATGGAGTAAAACCTGACATGTGATCACAACAAGGGCAGGGAACAGCAGTGGCTATCACCAAGGCTACCCAGAGCCTGCAAAAAGAAAAGTGAAAACAATATGACGAAATCTGAACATGCACACGATTGCAAGAGATTGTTGTCCACCAGGAGGTACAATTGACTTTGAAAATAACCCCGAAGGTAATGTGATATGTTGTCTTCGAATATTATCACCTGTAACCCATAGATTTATTGGAAAAGCATACTCATGTCGCTAGCATGAGCATGAATCTTAATTGTTCTTTTTGGTTTTTTGGTTGTTTTATTAAATATGAGCACTTACGTTAAAGTTGAATTATTAAACAGCTTTGCCATCTTATCTTATCTTATAGCAGGGGTAGGGAACTTCAGTTCCTCGAGAGCCATATCCTACCTGTTTTGGATCCCTCCCTACTACAACACACCTGACTCAACTGATCAGGATTGTTTCAGACGTCTACCTAGCATGCTGATGAGCTGATCATTTGAATCAGGTGTGTTGTAGTAGGGAGAAATCCAAAACAGGCAGGATATGGCTCTCGAGGAACTGAAGTTCCCTACCCCTAGCTTATAGCATACACAGCCAGCTGCATATATATATATATATATATATATAACATATACTGTACATATACACATTCAGACTGCTTAGATTCTGTAAATGTTTCTTTTATGCCTTTAAAATGCACCATTGGGACGATCATTCCTATATATATATATATATATATATATATATATATATATAAATATATATATATATATATATATATATATATAAATATCTCAACAAATTGACAAAGTCGAGTTAGACTTGATATTCATAGACATGGGTTCATCAAGTAAATGTTAATTTTATATATAAAAAAAATAAAAATATATATAAAAAACGTTTTTAAACGTTAAGACTGACCAATTTGTAAAAAAAACTTATGTAGGTGATTAAATAGGAGTCTACACATTAATTGTGTTAGTAAGAAAGATAAGGATTCATCAAGTAAATTTGAAAGAATTTAAAGTTTGAGGCTGACCAATTTGTAAAAAACCTTATGCAGGTGATTAAATATGAGTCTACACATTAATTGTGTTAATAATAAAGATAGGGATTCATCAAGTAAATGTTAATTATATATAAAAAAGTTTTTAAATGTTGAGACTGGCCAATTTGGAAAAAAAACCTTATGAAGGTGATTAAATATGATTTAGTTTCCACAATAATGGTTTAAACTCTCCCTCACACGTCTGCATTCATGGCTGCTGACGGTTGGAGGGTCAGAAGGCACCTTATCAGCAGGCCATGTGGGTCCGTTCTCCTTAGGCACACAACAGAGGAGGGGGACTTTTTTAAAGCTAAAAAATAAAAACACACCAAATTACATTGCACGCTGTTTACAGACAACTAATGATTAGAGTCCGTTTGTCACTTACTTAATATGTTGGGAACTTGTTACACCTCAGTAGTGTTCTGAGAAAAAAAAAGAATACATGAATCAGACCATTCAGATTTTTTCAAAAGTGAGTTTATTTTTCTACACTAGTTGCCCCTCACCCGTCTTAAATCGACACGCCTTTTGATACACAAAGCCTCTGAAGAAAATAGCAGGTAAGCAACCGTTTATCTACATTCCTCTGTTTGACTCCCCCGTCTGCTTATCTCACAAGTGCTCATACACATACACACACATATGCACACATACACACACACAGGCACACTCACTCCCTCAAGGGAGGGCTGCATACACACACACGCATGTCTTCAAAAAGCTTATTGCTAGCTGTGCTGTTAGCCAGAGGTTGAGCTGTACTGTATTTACTAACTCTACATGGATTGAAATCACTCCCACTAAAGAACCTTGGTCAAACATTTACACGTCAGCTAGTTACAATACGTGTTATGTGCAGATGATCTGACATGGAGAACTTGTATGTGTACAAATACATCATACCAAAGTATTGTATATAAAGAATATAGAGATATACAGTATTGATGACATAACTTAATGTTATTCATGAACATGCACGAAGACATAGTTACATCTGAAACAGATATATTGATTTCATAGGTTATTATTGAATGCATAGACAGCTAAAATCTTAAAACAAATAGATAATGACGACATAAACTAGTGTTATTCATGAACGCATCTACAGTTAAATCTAAAACAAGATCACATTCAGATGACATAAATGAATGTTATTCAGGAATGCATGGACAACTAAAATCCTAAAACAATAGGTAATGACAACATATACTAGTGTTATTCATGCACGTTAAGTCAAGAGAAACATGTATTGATGAGATAAACTTGTGTTATTCATGAAGCTAGGTAGGGATAGAAGTATTTTAAAGTATGTACTGACTGTCCATTTTTTTGTGGTCTGTTTGTCTCTGAGTTTCTTTGAGATGGTGCTCAACCGAGATTCTCCTTCTGCTCAAAATCTTCTCGTGCCACTTCGTCTGTATAGACCACACTATTGTGCGTTTTTTTCCATTTATTTTTTTAATGCTTGGTCTATACTCCTACGTTTCTTTCAAGGTTAACTTCCTAATTACCAACCTGGATGCGAAAGTATAACCACTGATAAACAAAGAACCTCTTTGTAAGACTTATCATAGTCAGACACATACATATTGTAAAGCACATACACACACCTGAGTGAAGCCTATCTGTCTGCATTTTAGGGAGGCATGCATACACGGATGCTCCAGCGTAGGAGGGGTGTAGTAGGGTGAGCCGTTTGTGTTTGAAACTTGGTATGAGAAGAGGCCTTTTCTGAAACCATCTTAACTTTCCCAGCCTGTGATGGCTTAATTGTATACTAACCTGATGATTGTATGGGAAATGGCCTAACACGTTGTATTAAAAAAATGAACTTTAATTGGCAGCCACTCTTTGACATCTTCACTTTTTTTATGACTTGAAAAGGTCAGGGGTTATTTGGAATGGCTAAGATGTTTGAGAGACATTTTGAAACAGCTTGGGGTATATAATATAAAATGAATGGTTGGGAAGCTGGGCGAGGGGTACGCTTCACCTATACACAAACGCATACACATAAACGCACCCATATCTACATACACTATACGCATACACACATACACACGCACATGCACACTCCCACACACGCACACGCATACACATAAATGCACACATACGCACGCAAGATGGTCTGACTGCTGTTGCTCTTAACACACAGACAGCATCCATGCAAAGGTGGGGGCTTCATTTTTGTGTCGTGGTATGTGAAGAGGTCTTTGCCCTAAAGTTGCCCTAACACGTTGTGTTAAAAAAAAGTTAGTCAGTTAGTCAGTTAAAAACAAACAATTGAAAAATAAAAACAGATCAATGTATGCACAATCATGCCTGGACTTGCCTAAAAACATGTCTGTACATGTGCCTCTGTTACTTTGAGCAAGGCGGAAGTATAACGTCCATACCCATATTTGGTCATACCGGAAAAGATGGCGGCAGCCTAAAAACATGTCTGTATATACTTTGAACAAGGCGGAAGCATGATCTCATTCATATCCTTATTTGGTCATACCGGAAAAGATGGCGGCAGCCAGGCCGTGACGCATGGCAACGCAAAATGGCCGACTGGAAATGACGCATGGCAACGTAAAATGGCCGACAGGATGCGAGGTATCGGGGCGGGGTTAAGGGTAAAATTACGTTTCCGGGCTACAAAGGAGCGTGGTTAGGGTTGGAATCATGGACTACAAAATGACGCAATAAAAGGGGCGGGACTTATGGGCTACAAAATGACGTCACGTCTAGTTTATTTCCGGACTACAAACCTGCCAAAAAAGTTTGACGAAAGGGGGATCTTACTATTTTTTGAGGTAGTGTGGCTTGACAATGATCAAATATGATCGAAAAGTGTTAACGCAACACCAATAAACAATTGCAAATATCTACTGCCAAATGGAAGGTAGACAATATTTTACATATTTTCAACATCTTAAATAGTGCCATTGCCCAAAAATGACAATGTAACACTGATGATTAAAATCAAGAGGGGCTTAACTTGTCAGTGGTGATGGCGACGAGGGTCTCTTCTTTGAGGTCCCATGCAGAGAGCATCGATCTCGGGCCCTGTGCGATCGTCTGTCCTGGAAAATATGTTGTCTGTCTTGAGCACTCTGGTGTACATTTGCCACTTGTCGTCAAATGCACAGTCAGGCTCATATAGGGCTCCGTGGTGCGGCTTGACCACAGGTCGGATGTGGCTGTAAAATGCTGGACATGTCTAAGCTTGGCAACGAACTTCTCCCTCTCAGTGTTATACTATTGGGAAGCACGGTTTGCGAAAAGTATTTTCACGATGATATGGTGTTGTTCTTGTCGGCTACTTTCAGGAGGCGTTTAAACCCTGTGCGCTCCACTGGATCTAGATCCTTCGATTTGTGGTAGGCTATCGCGTTAGTTATTTCTATCCACCAAGGCGTTCTCTTGTATGGTGTCGCCCCTGCAAATGCCTCCATTATGGGCACTTCTCGAACCTTGCTACTCACTGAGAATTTCACACATGTCCGAACTCAACAGCATGGCTGTGCTGTAGGTGGTGAAAAAGACTTGACGTGTTGCTTTGGGTGGTTACGATGGTTTTTAGACACACTATACATTTCATGCTCTTTTGCTCAACATCATCTTTGTGGAACCCAAAATATTTCCAAACAACAGACGTCAAATTTCTTTTCGGAACAAGCACAATAGGATCAACTCGACTAATGTTACTTCGTCTTCAGCTGTGTCAGGCGCTTCTTCATTTGAACCATCAGCCATTTCCTCTTCGTCTGTTTCTCTTCTTGTTCAGACTGGATGGGTGAAGTCACATGACTACACATGCTGTACACCAGTGGTGTCCAAACTTTTTGCAAAGAGAGCCAGATTTGGTGAGGTGAAAATGTGTGAAAACTTAAATTTTTTTCTCGATATTCGTTACCAGTCACCTTGTCGTAGTTTGCATGTTTCGTCTGGTAATGACTCTTGATATTGAATTTCTTGAAAACAGCCACAGTCTCTTAACGAACTTGGCAGACACAGTTGTTTTGTATTTCAGTAAAAAAACATATTGTCGCTGTCCTGTGAAAAACACGTATGTGCAATTTTGGATTGTGCATTGTGCGAGTGAGCGCATCCTCCCAGCCTCTATGCTCTAACCGTGCATCTGCTCACTTCCACATTTCCTCATTCTCATTCAAGTCAGCCATGGAAGGCTGATCCTTGGGATATGTTGAAGTGGTCATAGGTAGGGATGTTCACATAAAGTTTGGTGCCAATTGATCGCCGTTTTTGGATGGAATGGAAGGTGGCATGGCCATATTCCTCATTAAAAGTGGGTATTATTCATTCTTTATCTTATTTCCTAATTTATCCAAAATGATTTGATAAAATAGAAAATGACAACTCGTTTAATTTTCCTGATCAAAAAATATATAAACTGAACTTGTTTGTGAAAAACATGGCCTTCCTGACCCAAGTGTCCCTTTACGTGGACGGTTCACAAGCAAATACACAGCATGTACTTTAGTCCGAATGGCGGTGTTGTCATTGTTCTCCATCAACTGCAGGTCCTGCACCTACCCGTTTGTAAATTGCACATGCGAGGTTAAGGTTCATAATATTTAAATTGCTCCAAAGTGTAGGCACTCACACTACACACAAGGTACACGAAAATATCCGGCGCACACAAAGCTCCACTCAGTATTGGGAATTCTGTAGGGATCCAAAGCATTTATAATGTGTATTTTTGCAAGAACTCGGTCTCTGGCTTCACTGTCTAATTTGTCCTTGCAAAGCCCTGCCAATTTCTTGCATTTTAACATGTTTTTGAAACGAATAATACACAGCCTTAAACGTACGCTCATTCACCGTAGCTCCTAACATGGCGGATGATGACATTATGATTACGCGGTGCACGGGCCCTATAGCATATTGCTCGTTTACTGTAGGCCATTCCTGAGAGACAAAAAAAAAAAAAGGAAACAAACTCGTAAATTTCTTTGCTGAGTGCAAAGCCCGCAAGAGGAGCTTTGTGTGAGTACAACTTATTTTATGAAGTGGAATTAGTGGGATTTAAATCCATGGAACAGTAATTGTAACCTATTGTTCTTTTTTGTACCGCGACAAGCCTTTTGCATATAATCAAACAGATTTAAAGGTTGTAAAACACAATAAAATGTATTGGAACAATTGTTAGTGGTATTGTTAATGTTCAATATACAAATCACAATACTAAAATTGCAAAACACTGCAAAACTACATGGTGATGATAGCAGTTCTCTCGAGTGTGGCTGTGCGTGTGTGTCCAAGGCAGGGGCGGAGCCATGGGTGGGCCTGGGTGTGCACAGGCCCACCCTTGCGAGATTCATGAAAAAATATATACACATAAATATAAATGTGTATATAAAATATTTAGTAAATTATTATTCAATTATTTTGGAATTTGTGTTTCGTTGTGTTTTTTTAAAATTGTATTTTATTGAATATTAAGAATAGCATAATTATAGTTGTCACAGGAACATCTGAACTTCATGTCATTCAGTTTGTCATTTTATTTGAATATACGATGTGTCGGGACAGGAGGATTGTGCTCAGTGAGAGAAATATTCAGGCCCACCCTGATTTTTCCAGGCCCACCCATTAGCCACGTTCTGGCTCCGCCCCTGGTCCAAGCACGTACGTGCGTGCGAGTTGATGCACGCGCTTGTGTTTAGGGCAGTGTTCTGGCCATCCAAAAATGTTTTTGCACTGGGGCCTATCACCATGTTCTTACGCCTCTGGTGCATATATTATACCTGTATGATACTGTATAAAGGCATGTCTGGGTGTGTCGCAGCCTGGAGTAGCGGTTCAGGCAGCGTATAGAGCAGCCATCCCACCAGAATGCCCAGATTACTATTCTGAGCCTGGGTCCCGATTTCCAGAGGCGGGCATTCCGTCAGACTGATGGACCAGTCCGTCTCTGACGGAATGTCCGTTCTGCTGATGATTGACAAATGACAGGACCCCTTTCAAAAATGACGGAGTGACGAATGGCGGATGGGGTGTTTCATCTGTCAGTGTAACCGTCACTATTCGCATCCGGACTGACAGACTGACTGTCACTGACGGATGCTTGTTTTTCTGACATTTTTGGGGGGGGAAATGGCTGACGGACCAATGGACTTCTGACGGACTGACTGACGGACTGTCGTACTGACTATTACAATTCAGTCCGTAAATAACTCACGGTTATCCTGGCCCTTGATGATGCCGAATGACGGACCAGCAAAATTGAGTAAAATGCCCACCTCTGCCGATTTTGCCGTGTGTGGTGTGCGTTTCAGATTATCTCGTGTACACCACATCACCACCCACTATAAAAGCAGTAAGCACACACAGCACAGTTCTTACTAGACTAGTGTGAGTTAGGGCCGCTCGATTAAGCGATTTTGAACCGCAACCCAATTTTCTGGATAAAATGATGTTTAAAAGCGTTCAAATTGGCATGTTCGATTTTGTTATATTTGGTGTATCTAAGACACCATAGTTTCCTCTGCATTTCCGCTTCCTCCCACGAGCGTGCAGTCCGAAACAACGACAACATCCATGGCTCCCAGCGATTCTGCTATATGCTCAGGCAAGTGAGTGTTTAGTTAATAAATCAGGCAAAATTAGATCTGTAATGTAGTGTGTGCCCCGCATGTACAATAGAACCCGTGAGCAAGTAACTCAACTTCTGAAAGGCGGACTACAACGGACCTCTGGTCCAACCGGTGCATCCGTACTTAAGCTTGACAGTGCATTGTATTATTGAGTGACAGTTTTGCACTAATCATTGATTTATGTTTAAGAAAGACCAGGGAGAAAGGTGAAAGGCTAGTCACTAGCTGGTTGGCAAAATGACTTGCTGACAGACTGTTTGGTTTACAGACTTGACTGTCTGCCTTCTCTCATGTTGATGATTTCGTTTCAGATGGGATATGAACTTTCTTCTTTCATTATCGGTTTAATTAGGAACAGATCTGAAATCTATTGTGTAAGTAAAATGCTGTTAATCCCAATGGATTGTTTTGTGTGTATTTAGTTAAATTGACTGGCATTTTGAGTTCAAAGAAAGAAAAAAACAAGTTTAAATAAAATACATTCAAAATAATTCATTTTTCATTATTTTTCATTTTACAAAGAAA
Source organism: Filicampus tigris (assembly GCF_054856515.1). Taxonomy (NCBI): domain Eukaryota; kingdom Metazoa; phylum Chordata; class Actinopteri; order Syngnathiformes; family Syngnathidae; genus Filicampus; species Filicampus tigris. The sequence continues at coordinate 1,559,301 of NC_141220.1, forward strand.
TTGTAATCGTGAAATCGGGTTTGAGAGAAAATAATCAGGATTTTCTTATTAGCCAAAATCGAACAGCCCTAGTGTGAGTTCTCTCACATTGTGTGTTCCTGCATCCTGCTTTACATAACGTTTACTGTATACATTTTCTTCCCATTATCCGGACCGCTTATCTTCACGAGTGTTGCAGGCATGCTGGAGCCTATCACAGCTGTCTTCGCGCAGTAGGTGGGGTACACCTTGAACATGTTTCCAGCCAATGGCATACATGTAGACATGTCCCTTTTAATTTTGGGGGATCTAATGAAGGAACAGGCCAGAGCTGGTAATCAAATTGGCCAGTCAAATCCTGCTATTTATTATAAATAATATGTTTATAATTTTTCCCCCTATGGTAAACACCATGTTGGATTTAATTGTAGCCTACAGTATTTTACTTTTTATTTCCAAGTTTAAACCAAAAAAAAAAGTATATTTTCTGTACTGTGCACAAGTCAAATTTGTTCATCTTTAATTTGTATTCAAATTTAAAAAGGCAATCTTTTGGTTGATTGAAATGGAATCCAGTAGAACTGCATCTGCCTAATTATTAAGTAATTTACAGTCGGGGAGTTAACATACTGCACACTCTGGTCCGAAGCCTCTTGTGTGTTATTTTGCATAGATAGCGTCCTTGCTTCCGGACTTTTTTTTCTCGTTTTTTTCTATTTAATATCCAGGCTTATGCATGTGAGTTGACTTCACTTCCTTGTACAGTCAGATAGAGGAACTAACAGCTTTGTGAATGTCATTGTCAATACTTTATCGCCCGGAGGTTCATTTGACATTGTTGAAGGCATGGTTAAATAATTAAAAAAAAAAAATTGGGTTACTACTCTGTGGCGTCTAAAGGATCTGTTCGACGTGCAAGGTAAGAAAATAGACCAAAATTGTAAACCCCTGTTTTTGCAAGCGTCGCAGTAAATGTGCAACGCGAGAGGAAGTGTTTTGTTCCCTAGTAAGACAATGTGATATAGATGACAGTGGGGACCCATGTATCGGACCATTCGAATACTGGCTGCGGTGGTAATTCTCGCTTGATTGAAATTCGTCAATGCTATAAATGCAAGAGCTGCAGGTGGAGGAAAAAGGACAAGAATTACAACTTAATTTCATTTCGAAGCGTTTCGGGGCTTGCCATTAATTGCGCAATCTCGCCCGTCAAGTCATTGGGCCAACTAATAATGTATCATTAAGTTAGCTATTTGCATTCCTGCTTCAGCCACGCAAGATGTGAACGGCAACTTTGTTTTGTCGACAAAAGCCTCGCCTTCGCAGACAAAAAAGTATTGGCAGGTGCAGCACGCCGTTGTTACAATATAGAGCTGCTCATAACTTTTCATGCTTTGGCAATATTTGTGAAATATGTGAAAGTGTGACTGATGGCTTAAAGGGAGTCAATTGTGTTTTTCTGAAATGCCTTGGGGTTTAATTTGAATCAAAATGTTTTGCCTTAGCACACGTTTTTCTTTAATGCATTCATCCATCCATCCATCCATCCATTCATAAGTACACTACATTTTAAACCAGGGAAAAATGCATGTAGATTGGAAGTATATATAACAAATATGCCACATCAAGAATCAAGCTTCCCATAATGGCGTATATATACATCTAATATGGATTGGTTTCTTCCCTGGCCAGTACATGGTAATAATATTAATGTTCAAATTTACTAAGTATATACCGGTACTGTACTTAACTGTATACACAGTGAGCTAACTGCATGTGGCAGACCTTTTCATGACATTTAACCTTATTTTGTTAACCTTGTAGTTCACAAAGCTTTGAATATTGCACATTAGGTTAACAAGAAAGCAATATTCTACACAAATGCTTGGATACACTATGTCAAATGTGACAGTACATTTAAAAGCAAGATGATTAGCAGTCATCATCAAATAAATGTTTGTGTCCTTCTTTTCTTCCAAGGCTGAAGAGATGGCGTACTGGGGCCAGCAGGGAGAGATGACAGAGTACAGGAAGAATATGATCAAACGGGAAATGGAGATGGGCATGGTCATGACAGTCTTCAGGCAAAAGGCAGAGAGGCTCACTGTTCAAGTCATTATGGAAACACATCAGGTGGCCTGGACACGCACCGCTGAGAAAACTGATGGTGTCTGTGAGTACTTTGTCATTATACTAAGTTGTAGTACTTCATTTATTCTCAACAGTCACAAGTTTTTTTTAATCAAAATGCCACCATGTTGTCATGTTAATTATTATAAGGAGTGGGTTCCATCTGTCAATCAATCCATAGTTCACACACGGATATAATAGTTGGTACTTTTCCATTGAAAAAATAAAAACACAGAATGGTCACAGAAATAACCTGACACTGATAAAAGTAATAAAATAGGATAAGCAGTAATGGATGGATGGATGTACTAAAAATCCATTCATCCATTATCCAAGCTGCTTACCCTCACAAGGGTCGTGGTGCTGGAGCCTATTCCAGCTGTCTTCGGGCAGTAGGCGGGGGACACCCTGAATTGTTTGCCAGCCAATCGCAGGGCACACAGAGACAAACAAACAACCATACTCACAATCACACCTAGGGGCAATTTAGAGTATCCAATCAGCTTACCATGCATGTTTTTGGAATGTGGGAGGAAACCGGAGTGCCCGGAGAAAACCCACGCAGGCACGGGGAGAACATGCAAACTCCACACAGGAAGGCCGGGGCCAGAATCGAACCCACGACTTCTGAACTGTGAGGCGGACATGCTAACCAGTCGACCACCATGCTGCCCCTGTACTAAAAATGAACTAAATAATTTTACAAATAAAATAAAAAAATGAAACCACCCTGTAGAGAAAAAAATAATGATTTTAAGCATAGCCTAATTGCAATGTCATATGTACAGCTACCAGAATGCAGGCGCTCTGGGTGTACAATAAAAGGGAACCACTATGTCAGGGGTGGGCAATTAATTCTGCAAAGGGGCCACATGAGAAACTGCAGCACGTGTCACACTTTAAAACTCAGTTGAAGACACATTTGTATTCTCTGGCTTTTGATCCGACCTGAAATTTTCGGCTCTTTACCGGTGTCTATTGTATGTAGTGTTTTATGTTAATTTATTGATTTCATTTTGTTGTATCATGTTGAAATGCGCTATATAAATAAAATTGTATTGTATTGTATTGTATATAGGCGGCACGGTGGTCGACTGGTTAGCACGTCCGCCTCACAGTTCAGAGGTCGTGGGTTCGATCCCGGCTTCGGCCTCCCTGTGTGGAGTTTGCATGTTCTCCCCGTGCCTGCGTGGGTTTCCTCCGGGTACTCCGGTTTCCTCCCACATTCCAAAAACATGCATGGTAAGTTGATTGGACTGTCTAAATTGCCCCTAGGTGTGATTGTGAGTGCGGATGTTTGTCTCTGTGTGCCCTGCGATTGGCTGGCAACCAATTCAGGGTGTCCCCCGCCTACTGCCCAAAGACAGCTGGGATAGGCTCCAGCACGCCCGCGACCCTTGTGAGGATAAGCGGTATGGATAATGAATGAATGAATGAATGAATGTATTGTATATAGATAAGTAGTAAGTATAATATTGACACTGTAATGCATAATGATCCAATGATGACTTATATTACACCCAATATGCACAGTATATGAAACTGTAGGTTTGCACACAGTTATCATTATCAGGCCAAATCTTCTTGGCCCGCTTCCATCCACCGTATAGGAAATTAGAACGTTGCAAACATTAGGACCACTGTTGTAATTTTAGCTAGTCTCTTTTTTGGAATAATAGATCGTGTTCACATAACGTCACAGAACCTCACCAATCGAACCAGCAGCCATATTGTGGGACAAACAAACACTTGTGGTTCGGTGAGCAAATACAAGAGCTGAGGAGACTGTGTGATTCTAAAAAGTTACTGCACAATGGTAAACACACGTGCCAATCATGGGTGAAACAATAGGGCGAACATGGATGTGAAAAGAAGCTTCTTCGGAATACCTGTTGTCAGACACCATGAATGTGAACACACAAAGGAACTGAGTAAGTGGAAAATAATCACATGGATTGCAAGGATATACTAAAGATTTTGACCCGCCAAAATAGATTGAAGCGTGTTCTGACCATTTTGTTGAAGGTAAATTATTATTTTATTTGGATAATTATTGTTAGGTGTTTTAAAATGCATTTTACCGTAATGTGATCGTGATATATTATGTTGATTTATAATTTTCGAGTCCACTTTATATCACACGATGTTCTACAACGTAAATGTCATTTGTAATTTCACAAGTTTTTAAAGCATTAAAAACACAGAGATGATATTTAGGAATGGCCTTTTATTATAGTATATAATCGTGCCATCCCTAATTTCCGATATATTTGGTCAATCTGCGCATCTCAAAGTAATTTGTTCTAATAATTGTTCTAGTAATTTGGCGGAAAAAGATACCCATCTGGCCATGGCAAAAACTAATTACAATGTATTAACAGTATAAAATATTTCATATCATGTACTGCTATTATTATTCGATGTGGTAAAGCAACCAAAACCATTAATTTGTTGGTGGCCCACACTGAACTCGGCATTATTCTTTGGTTGACACCAACCTTATTTTGTTTGACGTGGCTATTTTTTGTCATCCTTCTTTTTTTGTTAATTCCAGTGTGGAGAAAACAGCCACGCAAAGAATGCAAGACCAGTTCATATGAGCTATGCCCAAGTCTCTACAGAGCCAGCCCGATCCAGAGTCATGCCCTAGACAAGACATTTATTTGGCACCCCCCTTCATTTGCGAGTTATATACACTTACAAAATAATTTAAATTGTATTGTTTTTTAAATAACATTTTGAAGTCAAATCAAATATGAAGTAATTTAATTGGTATAATTTAAAATATAAAAATTAAAAACATTATACAGTAAAGCCCACTCCAGCGGAGTTGCCATTACATCAATATCATTTATTTAAATCCTGTTTAAAACTCAATTTTATTCTTTATTTTAGGGTTATTCCACTTTCACCCATTAGGCATAATACCCATATTGTGTGTAATACTGTGTTCTTGACAGGAAGTATCAGCTAGTGATGGGCGATACCAGACAATTTTTATTCGCTAGAACTTTTCGGGCAATTTTTTTTTATACTGATGCTGACACTTATTGTGTGTGTGTTTTTTTTTTTTTTTACCCCAATAAAGCGTGACAATAACTGACCATTTAGCAATTTTAATGTGATTTGTTAGTAATTATACATATATAAAATTATAATTATTTTTTATTTCTGAGGGATTTTTAAGAGAGCAAACCTCCAAAGTAGAGGGTAGAGGTGTCAAAATTAACCGATTAATCATCAAATTAATCAGTAATTATTTTGATAATTGATTAATCATTTTGGGCCACTGAATGGATGATTGGATGGATGATTCTTTACCACTCTTCCGGGGTCGAGAGACTACTGACGTCGTCCATGAATCTGCAAAGTTGTTTTGAGTAACAATTGTTGTCTTTACATTTACCCTGATCCTTGAATTTAATCCCACTTGAAACATGAAGCATAAAATGGACATTTGTGGTGATTGGTCATTTATCATGACGTGATGTCATCTTTAGGAGACGTCTCCATTAAATGAGGTGACCAAGGAGCATCACCTCATATCCCCAATATATTTGTACCTCCTCCTGCCTCCCTACTCTGGCAATATGAGATAATAAAATCAGCCCCTACACGCAGGACCATATTTAGTTCTATAAACACTGCTCTGTGACATCTTTTTTTTTTTTTTTTGTACATGTCACATGACATTGTGCTTTGTGCGCATGTGTGTCGCATTACGTTGCGTTCACATTAGAAGTCACATTTGTTTTTGTCATGTACAAGTACATAAAAAGATCAGATTTAACAAAAAATCCAAATTGGGCATCACGCCCTCCCCGGGCCTGCATGCATATATATATATATATATATATATATATATATATATATATATATATATATATATATATATATATATATATATATATATATATATATATATATATATATATATATATATATATATATATATATATATATGCATGTATATATATACATATATATATATATATATATATATATATATATATATATAAACGTTGGCGAGCGCCTGGTGGCCGGGCCTGCACTCAGGGAGCCCGGACGGGCTCAGCCCGAAAAGGCAACGTGGGTCCCCCTTCCCATGGGCTCACCACCTGTGGGAGGGGCAAAAGGGGTTGGCTGCCTTGTGAGCTGGGCAGCGGCAATAGGCAGGGACCTTGGCAATCCCTGGCTATAGAAACTAGCTCTTGGGACATGGAATGTTACATCTCTGGCAGGGAAGGAGCCCGAGCTGGTGTTTGAGGCAGTTCTGGGCATTCCGTCACTGGGGGCGGAACAGTCAATCCCTCCATCCCGGACAGACGCCCATTTTTGGGATGGAGAATGAGGGATGACACGTTTTAAAAAAAGGGACGGACTTAGACTGGGCGGAGGTGGATTTTAGTCTGACCCACTAATCGGCCCTCATGCGTGTGACGTGGTCGCGAGGCACCCAAAAGTTCATCTCAACCTACTCGGCGAAATGGGCAAACAACCAAAATTGCCTCCGAACACTTCAAACATGCCACTAGTTACCCTGCGTGTACTTACTTGCATTGGGAACACCCCGGCGGGAACACTGTTGCACTGTACACATTCGGTCTGCATGGAGGGGAGAAGAAAAGGAAGAATGAGCGTTTGACCGCAGGTAATTTGAAACCTCATTCCTGCACATCGGAGAGTGGAGGGGCAAATAAAAAAAGGTTTTGATATCGCAAACAAGTGGCCGACACTGCGCTAAAACTAATGCAAACAATATTGTCGTCTTGGTAATGTTCCACAGATGTAAAAAACTAAAGAAAGAAAGTGAAAACATACCAGGTATAAAAAGCTCCTTGCTCACGGTTCTCCAAGCCTGGTCTTTTTCTTGTCCCGTTAGTTGGAACTGGCTGTATCATATAGCCCGGGATGTCCACAAACCGCAACGATACTCTTTTACTCCATTTTGCGCTCTTCACATGACCCGCCGAGTGTACAGGACGCTGCGTGTGATGCAGTACTCCCCGATGCTGATTGGCTGCTGCGAGACGAAGAGGGAAAAAAGTTAATTGGAATTTAGGGGGCTTCACTCCGCGTCCCACCACTCCAAACGCATCATCCACACCGCCCCGCGCATAACCTCGCCCGCCCGCGCTAACTACATTAATTTCAATTGAATCGCGCCGCCAGATTCAATATTCAGTATTCAGCTATTCTACCTGACAGACTGACTTGACTGACAGGGCAGACGGATACAAAACAATATTACTCGCTTTTAAACGTTTATGCTTGGCTAAGGTAATTAGAAATGTGTTTTATTTGACTTACCAAAGGGTGCATAGCTGAAGCAATGGTTGAGAAAACTTAGTGATTAAATTTGACTGCTCATGTTACATAATTGTAATGATTCACTCTTATTGAAACGTGCCCTTCTGTGTTTCAGTGGATCTATTTGAGATCCGAGAGGTTCGTCCAGGGAGAAATTCTAAAGACTTTGAGCGCTTCAAAGATGGCAAGGATAAACATGAGGAAAATACTTGTTTTACCATTTTCTATGGGTCACAGTTTGTTCTCAACACCTTGAGTCTGGGAGGTGAGTATGATTCTTAAATATGAACATATTAAATGTTATAACCTTGTACATATACAGTAGACCCCATCATAATTGTGGTTTTGCTCCTCCGCCCCAAACATTTATTTATTGAGTTATTTATTTATTTAATTATCTATGTATTTGTTTTGAGTCGGGGGTAGATTCCAGATTTTTTTGCGTGTGTGTGAAAAAAACAGCATCCTTTTGGCTGTTTGGTATCTCTGACAGAATTGATGGTGATGGCTACTCAGTTAATCAACATTTTTATTTTTATGTAGCTGGGCCGCAAATGGGTGTCTTAAAATAATTTGTAATGATTAACAGTACTCAATATGGTGTCTTTATATGGGGCTAAAGTGCGCTTTTATAATTTGTATATAAGATTTAGATCTGCAGGCGAATGTTCGTTTCCTGCTATTAACAGTCTAATTCTATTTCCTTTTTCACTTTATGTAGCAGGTTTATAATCCTAGTTAGGGCCCGGGCAGCGATTGCTGTGAGTTCCACTTGTTTTGGTAGAAATTCTTCTTCTTATTATTATTATTATTTACTATTATTATTGTCTACACAATGAGTTACATTTTGGGGGGCCTAAAAAGGCACGAAAACTCAAACATAACACACTCATCGGGCCTGGCAAAAGTTTAAATACATACAGCAGGGTCCAAAGTCAAATGGACGGAGGGCCAAATAAAAAAAATTTGCGACAAGCCAAGGGCCGGACTGATAAAATGTTAATTGAAAATTTTTAAAATGTCCAGATTGGATCGAGTCCTTCGCGCCTGCTGATGACGCTTTATATATCTGTAATATATTTCTTAGCGTCTAAGTTTGTCACCCCCCTGGCTGTTGTGTTTTTATCTTCGGAGTTACTAAATAAAAAATAAAATAAAGTCCATTACTGCTACTTTTTCGAGGCAGCTCGCACGTCACTTCCGTTTGCGTTTCTCCTGCTAAACTGGAAACAATTTTCTGGTTGACTCGGGCTGCAAGTTTGTATGAACTGTACATAATGTGAAGTAAAATGTAGAGGATCATATTGGTATGATGTCTCCAGCTGACCCTATTTTAGAGTGGCAAGGTATGGATGTGGGTGCTCCTGTCAGAGAACTCAGGCCCGTATTCCACTTGACACGTCTATTTATTGTGGTCTGCAACAACACAGACAAAGAATGTGTTGTGGGTATCATTGCTATATTGCTGCGGGCCGAATCTAATAATAAAGCAATATCATCCCAGGGGCCGCAGAAAACTTTCTAGCGAGCTGGATGTGGCCCGCAGGCCTTCACTTTGACATATGTGCTTTACAGTCACCATGCACAATTACATAAAAATGGCTCTATAGCACCACCTATTGTGGAAAAACAAGATTTGACCAAGGGCTATGAGAATTGGAAGGCATGTGTAGCACCCCGAGACATACAAAAAATGTCCATTGTTGTCATATGCTAAGATGAACAGGTGTGATTTTTTGGTATGTCCGATTTTGCCCCTTTTTTGCACATTTACAAGGGTAATATTTTTCCAACCTTGTTCTTGAGCAGAGGTGACCAAACTTTTCATCTGAGGCCCACGTTCATAATAATGCAAGGATACAAGGGCGATTTTAAAATTCTTCAACTTTAATTTATTACACTCTAAAATCAGTAAAGCAAGCAATTATATATTGTTTATATTTTCTATTTATTTTGAAAAACTGTTACATAACAGCTTTCTGTCAAAGGTGATAAGGCAAGATTTTGGGGTGGCCTACGACCCTGTATCCCACTAGACTAGATCCACCCCTGCACTGCTGAATCCCATCCCCACATTCAGAACCAAAACAGGAGCAAACTGTAGTAAGCTGACCATTTTTAAAACAGTTACTTGAGGATGATTAATGTGATATGTTCATAAATTGGATGTTAGAAACAATTGGAAACAATTTTTGCTGCTAAGATATCTTTATTCATCAGTATTTTGAAGAGAAATTGTTTTTATTTTAGTTGTAAATAGTTAATTTTTTTCTTTTCATCTCTAGAAAAGATGTGCAGAATTTGAACAAATATATTAATAGTCGTATCACCTGTGCCTCCCTCCACCTCTTTTTATAAACTAGCCTTGTGGGCCATGACAAATGTCATTTTTAGTATATGCTGCGGACCACTGTAAAATGAATGGTGGGACACAAATGGCCCCTGTGCCATAGTTTGGACACCACTGTCCACTGTTGATTTCAAACTTCAGCTGTACCATCTTAACACCTGGGACAACAGGGGGAAAAGAAAATAGTTTTTGAAATGCTATATGATGGGGCGGGGTATCAAAGTTTGCGTTAAATTTTTATTTCGCCATAAAGGAGGAAATGTTAAACATTTCCCCTGCACATGCTCTCCCCCAAAAAGTCCCAAACTTCACATGTATACTGTATATTGTAAATAGTCGTGGCCTGAAGTAATCTATAATATAATCCATATTTTCCATAATAATCTTCTCCATATTATATGATAATCCGTAATATAATACAATGTTTTGTTATACTTATTGTGCCACCTAGTGGCAACAAGAAACGACTTATTTCACACTTAAATGCACTGCACCTAGCTCGTTGACCAAATCCATCCGAAAATTCCTCAGAAAAGCCTTATGATGTTGATCTTGCTCTTCGTCAAATATTGTGACTTTTCGGTGAAGGGAGTGGCCATTAAGGTGCCGCAAAGTCTGTAACTGTAACAATAAAAGCTGCTTTAACTTGACTCAGATAATACTATCTTATCAAAATTTCTCAAATTTGATGATAGTCCAGGCCTGAAGACATCTACAAAGCGATTTTTCATCTTAGTGGTAGTGCCACCAACTGGCGCTACCACCAAGAGTTATTCCACCCGTTTTTAGTCATCTCAGGGGGTGGCCATTTTGTCACTTCTGTTGACTGAAAATGACATTACAGTTGCTCAGGGCACAGGTAACGAGCAATCAAAGCTCGTCTGTTTTCTGAAGCTGAGCCATGATTGGTCGTCATCTGAGCCCTAAGCAGCTGACGAAATGGCTGTCCCCTGAGATGGCTATGGGTGGATTTTGCTGCTTAACTCATATTCCACAAAACGCAATATTAATCAGAATGCCTTGTTTCAAATAGGGTGCCTGCATAGAACATATTCTTGAAAAATAAGTTTGGGTTGACTTCCACTTTAAGGAAAATGTTTTTTTCTTTTATGTTTTTCTTCCAGCAGATTAACCAGATTTACCTCATATTTGCTCAGAAGAGTGTTTCGGCCTTTATGATTTTGAAACGCAAAGTTTGTGAGTTTTTGTGAAAAGCTGTTGCCGTGGCAATGCACTTTCCCCCAAGAAAACAACGCTACTTTTGAGGGTCTAATCATGCACGAAAACTCGTGAAACTTTGCAGACACACATGGGGCCTGGAAAAAGCACAAATATTTTATTAGTTTATTATTAGTTTATTTTATTAGCACGCCCTACAAACTTTTAACAAAGCAGCCCCGGTTATACGTTTGACCTAGAGCTATGAAAGGTTGGCGGTATATGTAACAGCCCAAAACCTACAAAAAAGTCTCTTGGAGCCATATGGTAAACCTAACATGAAGTCCGCCATTTTTAATTTACTTTTAAAAATGGGTATCTCCGTGATAGAAAAAGCTGCTGTAGCTTGACCCAGTTGATCATACCAGACCTTAGAACATCTACAAACTTACTTTTCATTGTAGTGGTGGTGCCCGCAACTGGCTAAAGGAAATACATGTCATGATCTTGGATGTTTTTTATCCTGGCAGGTTAACCAGATCTACCTCATTACTGTTTGTTGATTGTTAAGGTTTTCATTGTATTGAAACATAAAGCTTGTGATTTCTCATGAAACGCTATTGCTGTGGCAATGCGCTGTTTGACAAGAAATAATTGCTGCTTTTGAGGGTTTAAACATGCACAAAATCTCATGAAACCTTTCAAAGATGGCTCAGTAGCGTCCCCTACAAATTTTCAAAGAAGCAGCATTTTTGGCCTTTCATAGAGGTCACATTTTGTATCAGTTGCTCTGGTCCTTTTATGCTTTGTGCTTTATGATGCCATATAGGCTTGAAGTCTTACAGTTTAAATCTTTGAGTTACACACTGACACATTGTCAGTACGTCAAACCTTCTTTGAGTGAGGATGCAAACTCTCTTCCAGACCTGATCTCTGTTGTTACTTTGTATTTTTCTTGATCAATACTTTTTAATCTTCAACTCCCGTGTCATATCTCCGAATGGGTCCAAAACCCGATCCTCACATGACAGAACGTACTGACCAGTCATGGACCCAGCAAACTCAGACACAATCCCTCAAGCCAAAGACATCACCACCTGCTCCTAAACATCCCTCCACCTCCAATCAGGTAGTGATTGTCTCACCGGGTGCTGCTTTGCCTTTTCACTGGAAATCTCTCGTGTCGCTCCCTCACGATGGGTCGCTCAAGACGTCGCAAGTCACGGTCTGCCTCCAACCGCCCTCAGCCTGCTGACCACCCCCAAACCCTTCGTGTAAGCTCTGTCTTTTCTTCCATGTCTCTCTCCTCTTTGCCACCTACTTGTCCTAATTTTGTACAGTCCCCTTCTAGTTTAACAGCCGATGTTTTGTTTTTAGACTCTGATTTTTCTGACTGTGAAGATGGCCATGATTTGGTTCATCTCATTTCTGATTCTGATTCTGACATTGATTTGGGGCTTCCTGCCTTTTCAAGGCCTCCTCAGTTTTTGTACGATGATGATCCCTTAGTTTCCGATTGAGATTTTGATACTGATTTTGGTTTTCCGAGTTCCTTCCCAAGTCACTATTCAAGCCCTTGTCAATTTTTGTCACGTTTTTCTGATGATGATTCCTTAGTGTCCACTCCAGAACACTTTCCATCAGACCCTAGCTTGTGCGCCCGGTTGGCCATTTACACTGGACCCCTGGGGTGGCCGAACGTAGACGCCCGAGTAGAGGTTCTGGTTCCTCCCGTAAGTCCGCTTTTTCCACGTCATGTCATTCCGAACCTGTACCGCTAGTGTCCACCACTGACCCCTTCCCTTCAGACCCTACTTTGGGTGCCCGGTTGGCCATTTGCACGGGACCCCCGCGGGGTGGCCAACGTAGGTGTCCGAGTAGAGTTTCTGGTTCCTTCTCAGCTTTGTCCAAGCCACATCATTACAAATCTTTACCCAAGCCACTACTCTCCCCACCTTTTTGGACACCTCGTTCACTGCGTACTTCTTCACCTAGTCCCGTTCATCCCGTTTCTTCTAGTTTACATTCCTCACAATCTGTACTCCCAATCCCTCGTGTCTCGTGTGCGTCCCAACCTCTATGATGGCAGGCTGATGGGGCAGGGCCCCTCCCCAGCGCCTCAGCAAATATGGGCCCCCGTCCAGATGCCTCAGCAGTGCCAGACCCCCTTCCCGGCACCTCAACAACTACAGGCTCCCATGCCAGCTCCTCTGCACCCGGTGCCTCAGCAGTGCCATGCCCTCTTCCCGGCACCTCGGTAACTACAGGCTCCCATGCCGGTTCCTCTGCAGTGTCAGGCCCTGTTCCCGGCACCTCGGCAACTACAGACTTTCATGCCGGCTCCTCTGCAGTGCCAGGCCCTTTTCCCAGCACCTCAGCAAATGCAGGCCCCTATCCTAGGTCCTCAGCACCACCAGAGTCTGACGCTGTCACGGCGGCGCAAATTCTGCGGCTGCCCTTGAATTCTGCTACGACGGCGCAACTTCTGCGGCTGCCCTTGGATTCTGCTACGATGGCTCCGACAGCACAACCTCTGCGGCTGCCCTTGGATTCTGCTACGACGGCTCCGGCAGCGCAACCTTGGCAGCTGCCCTTGGATTCTGCTACGACGGCTCTGGCAGAGCAACCTCTGCGGCTGCCCTGTGACTCTGCTCTGGTGGCGCAACCTCTGCGGCTGCTCTTAGATTCTGCTACAATGGCGCAAGGCCTGAGGCTGCCCTCATCCCCTGTGTGGCCCTCTCGTTTGGCCTCCTGGACGCCCACCGGACTGGCCCCGCCAAGAACCTCGTGTCTGGCCTTCGTGAGGGCCACTAGATTGTCCCCGCCACGACCCGCTTGTCTGGCCTTCTCCAATCTGTTCTTGATTTGGGTTTTGATTTAGACTTTAGTTTCATGTTTTCTAATTGTTTTTCTTTTTTTTTTGTTTGTTGTTTAAATCTTTGAGCTACACACTGACACATTGTCAGTACGTCAAACCTTCTTTGAGTGAGGATGCAAACTCTCTTCCAGTCCTGATCTCTGTTGTTTCTTTGTATAAATACTTTTTACTCTTCAACTTCCGTGTCATATCTGCGAATGGGTCTAAATCCCGATCCTCACATAACAGACCTCCTCCTACAGATTTTACCTTATTGCTTTAAACTGTGGTTATTTCGTCTTAAGATATTAAAGATGAAAAATAAAAGCAAAGCTTTTTATTTCGTCATAAGCCATTGCCCAGGCGATGCACTGATTGCCAAGAAAAATGACGCTGATTTTGAGTGTCTTCACATCCACGAAAACATATGAAACTTTGCTCACATAACAGGCCTGGTAAAAATGTATACATTTTAGAGAGTTATATTGTTAAACCCATTAAGGACAGGAGTGCAGAACCGCGTTTCTACCACTAAAGCCGTGAACGCTGTTGCGTGTTTCTCCCTTTACAGCCGGTAGAGCGTATACGTCATATTCTTTTTTTAATCTAATTCTCGGTCTCTTAGCCAATGAAATGCATCAGAATATACATGTGACGGTGTTGTGAGTTATTCGAGGATATTCAGAATGTTTTCGAGTAATGGAGGCACAGTCGATGGCGGGAGCTCTGACATAAGTCACGGCAGTGATATAGACGACACGCTCGCGGAAAGCCGCAAAACCATCCAAACGTGATGTATGGTTAAGATATATGTTCTTAGACAATGACAATTTCAACATAAGAAAACACAGCATGTTAATTACCACTCGATTTTTTTATTTAGAAATAGTGCTTCACTTCCATCTTCGATTGAAACAGAAAAGATTAGTAAACTCGGCCTGTGTGAAAGGCACATGTCTAAGCTCTCAATTTTTTTTTCAAATTATGTTTCTATCTGCGACAGGGGCTGAGATATTAATTCTTTTGTAGGTAGCAAAAATGTCAGGTTTTCAAGGGTGAGTCCAAAAACGACAGATATCTCATGAGGGGCTTCAGGCTTTAAAGGGACGGTGGGGCCAGGATGGCCATGTTTTCACTAACAAGTTCACTTTATATCTTTTTGATCAGGAAAATGAAAAGAATTGTCATTTTCTATTTTATCAATAAATTTGGGAGAAATTAGCAAATAGTGACCCCATGAATAACGCGTCTTGTTAATGAGGAGAATGGCCGCACCCCCTACGGTTCTATCCCTGTTCAGCCGGAGTCACGGGAGTAACCGATTCCAAACTCTCCATTGGAAATCATTGCACTTTCATTGCTTGTAACGTCCAAAAACGGCGATAAATTGGCACCAAAATTTATGTGGACATCTCTACTAATGCCCACTTCAACATATCAAAAGGATCAACCTCTCCGTGGCTGATTTATATGAGAATGAGGAAATGTGGAAGTGAGCAGAGCTACATAGGCTGGGACCAGCGCACACTGCTTCTTTGCTTAAAAAAAAAAAAAAAAAACACTGCTTCTTTGCTGATCACGGCTAGGACGAGCGAGGCATTTAACACCAGTCAGGATATTTACAGAGACTGAAGTGGAAATGAGTAGACGTGCACATTTACCATTTACCATTTATTTGGATGAGGAATGCCCCCATTTTCTCGACTGACAACACGCAGTCCAATTTTGGAACGTAAACAGCCGAAAAGGTACGTTCCAATGCGGACACACTTAGTTGTGGAGTCAGCCTCGCTGGAACTTTTTTTTCGCGGAACATTGACAATTGTTCGATGAGGGCTTACCTCATTCTCTGGCGGCTCTCTGTCTGACAACGCACGCGACTGCTTGGGAGGAAACCCCGCGACTTGAAAATCGACGCAGGCTGGACGGATTAGTAAGTAGCTAATGTTGTTATGCTAACACCTTTTGTTTTAACGACCTGAAGCTAGTTGTTGCTATTAGCCGTCCCATTATCCTACCTTTAGCCGGGGAGGGAAGTAGGAGGCGTAAAGCTCCAATCTGCCTGCTGCTCTGCAAGCCGCCGTCTCCCTACTGAAAGTTGACACGAGTTTAGCGTCGCTAAATGTCCGAAATATAACCAGTCGGGGTTCGTGTGCGCATTCATGTTCTTGTCCGCTTCAGCTTGTGAAAGTAGAGGGGCAATCGCCACGGTATTTTTGATTTTGTGGAGGTGATCATAATGAGATCACGTTTAATGTCAATAAATCCAAACTATTGTGCAGCACACTTTCATATTTTCACAGGTTGAAATGGACAAAAGTAGTAATGTGCATTTGCATTTTGGTGGCAATCGGTCACCGTTTTAGACAACAGAACTGAACAAGCGAGCAATATTACCACACCTGGCTCCCTCCCGTGACGTGGACAGCTGAGACAGAAAACATAACATAAGCCACGCCCCAGCAAAGGGGCGAGGAAATTTTTTGTAAACCTAATCACAAAAAAGCCCTTAAATCACTACAGAGTCTTTTGAGGTGGCCATTTTAGTGCTAATGTCATTTTTACGTGCAAACCTATTATATAAGTGGCAATGTTAAGCTCACCCAAGTGTCACTTTAATGGTTTAAAAAAAGAAAAAGAAAATGAGCCCTACAATATTTAACCAAGCAGCCCCGGTTCTATGTTTCACCTCAGTCAACTAAAATTGAGAAGCATATATAACAGCCCAAGACCTACAAAAAAGACATACCCTGAACCTAACAGGATGTCCGCCATTTTTATCTGATGTACCTTTCCTACAGGGTTAACCAGATATACTTTATACCAGATATTTTCTCAGAAGAGTGTGTAGGCTTTCATGATGTTGAAACACGAAGATTGTGATGTTTTGTGAAACGCTACTGCCTTTGCAACACACAGTTTGACAAGAAAACCAAGTTGTCTTTGAAAGTCTAAAAATTTACAAAATCTCACCATAGGCCTGGCAAAAATATACACAGTTTAGAGCACAGGTGTCAAACTCAAGCCCAGGGGGCAGATCCGGCCCGCAACATTATTTTATGTGGCCTGCAAAGGCAAATCATGTGTGTTGACTTGACATGTTTCTTTGAAATTGTCTTCACTGACAACATAATATATGAAATATTGCAAGCATTTGTTACCAATCTCTCCTTTAAAATAGTTGAACAAACTATTTACTGGCTTCTGATTTCAAAACTAGTTATCCATAAATTTGTTGTGCATATGTGATATAAAGCAATCAGGGTTCACAGTCGTAACGGCCCTCCGAGGGACACTATACAAGCTATAATGTGACCCGCGACAAAAATGAGTTTGACACCCCTATTTTAGAAGTTTATTGAAAAAAAAAAATCCAATTCCAATGTGCCAGTACACCAGCATGCCAGTATTCCAAAGATGCCTGGGCTGCGAGAGTCCTTCATAGGTAAAATCGAGGGGCGGTGCTTATGACGTATCGGAGAGACATGTCTGACTTGCTGGCTGGCCGCTGTGAAGTGCGCTTGTCGTGTTTTCTCTTCTGATTCATTTCGTTTTTTGTTTCACTTGGATTATGCGCGACGTAGTGTTGCTGGCTTTTATTTGAATTGACGGGAGGACGGCACAAGCCTGTTTCGGTTCCCCAAAGATTAGGTTTTACAGGAAAAAGAGTGAGAGAGGGAGACGTCATTACACCTGCTGGGCAGAAGCATCGCAGCGTGAGTCACTTTCGATCGCATATGTTCACACACGAAAGAGACCGAGGTCACATTTATAATGTAATATGAATGCTTACACAACAAACATCGTATTTTTCCAAAAAAGACTTGCAGTCCTGCGTAAAGATGAAAGTGACTTCCTACAGCCCTGATATGCAGAAGTCCCATTAAACAGGTAAAATAAATGTTCAGGCAGTTATTTTGCAAATATTTATTTTCATTGTTCAGTGAAATAGCGCGTTACGACCCCTCCTCAAGATGGCAAGGACTAACTAGGTGTGAGAGTTGGAAGGGGTAAATGAAAAAGTGCTCTTACAAAAGTCTGGCCATATGAATACAACAAAATGGAGTGATCAACCCCGAATCCCGACCGCCCTAGTGCACACACGAAATGACTAAAATGGACTGAATAATGAATTATAGATGTTATGGCAAAAAACGAATGGATAGAGTGGCTACACAAAAGGATAAATGAAGGATATGCCTAATAAGGTGCACTAAACATAAGACAGCGGTACCAAACACAAAAAGGACTGACTACATCATCCGCAGCCAGCCATGTCCACCAGCAACCAAGTCCCATTTAACTAATTTCTTAGCTGGTGGCACACCTGAAGCAAATGACTAAATTGGTCACTCTCCCTGCTCTGATTGGACAGCTGAATTGGGGACAAAGGCCACCAATCAAGGAAGAGCAGGAGAAAGCACCTGCACACCAACAATTTAACAGCCACGACTCATCGTGGGCCATTAATTTCACAATCAAAGTGTGCCACATTTTCAAAATGGATCTCTGTGGAATTCTCATGTCCCTTGAAAACTCCACGATCCGACTTCACCGAATCACGCCTCTTTGGTGTTTGCGCACATATCCAGGTTACACATGGTGGGTGTGTCAGAGGCCTGGATCGGAGAATCACCGCAATTTGAAAGTGCGCAGGAAATGTGCGTAAGAAATTGACTTAAGCGCCAACAGGAGAATATGCACCTTAATGCGTAGTCCGTCAATTTTTTTCCCGTTTTCCCGTATGACTGTAAACTATCAGAAACATATAAAATATTGGTCTTTGTGTTATGACTGTTGAAGTTGTGGGGTAATCCAAAAATTGCCTATTTGTTTGTGAGGCTTCTTTTGGAAGCAAGTCCTCCCACCCAACCATTATAGTAGACTAGTGGGGGATAGGGACCGTGTAGAAATGACCCCCTATTGAAATATATTGTGGAAAAAGTATATATGTACATTATTTCAAACCAGGTCCACTGATAGTGTAGTGGTACACACGCCTGAGTTGTGTGCGGGCAGCGTGGGATCGATTCCCGCTCAGTGACAGTGTCTATGTGTGCCCTGTGACTGGCTGGCGACCAGTTCGGGTGTTGTCTGCCTTCGCCCATTGACGGCTGGGATAGGCTCCAGCAATTCCCCGCGACCCTGTATAGGATAAGCGGTTTGGAAGATGACATGACATGACATGACATTATTTCAAACCCCCCAAATTCTTCAAAAAATGCTGATAAACATTCAATTAATATTTTCCACAAATAATTGACTCCCATTGAAATGGATTGAAAAAAAAAAAGGTTTTTCATGTCTTTAATATTTCTTCCATGAAAAGCTGGAGGAAAATCATGGAAAAAACAGCCCCCCCCCACCCCCAATTGTGAATATGAGAATTTGTGTGTACTAAACCGTGAGTGTGCAGAGATCAACTATAGTGTTCATAAATTTTATTTATTTATTTATTTATTTATTTATTTATTTATTTATTTATTTCCAAGCTGATTCTGTGGAGGACGCGTGTAAATGGCTGACTGGACTTGAAATGTTAGTTCAAGAAACACTGTCTGCTCCTACTCCAGTTATTATTGAGAGGTAATCAAACACACAAACACTCCTATAATGCAAATGCAAGTGCAAATACAAGTACAGTACAACATAGGATTTTAAAGTCAGGTTTTGTTTTTTGTTTCAAGCTGGCTCAGAAAGAAGATGTATTCTGTCAACCAAACAAAGACAAACAGGTACACTTGCTTCTCTACAGGCCTTTTTGTTTACTTGATTTATCTGGTTACTCATGCTGTAGTTACAGAATATGAAGAAAAGCCAGTATCATTTTTAGTTTGGCTTTCAACAACTTTTAAATAATTTATCTTTTCTTTTGATTGAAGATAATTCTATGTTTTGCTTTGAATGTTTTAAAGCACTTTGAGTTGCATTTTTATGTATGAAAAGTGCTATATAAATAAAATGTGATTGATTGATTGATCATTTGACTGTACATCATGTATTTTCATGTGATTTTTACAGCATATCCATGAAGGAGCTGAAGACTCTTCTCCCTTTGGTCAACTACAAGCCCACCAGTGTTCGCTCTCTGAAAGACAAATACCTGGTACTCTTGTTACTCTTCCTACTTTTGTGAGTCTTTATTCTTAACTCCATTTATTGCTGTGGAAATCTTAATTCAGCCGTGTCAACCTCCAGAAAGGTTCCTTTATATTTAAAATAACTTCCTTTAAACCAAGGGTGTTCGTTTGGACACATTTTGAATCCACCTGCTTGAGTTGTACCAGATGCAACGCTAAGCTAACCAGGGTATATTTGTATATTGTCTCTCTTGCTAGGACAGCGTGAGAGACCAAAGGCGTTGATGCACTGTCTAGCTTTATTGACTGACTGTCCATATCAACCCCCGGCATACATACTGTAGAAAACCCTTGCATATAGTTCACAAGTGCTGTTGTTTCCTCTGGTCTGATGGTGCGTTGACGATCATGATAATCAAATCCAATTAAATCAAATTTATTTATATAGCACTTTTCATACAAAAAAAATGCAACTCAAAGTGCTTTAAAACATTCAAAGCAAAACATAGAATTATCTTCAATCAAAAGAAAAGATATATTATTTAAAAGTTGTTGAAAGCCAAACTAAAAAGGTGTGTCTTGAGCTTCCTCTTAAAAATATCAACAGTCTCTGCAGACCTGACGTCCTCTGGCAGGCTATTCCAAAGGTGAGGAGAACAGGAAAGCCAGAATGTTTCCAAACAGGAGACCGCAGTGTATGCGGGGACCTTCGAGCTCTGGCTCTTTTCTGGCGCTCTCTTTTGTGCCGCCACTCTCGTCTCCCGCATGCAACAATCAGCGTACGTGCATAAGCTCGCGCTAATAAGTGGACCGAACTGAACGCAAGTGGACCGAACCGAACATGCCATACCGAAACGTATTAATACACCCAAGTGTACCGTTACACCCCTATCAAATACCATTATTTATAATGTATTATGGATAAAAGAGTGCAACCATATTTTCAGTTACATAGTATAGTTACAAAATTTGTATTGTTATTTCTTTTCTACAGAATCACAGGCCTTACCTCTTCCATCATTGTATGATTCAAACACATACAAATAGTTGCCTGGTCGACCTACCAGCCTGATAAGAAAAGACAATGAAAGGATTGCAGTATCTGTTTAACTAATGAAGCATTCTTGTTTCCTTCTTTCTTTATTTCTTTCTTTGTTAAATTCAGTCTTTAGCTCTACAACGTGACAAATGAAACCATGGAATGAAATAAACCAAATTTGCAGAAAGACCACTCACCTTCCCACTACAATATGATAAATCTCACTATTTAAGTTTGACGTTTTTGCTCCCTCGTCTAAGAAACATTCACAGTCGCATGATGCCGTGCATTTTAGATGTGCTATCTGCCGCCCATCTCAGTCGACACAAAACTTTGGGACTTATCCACGCACCTTTCCCCATTGGCAATTGGGAACAGGAAAGCCAGAATGTTCCCAAACAGGAGACCGCGGTGTACAGGGGGGGGATCTTCAAGCTCTGGCTCTTTTCTGGCTCTCACTTTTGTGCCGCCACGCTTGTCTCCAGCATGCAACAGTCAATAGCGCCCATGTGTAAGCTCGCGCTAATATGTGGACCGAACCGAACGCAAGTGGACCGAACCGAACATGCCATACCGAAATGTATTAATACACCCACGTGTACCGTTACACCCCTAATATATATATATATATATATATATATATATATATATACATATATATACATACATACATATATATATATACATATATATATACATATATACATATACATACATATACATATATATACATATATATATACATATATATATACATATATACATATACATATATATACATATATACATATATATACATATACATATATATGCATATACATATATATGCATATACATATATATATATATATATATATATATATATATATACATATATATATATATATACATATATATATATATATATATATATATATATATATATATACATATATATATATATATATATATATATATATATATATATATATATATATAATATGTACATATACAGTAATACGCAGTCATTAGTGCTTATTTCTTTCTCCTTTCACAGGAGGTGGGAGCAAAACATGAACGCTTGGATTTTGAGCAGTTTCACAAATTGTACAACCTGATAATGTTTGAACAAAACGAGGTAAGGAGGATCATTATTAATGGCTATTTTCTTGTATGATTTTACTGTATAGGATATTCATGCAGTATTTTAATTTCATTTTCACTCAGATCCTTGAAGAATTCAAAAAGGATTGTGCTTTTATTTTGGGGTAAGTGTCTGTTTTCTGTCTTCCAATTTAGAGCAAGTAAAACTGTATCTTGCACATCTAAACCAGGGGTCACCAACATGGATTAAAACTGTGATTGTCTGGTAAATGTCTTTGCAATCTTTTGCAACCTTAACCCATTAAGGCCTAAACATCTCTCTTAGGGTTGGGCATCGTTTGAATTTGGACAATTCCGGTTCCGATTCCGGTTCCTAACAATTCTCGATTCCGATTCTTTGCAAAAAAAAAAAAAAAAAAAATTATTTCTGGACAAATCACATGAACTTCTCTGTTCTTCAATTTCATAAACTTTTCACTATTTGTGAACTTTACCATGGATTACTCATAGGGCTGTTTTTAACCAGTATATTTATTTTAATACATTTTTTTTGTATTATTATTTAGTATTATTTTTCACAAGAGCTCTATTTTTGAGAAGCTCAAGACAATACAATAATGCAGTGAACACCAATTGATTGGTTAACCTTGTCTTGCTTTAGAAAGAAAATATATATGACAACACAACGCTGCATTTTAAGGGCAAGCAAGGAAAGTCTATCTAATCTAATCTAATCCGTATGTACAGTATTTATGTATATGCTACAGCTGCGTATGCTATAAGCTAAATATTAGCTGGATTTGTGCATTTGTGCGTTGAACTTGTTTGCTCAATGTTGTCATCACGTACTTAGCCAATTCTGACTTTTGGGTCATAAACTGCATCACGTTAGACAGCCAGCCGGGCAGGATCCCGACCCTGCGAAGGGCGACTGCTACCATCGCGGTGTCCCAGTGACTGACGCCGCTATGGATATCCGTGGGAAAGGCCGGGCGCACGCCCATAGTCGCTGCTGCCCGCGCTTGCCGGCCGGTATGAAGCGAGTGGAGGAGCTGACCAAGTGGACCACGGCAGCTCAAGTGGGGGCAGACCAAGAGGACCACGGCAGCTTGAGTGGGGGCAAGCTTCTATCCGTGATATTGCAACGCAGCTTCAGCGGCAGGAGCCCGGGGCTGCGCGCCGTGCACGCACACTTTTTTTTTTTTAACCAGTCGTACTTCGTTCGTAGCTCTTCCGCGCGGCTAACTAGGAATCAAAACTTAGCACCGTCATTCTAAAATCTGAACGGTTGTGGGAGAACCGGAATGAATATTAATGCATATTTTCATTTAATGGTTATTAAAAAAAAGTCGATGTACTTTGTGTTTGCAATCGCTCTACAGTAGGTGTAGAGAGTGACTTTATTTTTTGTAATTACAGTTTTCACCGCATTCTTATGTAGACTATTAAACGCTCTGCAGCTGAACTCCAGGGTATTCATTTGTGGTTTATCTCGGTGTCACCAACTTCTCAGTTGAAAACACTACAGTTATTTAATTTTGCCAGTCTGTCATCCGTCAGTGGCCTGGGTACCTGTCCGTCATTCGTCGGTCCGTCATTTTTTTCAAGCTGAACCAACCTGTAATTGTCAGTTGGTCAGTCCGTCAGGTAGTTCGGCAGTTTGGCCCAGTCCCATTTCTTCTTCTTAATCCTAAATCTTTGTTTCCCCCCCTCCCCCTAACTCTTCTTTGCGGAGATGAGACAGGCAGTCTGAGGCACACCTGTGCACTAACCATGGTGTCTAATCAGCATCTTGATATGGCACACCTGTGAGGTGGGATGGATTATCTCGGCAAAGGAGAAGTGCTCACTATCACAGATTTAGACTGGGTTGTGAACAATAGTGGAGAGAAATTTTGATGTGTATATCGAAAAAGTTTTAGACCTTTGAGTTCATCTCATAAAAAATGGGAGCAAAAACAAAAGTGTTGCATTTATATTTTTGTAGAGTGTAGTTAAACGCCGTTTCTGAAGTTGATTGGTATTTCGCATTTGCAGTAAATGTTCACTCTCAAACGCTAAGGGGCATTCATTCCTACATAATTTCTGCATTTTTTTACTTCACGTTCAGAAGCACCTCTTTATAGAATAACAGATTTTCTCAAAATTACATTTAAAAACAAAAACTTATCACGTGCAAATATACATAAAACATCAGTGTCACGTAAGTGATGTTCGCATTTCATCTTGTCATGGTGTTTTTGGTCCTCCTCATGATGTTTTTGTTCTCATTTGGCTTCCGTGTCTCCTTGGGAAGTCCATGATGTCAGCTTTGCATCTTGTGGCCCACATGGGGAGGATGAAGGCGATTCCTAGAGGGAGTGGCATATTGACAATCGATGGGGTATAACTATTAACTCGCGATAGAGCGCAATAGTGTGCTGAATCAAAATAGAGAGTGGTGGTAAGAAAAAAAATACATGTGGGCAACAGTACCAAATTAAAAAATATGTATATTGCCATGGTGCCATAGACGTTTTTGTAAAGCAGGAGTGCTGTTTCACATTGTGTTTACAAATTGTATTTAGGTCACAGAAATTCCCAGCCATAGGTCTGTATGAATAACACAATAATTGTATCTCACCCTGCTCATTGACTGGTAAATGGGCTGTCACTTGTATAGCATTTTTCTACCTTTGGTACTCAAAGCGCTTCACACTGTAACTCATTACCTACTGATGACGCAGCATCGGGAGCAACTGGGGGTTCACTATCTTGCTCAAGGATACTTCGACATGGTCACAATGGCCGGGGATCGAACCCACAACCTCTGGGTGGGGAAACGACCACTCTACCACTGAGGCCCTGTCTACACGTAGCCGGGGTTTTTGAAAACGCCGGATATAAGCCTGCGGTTAGCCCTATCATCCACACGTCCCCGGAGTTCTTTCAGTGAAAACGCAAAACGTTTTGCGGATATCTACAGATATCGCCGGATCTGCGTTGTTGTGTGGACGGTTACACCTGGACATTTAGGTCGTCACCGTGCGACAACAATGCTTTGACGTCACTTGCGCGACTTTGTTTTCATCAGAGTCAACATGGATTCTCACGGCGCTGCGTTGGTTATAGCCATTCTCGATGCGCTTTTTGCTTACTTATTTGTCCGCAACCAACCACTGCTTCTCGTTGAAAGGTTTAAAAGCAATTCTGACCTCTTGTCGGTTCTCCCGAGCGAGTTTGGCGCCGTGTTTTTGGTTTCGTAGAAGTGACATCAAAGGACGGAAGTTCCTTCTGAATGGACCCTATTTGGCTAACTACTGCCGCCTAGAGGCTTGCCGTGGGTTTGAAAACGCACTTCCGCAGTTTCGTGTGGATGCATTTTTTTATGTGTCCAACGTATACGGTTGTTAAAAAACTCCGGCTACGTGTAGACAAGGCCTGAGCCACGCCACCCCACAATGTGTGTTGGCCATCAAAAATCCGTCGGCCCATGGCTATCCTAAAACACCAAAAAGTCTTAGGTTTAAAATGGCTTACTTTAATCAGAATCCAGCTCCACATTGTGGCCAAGGGTAAATAAAATCCAATCCAAGTAGCTCACTCCAACTGCTGTTTATAAATGCTCTTGTTCTCCTTCTTCTCCTCCTCCTCCTCCACTGGCGCATACCGCCTACTGTACAGGAAGTGCAAAGCGTGGTCAATGGAAGCAACCCTTCTTGTATTCAATTCAGTCCGGCAGTCAAACACATGAGCCAGACAGAGAACACCACAACCATAAAGGTTTATATGCAAATAAATAAACTTAGATCAAATATTAGACTCAAACAAAGAATGAAGATTTGAATTGTCGTAGGAAAGTGAAGTGACGTCTTCTGGTTCTGCCTCCTTAACCAGAGTGAGCTGTGGCCATCACAGTGCCTACAGAGATCCTATTGAAAACACGAGCACTCACTCCCACACATATATAGTCAATGCAGTCCTCTCTACGAAACCCCCACGAACAAACACACGTGAGACAAGCGGAGCGTGCTTCTGTCAGTTGTCAGCAAAAATATTCGGTTGTTAAAAAAGCCTGGCTACGTGTAGACAAGCCCTCAGTTTCAAAAAGGTTGGTGACCCCTGATCTGTAAACTAACACAAATTAAAGGTAACCTCACTGATTGTGTATTCTCTGCTTGACGATGTGCACTCTCTTCTGTTGTTCAGTAATACAGATAAACCTGATGCCTCAGTAGTTTTGCTACATGACTTCCAACGATTTCTTATCTATCAGCAAAAGGTATGTAAAGCTCAAATTAGTCACAATTCCAACAGATGTTTTTGTTTCTGGCTAACAAATTCCTTATAATTTTCTCAAAAACGGGCATTCATTTCTGACACTTTTAAAGTCTATGGTAGATCTATTAATGTATCATCGGTTGGGTGCAGTAGACAAGCGTCAGGGTTGGGGGAAGGAGGACCCAAATGCAGGGAGGCAGGAGAAGCAGGGCGTACTGAAGAGTGTATTTATTAACAAAA
This sequence comes from Filicampus tigris, assembly GCF_054856515.1. Taxonomy (NCBI): domain Eukaryota; kingdom Metazoa; phylum Chordata; class Actinopteri; order Syngnathiformes; family Syngnathidae; genus Filicampus; species Filicampus tigris. The sequence continues at coordinate 1,585,787 of NC_141220.1, forward strand.
ACAAAACCAACACAAACAAATCTTGAAAAATCCAAAACTCAAAGTAACAAAGAAGCACTCAGAAACAAAACATAACACTGGGAGGAACAAAACAACATGACAGCCACAGCAACGAGTAAAATAACAACTAGGACAACACGACAGCAACTATACGACAATGACCCGACAAGAACTGAACAAAAACTAGCAGCTTAAATACAAGCAAACTGACGAGACAACGAAAAACACCTGGACAAGAGACAAAAGGTAGGAGGGAGCTGATTGGCCAACACTAGGGAGTGGAAAGCACACAGGTGGACACAATAATCATGACGAGACAGACACAGAACACTGAGCAAAACATGAAACTAAAGCCCAAAACCAAAACAAACCAAACATGACAGTACTCCCCCTCAAGAGACGGCTCCCAGACGTCCCCAAACAAGAACAAGAAAGGGCGGGCGGAAGGGGGCCAGGAGGCGGGATCAGAGCCCGTCAATCAAGGGCCAATCGGGCGGACGTCACGGAGGCCCGAAGAGCGGATACCGAAGTAAATTTTTGATTGCGTGCGTATTCTAAACCTTATTTACTTGCTTTCCCGCAGGTCACAACCGTGCACAAAATACAGTACATAATTCATCACTTCCCTCAAGAACTGCCATAAAAAAATTCCAATAAGTAGAAAATCATTCCAGTGGATTCTTGTTCCTGGAGAGGAATACTATCATCTTGTGTAGTTTGGACTGATTTTACTGTACAGTTTTGTGAAAGAATTAGAGGCAAAGTCTGCACAAAATACAGTACGGACAGTACAGAAATCATTATTTCCCTCATATTTGAACTGCCATAAAAAAACATTCCTCCAATAAGTAGAAAATCACTCCACCAGTGGATTCTTATTCCTGGAGAGGAATACTATTATCATGTGAGGTTTGGACTGATTTTACTGTACATTTTTTTCAAAAATTAGAGGCAAAATCTTCACAAACTACAGTACAGACTACAGAAATAATAATTTCCCTCACATTTGAACTGCCATAAAAAACATTTCCCCAATAAGTAGAAAATCATTCCAGTGGATTCTTCTTCCTGGTGGCCCATACTATCATCATGTGAAGTTTGGTCCTATTTTACTGTACATGTTTTTCAAAAATTAAAGGCAAAGTCTGCAAAAAAATACATTACATAATTCATCATATCCCTCATATTTAAACTGCCATAAAAAACATTCCTCCAATAATTAGAAATTCATTCCAGTGGATTCTTATTCCTGGTATCCCATACTATCATCATGTGAGGTTTGGATTGATTTTACTGTACAGTTTTTACAAAAATTAGAGGCAAAGTTTTCACAAAATACAGTACATACAGTATAGAAATTAACCCTCACGTTTGAACTTGCTGATAGAAAGCATCTCTCATGTCACTCTTTACTTCATGTATTTTGAAATACCATATTTTCCAGACTATAAGCCACTACTTTTTTCCTAGGTTTTGAACCATGCGGCTTATTTAAAGGTGCAGCTATTCTGTGGCTTTTTCTTCCAAAGCTAGGGGCGCTCTAAGTGGAATTACAATACAATACAACACAATTGCCGCTAACAGGATGTGACTGCAGGTGGAGGAGTTCAACAAGCGAGGGCGCTATGCAGTAGGTTATGAATTACGTGGTATGCAGAAGTAGAGCTGACAAACTGGGGTGGCAGCGGGCAGTGAAATAAAGATAAGTACTTTATTTTCTCTTGGTTCTGTTCCGTTTTAATCAGAAAGGTTTCTGCCGTGTATAAGGCACTGTTAGGAAAGAATCTGTTCAGGTACATACATGTACATTTACAGTTCAAAATCATTCTGTAAATGCAGTAAATATAAAATTTTTCAACATAGATAGGTGCGGCTTACATAAAGGTGCGGCTTATGTTTTTTTCGTGATATTTAAAAAAATATAGTGGGTGCGTCTTATATAAAGTTGCAGCTTATAGTCTGGAAAATACGGTAAATAATAAAATAGCAAATATTGTGTGTGCGCACCAAAAATTCCATCCATCCGTTAACCAAACCGCTTGTCCTCATGAGTGTCATGGGCATTCTGGAGCCTATTGCAGGGTACACCTAAACAAACAATGATTCACACTCACACCAACATTTCCAAATGAACTAAATATAATAAATGACACCCATTCCAAAACATCACCAAAGCGGTTTGTGTGCAGTATAAACTTGACATGGGGGCAATCTGATCAAAAATTAAGTACGTTTCTGACAGTGTCATCGGCATCACAGGCACATTATTCAGAAAAGGAATTTATAACAGAAAAGCATCATTCCTACCTGACATGTCTGATCCTCTACCGCCTTAGCTGTCCAGGCACTCAAATTGGTACACATTGAAACCTTTCTGCCTCATAATAATTTTATGTCAAATGATGATCCCTTCTTTGAGCTGTCACCTTAGCGTGACTGAGGGGTTTGCGGTTTGAGGTGAGTCTCTTCTGCATCAAGAGGAGCCAGATGAGGTACTTGGGCATCGGGTTTGGATGCCTCCTGGGAAGATCAAGGACGCATTCACCTGAGAAGTGGAAAAACACGGCTGAATGTCTGGCAAAGAAAGATTGTAATTCTGCCTGCAGTCATTAAAAAAAACAAGTGCCTTGTTTAATTTTTACGACCTTAAATTAAGTTGTGTGACAACCCACAAGAGGTACTGGATAATGAATTGCATTGTCTGTGTTGCTTTCTATTCCCGAAGGAGGCATGGGCAACTGATCTCAACAAGGTCAGAGAGTTGATGACCACTTTCATTGATGACACCATGAGAAAAACCAACGACCCTGAGTTCACAGTCAGTGAGGTACTGTCTTCTATGACACGTTCAAGAAAATCACAGTACACATTCACTCATTTTTATTTTTTTCATTTCTGAAATATAGCACACAAGTATTGTTCTGCATTTGTTAGGGGTGTAACGGTACGCTAAATCACGTTTCGGTTCGTTTTTTTGGAAACTTCGGTTCGGTATATTTTCGGTACAAAAAAACATTTTTTTTTTAAATATGTTTATTTTGAAAAGATGACAAGTAAACTATACTTTTTTCGAAAAAATAAATAAAAGCGAATCATTCGGGTGATATTCTAAGAAATTACACCAGAATAAAAAATACACTAACAATAAAGATCTCTTAATTTTGTAAATTATTAAGACACTGAAATCTTTAAACACTCAGCAGCAACAGCCTATGACACATCTAAGTATTCAAGTTAAAGACAAGTTGTCATTACAGTACATATATACAGTTTTTGTGGTGAAAAAAATACATACAATAACAGTTACAATTATTGCTAACTATATTAAAACTATTTTTAAAATGAAAATAAATACAGTAACTTTAAAAAGTCTTTGTGAAATTGTATACACTTTTTAGGCATTGAAACATTTGAATGTTCAACAGCATATTGTAACGAATTGGGTTATCTGTGTTGTGGTCGGACTTGTGTGTTGATGAGTTCATGAAGTTCATGAATGCACCGTACGGCAAGCGAGTGGAGCAGCGGAAAAAGAAGAGCAGCAGTTGTACTTGTATTAATAAAAACGTGATAATTAAACTACGTCTGACGGCGTGTTCATGGAAGACGCTACAATATGATAAATCTCGCTATTTAAGTTTGACGTTTTTTGCTCCCGCGTCTAAGAAACATTCACAGTTGGATGATGCCGTGCATGTTAGACATGCTATCTGCCGCCCATCTCAGTCGACACACAACTTTGGGACTTATCCACGCACCTTTCCCCATCGGCAATTGGGAACAAGAAAGCCAGAATGTGCCCAAACAGGAGACCGCAGTGTACGGGGGGACCTTCGAGCTCTGGCTCTTTTTTGGCTCTCACTGTTGTGCCGCCACTCTCCTGCCCCGCATGCAACAATCAATAGCGCCGGTGCGTAAACTCGCGTTAACAAGTGGACCGAACCGAACGCAAGTGGACCGAACCAAACATGCCATACCGATACATATTAATACACTCACGTGTACCGTTACACCCCTAGTATTTGTATGTCTCCTCTGCATGTCATCCCTAGTTCCTCAGCTTCCTGTTTTCCAAAGAGAACTGCCTGTGGGATGATAAATTATCAGAGATTAACAACCAAGACATGAACAACCCTTTGTCCCATTACTGGATCAATTCATCACACAACACGTCAGTATAACACTCCCGCCATCAACACGAGAGAATTACGATCTTACATACATGTGTTTATGCAGATCCAGTTGCCATGCCAGTTTAGTAATTGGTCTGAAATTGAGTCTCAAATATTATTCTTGCATGAATTACCTGTAATATATAATACATATATTTTTTAAAAAATTTTTCAAAGATTAAAATACTGGCTTTGTTGGACTCATTGGTTGCTCACATAAAGTGTGTGAACCTTTTGAAATTACCTGTATTTTCGCATTAATTGGTCTTTAAATCTGATAGTCACAACAATAGACAAGCACAATTTTGTGAAACTGATACCACACAAACCATGACATGTTTCCATGTTTTTCCTGGGCAAAAGGAGGCAAACACACACAGAAAATTGTCTTGGAGGTGTAGATGGTGAGGAAAATAACAGCAGATAAAAAGCAGAGCTCGGCGTGTGACTCTTTTTTGCCTGCCTCGTCCCTCCGTCCTCATTCATAAAAATAATCGTCGTCCGACCCCGTCCATACTCATCCTTTTACAGCGCTTACATTCCGTCGAGCCCCCTTCTGCCCCCCCCAAAAAGTGCCCTCTGTGCACTCATAAACATTATTTAAAGCTCATTATCTTTAAATCTCCATAGTTAATGGAGATTAACTAATATATAACTATATATATATATATATATATATATATATATATATATATATATATATATATATATATATATATATATATATAGTTATATATATATATATATATATATATAGTTATATATATATATATATATATAGTTATATATATATAAAGCATTTACTATAGAGATTAATTTAAATTTCATAACGCACTAAAAAAGATGAACTCAGTTAACTCTTTTTTTTTTTTTTTTTAACTTCCTGTAGCAGCTGACCTCTGCTCGCTGTGCAGCCAAACTTAGAAGAGAGTCACAGTTGCAAAGACGGACTTTTACATAGTTCTACTTTAAAAAGTCGCTTGACGGCCCATTGGAGAAATCCAAAATAATTTGCACACTTTGAAAAGCCAAATTCAAATACCATATTAGTTGTCTGTCTTTGGTGTATTGTTCAACTGTTGTGTTTTATACAATACAATACAGTACAATCCAACCTAATTTTTATAGCGCATTTCATAGAGCGACAGCTGTAACAAAGCACTTTCCATTACAACAACAAAACAGCAATAATTGTGTAATTGTGCTCAACAAGTGAAAGCAATAAATTAAAACACAAAATACTATATCCAATAGCTATTTATCTATATTTATATATATATATATATATATACATACATACATATTTATTAATATTTATATGTGTTTACTGTATATATATACACACACATATAAATACTATAAAACGATGGTCAATGAGAATAGACTGTAGGAACTGAAATAACACGTAACTTCCTTTTCTAATCAATCAACAAGTGCCGGATTTTAATCACATAATTTCTTTTTTTTATAGCTACCTGACAGGTGACCAGCTTCGTAGTGAGTCATCCACAGAGGCTTATGTGCGCTGCCTGCGCCTGGGATGTCGCTGTGTTGAATGTCAGTTTATTCTATACTATGACCACATGAAATCTGCTTTACCAATTGTGTTTCTTATGTTTGTGTTTTTTTTATGGTGTGGATTACAGTGGATTGCTGGGAAGGACCTGGAGAACCAATAATCTATCATGGGTGGACCAGGACGACCAAAATCAAGTTTGAAGATGTGGTTAAAGCTATCAATCAGCATGCATTCGTTTCCTCAGAGTAAGTTAGAACAAATAAATTACTCAACACTTTTTAACTAAAAGAGAAACATGTAGTTAAATTTTTACCTTTGGTGCTTAACTGCATGTATTTTTTTGGTTTTAGATTATGTTCAGTTATGACCAGGGGTCCGTTTCCCAAAGCAGTTTTAGTGAAAACTCAGAGTTTGCTCACCCTGAAATGAGGGGAACTCTGAGTTTTCTGTTTCAAAAAGGGAGGTAACTCAAACCAGAGAAACAGGGGTAACCCTAGCAGGTTTCAGAGGAATTTCTCTCTGTCTCCACCCTCTTTCAGAGCCACACACGCCATTTAATTTGCTCATTCATTCAGTTCGCAGGCAGGTTTTGGTGTTGCCTAGTTCTGCCGTCTGTCATTTAAAGAAATCGGAGTCCCTATATGACAAGTCCATTAGGCACAGTATCACTGAAAAAAATTTCTGTTGAATTTACTCAATTTTATTTCTTCAATGGTTGTACGAAATATAATCATCTGGATCTAGACACATTTTTTAAGTAGACTATACATCTACTAAATAAATATATCTTGACCCAGATGATTTTATTTTGTGCAATCACTTGATGAAATAAAAAGTAATATTTATATTAAATTTAATATTTTATTCTCTGCTTAGTAATGCTGCACGTTCATCCACGTACGGGATCATTATCAAAAGGACATGCCACCTTTTGTCTCCACCTACACTGAAAAAAGTTTCTGTTGAATTTACTAAATTTTATTTCTTCAAGGGTTGTACAAAATATAATCATCTGGATCTAGATATTCATTTAGTAGATGTATTGTATAGTTTACTTAAAAAATGTATATAGGGTGACGGGGGTAATTAATTCTATGAATAATAATGCTGCTCTCTTATTTTTAATGTTAAATTTGAGGTTGCAATATTTATTAGTTAACATTTTAAGGATATGATATTTCAAATTTGAAGACAATTGGCAATTATACTCAACAAAAATATAAACACAACACTTGTTTTTGCTCTCATTTTCATGAGATGACCTCAAAGGTCTTAAACTTTTTCCAAATACCGTATTTTACGGACTATAGGTCACGTTTTTTTTTCATAGTTTGGCCGAGGGTGCGACTTATACTCTTGGGTGACTTGTGTGTGAAATTATTAACACATCATTACCGGTATATCATTTCACATGTTATTTTCCGCGGCACGGTGGTCGACTGGTTAGCACGTCCGCCTCACAGCTCAAAGGTCGTGGGTTCGATCCCGGCTCTGTCCTCCCTGTGTGGAGTTTGCATGTTCTCCCCGTGCCTGCGTGGGTTTTCTCCGGGTACTCCAGTTTCCTCCCACATTCCAAAAACATGCGTGGTAAGTTGATTGGACTCTCTAAATTGCCCCTAGGTGTGATAGTGAGTGCGGATGTTTGTCTCTGTGTGCCCTGCGATTGGCTGGCAACCAATTCAGGGTGTCCCCCGCCTACTGCCCGAAGACAGCTGAGATAGGCTCCAGCACGCCCCGCGACCCTTGTGAGGCTAAGCGGTTTCGATAATGGATGGATGGATGGACGTTATTTTCCCACTAAACCACAAGAGTGCGCTCTAGACTAAGCGTCCGTATGTCTTTTTTAGAGCAGTGGTCCCCAACCTGGCGTGCTCAAACAAGTCTATACCGCTCGTGGCGTTAAAATGCTGATTCTGAGCTGTGGAGTAGCTTGAAACCAGATTGAAAAACAATGCAGTGTAAAAAAGAAGTACAACATTCTACAGTATTTGTAAATAAAAGGGAGTTAAGAAAGTATATAAAATAGCTTTTAAAAATCAGATATTGCGGTTAGTTTTTTTTCATCAAGGGTTGCACCATGGCCTGTTTAAAAGCCTCTACACACCAATCCGCTGTTGGCCGTTAGAAAGTTGGTACACGCCTTCTGTTTATTGTAGAGCACAACGTCGGAAAGTCGGAACCGTTCTTGGGGCGTCTGGGGCGCGGCGTGTTTGGCCAATTTAATAAGTAGAATCGGGTCGGGTTGTCAGGACTAATGATCACTGTGGTAGCTAGCAAATCAGTGCACTGGACATGAACGGGAAGTGACAAAAGCAGACAAACGGTGAATTGAAGCTATTGCTCAAGAACTTTACTTTGCTCATTTTTCACATCTCCTCTATTGACATAATGGCTGGCTGGACAGAAGAGAGCGAAGATGAATGATCGTATTTTCCGGACTATAAGTCGCTCCGGAGTACAAGTTGCACCAGCCATAAAATGCACAATAAAGAGGAAAAAACGTATATAAGTTGTACTGGAGTATAAGTCGCATTTTGGGAGGAAATTGTGCGCTTAGTACACATCATTTCCACCGAGCTACGATGCTACATGTAGCATACAAGAAAGTTACAGTAAGATAACTTTAAACTCACCAAAACGATTGTAGATCGCTTAAATAAGTCTTTTATTCATCCCGGACCATGTAGAATGTTTCCAAGTCTCCAAAAGTATTTATGTATTCGGTCGTAATTATGTCTTCCTCTCCTCTCTGCTGAGTGTGCTCCTCCTTACGTGTGTGGCTGCATGATACAATACCCCAGCCAGAGGCAGGCAACTGCCTGTTTGTGGTTCGATCTTATTCAACCATCGTCTGTAAGTAACTTAGACAATTGTGTGTACCGGTAATGACCATGCAACATTTATATAGGAGCTGAATTGTGGCTGATTGTACTGTTGTTGACTGAACATACAAATTGCTAATGCTAATCGCTAATGCTAATCGCGGTTGCTAATTCTTAGCATGTCTGCCTGTTTGTGGTTTATTCTTGTTCAACCATAGTCTGAAATTAATTTAGACAATTGTGTGTAATGACATTTAGATACAAGCTGAATTGTGGATGATTGTAGGTTGTTGACTCAACACACTGATCGCTATCGCTAATGCTAATCGCGAGCGCTAATCATTAGCATAGGCTCATCTTGTTCATGTCTATGAAAATACATGTGTACGTAATGCATAGATTGATAGTATTTTCTGTTTCTTGCGCAGTTTCACAATATAAACAGGCAACCTCGCTGCACACCTGGAGTCAATGGAGTTTGTTTGTGAATGTTTAGCTGTTTGGCTAAGCTGGCTTCCTCGACTAGCAAGGCCTGTTAGTTTAACAAAACATTAGACATTATCCATTTAATTATTCATGCATTTTAGTAGCTTTTAGGATGTATCTTATGTTTCTTTATGTTGGTTACAATAACATGTGAAATGATATAGAAGTAATTGTCATGGCTTGTTAGTGCTGACTGTATTTATGATGTTTTGTCTCCCTCTGCAGGCGCTTTAGTGCTAAAGTGCCTGCAGATGGAGGCAAAACATAAGTCACAAGTCAGAATTAATAATCCATGACAGTAGTGTGTTAATAATTTCAAACATATGTCGCTCCATTGTATATGTCGCACCCCCGGCCAAACAATGAAAAAAAACCTGCGACTTATAGTCCAGAAAATACAGTAATCACTCAAATTTAAGAAAGACCGCCATTATTCATCATCATTGTCAAAGGCTATGCCGATCAAGTGATGAAAGGCAAACTATGGGAAACTATTGAGATGCAACTGGTCATACCAGGTAGAATTTATTTTTATACTTGGTGTGGAGGGGTACTACTCCTCACGCATGTGCAGAAGGTCCGGAGGAGTTTGCATCTCCGTCGGCTTTTGCAGTGTGTTCTTTAGTTATTTTCCAGTCTGATGTGTTGACTTCTAGGCCGATGTGACAATTGGCCACGACGGCCGACGTCGAATTGGTGTGTAGAGGCCTTAAGACATTTTGTACAACATCTGTTGCAAGACTGCTGCTTTGAAAATCAATTGGACGTTAAGTCCAAAAGCATCCCTGATTTCTTTTAGTGATAACATCAGTAGGGAAAACTGTGTTTCGTTTGAGAAAAAAATCCTTCAGAAAAGATACCATATTTTCTGGACTACAAGTCTCTACTTTTTTCCTAGGTTTTGAACCATGCGGCTTATATAAAGGCGTAGCTATTCTGTGGATTTTTCTTCCACTGCTAGGGGCGCTGTAGCCGGAATTACAATAAATACAATACAATTGCCATTAACAGGATGTGACTGCAGGTGGAAAAGTTCAACAGGCAAGGGCGCTATGCACTAGGTTATGAATTAGATGGTATGCGGAAGTTAACTGACAAACTGGAGTGGCAGCGGGCATTGAAATAAAGATAAGTACTTTATTTTCTCTTGGTTCTGTTTCATTTTAATCAGCAAAATTGCTGCTGTGTTAAAAGGCACCGTTAGGAAAGAATCTGTTCAGGTACATACATGTACATTTACAGTTCAAAATCGTTCTGTAAATTTAGTAAATATCACATTTATCAACATAGATAGGTGCGCATTATATAAAGGTGCGGCTTATATATATTTTTTCCATAGTTTTTTTTTTTTTTTTAAATAGAATGGGTGCGGCTTATAGTCCGGAAAATACAGTAAGTGTGACATGCTTAAACCGACCAAAGAAAGCAAAGCAAGTGACTGTGAGATATGGGTCACAGGAAGCAGATGAGATACCTGCTCTGATGATAGCAACATCACAACTAATACAAGAGTGTTACTACGTTAAAAAAAGTTGCACATTGTCATATTTAGTTAACAATGCCACTCTTTCTCAGCTTCCCAGTCATTCTGTCTATAGAAGAGCATTGCCCATTGGAGCAGCAACGGCAGATGGCCCGCATCTTTAGAGAAGTGTTTGGAGACAAACTGCTTCTTGAGCCCCTGGAATACATGGCTGAGCAGCTGCCGTCACCGACACACCTGAAGGGCAAAATCATCCTTAAAGTACTGTGTGTGTGGGTGTGCGTGCGGGGGTGTGCATTTGTGTGTGTGTGTGTGTGTGTGTGTGTGTGCCATGATGGTGGTGGTGGGGGGTTGAGGTTTTATAAGAAATTTTGTCCAACAATAATACCCTGTTGGTATTTGTACATGTGCAGCACAAGAAGCTCAATGTTGATGGGGGAGACACCAGCAAAGACTTCAACACGTGGCAGAAACAGGGAGACTTGGAGATGTGGGACCCTGTCAACCAGGTACTTATATAAATTATTAAATTTTATTATTGATAGTGCTGTCAAGCGATTAAAGTTTTTAATCGTAGTTAATCGCATTTTTCATAGTTAACCCGTAGTCAATCGCATATTTGATTTACTGTAAAAAAATCCCTTGATTTTTCGGTCCCATTATTTTCTTGAATTTTAATCCCCTTAAAATGAATAAGAGGATTGATTTTATTATGCAAATGCTTTATTCAAGCAAAGTCAACCCTAACATTATTTTTTAAGAATATGCTCCATGCAAGCCCACGAGTTAGAACAAGGCATTCTGATAAATATTGCGTTTGTGGAATAATAGTTAATCCACCTGTTTTTAGTCATCACTGGGGGCGGCCATTTTGTCACGTCTTTCAACTGAAAATGATATCACAGTTGCTCAGGGCTCACGTAATGACCAATCACAGCTCACCTGTTTTCTGAAACTGAGCCATGATTGGTCATTATTTGAGCCCTCGGCGCATCTGTGATGTCATTTTCAGTCAACAGAAGTAATAAAATGGTAAAAAAATTGATGGATTTTACAACTCAACTCATATCCCACAAACACAATATTAACCAATGTCCGCTGATAGTGTAGTGGTACACACGCCCGAGTTGTGTGCGGGCAGCGTGGGATCGATTCCCGCTCAGTGACAGTGTCTATGTGTGCCCTGCGACTGGCTGGCGACCAATCCGGGGTGTAGTCTGCCTTCGCCCGTTGACGACTGGGATAGGCTCCAGCAACTCCCCGCGACCCTGTATAGGATAAGCGGTTTGGAAAATGACGTCCGCTGATAGTGTAGTGGTACACACGCCTGAGTTGTGTGCAGGCAGCGTGGGATCGATTCCCGCTCAGTGACAGTGTCTATGTGTGCCCTGCGACTGTCTGGCGACCAGTTCGGGGTGTAGTCTGCCTTCGCCCATTGACGGCTGGGATAGGCTCCAGCAACTCCCCGCGACCCTATATAGGATAAGCGGTTTGGAAGATGACATGACATGACAATATTAACCAGAATGCCTTGTTTGAACTAGGGGGCCTGCATAGAACATATTCTTGAAAAAACAAATGTTTGGGTTGACTTTCCCTTCAATTGAAAAAACAAGCAATGGATTCAACTCATGCAAACAGCCCCTTAGCCCTTTTCAAACACACATACATACACTCACACACACGCATGCGCGCGTCTTTCAGCTGTTACTAAAAGCATGCTACTGAACACCAATGATTGGCTAACCTTGTTTTGCTTCAGAAAGAAAATACAGTATATATGACAAACACAACGCTGCATTTTAAGCAAGGAAAGTCTATCTAATCTAAGCAGTCTATGTAACCATACGATGTCTCTGTATGTACAGTATTTATGTATTTCCTGCAGCTATGTATGATATAAGCTAAATATTAGCTGGATACGTGCATTTGTGTGTTGAACTTGCTGGTTCAAATATTGCAATCAGACGTACCTAGCCGATTCTGACTTCGGGTCATGAGCCGCATTGCGTCTGTTCTATGGCTAGGCGTTGACCGAATGAGCCGGCCGGGCCGGCCCGGGCAGGATCACAGACCCCGTGAAGGGCAACTGTGGAGATCTGTGGGAAGGGCCTGCCCAGAGTCGCCGCCGCTGCCCATGCTTGCCGGCCGGTATGAAGCGAGCCGAAGAGCTGAGCGCGAGTGGGGGCGAGCAAACGCTAACGTGCTATTGCTACGCAGCTTTGGCGGCAGAAGCCCGAGGCTGCGCGTCATGCGCGCACACATTTTTTTTTTTAATCAGTCGTACTTCGTTAGTAGCTCTTCCATGCGGCTAACGAGGAATCGAAACTTAGCACTGACATTTTAAAAACCGAACGGTTCCGGGAGAACCGGAACAATGGAACCGATTCCACTCGATTCGTTTTCGGTGTCCAACCCTAAAGGGGTCACAGCCGTGCATGTGTCAGCGCTCATTCATCCTCATCGTCAATATTTTGAAGCAGATGTAACGCCTCCTCTACTCTAAAGCTTTTTTTTTTCAAGCATCATGTATAGATCATGGTGACCAGCAGCCTTTATCAATGCACCTGCTGGTTGCTATGGAAACCTTAATCACTCAATCTAAAGGGGGTTGGATTAACTTCGAAAATAACGCGCTAAATTGACAGCCCTAATTATTAATACTCTTTAGCTAGGCCGTGGGCACCTCAATTGTAGTCAGGAAGCAGACCAATGACTTGGATTTCCTCTGCTTGACGGAGACTTGGACTGGCACCGGTGAGTGCAGTGCAATGCTTGAACTATTACTGCATGCATGTTCTTACTTGGACGCTCTGAGAAGGTCGTCGTGGAGGATGTCCACCTGGCAAATGACACTGAAGACTATGTAGAGTGTGTCTTGTTTTGTTGGATCTGACTGCAGCATTCGATACGGTGGACCACGTTATTTTGTTGGCTTGTTTGCAGCACCAAGTGGGCATTAGTGGAAGCGCCCTAGAGTGGTTTGGATCTTATTTGGCTGGCAGGACTGGCCTAGGTTCCTCTGAGCCCCGCTCTGCCCCTCTATCGTATGGTGTTCCACAGGGTTCTTTCAGGGGCCCTTGCTGTTCTCGTTGTATTTGCTGCCCCTGGATTCCATCCTTCAAAAACACAATATTTCCTTCCACTGCTTGGCGGATGACTGTCAAATCAATGGCTAGGTTCACACCGCAGGTCTTAATGCTCAATTCGTTTTTTTTTTTTTTAAATCGGATTTTTTTGTGTAAACGTTCATATTACATTATAAATGCGACTTGGGTCTTGTCTGCTGTATGAACACATGCGTCGCCAAAGTAACGCGCATGTGCAGAAGAAGAGACTCCCGAGTCCCGACGTTGTGTTTAGTAAATGTGGTCTAGCATACATTTATACAGTCAAGCGATTAGGTAACAGGTAGAAATAAATACAGTATTTGGGGAAAATCACGAGGCGAGGCTTTAACATCTGATTTCATGGAGACATCACAAACGATGACGTCACGTCACAACCGTGCGTAAAAAATTAATCGATCTGAGCCGTGGCTGAATTACTTTGATCGCCGTAAATGTCCACTTTATGCTTCATGTTTCAAGTGGGAATAAATTAAAGTAAAATATAAAGTCAATAGTGTTACTCAAAACAACTTTGCACATCCGATCCCCTGTTGCCAGCAGTTTCCCTCTGCCTGCACGGAGGGCATTTTGGGCTCCGGATGACGTCAATGTCGGATAGATGCGACCTGGCCGTTCAGATCGCGAACTCATTGGGAGAGATCGGATATGTATCCGATCTAGGACCACATACGAAAGCGACCCAGGTAGCATTTGAAAAAATCGGAGTTGAGCCTTTCAGACTGTCATAAAAAAATTAGGTACAGGTCGCATATGGGCAAAAAAAATACGATCTGGGTCGCATTTGCCTGCGTTTTGAACTTAGCATAAGTCTCGCTGAGCAAAAAAGATGCTTTCTCCTTAAGACCACTTTTGTCCTGTCGAGAGGACATCAAAGCCTGGATATCACTAAATTTCTTAAATTTCAATGAAAAGAAAACAGAAGTTATGGTGTTCAGTCCCAGTGGCTCTTGTACATCCCACCATGTTGACCTGGGGCCCCTGGCTTCATATCTAAAGTCAACAGTCTCGAATGGACAGTGATCTTAAATTGGACCAGCAAATCAGCGCTGTTGTTAGGTCAAGCTTCTTTCACCTTAGACAGCTGGCTAAGGTAAAGCCCCTCCTTTCTCATCAGCACTTAGAAACAGTAATGCATGCTTTTGTTACATCTCGGCTAGATTACTGGAATGCACTTTATTTAGGAGTCGGCCAGTCCTCTCGCAAACGTCTCCAATTGGTCCAAAATGGTGCTGCTCACCTATTAACTGGTACTCGGAAGATGGAGCACATAACCTCAATTCTGGCCTCCCTTCACTGGCTCCCAGTGCATTTTAGGGTTCTTTTTAGGGATTTTAAGATGCTTCTATTTGTTTATAAGTCTTTAAATGGCCTGAGACTGACAGTTTTCGGCTGTTTTCCAAGTGTCTATTTTATACTGTGAAATGCGCTGTATAAATAAAATTGTATTTTATAAAATTGTGTTGTATTCTCTTGGATTGCCTGTTTGAAGGGACTGTTTGCACCACTTGGAGGTTCTGGCGATATATTGACAAAATATTGTCATTGTGGTAATGGCACATGCAGTGGAGAATGCAAAACACTGCAATAAATTCATATGCAATTGTGTTCTTTAATCTAACTTTGACCAATGAGATGCAACCTTAAATGCGCTTTGCCATCCAATAGAAGAATAGTATCTTGGGACATTACTAACACTAAATATAGATAGATATGGATATATTCATATTTTATACATTCATATTTTTCGCATTATTTTTTTTTCATGAGATAATAAAGATGTCATATCTTACAAGTGTGAACTGTCAAAAGTTATTACAATCAACACGTGAGCATTTTGGTTTAAACACAATTTTTGCATGCCTTTTTCAGCGGTGGAACAATCATTACTGTGTGATCGCTGATGACATGCTGTACTACGCAGAGGAGTACGAGGAGGAAAAAGAAGACCTCAGGAAGGTACTGAATTATTAAGTGTACTTGAAAAATGCATTTCTTTTGAAATGTTCAATGTGAAATTTAAGACCCATAAATATTCTTCTTTGCAGTCATTTACAACCCACCGAGCCAATCAAAAACTTTGAAATCATGGTGGTAGGATATAGTTTCATCACACAGGAATAGCACTCACACTCTGCCGCTGTTTTATGGCTTTGTATCAACCATCCAAAACAATACAATTGATTAGCAGGTTGGACAGGATCTTGATTTCAACACTTTTGCCTCTGTTCAAATCGATCGTCTCAGTTGGTTTGATTTCCTGCTCTTCCTGCCTTTAATTCTGGATCGCTCATTGATAACAGGTGGTCTAAGTCAGAGGTCGGCAACCCGCGGCTTCAGAGCCGCATGCGGCTCTTTCATCCTTATGTTGCGGTTTTGTGTGGCTGTGGAAAATAAATTCTAAGTGTCCGATTGAAGTGTATTGAAACGTCTTCCAAAGACACGAGGTCAGACGTATCTTAGTTATCTCCCTTTTTACTATTACAACACGGCTAATGTGGGCTGTAGTCGACGCCAAGTAAAAGTGCAACAACAATCCCGTCATAAGACACACCCTTCCAATCCAGCGAGTCGCGTGATGCATTCAGGAACCTTGGAAACAACACAATTTAGCAAAACACAAATGTCACCACGACACAGATAACCCAATTTGTTACAATATAATATTTGTCTCAAAAACATTTATCATGTCTTCTTATTAAGTCAAAGTTTTTAACTTCTTCCTTCACCTTGTACAATTTCGGTGATCAGCATCTGCCTTCCTCAAAGACGTTTGACAGCACCGGAAACCAGTGACATCAAAACTGCACAATATCTGAACAAAGTATTTTATTTGTGTGTGTTCATTTGTTTAATTGTAGTTGTAAATTGTACGATTATTGTGATCTCGAAATATTACAATTAAATTATATAGTCACTGTTGGCCGCAAATCTCGGACGTCCAAATATGGTCATCCATTCATCCATTATCGATACCGCTAATCCTCACAAGGGTCGCGGGGCGTGCTGGTGCCTATCCCAGCTGTCTTCAGGCAGTAGGCGGGGGACACCCTGAATTGGTTGCCATCCAATCGCAGGGCACACAGAGACAAACAATCACACACACTCACAATCACACCTAGGTGCAATTTAGATTGTGAATTGGTTGCCATCCAATCGCAGGGCACACAGAGACAAACAATCACACACACTCACAATCACACCTAGGTGCAATTTAGATTGTCCAATCAACTTGCCATGCATGCAGGCACGGGGAGAACATGCTAACTCCACACAGGGAGGCCAGAGCCGGGATCAAACCCACAACCTCTGAACTGTGAGGCGGACGTGCTAACCAGTCGACC
Organism: Filicampus tigris; assembly: GCF_054856515.1. NCBI lineage: Eukaryota > Metazoa > Chordata > Actinopteri > Syngnathiformes > Syngnathidae > Filicampus > Filicampus tigris. Next base: position 1,602,741 of record NC_141220.1, read on the forward strand.
ACCGTGCCGCCCAAATATGGTCATTCTTTTTTTTTTTTCCAATCAAAAAATGATTCTTATGGTCCGTCCCTACTTCGTCTGTAATTTTTATGCAATTCTAGGTCATTTAAAGTGGTGAAAATAGCAACTACTGAAATAAAGCACGATTTCACGGCTGGAAGTGTGTACGACATGGCCGTCTGCTGATTGCAACTTTTTTCTAAGCAATAACAAGTGGAAATAGTAAGGTTCACTGGATTACGTTGACTTGTTCAATATAAATTGATGAGATGCTTCGGTGCAAAAAGACCCCCTCACGTATGTCGTGAGGTAAGTCTCCGTTTCATTTTTATATGCACCTTAGACGCGGTTAGTTGGATCATTGTTTTATTTACTGCATCACTCATGGCTTTAAACCTGAAAGAAGGCGCTTTGTGAAGGTATTGGAGCCAAAATGAAGATGTATTGGGCAGGTGTGTTTGATCGTGTGACGTTTCCAAGGCTGGGGGCACGATGGGGGCTCCACATGAGTGCGGAATTTGAAGTACTCAGATGTCGCTACATGGCTTGGTTTTTGGACTCTTTTAATCAATTCAAGTGTCAAATCACTGATTGAATGTATTATGTTGGTAGTATTATGTGGACGTGAGTGTACAATAGCAATATAAGGTATTATAGAATTTGAACTTAGCGGTGCCTGGGTACTCAAAAAAGCAGTTTTTTTTTTGGAGGTTAATGTCAAAAAGTGTTTGCGGCTCCCAGAGCTTTATTTTCCGTGGAAACTGGGTCGAAATGGCTCTTTGACTGTTAAAGGTTGCCGACCCCTGGTCCAAACACTAGTTCGCTTCTCCACACCTTTATTTGTAACTACAATATTAAATAATAAAATATTTCAAATATCACATTGTATTTTGTTATTAGTTTGTTTACATTCTTTTGGATTAGAAAATACAGAGAGTGGAATTTTTGTAATTTATTTTTTATTGTTAACCCTCAGTATTGTTTCAACATAACATAAACGTCATGAAGATGTGAAGTGCTTACAAACCGATAGTAGCTTGACCAATAAATATCAGCAGAAAATAAAGAAAACAAAGAAAGAAAACAAATGAATGCCTGCTAGTTAAAAAATGAATATACATTCAAACTAGTTACCAAAAATTCAAAGATTAGCTTGTAAACAATACTGCAGAAGGAATTGTTTCAAAAGCCTATATAATGTGATCTCGTTTTCAGCTTTGGAACTACTGACTGTGGTTTGAGCTATGTTTTCTATTCCAGGTCACTAAAGTAAAACAATGAATGTCAGAGCTAGTGTTTTTGTGTCTCCCAGTACCAGGATTTGCATTGTTCTGAAACATGGTTTCATGGTGGCATCAAAGAGGGTCGGTTGATGGCAGAGCAACTGATTCATGATTACTGTACGGAGACAAGAGGAAGAGATGGCACCTTTTTGGTCCGGCAGAGTGATACCGTTGCCAAGGATATCACCCTCTCGTTCTGGTAGAGTTCCCTTAATGCACACTCAATATTCTATCTATCCATCTGTCTATCTGTCTATCTGTCTCTGTCTACCTATCTACATTTTACAGTGTGTTTAAAAGTTTAATCTATTGTTTATTTTTTACCAACATTTTAGGCGCAGTGGGAGAGTCCAGCACTGCCGTATTCGTTCTTTTTCAGAGGGACAAAACACATACTACTACCTGACAGTAAACCTACAATTTCCCAGTGTGTATGCCCTAATACAGCACTATAGAGAGAACCCGCTGCGCTGTCAAGACTTTGAGTTGCGTCTCACTGATGCGGTACCACATCCTAACCCACATCTACAGCAAGGGTTCGTTCATCACCATCAACTTATATTTCAGTAAAACGAAATGTAAACCCTAAAATACTTTTGTCTGTTTCCAGCTCTCATTTATACATACCGTATTTTCCGGACTATAAGCCGCTACTTTTTTTTTGTTTGTTTTGAACCATGCGGCTATTCTGTGGAGTTTTCTTCCACCGCTCAGGGCGCTCAAACCAGAAATACAATACAGTACAATACAATTGCCATTAACAGGATGTGACTGCAGGTAGAGGAGTTCAACATGCGAGGGCGCTATGCACTAGGTTATGTATTAGGTGGTATGCGGAAGTAGAGCAATAAAAGGTGGACGTTAACTGACAAACTGGAGTGGCAGCGAGCATTGAAATGAAGATAAGTATTAGTATATATAATTTTCTTTTGGTTCTGTTCCGTTTTAATCAGCAAAGTTGCTGCCACGTTAAAAGGCACTGTTAGGTGCGGCTTGTATATGTTTTTCATTATTATTTATTAAATCAAGTGGATGCGGCTTATGTAAAGGTGCGGCTAAAGGCCTAGATAGACCAATCTGTGTAGATAGGCCAACTGTGATCAACGCTTACCCCTGCGGCGTCATGCCGACTGTCGTCATGTTACGCTGGACAAATACACTGCAACGAAAGACAGCGATGCTGACCATTAAAGTACCTTCTGCGCATGCGTGAGATGTAATAGCCCTCCATACCATCGGTGGCGGTAGTCACCATTCCTCATGGTTACAAAAACGGAAAGCTATTGGCCAGGGTCGGATTATAAAAAGGTAAATAATGCATTCAGCTATATTTTTCGGTCACGACGAACTCCCACGTGAAGTAAACCATCACGTTCTTGTATCGTGAAATACTTAAATTGTTAACCCTCACTCTTGTACTTGTAAGAAGATTACGGCAGCAAAGGCTGTTTATCTGCATTTGTCACTTCCCATTCGTGCTCTGTATGCTGATTTGCTAGCTAACAGCCAACCAGAGTGACCAAATGTCCCGACTCATGATGCTGATTCAACATGCTGAAACGCCCACCAGACGCTTCCTGACGAGGTCCGATGTTACGACGGTGTTCGGGACATCGATCTGACGGCGCAAACAGACGCCCCGACGCTTATCGATGTCCGACGTCGGATTGGTTTGGCCAACAATTTCTAGGCATCAACGTTTTATCTAGGCCTTTATAGTTCGGAAAATACGGTACTTCCCAGTCTTAGTTAACTAATGATCTAAGACACCTCTTTTAGAGTAATAGTGCATTTTTTGCGAAATTGTAATATGCAGTGGATATAAAAAGCTTCCTCAAATGCAAGGTTTTTGTGACTTGAAAAAAAAAGTTCACGTTAAATGATTTCAAAGCTTTTTTCACCATTAATGTGACTACTTTGCTACACTGTATGCAGAGATCGGGGACTCAAGTTATATGACTTGACTCGAGTCAGACTCGCGTTGCTATTTTTAAGACTTGCCACTTGCTTGCTTAAAACTTGGGAATGAATTGACTTGACTTGATTTCAACTAGAACTGCATGACTTGACAAGTCATCCTGTTTGTAATTTGAAATCGGCATTTCAACACAGTTTGCCTTCGGATCGGAAGGCAAGCAAAGAGGAAAGAAAAAAGAAGGTTTTTGCGTATGAAAACTGTCCGAACCGTTCGTTTCGACTGGGATGTTTCCGTTTGCGTGGTCATGAAAAACTCCCCACCGCCCTCTACTTAATAGCGAGGTGAAGTGATGAGCAGTTCAAAAGTAGATTCTTTGCACTAGGGCTGTTCGATTTTGCCTAATAAGAAAATCCTGATTATTTTCTCTCAAACCCGATTTTACGATTACGATGTATTTGTAAAAAAAAAAAATAATGAAAAATTATGTATTTTGAATGTCTTTTATAATAAACTTCATCTTTCTTTCTTTGAACTCAAAATGCAAGTCAATTTAAGTTCAATGAAGGGGATCGACTGGCTAAAATGCAGCCTCCTACCAGCCCGACCAGAGCAGGGATGATTCAGAATGGTTCAGTTCTATTCCAGGCAATTTCCAAGTTTCAATCCTGGGCTCCTAGCTCACCATCGACCTGGCCAATTCTGTCAGTTGAGCATACGCTCCACTTCACTTCCTCACTCACTCGGCAGTCGGCTCACATATTCGGCTCCCGCAGCAAACAATCCAGCACGTGTCACTTTCTCCTCGGCCAGCGGACAATCGCTTCCGCATTCCAGCAATTGGATTGAATGCGCTACTCATGTGACCACATGACAAACACGGAAGTAACCACCGGAAAACATAGATCTTAATACGAAGAGAAGAATAACAGAAAGTACAAATACGAAGAGAATGTACAAACAGAACACAATACAGAAAGTAAAATGGGCTACACTTAGATACACCAAAAATAACAAAATCGAACGTGCCGATTTGAACGTTTTTAACATCGTTTTATCCAGAAAATTCGGTTACGAATCAAAATCGCTTAATCGAGCAGCCCTACTATGAACCAAAACATATACGAGTAGCAGTCAAATGTGGAGAGAAAAAAAGATATGAAGATGTCTTGGGATTCAAAGTTTGATTGTTTTCATGAGAAAAAAACAATAGCAACATGTAAGGTTTGAAACTCGAAAATGAGAGAGACAACATCTACAAAGTTTCTGTGTCTGACGCATCTAAGCTTTGTGAACTAGGGCTGAACAATTATGGAAAATAATCTAATTGCAATTTCCTTTTCCAAATAATTGCGATTGCGATATGAGTTGCGAATTTTTTTTCAAGGTACTTTCTATTTTTCTAATGTATTTTTCAACAATTAATCTTTATTACAACAAAAAAATATCAGAGCTGTAATGCATTATAGAATAGTGAGATAAATGCAAATGAAGCATAATGAAAGACAGTTTATCTATTTCAATTAGAGGTATAAACTTACTAAATATTTTGATGTGGAGTTTGTTAAGCATTAAAAACAACAACATAATTCTGCCACGTGTGGTGTAAACATAAGTGTATACAGAGCTGGGCACTTGAGCCTTCTTTGCCGGTCCGGCCGCGACCCTTCACCTTTGACCTGGGTACCCTTCCGGCCTCGACCCCCCGCCCTTATTCATAAAAATTATCACACCCCACCCGTTGAGCCGTGGGCCGGACTAAAATCCACTTCCGGCCTTGCTTAGTCGAGCCCTTTTTAAAAATTTGTCAGCCCCCACTCCCGGCCCTAAAGATGGGCATCCGGCTTGGCCGGAGTTTCCGACCAGTCCAGCCGAGGGGCAGACTGCCCAGCTCTGAGTATATACGGTACTACACTGATACTATACCGTACAAACTCAAGTGCAGATTACAACAATAATGTAAACAAATCAGTAGTTTTGCCACTTCCTACATATCACTTTGTTTCTTGAAACATGATATGTAAACGTGGACTGCACTTGAATCACTCACTCAACTTAACATATAGACGGATAAATAAATAAAACATCCATGTGCAAAATTAAGGCTTACCCGTACTCCATTTAGTAACATCACACACGCCACCTGGTAGGAAAAGTAAGAATGCCTACTTGACATAATAACAAGCACCAGCAGGCATTAATTACCACTTGGCAGTGTCTCATTACTAAGCATCTTTTCATCTGCCTTTTGGTTCCAAATATTCGGTCAAATTCATCCTGTTAATATTTGACCGCTTGACAACTTTGCACGGGTGCGTTTTTATTTGCCTTGGCTCAATGAGCCGCACACTAATGTCTGTGTGTGTGTGTTCAAACTTCGAACACACATAAATCGAAGTCAACAGCGGCACGCAACGAACCCATGACAGACACTTCCTGACACACGCGCTCCGACCTATGACGGCGCCAAAACATCACAAAATAGACAACACACTTACTTGGTGACGGGTTTTTTTACACGCAGCAAGAAGTTTTAACCATGCGAGGTGAAAAGGTGCTGTAGCTGCCGCAGCGTTAGCTTAGCATTCGGTGAACCCCCCTCGGTTGTCAATAAAAGAATGACCATTTAAACCGCAGCCTTCGCGATTATATAATCACGTTTTCTCAAAATCGCAATTATATTGCAAATGCAGTTAATCATTCAGCCCTACTGTGAACCTAAGCTAGCTAGGTTAACTTGACAGTTTAGCTCACCAATTGCTGGTCAAATACTTTCATGTATGAACGGTCGAGCAGCAAAATTACACTTGAAAACTATTCGCACAAGAAACATGAAAAAAAACAATTATCATAAGAGGAAGACAATGCGTACGGGCCTGGCGGCACTCGCTGTCTAGGCACAGCACCATGAGATCATAGTTGACAAAGAACAAAGAACACTGGGGGGAAGAAGAGAAAAAAAAAGCGTGGCTCAAACTATTCTCCTCAGTGTAGGATCGTTTGAGTCTTGACAAAAAAACCTCAGCACATGCAGCGTACATTAAAGAGCATGTACAACAGATGTCAAGACTTTACGTGTAGTGAACGGGGAGGATGGAAATGGGAGGTGGGGAACGTGACACAACCAGTCTGACAGCAGCAGCTCAGTTCATTCGAGTGCACCACAGCTCAGGTTTCATCATGACGGGACAAATAGGAATCCAACGAATGCGGTGATAACAGGGTTGCGTGTGCGTGTCATTTATTGTGGATGTGTATGCGTATCAGAGCCTCCTCAGCTGCTTTGCCAAACATTGTCTCATCCAGGGGAAAGGGTCCAGATAACAGACGTTTGGGGAGCAGGCCAACGACAATTCTGTCAGCCTTGAAAGTCTATTAGCCTGTGACTTTCAATGGCATCAATTTGTTGAATCATGAATCAAACTTTCAAGGCGAGACACCAACTGCTCCTTTTTCTTTTCCATTTTGCAAAGGAACTCAAAAATTGCATCCACCTTGCGATTGAGTTCGGTCGTTGCATGAGTCTGAGTGTTGATCGCGCACCCCACACCATCCAGGGAGACCGGCGGCCTGTTCCCTTCCAGTGAAGCTGCTCCCATCGGCTAAAATTTGCGATGGAGCAGGAATCTGCCAACTCCAAACATCAGGATACCTATCAGGATACCTGTTGTAAATTCCTTATTACTGCATTGTTGATGCAGGCATTGGTTTGATGTTTAATTCGTGTGTTTTGCCTCAGGCATGTTTTCGGCCAGCTAGTGGGTCCTTTCGTTATATTGATTTACATCTGGCATATTGTTGGACAGCTAAGGGGTGCAAGTGAAAGTTTAGTCTGACTCGCAGACGGATGGCCATTTAAAATTAGAGGCGGACCGGCCTATAGACAGATACTATTTTTCTCCCCCCAGGAAAAATGACGGACGACGGAAGGGTACCCTCACTGCTGACGGATGACAGATGCTCAATTAGTATTTGGTTTTCTCCCACCTCTGACTGTATGTATGGTGTTTGTTTTTGTTTTTTTTGGTGACGAGCCGTGTTTTGTTCGAGGCAAGAAAACCTTCCGAATTAAGGTTAAGAGCATAATCTTGGCTTCAAAATTTTGCAGAATCACAATCGAAGTCTCTCAGATGCATGTGAAAAAAAGTGTGTCCGATGAAACAAAGGTTAGGCTTTTTTGCCCTTTTTCTTGAGCTCCAGCTGAAACTGGTGCATTTGTCAAAGTGGACAGAATTATGAACAGTTCCAAGTGTACAAAGCACAAAATCTTCAGCCTTCTGCTAAGAAGCAAAAAAAGACAAGGAAAGCCTGCTAGATCATGAGAAATTGATTTGGGTGATTGATTTAACATGAATGTGATTAGTTAACTCTGAAAATAGCAAGCCATATAGCCAATAGGGATGTCATGATATCTAAATGTCACGAAACAATAATATCACGATATCAACCTCGCGAAACGATAATTATCACGATATTGTGGGAGATTGGCGATATATTGAAAGCTCACGATACTGTATAAAAGCTCACGATATTGTAAAAAAAAGAGATATTTAAGAAAAATCATCACAATATTCTGTTTTTTTTTACATAACAGCATTCACAAAGAAATAGATGACCTACACTGACTGAACACCTAATATTGTGGCACCTAATATTCACATACACATTGTGAATTTGTGTATTTGTGGGTCAATTTGTGGCGGAACTCAAATGTGTTATGTTCCCTTTATCTACTGATTAGCATGGGTCTTAAACACCGATCTATCCATTATAAGTGGCAAAAGAAATGCATCAAATTAAACCACACTAATAAACTAATCACCAGAGGGTGCTTGAACTGCTCAAATGGAAAACAACTTGGGCTTTTAAACAGACTTGCTGCTATTATTATCGTGACCCAACGACAACGATGTAGTTTGGCAATTTTAATATCATGATACTGCTGATATTGTGACATCCCTAATAGCCAGTTAGAGGGTGTGCACACCTATCTTGGTCGAACTTTTCTGTATTGCAAAAACATTGCATTTGAACACGGGCATGTAGACTTTTCCTATCCATTGTACAGATACAAAACTGTCCATTCCACACTCATTCATGGGCAGTTTCTCAACCTTATTGTATCCCTGCACGGATGTCAAATGTTGCTTCCTGTAGTGTTACATTTGGTAAGTCAAAAAGTTGGAATAGTTTACATGTGTAAAATGAAAACTGAAAGTTCTTAAAGGTATTCCTTTGGGTTGGGTCTTGATTATTAGATTATAATATGATGTGAATAAAATTAACCGATAAGTGTATAATTACTTAAATTTAATGTTCTTTTTGGGTTAACAATTTGATCAAAATTGTTTTTGTATTTCACTTTAGGTGGTTTTACACAAACCTGAGCAGAGGTGAGGCTGAAGATTATTTGCTGAAAATCCCCAGAGATGGAGCTTTCCTCATACGACAGAGGGAGGGAGACCCAGACTCTTTTGCTATTACGTTCAGGTTGAGCAGCATGCTCATCGTTAATTTGCCTAAATAAGTCTATTTTGTACTGAAATGCAATTCTGTCCCTCAGAGGTGACGGCAAGGTGAAACATTGCCGGATCCAGAAGGAAGGCAGTGTTTATCTGCTTGGCACAACAACTGAGTTTGAGAGCCTAGTGGAGATGGTAAACTACTTTAAGAAGAAGCCACTATATCGCAAGACCAAGCTACGATACCCAGTCACGCCCGACCTAGTGGCCCGCTTCAGCACAGTGAGTTACATGAAATAAGATGAAAATGGGTAAAAATGAGGCTGTTCATATTTTTTTTACAAACGTGTTGTTTAATTATCTTAGTTATTGTTTGTTTGTTGACATACATTTTGTTTATGGGAATAGTAATACTGGTTTTGTTTTTGGTTATTTTCATAACTTTCGATTACAAAAGAAAATATGCACAAGTTAGTCAAAGATATAAGGAACAGCTCTCAGTAGGATGCACTATGGTTTCACACCACTACAAACTACAAGTATGACAATTAACATGTTTTTAAAGGGACCCTCCAATTGGGTGAACATTCGCACTTATTTCATAGTTCTGGATTTAAAAATGATGGCTGGAGTAAAGATTTCCACCCAAAAAGATTGTCATGTTTTTAGGTTTGTATTCTGATGTATGTGTATGTGGGTGTGTGTGGGTTTTTTTTGCAGATTTTGGACTTTTAGTGATTATAATGATAGATAGCTATTATTTCCTCGTTTTCTTTGGTATTATTTTTTGGTGAAAAATGTAAAGGATGAAACTTAAAGAATTCAATCGGAAGTCAACCCAAACATATTTTTTCAAGAATATGTTCTATGCAAGCCCACCAGTTGAAACAAGGCATTCTGATAATTATGGCATTTGTGGAATAAGAGTTAATCCACCCGTTTTTCCATCCATGACAGCCTGTTTTCTGAAGCTGAGCAGTGATTGGCCGTTACTTGAGCCCTGAGCAGTTGTGATGTAATTTTCAGTCGACAGAAGTGACGAAATGGCCTCCCCCAGAAATGGCTAAAAACGGGTGGATTAACTCTTATTCCACAAACGCCATATTGATCAGAATGCCTTGTTTCAACTGGTGGTCTTGCATAGAGCATATTCTTGAAAAAATATGTTTGGGTTGACTTCCACTTTAAGCAAACTAAAATTAAATGGGTTGGACCAAGCAAGAGGAGTGTAATTAACAGCAATCATTTCAATGATTCTAACTTGAAAGATGCAGTGCTTGTGGAGGAGTTTGGAATGAAATGGCTTACCAGGTTGAATGGCGGTCCCCCTCTGGAGCAATGGCTTCTTTCTGGCTTCGATTGCAGTTCTGCCTTTAACATCTGTGTGGCTCCTCTGGTTCAGCTATTGGATGCCTCCTCTCGCGTGCATCTCGGTATAACGGCCCTGTGCCACTGCGGCCATCGAGGCTCCCACAGTGTACTGTCCCCACTGACTGTGCTGGTGTAAAAAACGTGTTCAACGTCGCCTAATGTCCGAAAAGTGCGCCAATCATCACCAAAATACATGTAGACCTCTCTACTCATGCCCACTTTAACCACTGAAAATATCAAAAGGATCTCCTCAATATTTTGGATGCTGTCACGCTAAAGATGGCGTCCTATCAGGCCTTTTTGGCTTGTGGCATTCTGGAGGCAGCCGATAGGTACCGTCTGGCCAAGTAGAACTAATGCATTCAGGGACTGCCATCACAACGGCCACTGACCACATTACGGCCACAGTTGCCATCAACCGCCTTGACAAAGGACGCGCGGTATATGGTCACACTGAACTATCCATCCATCCATTATCTATACCGCTTATCTTCACAAGGGTCGCGGGAGTGCTGGAGCCTATCCCAGCTGTCAACGGGCAGTAGGTATGGGACACCCTGAACTGGTTGCCAGCCAATCGCAGGGCACACAGAGACAAACAAACATGCACACTCACAATCACACCTAGGGGCAATTTAGAGTGTCCAATTAACCTACCATGCATGTTTTTGGAATGTGGGAGGAAACCGGAGCACCCGGAGAAAACCCACGCAGGCACGGGGAACATGCAAACTCCACACAGGGAGGCTGGAGCCGGGATCAAACCCACAACCTCGGAACTGTGAGGCGGACGTGCTAACCAGTCGACCACCGTGTCGCCCCACACTGAACTAATGAAATTAAATTGTCTCAAATACCTGTGAACAAACAGTGTCCCTTAACCATCTCAGGGGGCTGCCATTTTGTCACTTCTGTCGATTGAAGATGACATCGATGTTGCTCAGGGCTCAGATAACGACGAATCATGGCTAAGCTTAAAAAAACAGCTTTAGCATCTTTAACCCACATTAGATAAACTCATAGACACAGTAGCTTCAGTCTGTAAGTATATGTGCACAGTAGGTGGTACAGTTTCTGGGCTTCTTGCTGTCATCTTAATATTTTAACGGCTATTTACCTGAATGATTAGTATGAAACAGAACTGTGGCAAGGCTTTCTCAACAAAATCCATCATGAAAATGATCCACGGTTCGATTGATTCTTTTCTATCACTCCCACCGGCTCTCAATTATCTTCTCTTCGGACAATAAAATTGTAACTTCTCTCCGCAGCTCCCATTGTCAACATAATTTCTCTTTAAATGACCTACCGTTGAATAACTCTCACCCCGACGTTCTCTCACCCATGTCAGTTCCTATTATTCTATGTTCACATCGAAGGTGAAACCCAAGATTGGTCACGGGATACTATGAATTAGCTGCTTCATTCTGCTTCAGTCGTCTTCCTCCCAGGAGAGTCTGGCTCTCGAACATATATAATAACCTGGACTGCCAGTCCGCTCTCGTGACTGAAGACAGAGGGGAGCCATCTTTTGTTGCCTTGGTGACTGATAACATGTTTGTTTTTTTGCTGAAAACACTGTTATCAGAACATTTTTAAATGCCAGGAGTCATCAGGTTTTCACAGCAAGTGAAGTTTACAGGCTGGTTTGACCATTCAGAGTACAGTATATGATCTCAGTATTGTGAACCGTGACTGACTGAAGTTAGGTTTACATTTCACTGCCATGTTTTCTTCATGGATGGACAGCGTGATGCAGACGAATCTTTGAGTAGCCCTCAGAGGGGATATAATATAAGAAAAAAATTATAATTTCATTCTTACCGATGAAATTTGCATTTAGAGCTTCTCCCAGGCTTAACTGTACAAGACACACTGTGGCATTTTTGCTGTAGAGAAAAATCAATGTATTTAAGTTCAGCGACCTTAACGAGTGGCAACGTAAGATGCCCGCCGGTGGTTTCACTTCTCCCTACAGCGAGTAAGGTGGCATTAGCAGCCCAGCGCTGTGTCCTAATGTCCACCCTTATCCCCTAACCCAGGGGTGCCCACACTTTTGCAGCATGGGAACTACTCCTAAAAGTCCATTTGATCTACCTATTTTCATCAGCTTGCCTCTGGGCAGCTTTGGCTACATACATATGGTTACCACCACCAGAGTGTGAATGTGCGAGTGCATGAATAATGTTTCCATTGTGAGCACTTTTGAGTGTCCAATGTTCATCCGCGATTTCCGGTTCCAGCGCCGCGCGAGTGGCAGCCCGCTACAGCAGCTCCTGCTCACCGGTGAGCCTTTTCGTGTGTTTTTGTACCTTACTATTACTCTACCTCATACCTTTTTCACATAGTTGATAGTCGTAAACTTGCGTAGTAATGGACACCCAAACTGCGGTCTTCTTGCTGCTGCTGGTGGCTATTTTTTGCGCGATCGTGTCCGGCGACTTGGCTCGGAGCCGCGCCCCCATTGTTTACAGCCGGAATCAGCTGTTAGCACTCCATGCTAACCCTGCGCCGGCTCCTGGGGCGAGACCCAATATCCCCCGTGAGCTGAGGAGGAAGAGACGGGGATCTCGTGCGGGGGTTAAACGCCGGGAAAGGAGGAGACGATACCATCCCGTCATCCCATCCGTTATCATGGGGAATGTTAGATCTCTCCCCAACAAGATGGACGAGCTAGCGGCGCTTACCCGGCATGAGAGGGACTTCCGGGAGGCTAGCCTGATGCTATTCACGGAGTCGTGGCTAACAGCGCTAACGCCGAACGCGGTCGTAGATTTGGACGGCTTCCAAATCATACGCGCGGACAGGACGCTGGAGAGTGGTAAGGAGAAAGGAGGAGGGCTGGCTGTGTTTGTGAACGATAGATGGTGTAATCCTGGGCACATCACGATTAAGGAGCAGCTTTGCAGCAGGGATATTGAGCTGCTAGCTGTTGGCATGAGGCCATTCTACATCCCGCGAGAGTTTAGTCATATGATCGCGGTGACCGTCTACGTCCCACCATCTGCCAGCAGCGACACAGCCTGTGATGTCTTGACTGCAGCAGTGAGCAGGCTACAAACACAGCACCCAAATGCCCTGATACTCATCTCTGGTGACTTCAATCATGCCTCCCCTTCCTCCTCTCTGCCTTCATTCACACAGTATGTCACCTGCCACACCAGAGACAATAAAACACTGGACCTTTTCTATGCCAACACCAAGGAGGCATACACATCACTGCCCCTCCCCCCGCTGGGCAAAGCTGATCACAACCTGGTGGCTCTCCAGTCTGTGTACAAACCTCTGGTCCGCAGGCAGACAGCTGTGACCCGCACGGTTAAGAGATGGTCTGGAGAGGCCGAGGAGGCCTTAAAAGACTACTTCTTTCCACAGAACTGTGTGGGAAGTATTCAGCGATGCTCACGGGGAAGACATTAGTAGTCTAACGGACACTGTTACTGACTATATAAATTTCTGCATGGAGAACACCATACCCACCAGGACAGTAAGGTGTTCCTCCAACAACAAACCCTGGATCACACCAGACATAAAAGCTCTCCTGAAGGAGAAGAGGAGGGCTTTTGCATCAGGCAACAAAGAGGAGCGGAAGACTGTGCAGCGCCAGCTGAGGAGGAGGATCAGAGAGCGGAAAAGGTCCTACAGGAAGAGGATGGAGGCGCAGCTGCTGCAGGATAATGCCAGGGGAGTCTGGAGGGGCATGAAGACCATCTCAGGCCACGGGCATTCCAAGACCCGGACTGGGGGGGACATGCATTGGGCAAATGAGCTGAACCTCTTTTTCAATAGGTTCGATCAGATGCCTGCCCCCACTCAGTCTCTCCTGCTGCAGCCTCCACCTACTCCTCCTGCTGGGTGTGTCACCCCCTCCCCTCTTTTCTCCACAGTCTCCAGCTCCTAGCAATACCAGACAGCCACCACTCCCTCCTGCCCAGCCTTGGCCTTCACAACATCTCAGGTGAAGAACCAGCTGAAGAAGATGAAGGCGAGGAAGGTAGCTGGTCCAGATGGCATCAGCCCCCGGCTCCTAAAATCCTGCGCAGACCAGCTGTGTGGAATTGTCCAGCATGTTCAGCCTGAGCCTAAAGCTGGGCAAAGTCCCCCAGCTGTGGAAAACATCCTGCCTGGTGCCGGTGCCAAAGACCCCCCACCCGAAGGAGCTCAACAGCTGGCGCTGACGTCTCACCTGATGAAGACTCTGGAGGGACTGGTCCTTGTCCACCTGTGCCCCCTGGTGAGCTCCTCAATGGACCCACTCCAGTTCGTATACCAGCCTGGCATCAGTGTGGATGATGCCATCATCTACCTCCTCCACACTTCACTCTCCCACTTGGAGAAGGCGGGGAGCACTGTGACGATCATGTTCTTTGATTTCTCCAGTGCTTTCAACACCATCCAGCCCACCCTATTGGGAGACAAGCTGGAGGGGTCAGGGGTGGCCCAACACCTCACCACATGGATCCAGGACTACCTCACAAACCGGCCACAGTATATGAGAACACACGACTGTGTGTCTGACGTGCTCCTCTGTAGCACGGGAGCCCCGCAGGTAACTGTCTTGGCTCCCTTCCTGTTCACCCTCTACACCTCGGACTTCAACTACAGTACCCCTACCTGTCACCTGCAGAAGTTCTCTGACGACTCTGTGATTGTCGGCCTCATCACAGGCGGAGATGATTGGGAGTACAGAGAACTTACTCAGGGTTTTGTGGACTGGTGCCAGCAGAACCGCCTCCTGATCAATGCGGGGAAATCCAAAGAAATGGTGGTGGATTTCGGTAGTCGCCATTACACTGCACCTGCACCAGTGAACAGATGTTGAGAGAGTCTCAATTTACAAGTACCTGGGCGTTCATCTGAACAATAACTGAGGAAGCGACTGGAGCGACAACACAGGCGCCCTCTATAGGAAGAGGCAGAGCAGACCCTACTCAGGGGACTGAGGTCTTTTGGGGTTCAGGGGACACTCCTCAGGAACATTTATGAATCTGTGGTTGCATCGGTCATTTTCCAGGGAGTGGTCACCTGGGCAGGCGGCGTCTCAGCCCGGGACAAGAAGCGGCTGGACAAACTGGTCAGGAGGGCTGCGCCCTGGATTCTGTGGACTCGTGGGGGACAGGAGGATGATGGCCAAGCTGTCATCAATGCTGGACAACCCGGCCCACCCCTCCAGGGCACCCTAACAGCACTCCACAGCGCCTTCAGTGACAGACTGTTACACCCTCGCTGTGCAAAGGAGAGATTCCGCCGCTCCTTCTTGCCTGCTGCTGTCAGACTCTTTAACAAGAACATTGTGTAGTCTCTACAAACTGGCAGACATTAGTGTTATTGTGCAGTCCTGCACCTGAGCTTATATCGTGCAATACCCAACATTCCCCACTACTGTTAGTCTAGTTTTATTTTAATCCAATGCTGTTCCTTACATTTCACTGCAGCACTGCAGCACTGTCACTTACTTAGAGTATTTTTCCTCTGTACTAAGTACAAGCTAAAATGAGTGTTCCTCATACTTTTTATGTAGATGTATGTTGGTGTGTATATACATGTGTATATACACATAGTTACTGCGTATATTTACATAAATTTAATCCTGAATGTGTCATCTTCCAAACCGCTTATCCTATACAGGGTCGCGGGGAGGTGCTGGAGCCTATCCCATCCGTCAACGGGCGAAGGCAGACTACACCCCAAACTGGTCACCAGCCAGTCACAGGGCACACATAGACACCGCCACTGAGCGGGAATCGATCCCACGCTGCCCGCACACAACTCAGGCGTGTGTACCACTACACTATCAGTGACCCTCTTTGATCCTGAATGTTTGCCATTAATGTTATACATTAATGGCTACATTATGCCGCCGTCCCTGTGTGACCTATATTTTTGCTGCTGTAACACTGAAAATTTCCCCACTGTGGGATCAATAAAGGCCTTCTTATTCTTATCAAAAGCATCATATAAATAAATCAAATGCATTATTGTTGTCAGAGATGGGCATTTCGTCCCAGGAATGGAACGGTCCGTACGACCTGGCCCATTTTGGGGACAGAGGATGGAAAATTAGACGTTTTTAAAAAGGACAGACTCAGCAAGGACGGAAATGAGTTTCCCTCCGTCCCTCTAATCGTCCCTAACCGGATCAAGTACCGACGGGCGCACATTTCACTGACGACTGACAGAAACACACCTAGCCTGTCTTGAATGTGTAATCCACCAATACACTACTTTAGACCGAATGTGAATTATCACGACGTGCCGCTTGTCTTGTTTGTGTTCACCGTGTTTGTATGCGGGAGGGAGTTACTTCACTTTGCTTCAAGCAGACATCAAAAACAAGTTTACACATCGCTAGTAAGTTTGGTGACATGACAGACCACAAGGCTATTGTTGTTCCACACTGTTTTTTTTTAATTTCACCATATGTGTGACTGTGTGTATTTTTGTTTAGTTTTATTTCATTCGGCTGCGTATGATTATTAGGGATGTAACGATTCACTCATGCCCCGATTCGATTCGATTTTCAGTTCCCGATTTTCGATTCGATTCGATTTTTTAAAAATTGCTACCATGCTTGTCTCTGTGCACTAGTGTGGTACTGCAGCCATCCACAAACGCAACACACACTGATGTTTGGCGCAAAAGCATAATTTGATATACACATTCAAAATGTGCTATGCATCTGGAATGAAAAAACGTTTCAAGATATCCCTTTCTAGATGAATTTAAGCAACTTGATTTTTCAATTAATCGCTACATCCCTACTGATTATTCATGAGCATGCGTGACGTACTACGTACATTTTCAGCGCCAACGCGAGGTGGCCAAAAGTTCATTTCAACATACCGTATTTTCCGGACTATAAGTCGCGGATTTTTTCCTATAGTTTGGCTGGGGGTGCGACTTATACTCTGGAGCGACTTATGTGTGAAATTATTAACACATTATTACTGTCATGGCTTGTTAGTGCTGACTTGTATTTTTGATGTGTTGTCTCCCTCTGCAGGCACCTTAGTGCTGAAGCGCTACAGTTTTAGCGCTAAAATGCCTGCAGAGGGAGGCAAAACATCATAAATATAAGTCAGCACTAACAAGCCATGACAATTACTTCTAGATCATTTCACATGTTATTGTAACCCCACATAAAGAAACATGAGATACATCCTAAAAGCTATTAAAATGCATGAATAATTTAAATGGCTAAAGTCTAAAGTCTAGTCTGTTTTGCTAAATAAGTAATTAAAATGGTATGATAAAAAGAATTTGACTGTTAAGACCTTGCTAGTCGAGGAAGCCAGCTTATCCAAACAGCTAAACATTCACAAACAAACGCCACAGACTCTAGGTGTGCAGCGAAGTTGCCTGTTTATATTATGAATCTGCACAAGAAACAGAAAATACTATCAATCTATGCATTACATGCACATGTATTTTCATAGACATGAACAATATGAGCCTATGCTAACGATTAGCGATCACGATTAGCATTAGCGATAGCGATTAGAATGTTCAGTCAACAGCCTACAATCATCCACAATTCAGCTCATATATAAATGTCATTACACACAATTGTCTAAGTTAGTTTCAGACGATGGTTGAACAAGAATGTACCACAAACAGGCAGACATGCTAACGATTAGCGATCGCGATTAGCATTAGCGATAGCGATTAGTATGTTCAGTCAACAACACAGTACAATCATCCACAATTCAGCTCCTATATAAATGTTGCATGCTCATTACTCACAATTGTCTAAGTTACTTGACGATGGTTGAACAAGAATGAACCACAAACAGGCAGTTGCCTGCCTCTGGCTGGGGTATTGCATCATGCAGCCACACACATAAGAAGCTGAGCACAGAGGAGACCGAATACATAAATACTTTTGGAGACTTGCAAACATTCTACATGGTCGGGGATAAATAAAAGACTTATTTAATCGATCTACAACCGTTTTGGTGAGTTTAAAGTTATCTTACAGTAACTTTCTTGTATGCTACATGTGTGAATGTTAGCTAAATGTTACCATCGTAGCTCGGTGGAAATGATGTGTACTAAACGCACAATTTCCTCCAAAAAAGCGACTTATACTCCAGTGTGACTTATATATGTTTTTTTCCCCTTTATTATGCATTTTATGGCTGGTGCGACTTGTACTCCGGAGCGATTTATAGTCCGGAAAATACGGTAGATTCTGAAACCTCTGTCGTGAGCCTCTCACCCACGGCGTCATGCATGGACACCTTTTTTTTTTTTTTTTTTTTTTTTTTTTGGCGGAGTGGACAGACTGGTGAAATTTAAGAACGGAAGGGCTTTAAAATGATGAGGACGTACAGGGACGGAGGAATAAGGATGGAGGGACGATGAAGCAAGGGTGCCCAGGTCGTGGATGGAGGACAAAAGACGGACTGGCAAAATAGGGTTAAGTGCCCATCACTGATTATTGTATTACTTTATTTATTTAAAAATATAATTTGAATTCTTTATAGGTACAATATATATCCTTGTACCTTGCATAACTGCATGAACTCATATCGCACGATAAAACACCCACTTCCCCCTGGTCCGCTTGCTCTACAGCAAGTGATGATGCCCTGCCCCGGAACCCACTGCAAAACGAAAATCTTCGTCTCACTTTGAATGGAAATACTTCGCTTACTTGTGCCCCTAACCATTCTTATACTTTGTAATTACGTTTAGAGTAGACAAAACAAAATGCAAACTACTAGTTTTTCCAGTTGCATGCGCATGCGCGGTGACGCATGCAACAGGCCAAATGTGTGCCCTATATGTCAATCAAGTGAGAAAATTCACAACGTATGATAGGCGGGATTCTACTTATTATTTTTAAACTCATTCATCCGTTGACAGGCAACTACATACAGTATATAGCATAAAATTGGAAACCCGTATCGTGTTGGAGGGGTTTGAATGTCCAAATGAGCTAGGAGCTAAATTGTCTGGGGCTTTCTGCCCCTGGCAGGGTCACCCATGACAAACAGGTCCTAGGTGAGGGACCAGACCAAGGACGGCTCAGAGAGCCCTTATGACGAATAAGAAAAAATGGATGGATTTTTCCCTTGCCCGGGGCCTCCCTCCGGAGCCAGGCCTGGAGGTGGAGCTCAAAGGCCAGCGTCTGGTGGTCGAGCCCGCACCCATATGGCGCCTGGCTAGGCCCAGCCTGAAAGGACAACGTGTGTCCTCCTTCACATCGGGTGGGCGGATGTTGTTTGTGCTTATGCACCAAACAGCAGTTCAGAGTACCCACCCTTTTTGGAGTCCTTGGAAGGAGTGCTCCTTCTGGGGACACCGTCATTTTGCTGTTTGACTTCAATGCTCACGTTGGCAATGACAGGGAGACCTGGACGGGCGTGATTGGGAGGTACCCTGATCAGAGCCCGAGCTGTGTTCTGTTAATCGACTTTTGTGCTCGTCACAGATTGTCCATAAGGAACACCAGGTTCAAACATGAGGGTGTCCATATGTGCACTTGGCACCAGGACACCCTAGACCACAGTTCAATGATCGACTTGTGGTTGTACCATCGGATTTGCGGGCGATTGTTTTGGACACTCAGGTGAAGAGAGGGGCGGAGCTGTCAACTGATTACTACTTGGTGGTGTGTTGGCTCCGATGGTGGGGGAAGATGCCTGTACAACCTGGCAGACCCAAACGTATTGTGAGGGTTTGCTGGGAACGTCTGGCAGAATCCCCTGACAGAAAAAAATTCATTTCACACCTTTGGCAGAATTTCGCCCACGTCCTGGGGGACATTGAGTCGGAGTGGACCATGTTCCATGCCCTCATTTCGGCTGACCAGACCTGTGGCCATAAGGTGGTCGGTGCCTGTCGTGGTGCAGACGCCCTAGTACGGACAGTTCGATCCCTGTACGACCAGTGTCAGAGTTCGATCCACATTGCAGTAAGTCAGATTCATTTCCACTGAGGGTTGGACTACGTCATGGCTGCCCATTGTCACCGATTCTGTTCATAACTTTTATGGACATAATTTCTAGGCGCAGCCGAGGTGTTTATGGCGTCTGGTTTGGTGGTCTCAGTATTACCTCTCTGCTTTTTTCAGATGATGTGGAACTGTTGGCTTCTTCAAGCCGCATTTCCACGCTAACCATCTTGTGTGTTCAGTTTTGTTCCAAAACGTTTACCGAATAAACAGTTACTCAGAAGTTGAATTTTATGTGTTCTTTATCTTCCAAAGTCCAAGATTGATGATACATAATCTTGTGGCTGGTTACATTGCCCACAAGCATGCATGAAACACAAACAGACAAAAGACCAGCAACCACGCCCTTCATCCACTTTACTTATAAGATACATATTTCCTCCTTCTAGGAACTGTTTCTTTTGGATTGTAGACCATACAAGGAGTATGCTGTATTCCGGCCAATGTTCCCTCTAAGATGTGGGTGTGAGCAATTGCACACTGCTCTCACCCTTTCACACGGTGACATTCTCGCATACCACACACACACATTACATTTCTAAAATCATTCCTTCAATTCCACCCCAGTTTAATCTACAAGCGGGACACCACACTATTCCCACTTCCCTTAAAGTTTCATTAGCGCGACCTTAGGGTGCACACTCAGCTGTTCTAATATAGTTTGAAGCATACATTTACACAAACGCACACACGCCACTGACGAGACGCTGCAGATGTCTAAACATGGGCGTAGTTTACGAGCCACTCAAATGAGGCTCTCTCTCGCATTTCAGAGGTCAGGTGACTAGAAATATTTGTGTTTTTTGAAATGGCATGTTTTCCATTAATTATGAGGGGACATTGTGGGGGCATATTGATACAGATTGTATTGAAACTTGATTATGCTTAAAATGACCTGTGTGCTAAAATAAAAATAACAAACTAAGGCTGATTTTATTTGTCACAAATATCAATTCAATGAAATATTCTATTTTGATATAAAGGTTTAATCATATCTGCTATTTTGACATATAGGTGGTTTGTTTGAATTTTTTGAAACGTACCTACATCATGTAACTTGTTATTATCGCAGGTTTTAGACAGGCGTGACACTGGTTTGGCTGCCGTGTGCTGGTGTTGCTCACCGTGGTCCAAGGAATGCTCAGGGAATTTGTGTGAATGCTCAGACACATGCATGCAAATTTGAGGGAACATTGATTTTGGCTGATATCCCATATTAGCTTGCATTTCACAAACCCTACTACACTAGCTAAGCCTCACTTTTCTCACTTTTAAGCATAATCCTGTACTGCTCCCATTTTGGAGGTCAGCATCATTTCTTCCTCATGGACGCTACCACTCCTGTCTGCTGCTCCCGTGAACTTTTTATCCTTTCCTGTCCCAATCCCATGATTGAAGGTAAAGTTGACTCCCAACCCGCGGGAATCCCGCGGCATTGCTGTGACCCGGTGGGTTCCCGAAAAAATGTCAGCCTCTAGTACACACTGGACTGGTCTGTCAATCAAAGGGCACATTTAAACAAACAGCATTCACACTCACATTCACACTTTGGAACAATTTAAAGTCTTCAATTAACCTTGTGTATGTTTATGGATTGTGTGAAGAAAACACAAACAGGAAGGACATGAAAACATGCATGTTCAGAGCTGAGATTCAAACACAGAACCTTACTAATGTAAGGCAGGAGTTCTACCCACTAACCACTAATAGATGAATTAAAAAGGCTGCTAATGAAAAAGATTATATTTTTGAGGTGATCATTTTGAATCCTGCTTTGTTTGGGTAATATCTCTGTAAAGAATGGTACCTGACAGTGGATTCTTTTTGACAGGATAAAGACACTGCCTCACTGTACGAAATGACGACATATGTGGAACCCAATGAGATTGAGTCATCACTGGTGTGTACAGTTATAATAGTAATATGTTTTTGTTGCTGTTTTTTGGTATGCTTAACTTATTGTATGCTTATTGTGTTTCATTTAATTTTTTTGTTTGTGTACCTTAGCCAAAGAATACTGTTCGGGCTGTTTATAGCTACCAGTCTAAGATGCCCGATGAACTCACCTTCAATAAAGGAGCTTTGATACATAATGTGTCAAAGTACAATGATGGATGGTGAGTCTATTTGCACACTTTTGTTTGACATGACCAAGTACAAAAGTACACACAAAAAAAAAATTTAAAAAAAGGAAAGCAAAAATCATTCAGATTCCTCTTTACATTCTAGGTGGAAAGGAGACCATGGTGGTAATGTGCAGCTCTTTTTCCCAGCCAATTATGTTGAGGAAGTGTCCAACAACACCAAACTTGATTTTGGACAACAGGTTTTTTTTATTAATTTTTTTAAGGCATTTCAGGTCATAATTTAACTGGATGTTTGACGGAATAAAGCCTAAAATCTCATATTTGTTTATGACCGAAATTAAAACAGGATTTAGAAGACAATCCCTTGGGTGAACTATGCAAGGGTGTGGTGGATATCTCAAAGTGCAACATACAAAACTGTGAGTATTTTTTTTTCCACTTCTAGCACCATTTCAAGTTCTAACGAATTTTGCTGAAGCTGGAGGTCAAATTCAAATTCATCTTTGATCATTTGTGGAAATGAATTTTTGAAACAGGGACACTAAGGTAAAAAATAATAACATAACATGAAAATGCTTTTTGTCTGTTGAAATTGGAATTTAGTTTATAACAAAAAGATTTGCATACACCTAAAATGGATTCTGTACATAAAAAGTTATGCCACTGTGATTTTTATAGCATTTATAGCCCTTAAACATTGTTTACAGTCTTTTTAAACAATCCGAGCAAGAAGAGCAATGGCTAACACCAAAAATATTGGAAATAACTGTATTATAAAAAGTGGAGTTGATGTTGAACCACTGTAATGACACATCTCCCCAAAAATCCGCACTATAGCAGAATTGCAACAACTGAACTGCAATATAGCACTTGTTTACTGTAGTTAGAGCTCTGAAATCGAAACAATTGGTTAATTTGAGATTCAAAAAATCCTGCTTCTTAAATGTCACAATTTTAAAATGTAAAACAACATTATAAGTCAATATTTAATCAGGAATGCCGTGTCACTGAGTCCTCTCCTCTCTCTTTTCAGTGAAAAACGGTAAAAATGGCAGATTGCATGTTCTTACACTGCAGAACATGGAGCAGGACAGTCTCCATTTTGACTTGGCCGCAGACTCTTTGGAGGAACTTTTTGAATGGTACAAAGTGGCCTGGGGAATCACTCAGAGAGAGATGAGAAAGCAATTCAGTAGGGAACAAGAGGCAAGTGTTTGGTGCATATTTGTTCTGCAGTATCATATTAAAGTTAACTCATCCAAAGAACTGCAAATGGCTCACAAGCCACATGTTGGCCCCCTTTGTATTTGAATACCAATTGATAGAATTGTACAGATTTTTTTATGGACCACTGTGCATTGATGGTTTTATCCCATCACTGAGCATGCAGTATCAGGGAAGTGACATTCTTGTCCAACCTCAGATCAGGCAGCAGGAGGAAGTGGAGAAGAAGGCAGAGGTTGCTAAGGAGATGTCAGACCTGGTTGTCTACTGTCAGCCACGCAGCAAGGACAAGGACCGTTTTGGTAAATGCATGCAGTTATAATAACATATGGAAAAAAGTATGATTAAAGAACAAATCTACTCCAGGCTCATTGTGTAAAATATGCTCCAGTAGCACATTAATGTTCATTCTTTACATATTTCATATTTTAGTTACAGCAGCACAAAATTGCTGGTACCCCTCAAATTTAAATAAAAAAGCTATCCAATGAAAATCAGACATTGATTTTGAATTGTGGTTCAACAGAATTATTTTTTAAAACATGAAATTGGCTTGGAAAAAGATAATGGTGCCCCTATAAAAGATTGAAAATAATTTGACTGTGGAGACATGCTTAATCAAGTTGTGTCCTCTAATTAGCATCACAGGTATCTTCAAACTTGTAAGCAGTCCGTTGGCCTACTTTAAGGGTCACAAGCAGTCACTGTGCTGTGTGGTGACATGGTACGTATCACACTACACATGGACCAGAGGAATCGAAGGAGAGTGTTGTTTAGCGTTCATTAGAAGGAAAATTATAGACAAGCACGTTAAAAGTAAAAGCTGAAAGATGATCTCCAAGCAGCTGTGACTACAGTTGCACATATTCAGATATTTAAGATCCACGGGACAGTTGACAACCTTCTATGGTGTGGTGGCAGGATTATATGAATGGTACCAAAGGAGTCCAGAAAATCTCCAAGGAATTTAAAAGTGAAATGAAAATTCAAGGTACGTCAGTGTCAGATCGCATCCCATCCGTTGTTATTTGAGCCAAAGTCGACTTTAATGAAAGCGAACCAGTGAGGACACCACTGTTGAAAATAAATTATAAAACAAATTTCCAAACTGCATGTTGACAAGCCACAAAGCTTCTGGGAGGATGTCCGATGGACAGACAAAACTGGAAATTTTTGGCAAGACATAGCTCTAACGTTCACAGACTTAAGAAATATAATGAAACATACCTAGAAAAGGAAGCCATCCTTACTATAAAGCATGGAGGAGGCTCTGTGACGTTCTGGAGCTGAAACATGCCGTCTGGAGAACGCACCCTTCAAACCTGAGACAATTGGAGCAGTTTGATCCTGAGGACTGGGCCAATATACCTGCTGAAAGGTGCATAAGTCTCATTGAAAGTTAGACAAATTTTTTGATTGCAGTAAATGACTCAAAAGGTTGTGCACCAAATTTAAGGGTACCTTTTTTTTTGTCCAGGCCTGTTTCATGATTTTTTTAGTAGTGTTGTTTTTTTCTTTTTTTTTTTTTTTTTTTTTTTTTAAATAGTTCTGTTGAATCACATTTCAAAAGCAGTATCTGTTTTTCATTGGTTATTTGTGTGTAAGAATAATGTATAATAATTAGTATGTTATGATGCTTGCTGTCCCACATTTGAATTATGCAGAATAGAAGTTTGATGACTGGCCTTAGCTTTGTTGTAGTGTAGACGTTAGCCTCGTTCTAATCTAGCCTTGTAGGAATAGATGTTCCTCCTGAGCCTTGTTCTTATCTAGGCCCAGCTTGCTTTGCGTGCCTTATTGCTTTCAGACATGCATAATGATGACTCACACACACACGCACACACATAGACATACCAAACTCAAAATGTCCCAACTGCTTTCGCTCCCCTTTCCCTTAGAGTTGGGGCACCTTTGTAATCAGGGACTCCTAAGAAAATAAAAGCGAGAAGGCGGAGGTGCTTATCAGAGGGTTGCTAGGAACTGTTGCGGTAGTTCCCTTCGCTCTCCTTGCGCAAGCAAAATGACAATATTGTGTTGAGTCTCTTCTCTCCTCATTTTGTGCGTTGTTTACTAATGTCTCACTTGGTGTGAACCTGACAGTTTGCTAAATTTGCATTTATATTTTTGTGTTATTATTATTAATATTGGTATAGGTATTATTTTTTGGTTCGGTTCTTTATTGTCCTTTCATTAACAGAGTGGTACTAAGAATTTTGTTCATGTGTGGACTGCAGCTCACAGACAACAGAGCTTGTCAATTGAAATTTATTCTTTTATGACACTCATATACAGTGCGAACCTGATAAACCTCTTTCTGTCTTTGCAGACTGCTACAACTGCAAAGAGGTCCGTTCTTTTGTCGAGAACAAAACACCAGGAAAGAGCCTTTCCATGGATTTCCTGCAGTACAATCACAAGGCATTGAGTCGGGTTTACCCAAAAGGACAGCGTGTGGAGTCCTCCAACTATGACCCCTACCCTCTATGGGCAGTTGGTTGTCACATGGTGGCTCTTAACTTCCAGACAGCAGGTAATTATCTGGGTTGAGCCGCAAACGGGCTACGATTCAGGGCTGTGGTTACCAACCTTTTCAAAATCAAGATATGCGCTCATGTCAGGTGAAAAGCATCGATTAACCATCCCTTTTAGAAACTTGTGGGCATGAACACCTTCATAAGCTTTCAAGATGGCACCAGTGTCTGTGGTCTATCGTTAATTGCTTTTGACTTTTTAATAGTTTGTATTAGGGATGTCACGATATCCAAATGTCACGATACGATAATTTCACGACATGAACCTCACGATACGATTATCACGATATCGTGGGGTGGTTGCCAGTCAATTGCAGGGCACACAGAGACAAACAATCACACACACTCACAATCACACTTAGGGGCAATGTAGATTGTCCAATCAACTTACCATGCATGTTTTTGGAATGTGGGAGGAAACCAGAGTACCCGGAGAAAACCCACGCAGGCACGGGGAACATGCAAACTCCTCACAGGGAGGCTGGATCCGGGATCGAACCCACAACCTCGGAACTGTGAGGCGGACGTGCTAACCAGTCGACCACCGTGCCGCCCAGATTCAGTAGCTTCACTTTTAATTAAAACGATAAAAACAAAGAGGGTACCCCCATGGAGAAACAATATCACCAAAACATCAAAAGGAAAATGCAGCAGTGCAGAGAGGAGATGGAGAAAAAAGAAACTTTCAGTGCACTATGAAATATTATGTGAACAACTAAAATCCTCCAATAAAACAGTCAAATGGACAAGAACTTTTTATTTCTCAAACCCCATTACAGTTAATGAAAAACAAGATTTATTTTCTCCAAATTTGAACTCTAAATTAAATCTGATTTTAACAAGTCACCACAGAGACCAACAGACACTACCTGTGAGGACTGTGAGTGCAGACCACTTAAGAAGTAAAATCGATGACATAAGACCCAGTCTTTTAGCCCGTCAAAACGCAAGTTTGAATAAACTTGAACAGTCATTATTACCTGAGGAAACACTGGAAGGTTTTGCCTTGGTAAGACAAGGACACGTGGTCAAGTTTTCTCCCAGGTAAATCCAACAACCTGCCTTTTGGATCCAGTTCCCACATTTCTTTTAAAGACACTTTATGGATTCTTCGAGGAACAAATTTTAAATATAGTCAATTGCTCTCTTCAGACAGGTGTTTTCCCCACCGCCTTTAAAACGACGGTAGTGAAGCCCCTTCTGAAGAAGAGCAATTCTGACCCCGGTGTTTTTGATAATTACAGACCTGTATCCAATTTACCATTTTTAAGTAAGATTTTAGAAAAAAAAAATGCTCCAGTTAAATCATTTTTTAAATCCAAATAATATTTTAGAGAAATATCAATCTGGTTTTAGGATGAACCACAGTACAGAGACAGCTCTTTTAAGTATTTTAAATTATATCAGGTGCATTGCAGATGTGAAAAGAGTCTCTATGCTTCTGGATCTAAGTGCTGTTTTTGATACAGTAGATCACCAAATGTTATTAAATCGACTTAAAAACCTAGTGAGCATCTCTGGTACTGTTTTTAACTGATTTCATTCCTATCTCACAGACCGATGTATGTATGGATACTTGTTCTGCTAACACCCATGAAATTAAATGTGGGGTTCCCCAAGGTTAAATTTTAGGCCCCATACTTTTTAATCTTTATATGCTATCGATCGATCGATTGATTGATATTGTTTCTTTCACTTGCCGTCCAAAGTGCCAACTCCCTGCTGGCCTACGATCACCGGACATTACTAAAACTTTGGCTGTCGATTGATAATCAAGGGCAATCTAATATCAGTAATTATCTTATAAATCTTTGGAAATGCAGCAGGCAGCAGATGACAATCAAGTCTGACACATTCTCCCGAGGTTTTCCTTCTGCGTTCTGTTCTGCTCCTGGCTTGTCAGCATCCTTGCTTTCTCTGAATCCTGACGCTTGCTGCTTGACACCTGTCCCTGGCTGAGATTAGATGATGCAGTCCTGTCACCCAGGCATCTGCATTGTTGCGGAGCCAACCTCCAGAACCTGCGGCTGTTGAAAAAAGCTAAATTAGTGGTTAATCCAGGATCCTGTCTGGATAGTCCTGGTTATTTAGCAAATGTCTTCACCTTTCTGAGTTTGTATTTTCCTCTCGGTGACAGAGACCTGGGTGTACGCCAGTGCGTTCACTGTCGTCTTTTACTGTGTTCTTATATAAGTGGGCTTCTCTGAACCCTGATTAAGTCCTATTGAACATACGTGGAGGGAGATGGAAAAACCCACCTAGGAGAATGCACCATTCAAACCTGAGACTGCTGGAACAGTTTGCTCAATGCTACTTACAGACCAAATGTGAAATATCACGAGGCTTGTCTCACGTGTGTTTGTTGGCGGCGGGGTTGGCTACACCAGGGTTGCTCCAGGGCTCCTCTTCCTGTGACAGAATTTTTTTGTTGTTTTTAAAGCTTGAACATCGCTACTCAATTTGGTGACCTGTAGTTGTGTTGGCCGCTATACGCTATCTTTGTTGAAAATTCAACAGCTGTAAACAATTGAGTCCACTCACAAGATACTCCAAACTTCCTTGCTCCAAATTCTCCAAGCCTTCTCCTTTTTTGTCTCGGTCCCAGCTGGTAAAGGAAGCTGGCTATGTTACCTCTCGGTCCCACAAACCGCAATGATATTGAATGGTAAATGGGCTTCACACACCTCATTTTACTTACTGATGACACAGCATCAGGAGCAACTGGGCGGGTGGATTCAGTATCTCAACTACTTCGACAAGGTCACATTGGCTGGAGATCGAACCCACAATACAATACAATACAACACAATTTTATTTATATAGTGTATTTCATGAATGAATGAATGAATGGTTTATTTCGGTTGTACGCATAATACAGAAAAGAAAAATACACAAATCATTTCAAATATCAATTGAAAACCAAAAAAAGCAATAGGCTGAAGCACCAGGCTTTTTATTGCCTATCCTATACTGTCCCATGAATCACCTAGAATTTCAACAGAACAAAATAAATAAATACTATACACTCACATTTTAATCTCTAATTTTACATTTTATCAATGGCCCTATACACATCAATTATTTTACATTTTAATTTTTTAGAGCAGCTAGAGCTGTAACAAAGCACTTTACAAACAGTAGACAATAAATAAAGACAATAAAAGGGCGTAATACACAAGTATTAATAAATGTAGATATAAATAATATATAAAATATAAATGAAAAATATATAAACAAATAAAGCCAATAAATTAATGATAAATACATAAAACACAATTGTAACTGAATACCATATTTTCTGGACTATAAGACACACCTTTATATAACTATTAAAAAAATGATAATGAAAAAAACATATATAAGATGCACCTTTATATAAACCGCATCTCTCTATGTTGAAAAATTAGATATTTACTACATTTACAGCACAATTTTGAACTGTAAATGTACATGTATGTACCTGAACAGATGCTTTCCTAACAGTGTCTTTTAACACGGCAGCAACTTTGCTGATTAAAACAGAACAGAACCAAAAGAAAATAAACAGTTTTATCTTCATTTCACTGCCCACTGCCACTCTAGTTTGTCAGTTAACGTCCACTTTTTATTGCTCCACTTCCACATACCACCTAATCCATAACCTAGTGCATAGTACCGTCGCCTGGTGAACTCCTCCACCTGCAGTCACATCCTGTTAATGGCAATTGTATTGTATTGCATATGTGTGTGTTTTTCTTAACTTTATTAGGCTGTGTGTCTGCTTTTTGCTGCGCCTGCGTGTGACGTAGTAACCACATTTTCAACGCAGATTGGCTGTCACCGCACTTTATCCTATCAACTAAATGGCCGAAGGAACATTAATGACTGACGGTCTAGCCGGCTTGAAATAATGACTGACTGATGATAACGGCTCTGGCGAAGGGCGAATGAAGGATCGGTGAAATTTACTGACGCTTCCACCACTGCTGTTACGGTCCTACATACCTGTCAGGTTGTTCGCTTTCGGCGTAATTTGTACAGGTGGAAACACCTTTTCAAACATACATTGCGAATCATGTCATGTCATGTCATCTTCCAAACCGCTTATCCTATACAGGGTCGCGGGGAGTTGCTGGAGCCTATCCCAGCCGTCAATGGGCGAAGGCAGACTACACCCCGAACTGGTCGCCAGCCAGTCGCAGGGCACACATAGACACTGTCACTGAGCGGGAATCGATCCCACGCTGCCCGCACACAACTCAGGCGTGTGTACCACTACACTATCAGCGGACTACATTGCGAATCATTACGGCCAATGTCAATTTTATCATGTTTCCTTTTTTTTTTTTTTTTTAATCCCAACATTTTTTTTTAATGGCGTTGTACTTCCCTGCTACCGCCATTTGCAAACTTTCGTCCACTCGCTCCCATGAGATTCTCATTCTCATGCCTTGCGATATTCTCGTGTGACCTATATTGTCTGCTAAAGCTGATTTTCGATCACGTGACAGAAGTTATTCAAAACTAATGTGTAATGTGTAAGATTATTAGGGTTGGGTATCGTTTGAATTTGGACGATTCCTGTTCTGATTCCGGTTCTTTGATTAAATCCCAGTTCCTAACAATTCTCAATTCCAAACAAAAAAAAGCAGTTATTTTTGGACAATTCACATGAACTTCCTTGTTCTTTATTTTAATTTAAAAAAAATGTGTATGTGTTTTTTTTGTTAAGAATCGGAATCGAGAATCGTTAGGAACCGGAATCGAATCAAAGAACCGGAATCGTCCAAATTGAAACGATGCCCAACCCTAGTTCTATGGCTAGGTGACGGCCGAATGGGCCAGCTGGGCCGGCCCGGGCAGGATCACCCATCCCGTGAAGGGCGACTGCTGCCACCGCGGTGTCCCAGCAGCTGTGGAGATCCATGGGAGGGGCCCGGCGCACCCCCAGAGATGCCGCCGCCGCGGCCCACGCTGGTACGAAGCTAGCGGAGGGGCTGACCAAAAGGAGCATGGCAGCTCGAGTGGGGGCGAGTTACCATGTTATTGCAACACAACTTCGGCATCAGAAGCCTGGGGCTGCGCGCCATACGCAAACATTTATTTATTTAATTTTTTTTTTAATTGGTCGTACTTCATTCGTGCTTCTTCTTCACGGCTAATTAGGAATCAAAATTTAGCACCGACATTCTGATATCTGAATGGTTCCGGAAAAAACAGAATTATGGTCCCAGTTCCACTCGATTTACGGTTCTCGGTGCCCAAACCTAAAGATTATATACAGATATGTACGGACAAAAAGTAACTTTCGTAAGATTCGGTACACCCAGGGGTTGACAGGTATGGTCCTAAAATAGCGGTGACAAACTGTAATTTAGCAATGATGGATGGAAGTGCGGTGAAAAAAACATCGGAGTGATAGACTGACGATGACGGACTGGGTGGGCTTAAAATAATGGCGGACTGATGATGATGGATGTGTGGCCCGGCTGCTGGTTAATGACGAATGACAGACAGGCAAAATTTACTGCCTTGCCCATTTCTGGTCATTTTATTTAAACGAAGTAAAGCCACACTTTTGTTCGGTGCATTCAAGCCACACACACACATGTGCACACTTCTTCTGCAATGATTCGACAACTTCTTCCTCGGCATGGCAGGCAAGCAGTCAGTGAACTAGACGCTCAAGAGCGATTCCTGTGCGCTCAAAACGCGCTTTTGTGCTCACAATGTCCTCTTATATGCTTGCAATTGTTGCACAAATATAACGCCGCACCTTAGCCTCTGCCGACAGCATGTACAATGCCGGGCTTGTGATTTGCTTCTTGATTTTTTTTTATTGATATTGATTATGTGTCTCTCACGATACATATTGATATTGAATTATTGCCCAGCCCTAGTTACAACAAAGAATGTACCAGACACAAGTTTCTAATTATGTCAGCGATCGTTGTGGGTTTTTCTTTCTTTAACAGAAGGGCATCATGTTTCTCAAACCTTATTGTCGTAAAAAAAAACAACAGCATAATACAAATCAATTTATGATTGAATAATTATTCCATAATTATGTTCCACCAGATAAATACACCCAGCTGAACCATACCCTCTTCAGTATGAATGGACATACTGGTTACATTCTACAGCCAGAGCTCATGCGCTCTGATAGCTATGACCCTCACCAGGAGAAGAAAGACGTCAAGTACAACATTGTGATTAGGGTATGTTGGATCACACTTCTACTGTAAATACATCCATTCAAAAGAATTATATGCTCATGGAAACACATTTATTTCTATCCATCCATCAAGTCACTTATCCTGGTATGAGTTGTGGGGACAACAGTAGAAGTCGGGATGCCCAAACTTTCCTGTCAGTGTATTTTTATTATACCCATTACAGTCCCTTCAGGGGAAATTAAATTCACACACCGATGTGTGTTTGGTGTTGCACATCACAAATAACCAGATCACACACACACACACACAAATATATATGCACACACACACATACAGGGGTGCACATAACTGGTACGCAGGTATGCATGCGCAACAGAAATCACTGATGCGTCACGTCATGTGCGTCACGACTCGGGTTGGGCACTGAGAACCGGGAATTGAGTGGAGTCGGGTCCGTCATTCCGGTTCTCACGGAACCGTTCAGATTTTAGAATGTCGGTGCTAAGTTTCGATTCTTAGTTCCCGCGCAGAAGAGCTATGAATGAAGTGCGACCGATAAAAAAATAAATAAAAAAAGTCTCTGCGAAGCTGCGTTGCAATAGCACAGAAGATCACCCCCATTCGAGCTGCTGTGGTACTTCGGTCAGCCCCTCCGCTAGCCTCATACCGGCCAGCAAGGCGGCGGCGACTTTGGGCGTGCAGCCCTTCCCACGGATTTCCACAGCGGTGGCAGCAGTCGCCCTTCGCGGGGTTGGTGATCCTGCCCGGACCGGCCCGGCTCTCTCATTTGGCCGATGCCTATAGCCATAGAAGTGACACGATGCAGCTTACGACCCAAAAGTCAGAATCGGCTAAGTACGTCTAATGGCAACACTGAGCCAACAAGTTCAACACAAATGGTACATATCCAGCTAATATTTAACTTATAGCATACGCATCTTATAGCATACGCAGCTGCAGCATATACATAAATACTGTACATACAGATACATATAGATCCTATGGTTACATAGACTGCTTAGATTAGATAGACTTTCTTTGCTTGGCCTTAAAATGCAGCGTTGTGTTTGTCAAATATACTTTCTTTCGAAAGCATGACACGGTTAGCCAATTATTTGGTGTTCAGTAGCATGCATTCAGTAACAGCTACATTATTGTTTTGTCTTGAACTCAAAAATAAAACTCTTGTGAAAAATAATACTAAATAATAATACAAAAAAATATTAAAATAAATATACTGGTTAAAAACAGCCCTTTGAGTAATCCATGGTAAAGTTCACAAATAGTAACAAGTTAATGAAATTGAAGAACAGAGGAGTTCATTTGTCCAAAAATAACTCCTTTTTTTTGGGTGTTGTTAAGAATCAGAATCGACAATCGTTAGGAACCGGAATCGGAACCGGAATCGAAATCGTCCAAATTCAAACGATGCCCAACCCTAGTCACGACGCGCCTTTGCGTACCTGTACACAGTGGTGCAACAGATCATGTTTAATCCATGATCGGTACGGATCAAGCATCACGGTTCGGGCCGGGCACGATCCGCAGAATGGTTGGTGAAAAAAAACCATGTGCCTTCACATTTAGTCAACATGATTGTTCTGCATTCACTGTAATAGCAGCAGAGAAAGTTGAAAACCCTCATGGCTCACATAAGTCACATATGGGAGCGCTTTGCAAACATACTCAACGAACACACCACCTCCGCTAAGGCTAACTTCAAAATAAAGCTTAACAGATAATACACTGCGTCATTGATGCCAGTGCAATAGCCTTAGTAAAGTTTTACTTTGAAGTCCACATGCGTGGTGGCGTAACAGTTAACTTGACTTCCGTTTTCGACGTCTCAGCTTGCCACCTACATCAACACAACGCCATCCCGAACTCATATTTAGTCGCTAATTTAGGATGCTAACAAACCGCTAGTTAATTACGCTGTCAATTGTATCATAATATGGCACGAGTCTCTGGTGTTAGTGGCTAGCAGCTGTTATCATTAGCAACAAGTGCCTGGCTGGTAGTTGTTCCTTGGCTTACATTTTTTTAAACTTCTTTTTCAATATTATGGACTTAGATTATTTTGTAATGCGCTGTCCATGTGTAAAGCAAGGTGCCTTAAATTGCACTTCAAAGTCTTTTTCATTTTGAAAATAAATAAATAAATAAAACCATGTCTTCATTTATTTTATAAAAACACTTGCTCATTAAATAATTTAAAGGAAACATTCAGATCAAAATGTCTGGCAGGACATCTTGTTATTTTATACACTGTACCACGTATACAATGAGAATGTATCCTGCCTTGTATTGCATTCTTAAATCCTTAACGACCATATCAGACTTTTTTTTTGTTTGTTCTTTTTAATGGGCAAAAGCTTTTTATAAAATTAATGAAGTCAAAGTTCTAATTATTTTTTATTTATTTTATCTTTTTGCTGATCCGAAAAACAATCTGATCCTCAACTCAAAATCTGTGACCGATCTGAACTGTGACTTATGTGGTCCATTGAACCACTAGTGAGTACCGAAGTCAATTTCGTATATGTGTGTGTGTGTGTGTGTGTGTGTGTGTGTGTGTGTGTATATATATATATATATATATATATATATATATATATATATATATATATATATGCTTAATCCATCTTTGCAAAATGGGCGTCCGTCAATCAGACGGAATGCCCACCTTTAGTTCGACATTGTTGTGTCTTTATTCCGTAAGGCGCAAAACCATGTGTTTTACCATCCTATTTTTTTCACCAATTGTGGAAATAATCAATTAATTCAGATTAATGATCCTCTGAGTTGCTCTGATAA
This sequence comes from Filicampus tigris, assembly GCF_054856515.1. Taxonomy (NCBI): domain Eukaryota; kingdom Metazoa; phylum Chordata; class Actinopteri; order Syngnathiformes; family Syngnathidae; genus Filicampus; species Filicampus tigris. The sequence goes on from NC_141220.1 coordinate 1,637,544, forward strand.
TGTTCGCCACTTCACACCAACAAGTGATGCTGACTGGGTTACCAGGTTGGCGTGACTGAAACAAAAACCCTCTTTTTCTTTCTTTTTTGCTTTGTTTCCAAAAAATGCAAACTGTGTATGCAGATTTCAAACTATAAACAAGATGTCACATAGTTCAAGTCTAGGTCAAGTCCATTTGCTCGGATAGTTTGTTGACTCACGTTCAAAATGAATTTGAACGTGATTGTTTAATTCTGAATACTCCCACAGTTATAAAAAGGTGCGCACACTTTTACAACGACATTATCGCTGTTATTTTTTTTAATACTTAAATTATATGTTACTTTTTCATAAGCTCTTGTTGAAGAAAAGCATTGATGTTTTTGTCAGCTATGGGCATGTGAAGCCCTTTGAGACTGTGAATAAAAAAAAATAAAACATGTTTTTGTTTTGTCTTTATTAGGTGATTGCTGCCAGACACCTGCCGAAGCTTGGACGCTCAATTTCTAGTCCTTTTGTGGAGATTGAACTATGTGGTCACACTGAAGCCAAGTCCAAGACCAGTGTCTATCGTAGGCAAAGATAATTTCAACGTCTTCGTAACAACACATGTGACACAAGGCGAGTTCAAAAATACAGTGTGTCTGTCTTTCTGCTGGTTGTAGGGGATAACGGTCTGAACCCGGTGTGGAAAGCTACAACACAGCCTGTGTGCTTCAAAGTCTATGAGCCTGAGCTCACCTTCCTACGATTTGTGGTCAATGAAGAGGACATGTTTTCAGATCCAAACTTCCTCGCTCAGGCCACCTTTCCTGTCAAAGGTATCTGTTCAGGTGAGAATAAGATGCATATTTGCTCGTCACATAAATCACAATTTTCTAGGTTATTATATCACATGACTTAATTCTCTTAAACGCTTTGAAAACAGTCCACATTCCACACAGACAAACTATTTCATTACGAGTGCGTGTGTGGATATATGTGGCAACCAATTCAGCGTGTCCCCCGCCTACTGCCCGAAGTCAGCTGGGATAGTCTCTAGCACACCCGTGACCCTTGTGAGGATAAGCGGTTTGGATAATGCATGGATATATATATATAAATGTTTTTTATTGAACAGACTGCAAGAAAATTAGACTCAAGTATATATTAGGGCTGGGGAAAAAAACATTGTATCACGAAGTATAACAATACTTTTTTATGCCAATACAAGTATCGATCCGTTGATGAAGTATCGCTATACAGTACTTATAATACCTTATATTATGTTATGTTTTGCACATTATACATACAACATACTTCTGGAACATTTGAGGTCCTTAAATGGATCAGAGAGCCGACATGGGTCTATTTTTCAATGACAAGCTCAATTTAAGTATTTTTTTATCAGAAAAATATTAGCTTGTATTTTAACTTTTATCAATTTGTTTTGGAGAAATCAGTACAAAACTAACGTGTTCAGGAACGCCTACAATTAATGAGCAATTTGACCACACCCCCGCCCCTCTCCCCATGCCCTGTGTGACGACATGGTAGGGACCGATTACATTTTGTCATTCAAAGTCATTGTAAATAACATCGCGAATATTGTCAAAATAATGGGGATCAATCAGCCCCAATATATGTGGACATCTCTACTTAGGCCCACTTCAACCTCTGAAAACATCACAAAACGATTACCCTTTCCATGTCTGACCAAAAAGAGCAGGAAATGAGCAGCCTACATGCAGCTGAGGTGCACTTGTCACATACCTCGTTTCATGTCATAAAGTCACCAAGATACTCAAACATATTGAAGAAGCTTTTTCGTTAGCTGAATTGCTAATAGGTTGTTATAGATTACATTTAAAGTGTTAGCTTGATTTACTCCGAGGTTCACCGCTACGCTGCCTATCCGAAAATGAGGTGCATTAAATGGCCATAATTGGCTGAAGGGACGGCCTCGCTGGAACTCCGGTGATCTTAAATCTTTCCAAGTCTGACTTTGACATTTCGACAAGCCGACCTCCGGGGCTTGTATTTATCCAAAATACACACACACTTTTATCAGTGTATGCCCCTTAATCTCTGGCTGGACAGAATTACAGCGTTCGCCGCAACGAGACCTCCTCTGTAGCAAACACGTCGCTCCTCACTGGCTGATTGGTGGCCGCGTGTAGCTAACTCCTACTCAAGCGCGCAGCTCGTCTGAGACGCGAACCCTCATATATGGACAGTATGAAATAGATCTCCTTCTGCTAACTTTGACTGTTAGCAATCGAAAACCAATTCTGCCTCGACTAGCCGCGGGAGCTAGCGGGAGCCACAGCCATGGCTGCTTGGCTGCTATGAGAAAAAAAACAAAGCGTTTGCATCGCTAAATGTCCGAAAACTACGATCAATTGTCGCTAAAATTCATATGCACATTTCTGGTATGGTCCACTCTAACCGGTAATTATGAAAAAAAAGATGATCAGCACAATATGTTTCATTTTGTGGAGGTGTTTTTTCCTCATAGGAGCTCACATTTTATGTTTATAAAAACTAAATATTGTGCCACCCGCTTTTACATTTTCACAGTTTGAAATGGACAAGAGTAGGAATGTGCAAATGAGTTTTAGTGGCAATTAATCACTTTCAGACACTAGGTGACAACAGAACGTGACAAACCAAAGCAAGGAACAACACGGATCAAGCCTCCTTGCGATGACGTTGACAGCCTGAGATGGAGAAAAAAAAACACGCCTCAAAAGTGGGCGGGCCAATTTGCTGCTTTAGTCATCACAAAAAAGTACATAAATCACTACAGATTCTTTTAGGGGGGTGAATTTTAGACATAATTTTCATACAGACCTATTATATAAGTGTTGATGTTCAGCCCAATCAAGTGTCCCTTTAAGTCAGTTCTCAAGGCCGGTTGGCTGACTCCACTCGACTGGGACCACGTGGGTCAATTAAATATGCAGGGCGGAAACTCGGGGAGGGAGGGACGATGCCCAGCTCTGTACATATGTATATGTATATGTATATATAAAGCTTTAAATCAATTAATCGTGCAGCAGACAGTCCACATGTAGTTATTGTGTTTGTTTAAAAAGATTACGTGTGTTTTTGAAAGCTATTTTTGAAAAATACGACCCTCATGAGCATTAACAGTTCAGATAAAGGATGAATGTATGACATTTGCTTGGTTTGTATGGGAGATTGAGACACTCAGTGTTTTCAATTAATTTCACCACCATCTTTCGAACAGCTGACTGTACCCAAATCTGTTAAACTGTTTTCAAAAAAAAAACAAAAAAAACTGGCTTGTGAAGTTGGTAGTGTACATGTGTTAATCCGAAAGTTGTACTAGATTGGAATGTCTTCTTTTTTTTTAGGTTACCGCTCTGTGCCGCTAAAGAATGGCTACAATGAAAACTTAGAATTAGCCTCTCTGTTGGTTGACATAAAAGTACTACAGCCAGAAGTGAGTACACAAATCTACTTTACATACAGTTGTGTACAGCTGTGTTTTCTCAATGGATGTCTTTAGCCTGTCATGTATTTCTCTCAGAGCACAGAAGAAGAGCTGTATTCCTCCTCCAGTCAACTGAGGAAAAAACAAGCAGAATTCAACTCAGAAGGATTCCTGTACAATACACACACAAACATTAAGCTCTCCTCTACCCCATGCCAACCTCCTACATCAAATCAGTTTGTTAGAGAATGCAGCACAAATGAGCACAGGTAAGACTTCTTATCAAAGAAAAAGCTACAGTGCAATGAAAAAGTATTGGCCCCCTTCCTATTTCTTTTTTTTCCCCTCGCATATTCATCACACTTAACCCATTAAGGCCTAAAGAGCCTGGCTCAACATCGCCCCAAAACCTGTCGGCAATTATAGATTCACCCTCTTAAACCTGAGGTTCTCCCAGAAATTCAAAACCTACAAACTAATTGATGTCTCATCCGCTGTTGCAGATAGAAAGATAATTCCAAAAGCATTTGAGAGCTTAGACATGTGGCTTTCACACGATTATAAAAGCACGTAAGAGGAGGTCCTGAGCACAACAACGTGTTTTGAGTGCAGCCGAGTCGCCGAGTGCTCGTCTGCCGAGTGCTCGTCTGCCGAGTGCTCGTCTGCCGAGTGCTCGTCTGCCGAGTGCTCGTCTGCCGAGTGCCCACATGAAGAACCTGCTTGAACCAATGAAAAAGTGTGCTCACGCACGTTCGCGTGGCATACGTATGCCGAACGAAGGTGTGGCTTAAATTTGTTCAAATAAATGACCAGTTGCCTTACGGCAAGTCTTGCAATAAGATTATATTGTGCAAACTAACTCGATTAAACACCTCCGGATGAGTAGCTGCTGTAGACGTAAAGGACTTCCTTGTCTTTGATGTGCTAGCTTGGATGTTAGCCAGCTCCAACACTCAACATCACCATGAAGTCACAATCAGGTAAAATAAACTATGGCAATAATGAGCCTGCTAACAAGTTAAAGTAGACCTAAGAAAGTTGACAAACTGTAATGCATACACTTTCAGAGAGTATTAGTTCACTACACTTACACTGTATCAACAGCAAATGAATGTTAATGTAACTGTTAGGGATGTCACAATATCCAAATGTAACGATATGGTAATATCACAATATGAACCTCACGACACGATAATTATCCCGATATTGTAGAGCGGTTGACGATATACAGTATATAAAGGTATATAAAAGCTCACGATATTATAACAAAAAAGAGCTTATATTAAAAAAAAACACACAATATTCTGTTTTTGTACATAATAACAGCATTCACAAAGAAATAGGCTTGACCAGCCATGCATCAAATTAAACTGCACTTCGCTACCAGAGGGTACTGTAACTGCTAGAATGGAAAATAACTTGTGCTTTTCAACAGTTTTTCTGCTATTAATATCGTGATATTATGATGACAATATATTGTGGCAATTTTAATATCACGATATTGCCGATATTGTGACAAACCTAGTAACTGTATCAACGATAGCATATACAGTAGTGTCTTCCACAAATAGCATTTATAGCACTGCTTGAGCCAGGAGCATAGATAAAACAACTTTGCACATTACAATGTACACAAAATCATTGTTAATTCCTTGTTTTACTACCAGACATTTTGAAAGATCTTTTTGCTCTGGCTAGTTTTATTTATTTTAGTTTACCTGTAACCCATTTGAGATTTTTTCTTATTTTGATTCGGAAAAAAAAAAAAAAAATGAATATATATCGATATCGAGTGGTATGAGGTACTTATATCGTGTTACACTCTTCAGCCATAGTGTCAAGCCCTAGTCGTAATATTCAAATCTGGTGATTAAACTTACGATTGTATCAAAAACAGTATAAATATTTTTTTACAGCAATGTATATGGTTAACAGATTGTCATCATCATCTCTCTTCTGTCTTTAAATCACAATTTTTTTTTTATCTCCTAGAGCAAAACAAAAGAAGCTAAAAAGCAGTACATTCCATTCCTGAGGAGGCAGCAACCCTCACATCCTTCCTGATGCATGTCTTATGGAGAAACACTGACAATGAAATGAAGTGAAATGTTTGAGTTCCAAGAAATCTCAATAAAAAAAAATGGTTGCCTCTTGTCTTTACTTTCAAAAGTCTACCAATTTAGACACACTGTAACTGGTGTTTATTTTTCTAAATGTAATTTCCGGTATGAACTAGGTGTTAGGTTCTCTTTCCTTCCTTCTTACTTTATTTTTGTTTTATCTTTAGATTGTGCCATTGATATGTAAAGCCATAAAAAAATGCTTGTTGTTCAAAGCTACTGAAAGAAGCTGGTAAATTTGTTGTCATTCTTGCTTGTGTGTGTGCATTTTGGCCGAAGCATGTCAGGGACAAGAGACTGGGGATTTGATTGCATAATGTTGCCTGAAATGTGTCGACAAATATGTAGACACAGTTTCACTGAGTTATTCAACCGCATTTGTTTGTGAATTGGACAACCATTTAATATACTGTACAGTAAACCTCTGTCTATTTGTGATTCACTCTTCATAAATTCACCTAGTTGTATTTTTTCTACAGAACCTATTCTCGGCTATTCGCTGAAAATGTACCTATTTTGGAACTCTTTCTGTAATGACTTAAAATGCCACAAGATGGTGCCAAAGCCCTGCTTAATATGAAAGTAACAAATTGTGTCTTAGTAGTATGCTGAAGTGATACTGTACATCTCAATTGAGAACACTTAGATATTTACATTTTTGGAAGGAGCTACATTTAGCCTGGACTGTTGCGGAAGTTACCAAGCGTCTGCTACATATGTATGTTTTTGCTCTGCTGAGTGGCCATTAAAAACCTCGAGATATTAAAGAGTGGAGGTCTCATTATTGCTCTTTTTACAGATTGCAAAGGCGATATTCATGTGCACCTGCGGCACAGTTATTATTTTTTTCTAAAATCAAATCTGTAAGCCATTTATTTTGAACGGTTTGTTTAAACATGGGTTGTAAATGATAATCATTTTAAAGTTGGGGTATCCTTTACTAATGTTTTTTCACCATTCACTGCAGTGCTGCAGGACTCCAGAGACAACTGATGTATCTCAGCAGGCCAAGCAGAATGCAGCAATGGTGGTCACTGAAGTTAAAATGTGGGAGTGGATGAAGTTTTTGGTGAGGTCAAGGACAATGACTTCTTCCAGGGCATTTCCGTCTAACATCTGTCATCTTTGGAGGGGATTCAGTGGAATTTCAACACTGTGCGCCATCAACGTCCCGCAACGGGGGGGAGAGCACTTTGCCTGATCTCCCTTGGAGTTAGTCTCTGAATATTGTGGGGCAGTCTTGTTTGACATCAGCAACATCACATGGACGTTGAGGACAATGACTCTGGATTGGCAGACAGGGGTGGTGGTCCCCTTTTTAAGAAGGGGGAATGATGAAGGGTCTTTTCCAGCTTTAGGAGGTCACACTGCTTAACCTACCTGGTAAACTTTATTTGGCCGTTCTGAAAAGGGGCCATCAGAAAGTTGAATCTTGAGTTTCAGGAGGAGCAGTCTGGTTTTGGTCATGGCAACAGAACAGTAGACCCAGGGCTACCGCTTCTGATACGCAGAGTACACGCTGTGCGTAAGGCATCATCTGTCTGAGGCACCATCATCTGTGGGGGGCCCCAATTTGCACAAGAGGCCCACGTCATGCGTGAATGCTCTGGTCTGCACTTGACATGTCTTTCAAATATCGCGCTAGTGGTGTAATGAATCATCTTTGAGCCGTGATGGGCACGGATCATGCATCACGGCTCGGACTGCACATGGTCCGCGGATTGGTTGGTGACAAACCCAAAAAAAATTGTGCGTGTTCACGCGAAGGCAACATTTCCAACCACGTTCACTATAGTAGCAGCAGAGGAACTTGAAAACTCTCCTGGATAATGTATGGCAGCATTTTGGGAACAAGGGGAGAAACCAGTCCTTGAGTAATTCAGGTACCTAACATTTTAAAAATGATTGAGATTTTTTTTCTGCCTTGTGTGACAGTTTATTTGGTGTGTGAGCCATCAGAAAGACATGTCAAGGAAGCTTCAACATGGTAATCGTCTGTTGGCTAGTCCTATCATTTTAAACGGGCTTCGGTTAGCAGTTACGTCTACCAACTTCGACCAATTTACACTAGCACCCCGCCATAACTTCCATAGTCGTGGGTACAGAAAGTATGCAGACACCTTGACATTTTTTACTTTCTGTGTCATTGCAGCCATTTGCCAAAATCTAAAAAGTTCATTTTATTTCTCATTAATGTAGACTCAGCACCCCATCTTGACAGGAAAAAAAAATGAAATCTAGAAATGTTTGCATATTTATTTAGAAAGAAAAACTGAAATATCATACGATCATAAGTATTCACACCCTGACGCATTTTATTGAGTAGATCCTTTTGAGCTAGTACAGGCATGAGTCTTCGTGGGAATGATGCAACAAGTTTTCACACCTGGAGTTGGGGATCCTCTGCCATTCTTCCTTGCAGATCCTCTCCAGTTCTGTCAGGTTTAATGGTGAACGGTGGTGGACAGCCATTTTCAGGTCTCTCCATAGGTGGTCAATCTGGTTTAGGTCAGGGCTCTGACTGGGCCAGTCAAGAATGGTCACAGAGTTGTTCTGAAGCCACTCCTTTGTTATTTTAGCTGTGTGCTTTGGGTCATTGTCCTGTTGAAAGGTGAACCTTCGACCCAGTCTGAGGTCCTGGGAACTCTCGAACAGGTTTTCCTTCAGGATATCTCTGTACTTGGCCGCATTCATCTTAGTTCAATTGCAAGAAGTTGTCCTGTCCCTGCAGCTGAAAAACACCCCCACAACATGATGCTCCCACCACCATGTTTCACTGTAGGGATTGTATGGGGTAGGTGATGAGCAGTGCCTGGTTTTCTCTACAAAAAACGCTTAGAATTTACACCAAAAAGTTCAAACTTGGTCTCATCATACCATAGAATCTTATGTCTCAGAGTCTGGAAGTCCTTCATGTGGTGTTTTTGGGCAAACCCTATGCAGGCCACTCTGCCATAAGGCCCAAACTGGTGGAGGTCTGCAGTCATAGTTGACTTTGTGGAACTTTCTCCCATCTCCTACCCCAGGAAGGAGAGTTGTGGTCATCCCAAACTTCTTCCATTTGAGGATTATGGAGGCCACTGTTCTCTTAGGAACTTTGAGTGCTGCATAAATTATTTTGTAACCATGGCCAGATCTGTGCCTTGCCACAATTCTGTTTCCGATCACCTTGGACAGTTCCTTCGACCTCATTTTCTCTGACATGCACTGTGAGGTGTAAGGTCTTATATAGACAGGTGTTTGCCTTTACTAATCAAGTCCAATCAGTTTACACAGCTACACTCAAATAAATGAGCAGAACCATCTCAAGGATGATCAGAAGAAATGGACAGCATGTGAGTTAAATATGAAGGTGGCTGCAAAGGTTCTGAATACGTATGACCATATGATACTTCAGTTTTTCTTTTTTCATCAATTTGCAAAAATTTCTACATTTCAGTTTTTTACTGTCAAAATGGGGTGCTGAGTGTATATTGATGAGAAATAATATTTACTTTTTTGATTTTGGCAAATGGCTGCAATGACACAGAAAGTGAAATATTTCAAGGGGTCTGAATACTTTCTGTATCCACTGTATTTAAAGAAGGGCATGTGCCTAAAACTGCACTTTGAGGTCTTTTTTATTTATGATCCATGTATAAAATAAGAAGGTATCCTGTTTTATATTGCACTTAAAGTTGTGTTCATACAATATAAACAATATATATTTGATATTTGACATCATTTTGAGTTGATTTTTATTATTTAATGGGAAGAAGTGTTATATCAACTAAATGAAGACAAAATGCTTTTTTGTTGCTTATCTGAAAAACTATCCGTGATTCGATCCGAAATTTTTTATCCTAAATCAGCAAGCCCCCCCGTCAACAATTTATTATCGCTGAATGAAAACACCTATTTGCCCCCGGCATTGAGCGAGCTTTGCGCATAATAATGCCACAGGAGTCAAGGACACCATTTCACTGACTGACAGAAACACTCCCAGCCTGTCTTGTGTATGTAATCTGGGATAGCAATTTTGTTTCCTAAACTAACTGTTAACATTTAGTACTATGTCTCTTTGCATACGAAGTATGTCCTTGTGTGGGAGACGCTAATGGCAGAGGTTTATTTAAAGCTAATAGCTGGCTAATTTTGTAGTAAAATCCACTTACCTTATGGGCACCCACCTCTGGGTTAACAGTTTGACCAACCATTTCCCAGCACACGCATGTGTGTAAGGAGACAAAGTGAGCGAGTCGAGAGTTGTAATGTAACTGCTTTATTTAACAGTGGTCATTGTTTATATGCAGTGGGCGTGAGAGAGATCAGTCTCTGAACGGATGGGCATGCAGAGACGCCTGGTCCAGGGAGTTCTTCCGTTGGTCAGCCGGTGCTGCTACATGTGAATGTTCAATTGAATCGCACCGCTCGATTCAGTTGAAATCAATGTAGTTAGTGCGGGCGGTTGTGTGGGGGGCGACGTGAAGCACCGAAAATCCGCCGATTCGTCCGTTTGGCGCAGCTAAAACAAATGAACCTTTTTCCCTCTTCGCCCCGCGGCAGCCACTCAGCATCAGGGAGTACTACGTCACACACAGCGTCCTGTACACTCGGCGAGTCTTGTGGAGAGCGCAGAATGGAGAGCGCAAAATGGAGTAAAAGATTATCATCGCGGTTTGTGGAGCTATATGACACGGCCAGCTTCCACTACCGGGACAAGAAAAAGAAAGCAGCCTTGGAGAACCGTGAGCGAGGAACTTGTTGTTGCTGGTATGTTTTGACTTTCTTTTAGTTTTTTACAGCTGTTGAACTTTACCAAGACATCAATATTGTTTGCATTAGATTTAGCACAGTGGTGGCCACATGATTGCGATGTTGAAACCTTTTTTTTGTTGTGTTTTTGACAGTCGTCGTCTACTACCGAGCAAAGCCCCTCGTCTCTCCGATGTGCACGAATGAAGCGGCTGCGGCATTCAGTTTTCAGATTTCCTGCGGTCAAACGCCAGCACTCCTTCTTTTTCTTTGTCTCATTCTTCCTCTCCTCCTTTCTTTAATTCTTTCTTTAATTCTCCCCTCCGCTTACCAAGATAAACATGTGAATATTTGTATCATTTCTGTGCGACACTTCAATGCGAAGTCCTCTAGTTTCAGATTGTCATTTGGAAGGCTCTTATACAGTACGTAACCAGATCCGTATTTAACGTTGAGCATAAATGAGCCTTTAGAGGTGCGTTGGACTTCCCGCATAAAACTAGATTGTGTGGCGTATTGATGGTGTGACATGAAGTAGCACCAGCAACCAGCGGGGGACAGTAAGCGTCTGCTGTGCCGGAAATGCAACAGAAGAAGAAGAAGACCCAGCAGCGCATGCGCAATTGCGCACTGATTTGCACTTGACTTCATCGCGCCCTTTTCCGTACAGAAAACCAGCTCCGAGTATCTCTCTGCCTGCTTTTTCAGTAAGTTTGAGGAAATTATTTTTCTTGGGTGCTGTGCTTATGTTTGATTTAACTTTACCTACATTGAGCTAAATATGTGTAAAGATTCTGTTCGTTTGTTTTAAATGTGGGTCTGTTTCCAAGCCTATAACGGTTATAGTATGACCAATGTATTATCTAATACAGACATGTCGAGCTCCTGTCCTCAATGGCCACTTTTCTGCCTGTTTTCCATCTGTGCCTGCTTCAACACACCTGTTTCAAATGATCAGCTCATTAGCAAGCTCTGAAGAAACATGATAACTTTTGAATCCATGTGTGTTACAGCTGGGATTGAAATGGGCAGGACCCTTGAGGACAGAGTTTGGAGAAACTTGATTTAATATCACGATGTGTTTAAAATGTTTGTTTGGTTTTTTTCATTTTTATCATTTAACCGTCGGGGTTCTGTTCGCGGTATGAAACAAATTGACCAATTGCATGCATTGTAAATGAGCGATGTGGTGATAGTCAGCCAATCAGAACGCTCTTACCAATAGAGTCCTGGACGATGAAGTTATGCATGCAATATAATGCGCCAAACGTTCACACAGCCATAAATAAATAAATTGATAAATAAATAAATAAATAAATAAACAGAAAATGAAGAAAAAAAAATCACACAGCCATTTTGGCATGATCGAAAACGGGTTCGCTACTTGTAGTAAACATTTTTACAATCATGGTAGACAACTGTTGTGCACCAGGGTGCCACAACAAGGGGTGAACATTGTACAGGCTACCAAAACAGAAACCAAGGCGTAGTCAATGCCATGCATGCATGAATAAATAAGACCATTCTAATCACTTCGCCATGAACTGTCACACAGTGCAAGATTTGCGTGAAGGTGCTAGCTTTGATAACATGATCGCATAAAGTGGAAACAAATCTGGATTGTACAAACTTGTAATCTTCCAAGACTTTGTATTTTGTATTTACCATTGTGATAGACTGTACCGATTTCAAGGATATTGTACCCCTTAATAGTAAATACCTGACACTTTACCTATCAATTATAACAATACAAGTTGTCTAGTTTGATATAATTGTTTTTTATTGCGAAACTAATTTGAAGAGATATATTGCAGCACACTCATTTTGACTTTTTTTCTACCTTTCTTTCAGGATCTCAGACCAGTATCAAGCTTAGCAGGATTGAAAACTGATCAAAATAACGGGAAGTGAACCAAATTCAGATGTTTGTTCTGAGGAGGTAGATGGCATCATGCATACTGCAGAAGACACATTGTCTAAATTATGTGCATGAATTTCAGGTATAACACCACACTGGAAAACTCCCAAGACTCCACAACATGGAAGGAATGGGATATTAAACATGAGTGTCATGCTTTTAGATGTAGCAGTCTGTCTCATGTTTGAGTCACAACTTGTTTTCCAATTGTCCTTTTGTAGTTCTGGTTTCTGGTGCCTACCGCCACTCTCCATCCAAGAACGTCGGTGAATCAGTCAGGCAGCAGTCACAAAACATAATATTTTGGCATGTTTAAACATCTTTGTTGTATTACTGTGTGTGTTTTGTCACATTATCTTTGCCATTTGAAAGTGAAAATTTGGATGCCACATTGCATACTATTTTATCCCTGGGTCAGAGCAATATGTTAAACCAGCTGAATGGAAATCATACATTTACTCACTTTCGAGGTTAGCATCATGCCATCATCACCTTAACTGCCTTGTGGATTTCCTACTGTGTTTTTCAGCTGGGATATCAGAATGTGGCAGTAGCACTGGTGCCCATTGCCACCATCCGCAGACTCCACAGTGGCATAATCCACAACGAGAGACCCAACAACGAGCAATCGCATTCCCTGGTATTATACCATAGTCTTGCTGTACTCTTTCACTACATAAAGTTGGTGACAGGGACACAGGAGTAGTATTTTTTGGCATAGTATGGCCTACAATCCAAATTTTGTATTCCGGATGCCGAGATACACGACAACAATATCAGAAGTTGTTGCTACTCCATAAATTTTGAGGATTTTGTTTCCATAGGGATATCGGAATACGGTGCGATGCAGTATTACAACCCACACGGTGCCCCACAACATACACCAAATGTAATGTCACGTATTTCTCTAATTTGCTTCAACAATGAAATGTCTTTCTAGACAAATTTAAATTGCACTGGTTGTCATTTTTATAAATGTTACAGCCTTTGTTTTTCCCTCTAGGCGGAAACTACCAAAGGTTTAATCCGAAAGAGACAGCATCGTTGCAGTGGCAAGAAGGCGTTAAAAGAGACAAAGATTCAAGACTGTATGTTTGGTGAGTTATCTCACAAGCAAACAACTTAATATGACAACACAGTTGTTTTTAAGCACAATGCTCTGAAGTAGTTTCTTTTGTGGCGTAAAATCATTCCTCCTCGTGCCTCCCGGCAGTCCATTTATCTTAAAAATCTCCACGGCCACCGATGCAAAAGCATGAGGAGACGGCCAGTGTTTGTGGGATTTACAATATATTAAAATGAAGTGTTCACATTCACCATTTTTTTAATTACCTCAATATATAGATATATTTCAGAAGTTAATGAGGTTTGTCGTTTGGACTTTCCAGTCAAGTGTTCTAACTTGCTGACTGCTGGTTATTTATTTATTTTAATTTTGTCTTTCAGTTGTTGCTCAACAGTTTGACTGCGCGCTGACCCAGAAAGATTTTTGTACAGCTGGGAAGCATTGGCTTCATTTCGCTCATGAGCATGAAGTGGGCATCCCAACGCATGCTACTGCCTCGGACCCAAGTCAAGCTTAGTTTACTGTTGGTATTGTTCTTTATTTGATGGGTTGTTCTGTTATGTGTTATGTTCAAAAAATGTTTTTTTTTACAGCAATATGGACTGTTGTTCTTACAGTCAATCACTTTAGATTTAGTCGATTTAAATCTTATGGTACGTGGTTGACAAACATTTCAGATGACTAATATTTGACTAAAACTAAATTATCTTATTTGAAACACTGACTATAATTTAATGTATGGCTAAATAGAGAGGCTTTGGTTTACTAAAAGTATTTTGAACTCTTCTAATAATTTTTTTTCCAATATTAAACATGTTTTCTGTCATAGGTTTTTTCATACATTTGGGTAAGTAATGAAAAAGCTAACATTTTGTAGTGGACTAACCCAAGATTTTTGTGAGTCTTTTTTTAAACTTTATTGCAACATTTAATTCCAATTTAGATGATGGCTGAATTAATGTTGTTTCCTTAACATTGATTCAACCAAAAATTAACAAAAAGTGTATGTAGGTTCTGGTTTAGATGATGGTTGAATCAACATTGATGTTGTCTTATATATGGTTGAAAAGCAAACGTTGACCCAACATTTTATCAACCTTGCACTTTCTATATAATTTCTACTTTAGCTTTCAATGTAGATTCAACACTTAATATGAACTGTATTTCAACATTGATTCACCCATATTTTGCTATCTGGGACGTGTGCAGTGCACAGCGTTCGGGGCGTTCCCAATGCAAGTAAGTACGCGCAGTTGGGTAGTGGCGTGTTTGAAGAGTTTCCACATTGGAAAGTCCAATTTTGCTTTCCGTATTTTCCGGATTATAAACCGCTACTTTTTTCAGAGGTTGTGAACCATGCGGTTTATAGTCCATTGCGGCAAATCTGTGGATTTTTCTTCCACCGCTAGGGGCGCTCTAACCGGATTTACAGTACAGAGAGTCCTCATTTTACGAAGGAGTTCCGTTCCTACACTGGCGATGTAACACGAAAATCAGCGTATGTCGGATTTCACCTTTGAAGTCGAAATTTATGTCAAAATACAAGGGTTAAGGGGAGATTTAACCCATTGAACGGAGTGGTCGGTCAGGATTTTCCCAATAATCCTGCGGGTAAGCGTAATCTGACAGCGTACTTACTTCCATATTTTTGCCAGTCGTCATCGTAAACCAAGCTAAGCTCTGCCTCTCCGATGTGGGCGAATGTAGCAGCTGCGGCATTCAGGTTTCAAATCTCCCGCGGGCAAACACCAGCGCTCCTTCTTCGTCTCATTCTTCACCTCCTTCCTTTTTTTCTCCCCTCCGTGCAGACTGAACCTGTGCAGTACACAGCGTTCCCGACAAGGCTCCCAATGCAATTGGAACATATGATTTAGTTACGAGTTGATATTTTCATTTTTGTATATTAATTTGTGGATTGCATATATTATTTTGTATTTAGTATTTTTCTAACATCTCAATATTGTGTACACAACACCCACACTGCTGCCAAACTAGTTTTCTTCACTGTAAAAAAAGAAAATTCAAATTAATAGAAAATTAATAGTGAACCTAACTCAAAAATCATTAACTTGTTATGAACACTAATCTTAAATAAGTAAGTAGACCTTTTGGTTTGGGGAACATGCTTAACTTAATGTATCCGAATCCAGTTAAATTAGATAGAACAAGTTATTGTCCCAAGGTCCTCTGCGGGTTCTTCCAGACATGCGCAGACCTGCACCATTTCGTAAGTGCGCCTCTCTCAACTCATTGGAAAAGCCACGGTGGAATTCAATGGAACCTGTAAACTTTATGCGGCCCCTTTCGTCTGAACCAGTGTTACTTGGTAAGTAAACTATTTTATGAACCGCCAATGTGTTGTTGTTGCTCTTGTTGTTGTTGTTGTGGTTTCACGTTAGTGCGTGTCACCGCCAAGGGCTTAAGTGGCATAAATACATGATGTACTCAGCAATAATGGCGCCGGACTCCTCAAAACTCACTTTGTTGCATACACTGTATGGACAGGAAGACAGAAAAGCTACCGTTAATGTTTTCTCATTGTGAAAATGATAGCGAAATTCCAATTAACCGTTGGAGTATTCATTTAACTTGATAGCTTGGCTTCTCTGAACTAAAACTGCTCACTGCTTGTCCATCCCTTTAACCGCCAAATGTCGCACTATTTTGCGACAAGTACATCGCTGAATTAAATGCTGTTTTAGTTGTCAATATTTTTGCTTTTCCCTTATTAGAGCAGCGTCGGTTACTCTGGTTGGTTTTGTGTGGGAGATGGGACAGATTGAATCTGACGCTTAAACTTGTCGGCTATTAACAGGCACCTAACATTGTCTGAGCTCGCTGATTCCCTGTATTTCTTGCACAGTAGGTTGGATTGTAGAGCCTTGTCACAAATCAACCAAATATGCCCACAAGATTTTAGAAAGTGATCAATCAATATCCATCTCCAGATTTATGGAATAGTTTTATCTGTCACCACTTTAAAGTGTCAAAAGTTGCAGACTTTTGAATTCATGATATCAAAAATGTTTCTTTTTTTTTTTTTCAACATTGCGCTTGAAGTGTTGACAAACAAACGCACTATACATTGTAATTAGGGATCTAAAATTACCGTATTCTCCGGACTATACGTCGCTCCAGAGTACAAGTCACACCATCCATAAAATGCACAATACAGAAGAAAAAAACATGTCGCACTGGAGTATAAGTCACCCAGCCCTCCACCCCCTCTCGGAATCAAAGTTGTCTCTGTCGCGCAATTCAAATAAATGTGTCCATATAAATCAAATTAATAAAATTGTGCGCTTAGTACACATCATTTCCACCAAGCTACGATGGTAACATTTAGCTAACATCCTGCATGCATGTAGCATGTAGCATTACAAGAAAGTTACGGTAAGATAACTTTAAACTCACCAAAACGGTCGTATATCGATTAAATAAGTCTTTTATTTATCGCCGACCATGTAGAATGTTTCCAAGTCCCCAAAAGTGTTTTTGTATTCGGTCGTAATTATCTGTTCTCTCCTCCGCTCTGTGCGTGCGTGTGTGTGGCTGGCTGATGATGCATGACCATGCGCTGCCAGGCACGGTGCCTTTTAAAGAAACAGTACACTATTTTGTATAGATGGATTGATAGACAGTCAAATTGTCTTTTTATCATACTATTTTAATTACTTATTTCACACAATATTAGATTTTAACCGTTTAAATTATTCATGCATTTTAATAGCTTTTAGGATTTATTTTTATGTTTCTTTACGTGGGTTGCAACATGATAACACTACAGGTTATTCTGCCCGTTGTAAAGTCAATATGTAATGCAGGTTTATATGCAGCCTTAGAACGTCCTCCTGTGGTTGGTTGGTGCATTGTTTGCTGACCTTGAAAATGAAAGGGTTACGATATAATGTGTTAATAATTTCACACATAAGTCGCTCTAGAGTATAAGTCGCCCCCTGGCCAAACTATGAAAAGAAATGCGACTTATAGTCCGGAAAATATGGTAATTCATTGCATCTTTTTTTTGGGGGGGGGGGCGGCTGTTGAAAAAATGATTGCACATGTCATGTGTGTCAGCTTCCACACCGCTTATCCTGTACAGTGCCGCGGGGAGGAGCTGGAGCCTATCGCAGATGACAATGGGCGAAAGGCAGACTACACCCTAAACTTGGGCGAAAGGCAGAGTACACCCTAAACTGGTCGCCAGCCAGTCGCAGGGCACACACAACACAGTCGCTGAGTGGGAACCGATCCAACGCTTCTGGCACACAACTCAGGTAAGTGCACCACTACACCATCAGCGACCTCATGATTGCAGATATCAATTAAAAATATGCACCTAAAACAAATTTACTTATTTACTTTGACATTACTTTTGTCGTATCAATCTCAATCTTAAAGGGAAAGTCCACCCATTTGTTTTTTTTTCAAGAATATGTTCTTTGCAGGCCCACTAGTTGAAGCAAGGCATTCTGATTAATGTTGCGTTTGTGGAAGATCCATTACCATAGGCCTGGTTCACGTACTTTACATATCACTCTAGTGTTGGAACCTAATACAGTAAATCAAGAAATACAGGACACAACGCATATTCTCCTAAACTCGCAAAATGCTACAACGCTCTCGACTTGTATCTGTTCTCTTTGTAATTTCAGTTGCCTGATGTGACAGCACTTCAGACAGTTGTCCTCAAAGGCCTGCCAGTTCCCCTCAATGAGGACTCCACTGAAGTTTACAATACTTGCCTCGTAAGTAAAAGAAACATTGACATACATACTTGGGTGGGAGGTACTGTTATGGAGAATATCAGAGATTTTTCCCAGGCAGTCTGTCTTCTGTTTTAACTCATGTTTGCCCTTCACTTGGACTACCCGGGGTCCATGGTAAACACATTTTAGATTCATTCAGGCAGTCATGCTTGAACTTGGAAACAAAACCCTCCCTCCAAAACTGATCACACTGCAGAACAAGATAATAGGTCAGTTTAATTTGCTGAATACAGACTTTGTAGTTTTAGTGAAGGAAAAAAAATAGGTTACTGTTCCATGCACGCTAATGTGTAATGTCCAAGCGTAACTTTGATAGTGTTTGTATGCTGATGAGTGATTTGTTGATTGACAGTTGATGGTGTTTGTGAGACAGTGATGTATCCTATCGTCGCTGTCCTGTGAAAAACACATGTCCATTTTTTTCAATTTTGGATGGTGTTTCCGCATTATAGTGTATTAATGTGTCATCTTCCAAACCGCTTATCCTATACAGGGTCGCGGGGAGGTGCTGGAGCCTATCCCAGCCGTCAACGGGCGAAGGCAAACTACACCCCGAACTGCTCGCCAGCCAGTCGCAGGGCACACATAAACACCGTCACTGAGCGGGAATCGATCCCATGCTGCCCGCACACAACTCAGGCGTGTCCACCACTACACTATCAGTGACCTTGTATTATTAATGTGAATAATTTCTTTTTTTTCCCAAAATTGGACATAAGTCTTTTTCACAGGACAGCAGCGCTATGTTAATTTTATCACGGCTGTGCATTTAACTACATGAAACAAATACACTGCTGAACATTTAAAAATAAATGTTAATGGCACTAAGTTAATACAAAGAGTGTTCTGCATTCATTGTTTTTAGGGGCTCATTACAGGTATAATGATCAGATTTTACTTTAATTTCTTTAATCAGCCTATTGTATATTGTAGAATTAATGTACCGGGTGGTAAAAAAAAAAAAAAAAAAAAAAAGTTAAATTGACCTGTATGAGTAAAACTAAAGAGAATTAAGCTTTCACAGTCCACAAATTTTAAGTTAGAGTTATTAGAATAGATTGATAGATAAAATGTTAATTGAGTAAAGCAAACTCAGAATAAATAGGTTTGTGATACTAATTAATTTAAGTTAAATTGAGTACTGCAAACTAAAAATATATGAGTTATCCATCCATCCATCCATTATCTGTACCGCTTCTCCTCACAAGGGTCGCGGGGCGTGCTGGAGCCTATCCCAGCTGTCTTTGGGCAGTAGGCGGGGGACACCCTGAACTGGTTGCCAGCCAATCGCAGGGCACACAGAGACAAACATCCGCACTCACAATCACACCTAGGGGCAATTTAGAGAGTCCAATCAACTCACCATGCACGTTTTTGGAATGTGGGAGGAAACCGGAGTGCCCGGAGAAAACCCACGCAGGCACGGGGAGAACATGCAAACTCCACACAGGGAGGCCGGAGCCGGGATCGAACCCACGACCTCTGAACTGTGAGGCGGACGTGCTAACCAGTCGACCACCGTGCCGCCATATATGAGTTAATTTAAGTTAATTTAAGTCCTGCTTACAATGAATAAGTTGGTGAAATCTAATTTATCTAAGTTCAAGTGAATTACTTTTTTTGAGGCAACGACTTTGCATATTTTTTTTTAGTAAATTCAACATTTATATTTTACAATGTTCGCAGCAGCAACGAGCTGCGAGGTGGTCCGTGGCATCAATTTAATTGCGAGCCGCGGGAAACTGTACGTCATCGCAATGTGACATATCACGAGAGAGAATGCACGCAGCGTCGTACACGCAGCAACAATGTCTGTCGTGTGCGCGTCATATTTTGCAGACCTGTTGCCAACTTGTCTCACAGCACAATGCGTAGGTCACGTGATGCAATGCGGCAGTTGTCGCTTGCGCTGACGCAGGAGTACAAAGAAGCCTAAAGAAGCCTTTCGCCGAGTAGGCGAAGATGAAATTTGGCCGCCGCGCGACCACGTCACACGCATGAGGGCCGATTAGTGGGCCAGACTAAAATCCACCTCCGCCTTTCCTTGTCCGCCGCTTTTTTCAAACGTGTCATTCCCCGTCCTCCGCCCCAAAAATGGGCATCCGTCTGGGACGGAGGGAAGGACTGCCCAGCTCTGGAAATTAAATCTCACTGGTCTTTCTCTTGCACACATTTTGTAGGTTTAAGTCTTCTGATGGGATCCAATCGCTGATCGAGCTCCACTGGATGTGCAACCCTCTTTTGTTAGCCGATCCCACAGAGTCCAGTCACATCCCATCCTTGTCTCTGATTTATGGAATTAATGGAATAGAGAAGTAATTTCTTGAGCTCAGTTATTGCTTTCGTTGTCTTTATTCGAGGAGCTACGTGCAAAAATATTCCAATTAACCAGACGCCACACAGCGACTTGTTACCGAAGTGGTTACCCTGTTTCAGTTTCTCAAAACACAATTTATACAGACATTGCCATGTTTTGTTTGGGTGTGATGTCAAGGCTATGTGTGCAGTTTATGCAAGACCAAACAATAAACAAAACAGTTCTTAAGGAAACACTCAAATCCAGGACAATTTGTCTGTACAAATTGTGAAACTTGAAGTTGGAACCACCTCAAATGAATGAATAAATATAATGAATAAAATTATTACTATCATATGATAGAATATAATTGCCATTAGATCTTCAAACAACTGATTACAGAAGAATATGAATATGTTAAAAATGACAACAACAATAATATTTGTCTAGCAGGCAATTGAAGAGTCACCAGTGTAAAACTGCAATATTGTATTTTAAAATGTGTAGGTACATAAAAAGACAGGACCACACACATGAAAAGTTTTGCTCATAAATCATTCTACAATTTGCAGATCAGATGGAAAATATTGTCTTTGTAATTTCCCCACCAATTTCCTTGAAAAAATATCCTTCTTTGGCCATATTCAAACTGTTGTTTCTTCTACTGCTGTTGAAATCATATTCATAGACATTTGCAAACGGTTGTGGATTTGAATAAGCAGTGCTGTACAGTACAGACATAGGCACGCATTAATGAAATGAAAAGTTGCACACTCATGAATTTCTTGAAACATTCTCAAAATAACACATGCTTTTTAGCATTAAGAATATCCATACAATTTCACCACGACACCTTAAAATACTCACACATCAGTCAGCTGCTCTCTCAATCATTGGAATGTTTAGAAAAAAATAATATGGCCTGAACAGGCTGTCTTTTTCCAAGTTTATGCTTGCCAACTAAGGCCTGGTACACACATCGGGTTTTCTCAAACCTCAAACAAAAGAGTGTTTATCTGTTACAGACCCCACACATAAAGATACAAAATCTGGCATTGTATAGTTTTGGTCGTATTGTGTGCGGTGGGCTCCAATAGTCTCAACAACTTGATTGGGATGCGGCAGAATCGGGATAAAAACAGCCCGATTGTCTTTATACGTGTACCCTGCCTTAGACATTAGTATCACTACTAGTTGTTCTGATAGGTGTACATTTGTGAATCCAAATACACCTGTGCTGTTGTGTTGTTGTTGTTCCTGCTGCGCTTGTTCATTTCAGAGGCATTGTTCTCAAGGTTGATGCTCTTCACTTGCTCTTCTTTCATGAATAGATCTACCAATAAAATCTTCTCCTTGTGGATCTGGAGGCTGATGTCTTTTGGGATATCTGGGATTAGCCAGTCCACAAGGTCATTCATCAACATGACAACATTCTGAAAAGAAAGACAAGATCAGATGTTTTTGTTGTCTGTCAGTGGTCATTTGATTGAGAATTTCTGAGAATGCAAAGGTCTTTTAATCCTGTATAGGTGAGTTGCAAAGTGTTGGAAATGTTCCATCACCGGTGTCACGAAACAGTATTTCAAATCCAAACTAAAAAATAAAAGTTTTCCCCTCTTAAAGTAATCCTCCTAGAGTCTAGCACACTTTCCCAGCCTTGTCTGCCATGTTACACACTCCTGGAAGAATTCTTCCAGGATCCACCACAAAAACATTTCTGGGCCATCTTGAAGTCATGCACGTTATAAAAATGGACCCCCTTGATGACGCCCTTGACCTTGGGAAAGAGGAAAAACATAACGGAGCCAGGTTGGGAGAGGAGAGCTGCTGCTGTAGCCTGGCGATGCAGAAGCTCAGCGTATTGTGAGCATTGTCATGGTGAAGCAGCCAGGAGTTGTACTGTCACAACTTTCTTCTCGCACACTGAACAAAACAAACACCAAAGAATCTCTTTGTAAACATGCTGATTGATTGCCTGGCTCACAGTCAAGGGAAAAACTTGTACTTTGTGTTTGAAACATATTTTGTGACACCAGTGCAGCAACCAGCCTGACACACCATTTATAAAAGACGAGATTTTCCATGCAAAACACACATTTTTCTCATTTACAATATAAGCTTACACAACTCACTCTGACATACACACACCCATGCGCACACACATAGCCGTAGATAGTCATTTGGCAGGCCAAGACAGTCATGGCCCCAATGTACTTTAGGCCACTTTGAAATCTGTTGCAATTATCTGAGAATTTATAAATTAGTCTACTATTTACTAACAAAGATTTTGAATATTAATGTTTACCATCAACTAAACAGTGAATTTGAGAAAACTATCCTTTTGCCTGAGCTAGATAAAGCCCTTATAATCCTTCTTGAAGATTATCTAGCACTTTTACTGTAGTAAAGACATTTAATCAACATTTAATGTGTTTACTATTTCAAATGCTTGTCATTTTCTGCTCATTTCCTGCTTTCATTTTGAAGATCGAGATCCTGTGACACATTTATTGTGCATGAGCTTTACATATCTCTTTAGTAGCCTAATTTGTTTAACTTGCTCTATTTAACCAGCTCTGCTCCTCACCTCAGATTGTCATTTGCCTTTGCAGTACGGTACTCTTCAGGATTTTTTTTTTTTTTTAACCTGAAACTATAATTAGACGCAACCTATTCTCTGACCCTGCCTGTTTTCCTGATCCCTGCCTCTGCCTAATCTGATTTGTAAGTCCCACCTGCCTGATTTATTGACTTTGGAAACCGCATTTGGATTTTGGACTATTTAAATTGACAGTAGATACCTGATCATTGGCTTTGGACCTGTCTTGGAAATTTCAGAAGCCTCCCATGGTTTAACCACAATGAGTCAAGGCAACAGCCTTGGAATTGAGCTTCGCACTCTTGCTTCCACCAGTGTTTACAATGAACCTTCTTTGAAAAATATGTGTTAAATTTGGCTGCAACAGATATTGTAACAGGGCTCGAAGACCTAATCATGTTTGTTACTCATATTGACCACCGGTTAAGGGAGCAGAGATGTGTTTGGGTTCTGCCGCCCCAAAGAACCATGTCAGGTTTTTGGAGAAGTAGGCCTGGAGATGCTACTACTCCATCTGTGGGACAGCAAGTTGCACCCATGCAGGTAGTTTGTCCTCGCTTTTCCACAGAAGAGTGGCAGCAACATTTCCGGAACAATCTTTGTTTGTATTGTGGCAATTCTGCTCATGTCATCAGAATCTACCATTTAAAAGAAGCAGTAAAATGAGGGTGCTCGAGTGGAGCGTCTGTTCTAGGTACAGCTCTCATTTGGGACGCAGCAACCTCACATTTTAGCTGTTATCATTGACTTTGATACTCTGGTGCAGACACTAAACCTATTGATGAAGATCTGTCCAATAAAGAGATTTTACATTAGAAACTTCAGAACCTTTAGGACAACCACGTGCTGTAGCACATTAAACAGCAGACCTCTACATCTATTTCAATTAAAATTTAAATTGGCCAATCACTTGAGGACAAAAAATACCAAACTTGACACTGTCTCCTGCCAGTTTCCTCTGCCTGATTAACAGTGTTGGGCAAGTTACTTCCAAAATGTAATGTATTACATATTACTAGTTACTTGCATGTGAAAGTAATACGTTTCTTTACAATATTACTGTATTTGTAGAGTAATGCGTTACTCAAGTTGAAGTTACTTTTA
Organism: Filicampus tigris; assembly: GCF_054856515.1. NCBI lineage: Eukaryota > Metazoa > Chordata > Actinopteri > Syngnathiformes > Syngnathidae > Filicampus > Filicampus tigris. The sequence continues at coordinate 1,661,568 of NC_141220.1, forward strand.
AGTTACTTTTTTGACAATCGGGTATTAATTTATTTAATAATGATTTCAAGACCTTAAAAGGAAAATGCAAATTTTTCTGCCATACTGTAGCTGGTAAAGTTAATTTATGAGCATATTTAACTATATAGTGTGGTCTATAATATTAAATGTTTAGACTCTATGGTGTGGTGGGACATCACTACCTTTGATCAATATTTGTATCAATAAGATTTATTTTTTAAATACAAATATTGGAACTGATATTTTGTCCAGTAAATAAATAATCACAGACTGTAAACCACAAATGAAATTATCATTATTCTCAAATTAATTTACACACTGGGGGCAGCATGGCTCAGTGGTAGAGTGGTCCTTTCCCAACCGGCAGGTTGTGGGTTCAATCCCCAGCCATTGTGACCATGTTGAAGTATCCTTGAGCAAGATACTGAACCCCCAGTTGTTCCCGATGCTGCGTCATCAGGAGGTAGATGAGGTACATTATGAAGCGCTTTGAGTACCAAAGGTAGAAAAAGCACTTTACAAGTGACAGTCCATTTGCCATTTACACACAAATAATAGTGATGCATAACATATAATCGATAATTGGTCTCACAAGATGGATGGATGGATGGATGGATAGATAGATAGAAACACAAAGACAGAGCATGTGTAATAAAAGCGAAAATATGTATTGAAGTCAAAACTGACCTGACTAAATGTTTTTTCCGTTTTCATTATTATTTTTTCTATTTATAATAATTGAAAGTTCAGTTAGTTCTAATTTTCTTTTACTACATGGAGACTAAGTTTCGAGGTGATTTGAAAAATATGGTAAATAAGAAACGATCGCATCAGACTCTAATAATGGCGTCTATTGTAGTTTGTCCGATTGATGGTGCCGTAGCGTGACGTCATTTGTCACCGGCAGATGATTTGCATTTTGATTGTGAACAGCCAATCAGAATCACTACGTTTTACATATGGCAATTGATGGCACTAAGTTCATTAAATCATATCTAAAAAGCACAGTGACTTAATTTTTTGCAGTTTATTCGCTTCGTTTTACTTAGGTTTGTTCCTGCTTGTATTTTGTGTCTATGGTTTGCATTTTATTTTATGAAACCGTGACAGTGATTATTGTCACAAACAATAAGTTCTCAGCGCTCTTGGCAGTTGTCAATGGTGTAAAGACAATTGAATTGCACGGTAGAGAGTTGACTCGTGCATTCACGTTGTTACATGAAGTTCCAAGCGCGACAGTAAACTTTTATTTAAGCATTGCTGGTTATAATAACTTGTGATCAAGTGATGTTATAAACAGACCCATTTGTTAAATGTAAAATACAGATGTCAACATATGTATTAGAGTCCCAAAATTTGTTACGCGTTACCTACTCAGTATCTGTAATAATAATACCACAAAATTCGGAGTAACAAGTTACATTATGTCAATACTGCCTAAATGTAATGTATTACTGTACTGCGTTACTTTTGAAACGCATTACCCCCAACACTGCTGATTAAGAGGAGGAGAATTCTGATTATATCTCGCCTCCCTCTGTTATTGTTTGCTCAGTCCAGCTGGAAATTGAAAGGCAGATCATCAATGCTTCAACTCATTGTGTCACATGAGGAGCAGATATGGACCCAGATACAGACAGAACACGGAAGTGGCAAATTAAAAAGTCTTCATATAAAAATACAATATAACAACAGGATGCAGACCACAAAAATACCAAGAACAGACAGCAGGGCTGGATGCAGAAGGCATAGAAGAAAGCTTGACAATGTGTCACTGAGCAACTAGAGCTTAAATACTGAGAGACATCAGGTCATGCCCAATACTACAGTCTGCAAAGAAAAGCTGTCTTTTGTCCAGGTTCATTCCATCCACTCTCCTGAATTCCACCTGAATTAGATGGCATAGTGTGCAGCTGAACGAGAGGCCTGTCGCAATGCCATTAGCCGTTTTCTGGACGACTGATTAATGAAAGGCTGATCAAAGACTCTATGCATCTCTGCAGAAAAAACAGGGCAAATTATTCCTACGTCGCGAACTTTGACTCCCACAAGGAATTATCCCACCTCTCTGCTCTTCCCTGAAGCAAGCTAATAACATAGGCCAATTTAGCGCAATCGTCCGAACACAGGTTGCTGATCGAAGACATAGGAACATTTCAGCAGGAATTTGCCACAAGCTCCTTGCTACACAGAATAATGATCAGGTGATGGAAAGTTGGGTTCCGGGTGAAAAGGCGAAACACAGCCGTTGAGTCAATTACTCCCTGATTGGAGGTGGAGGGATGGGTTGGAACAAGTGGTGACATCTGCGGGAAAACATGGGATATTGGCCAGACGGCCATTGTTGTGACGGTTGTGGAAAGGTTCTGAATAGATTCTATAATGTCCCTCGGGAGTTCATGTCTGCAGAGCGGTGCTCCCGGACCGTGGGCTGCTTGGGAACTTGTGTCTGAGTCTGCTGTGTCCATGACAGGTCAGAACATACTGTCACACGAGGAGCAGAAATTGGACCCAGATGCAGACAAGTGGCAAAGTAAAAAGTATTTACAAAAATACAAAGTAACAACGGAGAGTAGGGCTTGATGCAGAACACAAAAATACAGAGTAAGAACAGAGAGCCGGGCTGGATGCAGAAGGCATGGAAGAAAGCTTGACTTTCTGACATACACATCACTGAGTAACTCGAGCTTAAATACTGAGAGACATCAGGCTATGCCCAATCCTATATGACAAAATAAAGGTGACAAAATAAAGGACCATAGCAACTGAAAACTTCAAGGCACCAACCCAAAACACACAACCAGTCACAACACATTGTCCAAGTCCCCATGCTTGCCCACCTGGTAAACATTTTTCCTGGACCATTTGCGGCAAGTTTGCCATAAATCAAGACTTGCATGTTATGCAAGTGCATGGTATGCACCGCAGCCGTGGTCCAATTGAGATTTTGGTGGCCATCTCTTATAAAGAATGTTTAGGATTTCGTATCCACATGCCAGATCTGTGCCCATTCTTCATCCCTTGTCTATTCCTCCTGGAGAGCCCTGGAGATGCATCTGAGTAGATTTTGTGACTGGTCTCTCTCACTCAGAAGTTTTGTTCACAGATTTCCATAATGGCTCATTTTGTGCTGTATCTAAACTACCTTTAACATTTGCATGACTTACTAATGACCATAGTTTTTGACAGAGCTGGGCAGTCCGTCCTTGGGCCGGACCGGTCGGACCCTCCGGCTCGGCCGGATGCCCATTTTTGGGGTGGGGCGGGCAGCTGACAATTTTTTTAAAATGGCTGGACTGAGCATGACAACTGATGTTATAGGGATTGTGGTATTGCCCCCCCCCAGCCCCCCCCGCCCCCTCTTGTAATGGTATGCCTCAGTTGCAGGTGGGAGGCGCGGGTTATGTGAAGTGAAAATAAGGAAATACAAACACGCTTGAACGCACGTTGCTGTCTCACGTCTCTTCTTACACAAACAACTGCCACATTGATTCTCATGACTGACGCATTGTGCTGTTGGTGACAGGTCTGCAACACATGCCACGCACACATAAGGATTTGTTGCTGCTCTGATCGGTCCATTAAATCACATTTTGCGATGACATACAGTTTCCCACACGTAGAGGATGCCCCACGCAGCTCGTTGCTGCTGCAACGCAACTAGTTTAGCAGCTTTGTGTGTGGAAAGAATTTATTCACCCACGTTCTCCCTTAACCGCCACCTTCCAGATCTTTTTCGCAATAAAATTAAATGCATCGTCTCGTCATCTCGGTCCCTTTATGGTTGTAGCAGGCACAATATCCATTGTGGTTGCTGTCTTTTTGAAGCGACGTCCCCCGACTTGTTTCAAAACAACTTGTGTCCACGAGTATATATATTATTATTATTATTATTATCATTATTATTATTTATTATACATTATTTTAGTATATTCAAGCTGCGCGCAGCACTGACTCAAGGATGACGCAGCCACATCAAGGTGGAGTTCATGCACCTCTGTGGCGTCTTCCCTATTTCCGGAAATACGCCATAGCAAACCAGCTGTGTATAGTGGTTTGCTGGTATGCTTTTATTTTGAAGGCCGGGAAGGAGGGGAAGTGTGGAAAATAAATAAGTAACTTGACTACGACTTCTGGCTGTCTGTTGGAGCCAAATAATTATATAATACGACAAATCCAACCGAGGGGCTCGCAATGCAAGGAAGCACACACAGTTGGCTAAGTACTACTGGCGCATTTGAAGCGTGTCCACAGCGGGTTCAAATTGTAAATTAGCCAACTAATGATCTTTAAAAAGACTCTGCCGTTAGAGCATTTCTCCCGCGGCGACGTCAATCTTGAATGCTTTTTTTTTTTTTTTTTTTTTTGGGTCGGTGGGCGGAATGGGGTGGGGGCCGACAATTTTTATGAATATGGCCAGGGGGTCGCGGCCGGAAGGGTACCCAAGTCAAAGGTGGAGGGTCGCGGCCGGACGGGCAAAAAATGCTCTAGTGCCCAGCTCTGGTTTTTGACCACAGGTCCCAGTTCATATGCAGGTTTTGAAGGGAGTTTTGACAGCTTTAGGGCATTTCAGTCAGCATTTCCTAAGAACTGTACAAGCCTAAGTGCAGTCGGCGACCAAGACCTTCTGCATTAACTGATAAAGTCTACTCAGAGGAGAGGCAAAAAAATCCTCTAAAACAAATTAGAGCAGTCCAGTTGTTATTGATTCAGTGCCATGGGTATTTGGGCAGAGTTTTGCAACTGCCAAAAAAATCATGTGATGTGATGATATACTCTAAAATGATGTTTACCAGTATGCCATATAAACTAATCATGGGAGTTTGTTCCAGGTATCTCACACAACTTTTCATCAATACATACATAAACAGTTGTCTCCATGAATATTTGTAAAGTGACTACAGACGTTTTAAATAGTCTACAGTCAAATATGTGTGTCATTTAATCCTGGACCTGACACCCCTCACTGTACAAAGCATAAATGACAACCATTCACTGTCCAAGAAGTCTGGTCCTGGGGTGAAAATCCCATCCGCATACAGCACAATGTACATATAAATTTATGGCAAAATATCAACGTAAACAAACACGTTACCTGAAAAATAATGACAAAGGCCAGCCGAATAGCCAGTACTGCCCAAAATTCCTTTGAAATCTCATACGGAGTTGTTGACCAAGGTGGTTCTCTGTAGTCCTTGTATCTATAAATACAAACAGAACATATCGTATTTTGACTTGATCATTAATGTTTTCTCACTCAAGTGGTGGTATGCTGTTGAGAAAGTCTGCCCCAGAAAAATACAGTATTTACAGTACAGTATAAGATTATTTAGACAACTGACTAATGATTGATTACATTCCAAATAGACAGAGGTGGGCAATTCCATCAGATTGATGGAAGGTCCGTCAGTCCGTCATTGACGGAGGCCAAATTTTTGGAAGAATGACAACTGATGACAAATTTGAATAAACGCGAGAGACTAAGAGGTGCCAGCTAATTAATGAGCTAAGAGGTGAGAAAATAGCCTTGAATATTAGAGACAGATTTTAAACAGAAGTTATTGTGAGTCACGTTTTAAATGTCTATTTTTATTGTTGAAAAGAGAAGGGTTAGGAGGTTTATGAAACGATGTTTTGCAGCCCCACACTCCATTTCAGAATGTGGCAGTAATACACCAAAGCCTCTAAAGGACAAAAGAAGAAGTCATGACAACGTGGTTTAGGTTTCAAAAAGGATTTAAGATTAACTTTAAACCACCAGGAGTGTACTTTTGGCAACCATGTGATACAGGATTCTGGTTAAGGTGATTAAACTTTTAAAGTAAAACTTTTAGAACGTTTTAGAAGTTAAAACAGCGGCAGGCAGCCACCAGCATGCTCCACAGTTGAATAGATTGGCAAGTACGTGTAGGTTATGTGAAATGTATATGAGTGTATATATGTGTAAAGCTATTTGATCATGCACCATATGATGTAGATACTAGTCATGGTTTTCCATTTTAATCAGATTGGATTTTTCATCTGTTGGACTATGACGTGTTTTTTGGGGAGTCGAGCTGTACTGATGGACTGACGATAGATGTACTGGCAGAAATTTACTGATGGAAGCTATGACAGAAGCGTAAAATAACATGACGGGCTGACCGACTGACGATTACAGTTTGGTTTAGCTTATAAAAATTACAGACTGACGATGACGGATGCTGACGGATGATGAATGACGGACTGGCAACATTTTATAAATTTCCCACCTCTGTTAATAGAAGTACTATTTAAGCATAGTGATTGACATTATTCTTTATTTTAGGTTTTGGGATTAGAATTCATATTTACTGTTGTTTTTAGCCATAACTTGTGCTGGCTGGAGAATTTTAGACCTGGGCTGAGGTGATAAATTTGATCTGTTATTGCCTTCTTGCAATAACACCTTGAATTGAGATTGAGTTCCCACCTGCATATCTCAACTGCATAGCCAAGTTGCATGGGATCCATGGGCTCTTTCCCATCCTGGAAATTGCTGACATTGAAATAGGAGAGCGTATGGTTGACAAATCCATGCATGGTGCCATCAGGACTGTACATGTACTGGTAGACCATCCGAGGTATGAAGTCTGAGGTGAAGGAGATGACAAATGCCTGGGAATTGTACGTGATTAGGTGTTGTTAGAGGTGCTATTCAAAGAGTTGGTACAAATGGGAGTAATATGACTGTTAAACAATACATTTTGTATGTGTTAGACAGTGACCATACAATATACACACACACAGAAATTATACAGTATGTGTAAAATTAATTAACACCCTTGCCAGTGCCTACCAGTTACATTGGCCGGGTTGGTTTTCCAACCCTGTCAATTACTCAGATTCCCCTGACTGTGAATAGACAACCAAATTCAAATTGTGAAAGTAAATTAAATTTGTTTTTGAGGGACGATCAGAGTATCAATCATTACATTTTACTGGGTAAGACTTTTATGTGGTCCTTCCTGAGCCATAGGGTTAGGGTTAGTCCATGACAAACACGCCCTAGTTGAGGGACCGGACAAACCACGGCTTAAATGACCCCATGACAACTAATGCTATTGGGTGACGTTTTTCCTCGCCCGGACATGGGTCACTGGGGTCGTCCTCTGGTGCCAGGCCTGGAGGTGCTGCTCGATCGTGAGGACCTGGTGGAGAGGCCTGCACCTGTGGGACCTGGCTGGGCACGGCCTGGATAAGAAATGTCCACCTTCTCATGGGATCATCTCCTGTGGTTGGGTCCAGAGCTGGCCATCGCCTAACCGTCACAAAGTTCCCGTCTGCATATTTAGCCGACCCACATGGTCCCAGTCAGTCCGAGTCAGCCAAACTCGAGTCGAGAACGGACTTAAGCTGTACCATGTCACACGCAGGTGCTGCACTCCTGACACGCAGCCAAATAAAGAAAAAACAAAAAATAAAACAGTGTTCTATACCTTTCGGTCACACAGACGCAATGACATGTGCCCCATATTGTTTTTATTTCACCGATCACCATGCTATGCTTGTGTGTGTGCCTGGCGCTTTTATTTGATATTTTTTCATTATTTAGCAGTGTGTCTGCTTGTGCGGTGCCTGCGTTTGGCTGACTTGGACCGACTGGGACCACGTGGGTCTAAAAATGCAGATAGGAACTTTGTTATGGTTAGGCGATGCCCAGCTCTGGTTGGGTCCATTGAGAGCTGGGGAAGAAAGCTGGGTTGAAAGGTAGAATTTTGGTGATGGCCGAATTTGGTGACCTTTGCAGTGTATTCTCCAGCTATTGAAACTAGCTCTTGGAATGTGGAATGTCACCTCTCTGGCAGGGAAACAGTCTGAGCTCAGGTGTGCAATGTCAAGAAGTTCCGATTTGATCAGATCTGGGAAATTCAGTTCCAGAAAGGAAAAACCCCGCTACAGATTGGCTTGAACCACAGGTGCTTCTAATCAACTGAGCTCGTTTACCTGCCAGTTGAGCAGAAGCACCTGTGGCTAAAGCCAAACTGTGTCAGTCTTGCCCCGACACACATCTTGGGTCCTGGTACCAGTCCTCCTGAGAGGATTTGGGCTAGGGCTGGGAAAAAAAGTCGACCAACTCGGTTGTCGACCATAAAAATTAGACGACACTCAAACATCCATCCATTATCTATACCGCTTATCCTCACAAGGGTCGCGGGGCGTGCTGGAGCCTATCCCAGCTGTCTTCGGGCAGTAGGCGGGGGACACCCTGAATTGGTTGCCAGCCAATTGCAGGGCACACAAAGACAAACATCTGCACTCACAATCACACCTAGGGGCAATTTAGAGAGTCCAATCAACTTACCATGCATGTTTTTGGAATGTGGGAGGAAACCGGAGTACCCGGAGAAAACCCACACAGGCACAGGGAGAACATGCAAACTCCACACAGGGAGGCCGGGGCCGGGATCGAACCCACGACCTCTGAACTGTGAGGCGGACGTGCTAACCAGTCGACCACCGTGCCGCCACACTCAAACATATGCCTGGAAATTATAAGGAATAATTTTAAAACCATATTTGAATGCAAAGAACCGTGTTCGGTGTTTCCACCATATGTCATTATTGCGAAGTAGAAATGAGGTCGCTTGGAAATGAGAACACAGGGACATAAATGCATGACTTTGAGCCGTTGGAAAGGTTGTCCGGTCGGTGTTGTGCCAATGTAGTAATGTACTACAATGGGTAAAAGGTAGGATGTTTAGGTTTTTTTTACTCATTTTTTTACTCATTAATTTATGTAACATGTCCTACCATTGCTCGATGCTGTTCGTAGACTACACATTGTATTGGATTTATTTTGCAATTAACTTAAGTTAAAGCATCTCGGCCGAATTTACAGTAGCTTAGCATAGCTTGTTCCAAAGTGCCTCAACAAGGCGAAACAATGACCATGTTTGAGTTTAACGTGATGTGACTACTGTGGGAAATGTCTACAAAACATAAATAAGGCTTGATGGTCACTCGTGAAGCATATTTGTAAAAATTCCTCATGTCTGCTGGCAATGAAGCAGCCGTTAATGGCCGTGAGAGGCACTTGTGCTTGTAAATGACACAAGACGCTGGCTTATATGAAAAACACTATTAAAATGTTCTCTACTTAAAGTAAGTACACAGTAAATTTTGTAGAGTACATTTTACTTTAAAAAGACTATATTCGGTTCCAGTCTAAACAGAGTACAATTTACACTTCAAAGAGAGTAAAATATTCACAGTAAATTGTGCTCCAAGTAGTGGATTAATTGTACTCAAATCAATTTTTATTTAATCAAAACATAGGATACTCACCCACATTTTACAATGGCTAAGTTTATATGGACAAAATTTCTTGAATCAGATTAATTTAATTTAAGTTTAATAGAGTTCGGATTAAAATTATGATTGGATGCACTGTTTTCATGGACAATAAAAATATTGATCTGTGCATGTTAATCCATCAGACTTTCAAGCGGAACAAATTATTTTGACGTGTAGATTGACCAAATAACCGGAAGCAGTAATAGAAGTCAGAAGAAGTCAGAGCGACTTCCGTGTCAACAAAACATTGCTCCTTTTCTTTCTACTTTTATCGCTAGCGTTATTTCGCATGTTTTTCCCATTTGCGCAGTTACATCGAGTTAACACTTCCTAACGTAGCTGCAAATGCACCAGTTCAGTCTTGCGCCTGCCATGTCTTTCGCTCACTCTGCTTTTACTAGCTTCTGAGAATAACAGAAACACGTATACTGACGTCACAGACATGCGCGGTAAAGACGGTTTGTTCCAAAATGGCGTAATAAGTGTTTTCATAAACTACCTCTCTCGTTCGGAATAAAATTCCGGAATGGGCTTGGAATGGGCTTGATCGGGTCAGAATATTCCGCAGGGGCTTTGTACATGAGGCATTTTTTATTCTGATCAGGCATTTAATCCGAATACCGTATTTTCCGGACTATACGTCGCTCCGAAGTACAAGTAGCACCAGCCATAAAATGCATAATAAAGAGGAAAAAAACATATAAGTCGCACTGGAGTATAAGTCGCATTTTTGGAGGAAATTGTGCGTTTAGTACACATCATTTCCACCGAGCTACGATGGTAACATTTAGCTAACATTCACAAATGTAGCATACAAGAAAGACTATGTCACTTCGGGAATGCTGGACGAAGCGGCTGGAGAGGGAAGTCTGGGCTTTTCTGTTAAAGTGGTAAAGCTGCTGCCCCTGCGACCCGCAGGATGAGCTTAACATTGGCACTTATATAATAGGTTTGCATGTAAAAATTACATCAGTACTAAAATGCCCCCCTCAATAGACTCATTAGTGATCTAAGGGCTTTTTTTGTGATTAGATTTACGACAAATTTGCCCGCCCCTTTTTGGGGCTGGGCTTGTTATTTTTTCGGTCTCAGCAGTCTACGTCATGGTAGGGAGCCAAGCGTGCTAATATTGCTCGCTTTGTCAGTTCTGTTTTCTAAAACGCCGACCGATCGCCACCAACCCTAACCCTAACCCAATTGCAAATTACTACTCTTGTCCACTTCAACCTGTGAAAGTATAAAAGTGTTCTACACAATAGTTTGGATTTATTGACATCAAACGTGATCTCATCATGATCACCTCGACAAAATCAAAACTACCGTGGCTGAAGCAGACAAGCCCAGGAATGCGTACACGAACCCCGTTATATTTCGTACATTTAGCGACGCTAAACTCGTGTCAACTCTCGGGAGGCAGATGGCGACTGGCAGTGGGCAAGCAATCAGGCAAGCATGGATATTTATCCCACCCTCTTACCTCCCCTCCCCAGCTAACAGTAGGATAATAGTACAGCTAATAGCAACAACTAGCTTCAGGCCGTTAAAACAAATATAATGAGCATAATGGTTTAAAATACAACATGAAGTAAAAGTTACCGTTTTTACTTACATTGATAATGACAGCAACTTTGGCAACTCCTCGTAGGATGTTGTACCATATACCTGAAGAAAAAAAATTTAATATATATAAAAAATGTAATACCTGGATTTCTGCATTGTCTGCTAGTCACAACAATTTGTTTCTATGTTTTTAAGGAACATAACATGTAAGCATCTGTGCAGGGTGGGAAAGGGATGTGAATCTTTGGTAATTTGGTTGTTTCCTTTGGCAGCTATATTGTCAACCAAAAGTTCCCCATAGTTGCAGATCAGCCCTGCACAATGGTCCTCTTTACAAAACGTTTTGGGTTCAGCAATATTAGGATGTCTTGTGTGAATCGTTCTCTTGAAGTAATACCATAGCATCGTAATGACCTTGGGCTGACTGGGGCATCCAGGAAGCCTGTTTTTTTTAATGTTTTTCTTATTATTTGGTTGTTGATTTTTTTCTGTGTTGTTGTAAAGGTTCACCTGGAAGGCTGATGGTAATAATTTCCCTTGCAAAATGTCTTAATAAAAACTTGGAAATTCATTTTGACATCAATGATAGCATTGCATCCACACCCCGAGACAGAAAATCAGCCCCAAAACATGATGCACCCACCAGTATACTTCAATGCTGGGATGGGGTTTTGATGGTGGTGTGCTGTGCCTTTTTGTGTCCATTCATAACATTGTGATGCACACAATTGAAGCTTGGTTTGACGTTTCCACACAATATTTTACAAGCAGTGCTGTGGAAAATTCAGACACTCTTTCTTCTAACTTCTAACATGCAGCATTTTTGTACAACAACAACAAAAACAAGTTGTTAATGGGAATTGTAGATTCTAAAAGGAAAAATTATGCCAATCACTGTTCTTTATGAGCACTTCTATTAATAATGTAATCAATCAGTAATCATCCATCCATTCATTATCCATACCGCTTATCCTCACTAGAGTCGCGGGTGTGCTGGAGCCTATCCCAGCTCTCTTCGGGCAGTAGGCAGGGGACACCCCGAATTGGTTGCCAGCCAATAACAGGGCACACAGAGACAAACAAACATCCGCACTCACAATCACACCTAGGGGCAATTTAGAGTGTCCAATAAACTTACCATGCATGTTTTTGGAATGTGGGTGGAAACCGGTGTACCCGGAGAAAACCCACGCAGGCATGGGCAGAACATGCAAACTCCACGCAGGCCGGAGCAGGGATCGAACCCACGACCTCTGAACTGTGAGGCGGACTGCTAACCAGTTGATCACCGTGCCGCCCAATCAGTAATCACTTATCTAAATAATCTTGTACTGTAAATATTTTTCTGGGGCAATTTTTGTACAGCTGTGGTGTCATCCAATGACACTAATCTTTGTTTAATGTTTTACTTATTGTACACTTGTCAACAGATATGTTAGCATGTGCCAAAGATTTTTGAGTCTTTACTTTTTGGGCATTCGGGAAACATACAGTGATACATATTGTATCCAACACTTGCTGCCTACAACTCCTCTCAAGCTAAGCCATGTGTTTAATTTAGCTACAATACCCATTGTAGCAGACATGTTTATTTTTAAGCCCAGTGGAGGGAGGAAGGGGGGTCGGGGGAGAGAGAGAGCGGGAACAATGCATGTAAATAATGGTCTCTTTTGTATTTTTAGCTTCAAGAGACAATGAGTGAAGTACTTGTTGATAGAAAACTGTTATCAAACATTTCTTGAGTGGCAGTATGTGCCACCGTTTTGCGAATAGTAAACTGAAAACCAGTGTTTTTTGGGGGGAAAGGCAACTTAAACCAACACCTCCAATTTTGTTTAATTTACTGTACTCTACTTTGCTTCATTCCAGACTCTGATTATCTTTTGAAGAAATAATTCTTAGGGGCTCCCGCACTTTTTCAACCTATACTATGAATGTTTACGTAGTGTGTTCAATAAAATCATGACAACAAAGAGAAACCAAGAAGACTATTTGCACATGCCACCATGATGTCATTTTCCGGTTTCGCACATGCATTGATAATCTTAAGTAAATAGCTGAGTATTATTCATAAAAAAAATTTTTTTTTTTTTTTTTTTTTTTTTTAAATATTTCACTTTAAGAAGAGCGATGAAGATGAAGCTGTTCATCTTCAAGAACAAGAGAGCTTGTGGAAGACCAAAGAGAAAGTTGATAGATGTTATCAGGGAAGACATGATTGGTGTTAAGAAGTGGATGCAGAAAATAGGATGGCACACTATGGTGACCCGTAACGGGATGGATGGATGGATGGATGGATGGATGAAAATATGATCATAAGATTTTAGGTATATTGTTGACTACCAACCAATGTCTTTGGCTCTTGCTGCCACTGGTCTTCGCAACTCAGTCACAAACTTCTTTGCATCAAGTCGTATTTCAATGATGTTGTTGAGCAGAGCAAACAACGGAGCCAAGGGGAAGGATGCCACAAATAATGTGACAAAACCAAACTGGATAACTGGGGAAAACCAAGACAGAAGAAGATATATTAGTGAATGAATTATGAATGCATTATTTGTGATGACTTTATTTATGAGGACTCTGTGTCAGGGGCGGAGCCATGGGTGGGTGTGGGTGTGCACAGGCCCACCCAGATTGACACACTACCCATCCAGTGAGATTCATGAAGGTCGTGGTGGTGCAGTAGAGAAACGGCGCAGACAAGAGGTGAGGAGTTATTTGCACGTACCTACAACACCTACGAATGGTGATCATGAATTGAGCCGTTGAAAAAAAAAACACTCGTAAAAAGACTGCTGTGCTCTCTGAGTTACTGCCTCTGTCAACTGCTTCTTTTCCGAGTTACTGTATATTGGTTTGATTGATAATCTCAGAAATGATTTTAATGCTGCTCTGTTAAATGCGCTTTACTCCGTAGCACCATTAAGACTTTAAACTCGTCCTCTGAGGCCTACTCCGTGGTTTACTGAAGAAACCTGCACACTTAAACAAACATGTAGGAAGCTAGAGCGCGAATGGCGTGTGACTAAAATTGAGGTAAAATTGACTTTTTTTTTCGCGGAACATTGACACTTGTTCGATGAGGGCTTACCTCACTCTCTGGCGGCTCTCTGACAACGTACGCGACTGCTTGGGAGGCAACTCCGCGACTTGAAGAGCGATGCAGGATGGACGCAGAGAAAGGAGCTAAAGCTGTTGTGCTAACACCTTTTGTTTTAACGACCTGAAGCTAGTTGTTGCTATTAGCCATCCCATTATCCTACCTTTAGCCGGGGAGTGAAGAGGGAGGCGTAAAGCTCCAATCTGCCTGCTGCTGCTGCAAGCCGCCGTCTCTCTCCTGAGAGCTGATACAAGTTTAGCGTCGCTAAATGTCCAAAATACAGTATAACCAGTCGGGGTTTGTGTGCGCATTCATGCTCTTGTCCGCTTCAGCTTGTGAAAGTGGAGGAGCAATCGCCACAGTATTTTTGATTTTGTGGAGGTGATCATGATGAGATCACGTTTAATGTCAATAAATCCAAACTATTGTGCAGAACACTTTTATACTTTAACAGGATGAAGTGGACAAGGTACTACCCTTGTGCATTTGCATTTTGGTGGCGATCGATCACCGTTTTAGACAACAAAACTGACAAAGCGAGCAATATTACCAAGCATGCCTTCCTCGCGTGACGTAGACCGCTGAGACCGAAAACATAACATAAGCCACGCCCCTTTTTGGTGCATGGAAATTTGTCGTAAACCTAATCACAAAAAAAGCCCTTAAATGACTACAGAGTCTTTTGAGGCGGGCATTTGAGTACTAATGTCATTTTTACATGCAAACCTATTATATAAATGCCAATGCCAAACTCACCCAAGTGTCTCTTTAAATATTAATTTATCACTCCCCTCAGGCACTGTACCACCAACTTTTAAGGCTGCTGTTATTCGACCTCTACTTAAGCCGCCAAACCTCCATCTGGAGTACCTCAGTAATTATAGGCCAGTTTCAAATCTCCCGTTTATTGCGAAAATTCTTGAAAAAGTCGTAGCGCAACAGCTTAGTGACTATATGACCGCTAATAATCGATTTCGAACTGGACATGCAGACTCAATCAAAGCTGAAAAGCCTCCTTGAAAGTCCGGCAGGTGGGGAGTGTGTTGACTGCTGTTATGTTTTGTAAATTAGTGCCATCTAGTGGTGGATTTGATATACTTGTAAACTAAAAAAAACAAAAACAACAACAAAAAAAAAAAGGAAGTCAGTTTGCTTGCAGAGATGGTTCTCATCACGTCATTTTCAGAGCTGGGCAGTCCGCCCCGGGGCCGGACTGGTCGGATCCTCCGGCCCGGCTGGATGCCCATTTTTGGGGCGGGGGGTGGTGGTTGACAAATTTTAAAAAAGGGCTCGACTAAGCAAGGCCGGAAGTGGATTTTAGTCCGGCCCACTAATCGGCCCAAATGCGTGTGACGTGGTCGCAAGGCAGCCAAATTTATTCTCAGCCTACTTGGTGAAAGGCTTCTGTTTAGGCTGCCGCATTGATTCACATGACCGACGCATTGTGCTGTTGGCGACAGGTCTGCAACACATGCCACGCACACATCAGCAATTGTTGCTGCGCTGATCGGTCCATTATGTTTGTCATTATTGCTGTTCGGTTAAAAAGAGACGTGAATGTATGATTAACCAGACAGAAAGTACATATTATACTGACAAGTAAAAAAGAAAAGTTATTCGAACAACTTTGTTGAAATGTATCTTGTTTGAATTTGAGAATAAGCACATTTGTAAAAACTTCTGTCACTTGTAGTTTCACAAGAAACAAAGAAAAGAGGTGCATGAAACCTGTGAACACAACTTTTTCTCTCTCCAGTGCTGTATCGTTCTCGAATGTTGACAGTGACTGTTAAGTCCGATCCTCATTAACGTGAAGTGGGAGACAGTACGCTGTGTGTACATGTGTAAATAAAATGATAATTTTATATGTGGTACTCACTCATTTCCATATATTCAGGTGTTAACCCTGAAAATGGCTCCAGGAAGCGGTCGGTTTCATATCTCTGCAACTTCTTCTGCCTCTCTTCCTCTTGAAAAGTGCCTTGCTTTGACTGGATGTAGCGAATAAGCTTCTTTAGCTTGCTGAGGAATGCACAAATGGAGATAATTTGATATTTCAATGCTTCCAATTAGAAAGAAATATATTGGCCCTGTTGATTTCACTCATTTACTAACTAATTGGTTCATATTTGAATTTGTGCTTATTCTGCGAACAAATTTAGTACATCCTCAGACCATGCGTGTACACAAAAAACGTCAAAAATCACAACTTTTATCCCATATATACAACGTATTGTAACTGTAGACATATATAGACAGTAATAATAATTTTAACAGTAATAACATAATTGCTGAATTTGCTGTAATGAGTTGACACTTCTCATGTTTATCCTCGTTCTTTTCAAGTGCTTGTACGTGCTCGTGTACGAGTGCATGGACTTATGAATTTATATGATAATGATATTCACAATAAGTCCATGACTGGGTGTATCCGCCGTACTCTCTGTTGCTGACTGGTACTCAAGACCAGACCGCACGTGTACGTTGGACCCGCAAGTCCATAGAGCTGCTCCCAATAAGGCTTCACAGTTTTTGTATATCAATGCAGTAGTCCAACATATGCACGTTACAAATCTAGAACAACATTTCCAAAATTTAACTTGACAAACGACCGTCAAAAAGATCCTATAAGCATATACATCGCCGCTGGCTTCCACGTGACGCAAACTCAGACTCAATGTGATTACATCAACTAAAAATGCCACAAAATTGTTTCCTCAAAAAAAAAAACTACAAATGCCTCTTTGCTGGGCAAAATGTATCCCTTACTATTTATTTTAACAACTTATGCACAGTTTTTTTTTCCGATCACCTCATAATTAAGTTTTTCTACCCAGTAAATTTTGCATAGTGCACAGTCCTCTAAAAAGACTGGATTTGGTCCCAGTCAAAACAGATTATAATTTGTGCATCAAATATGTAGAGTATTTTATAAAATGTGCTCTGAATATACAAAATATTTATTGTTTATTGAGAATTTACTTTGAACATTCTACTCTCAAATTTTACTCTGTTTAGACAGGGATCATGTGTCATGTGTCATCTTCCAAACCGCTTATCCTATACAGGGTCGATCCCACGCTGCCCGCACACAACTCAGGCGTGTGTACCACTACACTATCAGTGACCTCCTAGACAGGTATCAAATATTGAGTAAAATGTGCTATACGAAATTTACTGTGTATGCGTGTTTTGTGTCCAGTATTTTCTTTGGTATTTACTTTCGAATAATAAGAACCTTTTGAAAATAGGATAAAGACTGAGAAAGTTTACAACGTCTCTCGGCAATTGTTGTATTTATTTTTTTAACCTCTGCGTATTGGCTGAGATCCAACAAACTGATGCACTTTCCCGGGGGGGGGGGGTTGATGGGCGGAATTGGGCATGGGTTATGCAAATTAGGGCGCCATGGGCATGCGCTGTCAATCAGGATGAATTGTGATTCATCAATATACTGTATGCACATGTATGCCGTACGCACGTGTCATGAATCCAATGATGATTTTGCATATATGCTCAATTTGTGCGCAGAGTATGAACCTTCCAATGCATTTATTAGTAAATGAGGCCCATTGTTTAGCGTTAAATGGAATTTGAAATACATACATTCTGATTTTGACAAGTAAAACTGGACAAACAGGCCATGGATTTTTTAAAACAACATTATTTTAAACATTCTGTTGTTCAGTGTCCAAAATTTAAGTCTATTGGTCTGGACTGGTAAACTGATTGAAAAGCAAATGTCCATTTGCACTCATAATTTTTATCTGAGCTTCCTTGGTTGCCCTAAAGTGAAAATAAATGTCTTCTAAATTTGGTAAATCACAGAGAGTGTAAACAAACCTGCCAAATTTAAATGCTGAATGATCACATTTGAAGAAAATCGCCATGTATGTGAAATGAGGCTGCAAAATTGTGACTGCGCTCCTAAATGCTATGGACATGTCTGCTGAATATGCTCAAACACTACGCACCGCTCAGTTGTCAACTTCCAATCAAACACCACAACTGTGACTTGGAACAGTGGCTGCTACTTCGTCTTTCTAATGCCTACACATAACCACATGTTTTAGCCATGAAAATATAGCAGTCACGGGACTTTTCCACACTGTGCTACCTTTGGGTGCGACCAAGCAGCCATGCACTGTCAAGTCAGACTTTTTAAAATCCCCCCTAACCCCATCCTCCCTCTTCTATCTTTCTCTGTGTGAAATGTGCGCACTCATGACTGACAAGGATATGCTCTAAAGTGGCCAGGTCAGCCTGAAGCCGCAGTCCACACTCTGGCTGTTAAGTCAGGCTTTTTCAAACATTTCTTCCTCCCTCTCACTCTTTTGTCATTATCTGTGTGACATGCCCACACTCACAGCAGACACTGAAGTGCTCTAAAAGAGACCATGCCAGCCCGTAGCCCCAGTTCACACTAGCTGTGAAGTTGGATTTTCGAATTCCACCCCTCCAGTTATTGGAGGAACTTGGAGTGACTTGTTATGCATAAAGTCTTCATTTATTGCTTATGTATTACATTGAATCATTTGAATGCAAATTTTTTTTTACCAGTGATAAAATATCATAAAACCTTTGTCCATGATAAAAGATCAATAAACTGTTTTGTCACTAGGCCACAACAAATGGCAAATAACCCGTTTAATGGACATTAAATCCTTAAATCTAATTTCCCATTGCGGTAATTTTACCGAATTAAAATAAAGGCCGCAAGGCCTAAAGTAGCAAAAATTAAACAACCAAACTGGGTGACGATGAATCAGGAGATGAACTCCAAGCTTAACAAGGGATCTTCAAAGTTTTTTGGTTGAAGCTGAATCACCATTTATGGCCCATTTCAGCTGTTGAGCGGCCACATTTCCTCAGTGTTTAAAGGGTTAAAGTCTCAGCTAATGTCGTTTACCTGCTATTGGAATGTGCTTTCTAGTGGATTTTCAACTGTTCCTTTTGGGGTCAATATCTTATTCCTAGGGTACTAGTAGCTATGGAACTTTGAAAGATGAATGTATCAAAACGTTTAACATAATTACGTTATGTTGTTGTTTTTTTTTCCCAAAACGACAGTAGTTTCAACACGGCAACATTAAAATTTCTGTAACTTCATCAACTTTTGAGGTACCTCCATGTATGATATATAATTTTAAAGGGAGTTAAGTGTAGACTTACAATATATGAATCTCAATTTGAATTTTTTTTGGCCCATGAGGACCTTTTAGTCAGAACTGAATACATATAGATGTTTGCCCTGTTTTAGCCACACCCCAAAAAATTGAAAATGGAAAATTGAAATAATGAAAAATAGTTGAACGCTAAATTTGAGTACTACATAGGTCTCAGTATTTGCAAGTTTTCAACAATTGTCTTCAAACATGCATAATGTATTCAAAAACAAATCTCAGAATTACAGGGACTTTAAACTCTCACATACAGAATTGTTGTATAGGAAGATTCATCTAGCTTTTCAAGATGTTTGATGTAGTTGAGGTCCGTGTAAGGTAAGTACTCGTTTTATTGCATGATTGCTTGGCAGTGACTTTCATCACAACAGTATTCTTTACAGTGGGACCAGTTGGTTGACACATTTCTGCCAGAACAGATACATTCAGGGGAATGTTTGAAATACAAATATACAGGGGTAGGTATAATATAGCTAAGCAGTTCTAAAAAAAAAAAGACAAAACACGTACAATACTTGTTGTGTTATTATACAAAATTATAAAAATCCAGGAGGTGGGAATTCCGTCAGATTGACAGACCGGATGCCAGTTTTGCTGACGATTGACACATGACGGAACACTAGGGATATCACAATATCCAAATGTCACAATACAGTAATATCACGATATGAACCTTGTGATACAGTAATTATCACGATATTGTGGAGAGGTTGGCGATATATAAAAAGCTCACGATACTGTATAAAAGCTCACGATATTGTAAAAAAAAAAAGTCCTCATTTAAAAAAAAAAAACAAAACATCACAATATTCTGTTTTTGTACATAATAACAGCATTCACAAAGAAATAGGCTTGGCCAGTCATGGGCTCCTACTGGCGATTAGGGTGGGTCTTAAACATAGGTGGCATCAAATTAAACTGCACTAATAAATTAACCACTTGGAACTGCACAAATGGAAAACAACTTGGGCTTCTAAACAGATTTGCTGCTATTAACAGTGTGACATGATGACAACGATATATTGCGGCAATTTTAATATCGCGATATCACGATATTGCTGATATTGTGGCATCCCTACGGGACACGTTTTAAAAATGACGGACTGACGGATGACGAAAGTGGGGTTTCATCCATCAGTGTAATCGACACTAACCACGTCCGTCACTGTCGGATTCCCGTTCTTCTGACGTTCTTGCGGGGGACCGACTGACAAACTGCCGATTAAAATTCAGTTTGTCATGAAAAATGACGGGCTGACGAATGACGTGCGGGTACCCTGGCCGCTGACGGATGACGAATGACGGACCATCAAAATTTTGTGAAATACCCACCTCTGTAAAATACATTCATCATATTTGTCACTTATTTCACCGATGTGATACTACTGTATATCTACTTTTGCACCCCCCTGTATTTTTACTTCAAGTACTAACATCAATATGTGATGAAAACTTACGGTATTCCAATCTCAAAGAGGTTGTTCTGAATTAGCTGCTTCCCCAACATGGTGATACTCAGCTGAATACACAACTCCATCAGACAGCCTCCGTGAGTACACTGTGAATCCAGAATCAGGTTGTTAAACAGCAGATCGATTCTACTTTTCAGTGTCAAATACTAGGGGTGTAACGTTACGCTAAATCACGTTTCGGTTCGTTTTTTGGGAAACTTCGGTTCGGTATATTTTCGGTACCAAAAAACAGATTTTTTTTTTTTTTAAATATGTTTATTTTGAAAAGATGACAAGTAAACTGTACTTTTTTTTTTTCGAAAAAATCAATAAAAGCAAACCATTCAGGTGATATTCTAAGAAATTACACCAGAATAAAAAATACACTAACAATAAAGATCTCTCTATTTTGTCAATTATTAAGACACTCAAATCTTTAAACACTCAGCAGCAACAGCCTATGATACATCTAAGTATTCAAGTTAAAACCAAGTTGTCATTACAATACAAATATACACTTTTTGTGATAAAAGAAATACATACAATAACAGTTACAATTATTGCTAACTACATTAAAACTATTTTTATAATAAAAAAAATTAAAAAGTCTTTATGAAATTTTGTACACTTTTTAGGCATTGAAATCTTTGAATGTTCAACAGCATATTGTAACGAATTGGGTTATCTGTGTTGTGGTAGGATTCATGTGTTGCTGAGTTGTGATGTGACCGAGGTTTATGAATGCATCGTACGACAAGCGAGTGGAGCAGCGGAGAAGGAAGAGCGCGAGCAGTTGTACTTGGATTAATAAAAACGTGATAGTTAAACTACGTCTGACGGCGTGTTCCTGGAAGATGATATGATAATTCTCGCTATTTAAGTTTGACGTTTTGGGCTAAAAAGACTGCTTGCTTCCTCGTCTAAGAAACATTCACAGTTGGATGATGCAGTGCATGTTAGACGTGCTAGCCGCAACATAGCCGCCGATTTCATGTAGCAATGTCGGCACACAACTTTCCGACTTATCCGCGCAGCTTTCCCCATCGGCGATGGGGAACAGGAAAGCCAGAATGTTCCCAAACAGGAGACCGCAGTGTACGCGGGGACCTTCGAGCTCTGGCTCTTTTCTGGCGCTCTCTTTTGTGCCGCCACACTCGTCTCACGCATGCAACAGTCAGCGTACGTGCATAAACTCGCGCTAATAAGTGGACCGAACCGAACATGCCATACCGAAATGTATTAATACACCCGAGTGTACGTTACACCCCTATCAAATACCATTATTTATAATGTGTTATGGATAAAAGAGTGCAACAATATTTTCAGTCACATAGTATAGTTACAAAATTTGTTTTGTTATTTCTTTTCTACAGAATCACAGGCCTTACCTCTTCCATTCTGTATGATTCAAACACATACAAATAGTTGCCTGGTCGACCTACCAGCCTGATAAGAAAAGACAATGAAAGGATTGCAGTATATGTTTAACTAATGAAGCATTATTCTTTCTTTCTTTCTTTCTTTCTTTCTTTCTTTCTTTCTTTCTTTCTTTCTTTCTTTCTTTCTTTCTTTCTTTCTTTCTTTCTTTCTCTCTCTCTCTCTTTCTTTCTTTCTTTCTTTCTTTCTTTCTTTCTTTCTTTCTTAAATTCAGTCTCTAGCTCTACAACGTGACAAATGAAACCATGGAATGAAATAAACTAAATTTGCAGAAAGACCACCTACCTTCCCCTGAAGAATGCAATGTAGATGATTGGTGTGAAAGCATTGACAAACTTCAGAATGAAGGTCTTAAATATGAGTCTCTCCTCAAAATTCTTGTCAGTTTTTGGAACCTCTAAAATAGAAAACACACTGGTTTGCAAGTTTTTCACTTTCAAGTAATGACATCGAAGGCGCTGCGCAACGAGATGGATATGACCGTCCAGCAGGTGTCCCCGCGTTCGGCCTCCGCCCCCACCACTTGAATCTAGCAGCCGTTTCTGTGAAAGCCAAGTCAAGCCGACCACCATAACAGTTGTTCATACTACGCAATGCGCCGCGATGCTATCAAACTGATATCCTCACAAGTAATACTATGTTTTAAATGTCTCCCACTTCCAACAGACCTGATTCAGAAAAAAGGTGAGCCCTGATTGGTCATTACCTGAGCCCTGAGCAACTGTGATGTCATTTTCAGGCGACAGCAAGTGGCAAAATGGCCGCCCCCGTGAAGAATAAAAATGGGCAGATTTTCCTGCTTAATATATATTCCACAAATGTAGTATTAATCTGATTATTATGTTTATACTAGTAGGGCTGCAAATAACACATTATTGTTTAGAAAACTTTTAGAATGCCTTTCCATTGTTCATCGTCTTTATTTCCTTTCAAACTTCTCACTTACTCATCATCGCTACTTCTTGGCCCACCACAATTGCCAACACAGTCCCGTAACTATCGTTAATCAGCCTAACCTGTTTGCACATCATTTCCATCTCTGTCCACATTGTAAAGAGCTTTCTCTCCATCTTAACTGTTGAAACTGGCTTACATATCATCGTATGCCTCTGGTTTGGCCTTCACCATCTCTACCTTTGTCCTACACCGACCACATCTATTCTTGTCTCCTCTCCTTAGTGCTCTCAGTGTTGTAGTTCGTCTTAGCTAACCCCTGTCCTTGTATGCTTTCCTGCACTTACTGGTTGCACCACCAAGTCTCCTTCACCCATTTCCTACCAAACGGAACACCTAGTACTTTCCTACCTGTCTCACCTCTTCTTAAAAAACCACACAACACTCTTCCTCTTCTCAGCTTCCACCACACAGTTCTCTGCTCTGCCTTTGTCTTTATAAACAAACCAAACACATATTTTTCTTGACAAGAATATGTTCTATGCAGCCCCACTCATTTAAACACGTCATACTGATTGATATTGTGTTTGTGGAATATGAGTTAAGAAGCAAAACCACCCGTTTTTATCTGTTTCAGGGGGCAACCATTTTGTCACTTTTGTCGACTGAAAATGACATCACAGTTGCTCAGGGCTCAGGTAATGACCAATCATGGTTTAACTTCAGAAAACAGGTGAGCCCTGATTGGTATCTACCATATTTTCTGGACTATAAGTTGCGTTTTTTTTTTTTTTTTTTTTTTTTTTTTTCATAGTTTGGCCCGGGGCGCGACATACTCTGGAGTGACTTATGTGTGAAATTAATTCACACATTGTTACCTGTATATCATTTCACATGTTTTTTTCACACTAAATCGCAAGAGGGGGCTCTAGACTAGGCATCCGGATGGCTTCTTTAAGCAGTCGTCCCCAAAATATTTTATGCCCCGGACGTGTTCATGTAATTCCCGGCCCGACCCGTAACTATTCACCGTCAGCGGGGGGTGCGAGTGGTGCCTAATACGTCTATTTGATTTACTCATTTGCTAGCTTGTGCATTTAATATTTGCGTTACACAACGGAGATGCTAGCTTATGCATTTAGTATTAGCCTTACGCGACAGAGGCAACTTGGCTTTCGGGCGGGGTTGTGGGAGGTCGGGTGTTGTGTAATATAACGTAAGCATACCGTTCAGCCTGTTGTTGCCTCTATTCTATTTTTATATTAAATTGTTCATCATTTAAATTTTAAATGACATGTCTGTTCTTGGTGTTTCATTTTATCAAATAAATTTCCTCCAAAAAAGCGACTTTTGTAGTTTTTATATAGTTTTTTCCTTCTTTATTATGCATTTTATGGTCGGTGCGACTCCGGAGTGAATTATAGTCAGGAAAATACAATACCTTTCTCCTAATCATTATGTCAACCAACTTACTAGATGCTCCTGCCATAGACCCATCATTCAAAGTTCCAACTTTCAGCTCTAATTTCTGTGGAATTTGCTTTCATCCTGTAGGTTAATAGCACCTACAGGGTGTTTGTACTTAACCCTGGCCGTGACCAATCTGGTGTAAAATTATTTGGATGAACATTCATAATAATTGGCAAAGATTTAAGACAGATGCTCTTCCTGATGCAACTCTCTCCATCTATCCAGGCTTGGGACCTGCCTAGAGTTGGCACTGGCTTATTCCCCCGGTTGAGATGCATTTTTTCTGCATTTAATATTTCAATATTTATTTACGGCAACTATTTTGAGTAGTTATTGTTGTTTTTTTTCCCAATATTAAATTATTTTTCCATTAATTGAAAGATAAATATAGAGTTAATTATCAATACTGGGATCTATTTCATTAATGAGTCTTTTTCTCCTTCTAATCTAGTGTTTTCGTGCACTGTGGTGTCCAGAAAAGCAAGTTCTCTCACAGAGTATTCATCCAGAGCAATGAAAGCAAAAGTGAGTGAAACATTGCAAGGAAATGCTTAGCTGCATAAAACACTGTTAAATATGGATGACAATGTGTACATTGGAACTCCACTCTGTTCATGATATTGTTTGTTTTGCATTTGGAATGAAAAAAGCAATCGCCTAAAATGCTCTTACTCTGTGCAAAGATTCCCCACCCCAGAAAAAAAAAAAAAAAACACAAAACAAAGGGCACTAATTTGAGTCTTGTCCAGAAGACGGTGTGATTTAGTTGTCATGATTTAACTGGACGCCTTCAGATGAGAATGTTGCTGTGGGTGGCTGCCCATATGAAAAGTAATTGTTGACATTTTCAACAATTACCTCTAAAACATTTGATATCAAATGACAGCATTCACTTAACACAATGAATCAACACTCTTTTAATGGTTCGGATATTTAATTATACTTACCTAAAACAGTGAGCCATCGTGCCACAGCTCCATACACCTCATCCAGTATAAGGATGACCACAAGGTTGATAATGGCTGCTGTTGTTTTGACAGTAAGTTGTACATGGTTCCGTGTCACTGGGTTAGAGCTCATATGAAGAGCAGCTTTTGTGGAGATCCGGTATAGGATCACACCAAATACAATGGCAAATGTAACACCGATCTGACAACACAGATATTCACATTTATAAATATAATGTACTGTATATAATTGTATGTATCTACGTATTTAGTGGTACATCACAATCAATAACGAATATACAGGTAGTAACACCTTACCATCAACAACATTGTGACAATATTCGTCATGTAGGCAGGGAGGCGATCTCGACATGTCAGCTTTTCCATCTGAGAAATACACCAACTATTGAAAATGCTGATTTTAATTTGTTCATTTTTAATTAGATGTGGTCTGAGGAATGCAATTCACATAATGGAAACTTAAATTAAAATGGATTTGGCATGAAATGCTTACTGAAGAATGTTGACCTCATAAAAGCACAACTAATAAAATAAACGGAAATGGTCATTAAGTTTCTGGGCTTCTAATGTGCATGTTTTCAGCTTGTTCCAAATTATTGGGTAATTAAGATTTAAGTTAGTGAGTAAATGAATTGTACATAGTTTTGGGAAGTTTTTACTTCCAATGAACACACTTCCAATAAAGTATTGTTGTCATTTTAATGTTAAGCGGAATCGTAGGTGTTTGCTGAATGTAACTACCGTATTTTCCGGGCTACAAGCCACACCGTTATATAAGCCGCACCCACTCTATTTTTTTTTTTTCCATTTTGGAAAAAAAAAAACCTTAAACAAGTTGCACCGTTGTATAAGCCGCACCAATGTATGTTGAAAACTTTTATATTTACTCCATTTACAGAACGATTATGAACTGTAAATGTACATGTATGTACCTGAGCACATTCTTTCCTAACAGCGCCTTTTAACACTGCAGCAAAGTTGCTGATTAAAACAGAAGAGAACCAATAGAAAATAAACAGTACTTATCTTCATTTCACTGCCGACTGCCGCTCCAGTTTGTCAGCTAAGGTCCACCAGACTCCACCATCTATTGTTCCACTACATTCTACATATGCACCTTTCTTCTTTTATGTTAATTAAGTCAGCCAATCTAACACACGACGTGCTAAATCAACAATAGCATTTCACATCGAAACAACAGGACAGACGTAACATCAGTCAATCGCATTCATTTGCACTTCATGGACCTCTAGGAAAACATAAAATCAAAGCATTACAGCACCTAATGCAATAATCTAGTGCATGGCGCGCTCTCCTGTTGAACTCCTGCACCTGCAGTCACATCCAGTTAATGGGAAATGTATTGTATTGAATTGTACTGTCATTCCGGTTAGAGCGCCCCGAGCGGTGGAAGAAAAATCCACAGAATAGCCGCACCAGACTATAAACCGCAGGGCTCAAAATCTAGGAAAAAAGTTGTGGCTTATAGTCCGGAAAATACGGTAATAGAGTAACTTGTGATGTAACTTTTTAAAACAAGTGATCCGTAAAGTAACTAAATAACTTTTAAAATGAAGTAATCAGTAAAGTAACTGTTACTTTTTCAAAGTAACTGTGACAAACACTGCCCCGGTGAACCTGATAATTTGGTGGCTGAAAGTAGGCAAACTTTACACCTGCTGGAACAAGATGTAAGTGGTGGCACAGGTGGGCATAATGAGACTTTGGTGAATTTGATCAAAGTGCAAGCAGATTCAGCGCACTTGTGGGCACTTATATGAAAGATGTGGCATGGCTCAATGGTAGAGCGGTCGTTTCCCAACCCGGAGGTTGTGGGTTCGATCCCTGGCCATGATGATCATGTCGAAGTATCCTTGAGCAAGATACTGAACCCCCAGTTGCTCCTGATGCTGCGTCACCAGTAGGTAGATGAGGTACAGTGTAAAGTGCTATATAAGTGACAGCCCATTTACCAAACCAAATTGTTCACGTACCGGCTTGTTTGTGAACCGATGTTCCAGCGTTTCTCAAATATAATTGATATTATTGGGAAATTTTTATTTGAAAGATGACCAAATGTAAGGTAACACTATCAACTCATTTCTGGTTCTTTAAATGTTATAAGGCAGGGGTGCCCAACCACTGGACCCACCACTCGCAACGCCCCCCGCTGATGTTGAATAGTTACAGGGCCGGGGCGCGAACGGTATAGACTTGTATGAACAGGTCGATGGCAGATAAAAGGTTGGGGTCCACTGATAAGGGACACCATGAAACATACACTAGGTGACAATTACAATATTATTATTTTTTATTTTATTGTTTTACATTATTATTACCGGTATTATTATTTTTATGGACATTATTATTATTTTTTATTTTATTTTTTTTGAATGAAGTGTCAAAATAAATGCAGATGCATAACTGCTGAACTTAGCCGGTTCATTGAATGGAGAAATACACAAATATACAACCTTTCAAAAGGGGATTCCAAGACTCCAAACAATCCAGCGAAACATGTATTACCTTGTACTGTGTTTTGTGATCTCTTCTTAGAGACTTCTGCATGACTTGGAATTCATATTCAGCCCTGGGGTGGTCCTGTGGTAGTGATGGACAGAAAAATAACAGTTAGATGTGAAAAGTGCTAGAGGTGAAGTAAATAAGAATGTATAAAAAGATGGATGGACCCTGCGGAAGAAGAAAGTCATATTTAAGTGAGATGTGAGACACTAAACTGAGCAGTTTGATCATTTTTAACTTTTATAACCATCATTCAAAATGAGGTATTGTAATTTAGTTTTCCTCTTAATTTAAACATGAAAGTTTGGTACTGCTGCAAGAGTGATGAGTCATTTAAGAAATTAAATGTGTGATGAAAAATAAGTTTTGTATTATACTGTAAATTACCTCATATAGGACTGAAAAAAAAACTCCATGATGCTTTAAGAAAAATATGATGTATGCTGTCTCCTGTGTGAAGGAATTCTTTCCTTGCTTTTGTACTGCCAAAATCAGGCTCACATTTCTCTAGATTATTAGTTATTTTGTTGTATGTTATCAAATCTATTTTATTAATGTTTTTTTATAGTGTTTAGAAAGAAAAGAGAAAATACTTAAGGAGTAGCAGAGAGACACAATAATAACATATGTAAAGAAAACAAAGCAAAGCAAAACAAAAACAAAAAAGATACTTTATCCAAACCTTGAGTGCTTCCTGTGAAAAATAAACCAAGAGAGACAGAGGAGGGGGTGGAGGGGAAAGATCTATTGTTAGTAAACGCAATCTGAATATCCTTAACTGTGGTAACATAATTAATCAATTTTAATACATAAAACATGTAAATTATTAATGGGAAGTATATGATGTCATGCAAGCTAAGTAAGCAGCTCATTCACACATTAATTACAGAACAGGCAACTGGGAGGTTCAGTTTCTTTCTCGAGGACAGTCAAGGGCTGTGGGGGTATAGAGAGAAATCTGCGACTTTAAGTTAAGAGACATCCACCCTATTACATGGGCCAAGACATGTACATACAATACTGTATTAAATTACAAACAGTACCAGGTGGCTATTTTGTCTGAGGTATCTAGTTGAGGGAAGACTTAATTTGTACAAATACAATCACGTATTCCAATGAAGTTTCGACATTGTGATATGTAAATAAAAACAGAATACAATGGTTTGCACACCCTTGTCAACCTCCATCCATCCATTATCTGCCGCTTATCCGAGGTTGGGTTGTGGAGGCAGCAGCTTCAGCAGGAAAGCCCAGACTTCCCTCTCCCCAGCCACATCTTCCAGCTCTTCCAGAGGGATCCCAAGGTGTTCCCAGGCAAGCTGGGAGACATAGTATCTCCAGCGTGTCCTGGGTTGTCCTCGGGGCGTCCTCCCTCCTGCCGGTGGGACATGCCTGGAACACCTCACCAGGGAGGCGTCGAGGAGGCATCCGAATCAGATGCCCGAGCCACCACAGCTGGCTCCTCTCAACGTGTAGGAGCATCGGCGCAACTCTGAGTCCCTCCCGGATGGCCAAACATCTAACCCTATCTCTAAGGGAGAGCCAGGACACCCTGCAAAGGAAACCCATTTCGGCCGCTTGTATCCGAGATCTTGTTGTTTCGGTCATGACCCACAGCTCATGACCATAGGTAAGGGTAGGTACGTAGATCGACCGGTAAATTGAGAGCTTCACCTTTCGGCTCAGCTCCTTCTTCGCCACGACAAACCGATACAGAGTCTGCATCAATGCAGATGCTGCACCGATCCGCCTGTCAATCTCCCATTCCATCCTACCCTCACTCGCGAACAAGACCCCAAGATACTTGAACTCCTCCACTTGGGGCAGAATCTCATCCCCGACCTGGAGAGGGCACTCCACCCTTTTCCGATTGAGGACCATAGCCTCGGATTTGAAGATGCTGATTTTCATCCCAACCGCTTCACACTCTGCTACGAACCGCTCCAGTGAGAGTTGGAGGTTGCGGCTTGAAGAAGCCAACAGCACCACATCATCTGCAAAAAGCAGAGATGCAACACTGAGGCCACCAAACCGGACCCCCTCAACACCTCGGCTGCGCCTAGAAATTCTGTCCATAAACGTTAGGAACAGAATCAGTGATATAGGGCAGCCTTGGCGGAGTCCAACCCTCACCGGAAACGAATCCGACTTACTGCCGGCAATGCGGACCAAACTCTGACATCGGTGGTAAAGGGACCGAACAGCCCTTATCAGGGGGCTCGGTACCCTGTAATCCCGAAGCACTCCCCAAAGGACTCCCCAAGGGACACGGTCGAACGCATTCTCCAAGTCCACAAAACAAATGTAGACTGGTGGGACGAACTCCCATGCATCCTCGAGGACCCTGCTGAGTATGTAGAGATGGTCCACTGTTCCATGGCCGGGAGGAAAACCACATTGCTCCTCCTGAATCCGACATTCGACGGACCCTCCTCTCCAGCACCCCTGAATAGACCTTACCAGGGAGGCTGAGGAGTGTGATTCCTCTGTATTTGGAACACACACTCCGGCCCCTTTTTTTTAAAAAGGGGGACCACCACCCCGGCCTGCCAATCCAGAGGCACTGTCCCCGATGTCCACGCAATGTTGTAGTGGCGTGTCATCCATGACAGCCCCACAACATCCAGAGCCTTTAGGAACTCCGGTCGGATCTCATCCTCCCCCGGGGCTTTGCCACTGAGGAGCTGTTTAACTACCTCTGTTTCTTCAACCCCAGAGATAGGAGAGCCTACCTCGGAGTCTCCAGGCTCTGCTTTCTCAATGGAAGGCGTGTCCGTGGAATTGAGGGGGTCTTCGAAGTATTCTCCCCACCGCGCCATGGCGTCCCGAGTCGAGGTCAGCAGCACCCCATCTCCACTATACACAGTGTTAATAGTGCACTGCTTTCCTATCCTGAGACGCCAGATGGTGGAGCAGAACTTCCTCGAAGCCGTCCGTAAGTCATTTTCCACGGCCTCTCCGAACTCCTCCCATACCTGAGTTTTTGCCTCAGCAACCACCAAAGCTGCATTCCGCTTGGCCAGCCGGTACCTGTCAGCTGCCTCCAGAGTTCCGCAGGCCAAAAAGGCCCGACAGGACTCCTTCTTCAGCTGGACAGCATCCCTTACCGCTGGTCTCCACCAATGGGTTTGGGGATTGACGCCATGGCAGGCACCGACCACCTTGCGGCCACAGCTCTCCAGCACGTCCTCCAAGGACTCCAAAAAGTGTGGGTACTCTGCACTGCTGTTTGGTGCATAGGCACAAAGAACAGTCAGGACCTGTCCCCCGACCCTAAAGCGGACGGAGGTTACTCTCTCGTCCAGCGGGGTAAACCCCAATGTACATGCGCCAAGCCGGAGGGGCAATAAGTATGCCTACACTTGCTCGGCGCCTCTCTCCCTGGGCAACTCCAGAGTGGAAGAGTATCCAACCTCTCTCAAGAGGAATGGTACCAGAGACCAAGCTGTGTGTGGAGGCGAGCCCGAACTTCTCAGCCTCACACACCAGCTCGGGCTCCTTCCCTGCCAGAGAGGTGACATTCCATGTCCCAAGAGCTATTTTCTGTAGCCGGGGTTCGGATC
Source organism: Filicampus tigris (assembly GCF_054856515.1). Taxonomy (NCBI): domain Eukaryota; kingdom Metazoa; phylum Chordata; class Actinopteri; order Syngnathiformes; family Syngnathidae; genus Filicampus; species Filicampus tigris. Next base: position 1,693,035 of record NC_141220.1, read on the forward strand.
GCCAAGGTCCCTGCTTTTTGTCGCTGCCCAGCTCACAGGGCACCGACCCCTTTGGCCCCTCCCACAGGCCTATCTGTATGTTTCGGTAGTGACTGTTTCGGTTTGATTTTTTTCACTTCAAATTAAGATCCATCCATCCATTATCTATACCGCTTATCCTCACAAGGGTCGCGGGGAGTGCTGGAGCCTATCCCAGCAGTCTTTGGGCAGTAGGCGGGGGACACCCTGAATTGGTTGCCAGCCAATCGCAGGGCACACAGAGACAAACAAACACTCACAATCACACCTAGGGGCAATTTAGAGTGTCCAATTAACCTACCAAGCATGTTTTTGGAATGTGGGAGGAAACCGGAGTACCCGGAGAAAACCCACGCAGGCACGGGGAGAACATGCAAACTCCACACAGGGAGGCCGGGGCCGGGATTCAAATTAAGATAAAATATGAAATAGAATAGAATTATTGTTAAAATCAGAAGGATCTATGCATGACATATGTATCTATGTATTATATTATGTAAAACTTACTTTATTCACAAATAAACATCATATTGTCATTAAAGAAACCATTATGTCACAACCGAAACCTTTCTGTATGGCTCGGTAGTCACTTTTTCGGTTTTATTTTTTCCTTCAAATTGAGATAAAATATGGAATAGAACATTGTTAAAGTCAGAAAGATCAATGTATGACATATGTATCTATGTATCATATTATTTAAAACTTACTTTATTCAAAAATAAACATCAAATTGTCGCTACCGAAACGTTTTGGTAGTGACCGTTTCGGTCACTATCATAGTGACGTTTTATGATAGTTGTTGACAATACTCAACAATGCTAGGCATAACGTGGCTACCACAGACAGTTTTGAGCATGTGTACAGAGATAGAAAACAGTACATTTAGCATTAAAATCAAAAGTGCTCATTTTATTGCCGAAATGAGGTGTTCGGTAGTGACGGTCCTAAAAACCACATGCTGATTTTCGAACTTTGGAGGGCACATAACTTAATGATGCTGCCAACTAATTACTTGCCATGTGGCCAGTGATGAACATGAAGGTAATGTCTCTTACTGGTGAAATTTCTGGGGATGTGGCTAAAACCAAGCCCTGCCTACAGACAAATACTCTTTGCGTTTCGGTAGTGACATGAAAAGTTGGGACAGGTTTTTTTTGGAAAAAAAAATCTACAAAATCAATGTAAATCTTTCACAATACATTTAAAAGCAACCAAAAGTAAAGTATTTTGTAAATTGGCAATAATCTTCTACATTTTTTTTCATGAATTGAAATTCAGGAGGGGCGGCACGGTGGTCGACTGGTTAGCACGTCCGCCTCACAGTTCAGAGGTCGTGGGTTCGATCCCGGCTCCGGCCTCCCTGTGTGGAGTTTGCATGTTCTCCCCGTGCCTGCGTGGGTTTTCTCCGGGTACTCCGGTTTCCTCCCACATTCCAAAAACATGCATGGTAAGTTGATTGGATACTCTAAATTGCCCCTAGGTGTGATTGTGAGTGCGGATGTTTGTCTCTGTGTGCCCTGCGATTGGCTGGCAACCAATTCAGGGTGTCCCCCGCCGACTGCCCAAAGACAGCTGGGATAGGCTCCAGCACGCCCCGCGACCCTTGTGAGGATAAGCGGTACAGATAATGGATGGATGGATGGATGAAATTCAGGAGTTAGAGATTGGGACAGCCACCTCCCAATAGGAAGTGACATAGAAAAGATGACTTTTTATACATTCAGTTTAATAGTATCTCAATTAAAGCCTTGTGGTAAAATAGATCATAACAAGATATGACTAAATATGCAAGGTCTGAACACTTCATTGTTTTTTAAAGTTTGATTTTCATTGTGGGACTGCAATTTCAACCAATTCGGTAGAATGGCTCATATACGTATATATACACGTATGTGTGTATATATGTATATATATATATATATATATATATATATATATATATATATATATATATATATATATATATATATATCACGCCAGTGTTCTAAAGGTACAAGGTGTTTGTCCATTGTGTCAGAATGGTCAAGGATATTAGAAAACCCTTGTACAATCATCATTAGCACTGTTGAAAATAGTTAAGCTTAACTGAGAAGGTAGGGAGTAGTAGACGCCGTTGTACGATCATCATCAGTTTCAGGGAAATTTCTTGCATGGCATAGCCTTAATTTCTAAGAACAAGAATCAACTGTTGAATTTCACATGGAAATTCTGTTTTTCTGGCCATTTTGAGCTTTTAATCGACCCCACACGTGATGCTGCAAATAGTCAACATAGTCAAAGGAAGGTCAATTTTATAGCTTCTCTAGTGCGAATGATGAGAGAGAGAGAGAGAGAGAGAGAGAGAGAGAGAGAGGGAGAGAGAGCGAGAGAGAGCGAGAGAGAGAGAGAGAGAGAGAGAGCCTAGTACATATTCATTCACACCCAATTTAGAGTCATCATTTAACATCATGCATGTGCAGTATGTGAAATGTGGGAATATATCAGTGGTAATAATGACTTGATTGCTATTTTTCATATTGGAAGAAGAAGATAATGTTTGTACGGAATTTGCTTTGCCTATGTGTTTAGGTGAAGGACTTTACTTCTAATTTTGGAAAACCCAGGCCATCATGACTTAATTGGATTGGCCATATAAATAACCTGAAATTCAAGCCTTACCTCCTCATCTTCAAACCCGGTCAGGTCCCATTCATAATTAAGTCTCATTTGTCTCCTCTTCCAATGCTCCATGAACATGGCAGCTTTTGTTTAAAGACAAAGTAGAGGACAATAAAGACAAAAAAGCAAGTCAGATGATGTTTTTTTTCCTTTTGTCATGAGATATGCAACTGTCTTGCTGCCAAGATGTTTGAACCATGTCAATTTTGGAGAGTCCAGGTTAATGAAATTATTTGAATCATATTAATCAATATATAGCTATGTAATAGTGCAGGTATAAAGCTGAATTAAATGGGATCCCTGTCAAAAAATACCCTTCTGAATATTGGAATTCTGTAAATAAATTCTGTATCTGCATAAATTAAAAGCAAGATGCAACTCTCAACAGTCAACACCATCACATTACTGCTGGAATCCTTAATTTATCCATGAAGTCCATATTCACTAAACTCACTTGTATTCTTTACCAGAGTTACACAACAATGTCTATCTAAATACAAAGTTCTTTTGACTATATATTGTACATTTAATTTTGAGATCTATTCATTATGATGAAACATGTTTAAAAAAATAATAATGATCAGCTACAGTTGAGTCTTTTGAGACACACGCAGACATGCACACGCACTCGCGCACGCACCCACACACGCACACCCACGCACAGAGTTCCAAATTATTAGGCATAATGCTGTTTTTATTTTCCTAAATAGTCAGTGTGATTTACAAAGGATACTAATCAACATCATGTAAATATGTTTGAAAGTAAAATGACTCTTAATGCTGTACCAGTAACAGTAATATAAACCAGGAACAACATACTGCATGCTAAAACTTCCAGAGAAAAACTAAAATGCAAATATTTATAATAATTGTTATTAATACTATGCAATATTGTGTGTGTGTGTGTGTGTGTGTGGGTGGGTGCGTGTGGGAGTGTGTGTGCGTGTGTGTGTGTGTGTGTGTTTCTGTGTGTGTTTTCACCCACCCCAAAGAGCCATGAATATAGAGAAGAAAACAGTAGCTGGGTTGTCGAATAAGTGACTGGCTCTTGCAGTTCCACAAGCAGAACTCAGCTTCCAATAGCTGCACACTTTATCACACAAAGGACACATGGTGATGTTGTTTTTTTGGTGGCAGATCTCCATGCTGTAAGACATAATTTAAATGTAATGTTCAAAATAAAAGTCTTAAAATTGACAAAAGTGAAAGCCGAAAGTGCAAATGCACAAATGTATCATCCGTAAAGTGAAACCAACCCAAATATATTTTTTTCAAGAATATGTTCCCAGCAGGCCCACTAGTTGAAACACGGCATTCTGATTAATATTGCGTTTGTGGAATATGAGTTAAGCAGCAAAATCCACCTGTTTTTAGCCATCTCAGGGGGCGGCCATTTTGTCATTTCTGTCGACTGAAAATGACATCACAACTACTCAGGGCTCAGGTAACAACCAATCACGGCTCAGCTTCAGAAAACATGTCAGCCATGATTGGTCGTGATGTCATTTTCAGTTGACAGAAGTGACAAAATGGCCGCCCCCAGAGATAGCTAAAAACGAGTGGATTAATTCTCATTCCACAAATGCAATAATTATCAGACTGCCTTGTTTCAACTAGTAGGCTTGCATAGATGATCTTTGACTCCCTGTGAATATGCTAATATGATATGATATATGTAAACATGTCCGCTGATAGTGTAGTGGTACACACGCCTGAGTTGTGTGCGGGCAGCGTGGGATCGATTCCCGCTCAGTGACAGTGTCTATGTGTGCCCCGTGACTGGCTGGCGACCAGTTCGGGGTGTAGTCTGCCTTCGCCCATTGACGGCTGGGATAGGCTCCAGCAACTCCCCGCGACCCTATATAGGATAAGCGGTTTGGAAAATGACATGACATGACATGACATGTAAACATGAACAAAGTCCAGACATTGTTTTTTGTCATCTTTGGTGGCCCTGTGGTAACATTTTGTTTTTAAAAAAAAGACATTGTAAGGTTTAAAAGTTCCCACTTTGTCACGGTCTCCTTCGCTATTCACCTGGGCGAGGGGGAAGTGCTTTTGCATATTTTGCCAAATGCGAAAGTAAGATGCGCATATACCTGATTCAAAAACTGATGGCACAGAAGTTTTTGAAAAATGTAACATTTCTTCTCGAATTTAAATGTTGTCTGATACAAAAACCAGTACAGATTTGGGTGAAATTAATATAATAGACATGTCAAACATCTACAAAACAACTAGTCTTTTCAGCCTGCTATGTGGCACATGTTCCAGTGCTGGCCAAGAGCCACAGGATGTTGCAAACGGTTTCAACAAGTGATCTCTGCCAAAATAAAAGTAATAATAACACTACTATTAGGCATGTGTGTTTTGTCTTTACACTGAAGACAAATGGCAGCATGTGCCATAATATCCTGTGGATGATGAGAAGCAGAAGCCTTAAACGTCTCAAATCAACCATACTATATTGTTGATATGTTCTCTATGACATGAGCAACCATGGCTGAGTAAGAGCAGCCCTTTCCAATGTGGGGAGCTCGGTTCATAGCCACAACTTAGGTGCCCTTGAGCAAGGCACAGAAATAAACTCTGTGGTAGTGGTGAGCACATCTGAGTGAAACTCTGGAGGTCCTCGACTTAAAGTGGAAATCAACTCAAATGCATTTTTTTCAAGAATATGTTCCAGCAGTCCCACTAGTTGAAACACGGCATTCTGATTAATAGTGCGTTTGTAGAATATGAGTTAAATTGTAAAATCCACCTGTTTTTGTCCATTTCGAGGTGGCCATTTTGACACTTTCTGTTGACTGAAAATGACATCGCAACTGCTCAGGCTCAGGTAACGACCAATCGCGGCTCAGCTTCAGAAAACAGGTCAGTCATGATTGGTCGTTACCTGAGCCCTGAGCAGTCGTGATGTAATTTTCAGTCAACAGAAGTGACAAAATGGCCGCCCCCAGAGATGGCTAAAAACGTGTGAATTTTGCTGCTTAACTCATATTTCATATTAATCAGAATGCCGTGTTTCAACTAGTCGGCCTGCATAGAGCATATTCTGGAAAAAAATATATGTTTGGGTTGACTTCCACTTTAAATCGCGACTGGCAGCGCTGTGTGGGGTTTGCATGTAACATATTGTGGTAGCGCAGCAGTGACTGCCGGCCAGCTGGGTCTCACTTATGACATGGAAACTTTTTTTTTTCCATGTAAAAACTCATGTGCATTTTCAATTGACTAAAACGGGTCACTTTTGCTGCAACACTGAGTTCGATGCAGAGACGAATGACGAACGAGCGAGTCTCCGCCCCCGCATCCTACGCATTTTTCTTTTTTACTTTTTGAGACTATTCTTAAATTTTTGGGAAGCAGCGGATCGCCGATTTCCACCAGTCTCAACCACACAACAACTCAGACACCGGCGGGGGTCCTCGGCTGTTCTTCGGCTGCTTGTCTGCCATCATCCATTGGGCGACTCAACGCAACTATGGCTTCATGCACTCTTCTCATTGAAAGGCTCTCTCTCCCTGCTTGAGGGACGTGTCCGTCAGCTAGAGCGGAATAATGTGGTAACCGTAGATGGCGCGGACATAACAGTTAGCATGGGTTGTTTGTAGCCAACCTGCTAGTCCGGTTAGCATTAACCCTAAGCGTCCTGCTAATCACGGTGAGACTGTAACAGAGTCAGCCCATTAGCTAGTCCCATTCCATCTCGGTCTACTGGCTCCGGCACTTCAGTCATAGATGACTCCATTACCCGTAACATTAAGGTTAAAAATCCAGCAACAGTAATGTGTATTCCTGGGACCAGAGCACCCGACCTTGAAGCTAACCTTAGGGAGCTGACTCGCAAGAGGAATAGACACCAGCACAGGGCAAACAACACTAGCTACTCGGGCATAGTAATACACATCGGCTCCAATGATACTAGGATGAGGCAATCAGAGATCACAAAGAACATAGCAAGGACTTGTGATCTCGCCAGAAAGATGAGTCGGCATCGAATAATTGTCTCTGGCCCCTTGCTTGCAAGAGGCAATGATGAGAGGTTTAGCAGATTACTCTATTTTAACCGGTGCTTTTGTAGTGAGCAGGGACTGCAGTTTGTAGATAATTGGCCTTCTTTCTGGGGCCGACTGACCTGCTTAAAGTGGACAGCAGTCACCATAACTGGGAAGGTGCCATCACTCTTTCTAGAAATATAGATTACTGTTCGAGCCTTCCGTGACAGTTCATATTAGACCGGGTGACAGCAGACTATTGAGCCTATAAAAATGGGTATGGAGTCTGTAAGTCTAGAGTTAACGACTGCAATCCTAGATTTTGTCAATAAATTTGACAAATAATTGTTGTTTTTTTTACATAGCATTACACACCACATACTGCTGCATCACATACTGATATAGTTTCTACTGAGTTGGTGCTACATAACAATAATAGCACTCGAGAGCCGACAAATAACTACCAGATTACTACAGTCCTACCCTTCCATCGCGCTTATAGTTGCTCAGGTACAACACGGGACCCAGGCAATGCAATCTTATTAATATTATGGTTCTGAATCCTGTCATAGGAAATAATTCAGATAAACCGATTTTATTGAAACTGTCTTTTGAATATTAGATCACTCTCTTCAAAAGCACTGTTAATTAATGACCTCATAAAAGACCATAATCTTAACATGATTGGTCTTTGCGAGATCTAGTTAAAACCTGATCATTTTATACAACTAAATGAGGCCTCCTCTCCGAACTTCATTAGTTCACATGTTGCAGGCCCTTGTAAGAAAGGTGGGAGTGGGAGTTTCTGAATCTGATCTCAAACTTAGCCCACATTTTAACGACGCCTTTAAAACATTTTAAGTTCTCATTATGCCACCCACAGCCTCGTTGCTGTTTTTTCTTGCAATTATTTACCGTCCCCGTGGGTCGTACTCTGGATTTTTGGATGAGTTCTCTGAATTTGTGGCTGACTTGTCAACTCATGCAGATAATATAGTGATTATGGATGACTTTAACATTCATATGAATCTCCTATCAGAACCACTTACGGTGGCGTTTCAGACAATAATTGATACTTTTGGTTTCACACAGATAATTGATGAAGTGTCGCATAAAAATGGTAATACTCTAGATTTGGTACTAAGCCGAGGTTTAGCATTCACAAATGTAATGGTATTACCATATCCTACTGCTATGTCTGACCATTACTTTATAAAATGTGAAGTCTTGGCTCATTGCCATCGTCCTGACCACAATCAAAGCTATAGCAGCCGCAATATTAGTTCTTCAACCACCGCGCGCTCTCTGAGCTACTGCCTCTGTCAACTGCTTCTTTTCCGAGTTACTGTATATTGGTTTGATTGATAATCTCACAAATGATTTTAATGCTGCTCTGTTAAATGCCCTTGACTTTGTAGCACTATTAAGACTTTAAACTCGTCCTAAGAGGCCTACTCCATGGTTTACTGAGGAAACCCGCACACTTAAACAATCATGTAGGAAGCTAGAGCGCAAATGGCATGCGACTAAACTTGAGGTCTTCCATCAGGCATGGTGCTGTAGTTTACTGATATACAAAGATTTATTTTAGCCCTAACTAATTAATTCTCCAGATTAATTTCCTAAATAAAAACAACCCTAAATATTTATTGGATACAGTGACAATGCTAACGCAATAGCAGCCGACCTCCAATAACTCCTCCCATTCAGCTCATGACTTCATGCAATTCTTTACGCAGAAGAGTGAGCGCATTCGGGACAAGATTAAGGACACCGTTCCTAACAACCTGTTGAATTCCATGAATACTGATGTCAACAGGGTTATTATGGCTGATAACATTTGGTCTGTCCACAACAAAAGCTTCCTGGGAATGACAGCTCACTTGGTGAACACGACAACTCTTCAGTGTCAGAAAGCTGCATTGGCCTGTAAAAGGATCAAAGGGTAGGCATCAAAGGTATGATGTCTTTGCTGCTGAGATCGACCACATTCATTCATTGTATGGTCTGTCAACTAAAGTAACAGCCACAGTTACTGATAACGGCTCTAACTTTGTAAAAGCCTTTCAAATCTATCCGCCTGAATCCCTCTCTGACAATGATGACGAAGAAGTTATCTTCACAGATATTGCAGATGTGCTTCACAACTTCTCAGAGGAGGGTATTGTTTTACCACCACATCAGAGGTGTGCTTCTCACACACTAAACTTAATTTCCTGCTCAGATGTGGACAAGTGGCTGCTTTCAAATCCCGGGACTAAAGGAATATACAGAAGCGCTACAGCCAAGTGCACTACACTGTGGAGTAAGGCTAGCAGATCGACATTGGCTTCAGAGTTGGTGGGCGATTTGGTTGGCAAAAAGTTGCTTGTGCCATGCTCCACAAGATGGAATTCATTCTATGATGCTGTGGCACGAATTAATGAAATACCAATGACTGACTTAAGAACCATCTCTGATGGTTTGGAGCTGAAATGTATAAGTGAGAGAGAACTGCAGTTTCTAAAGGAATACTGTGACATTCTGAAGCCTCTCACAATTGCTCTGCATATCCTGCAAGGAGAAGAGAACTGTTACTACAGCACCCTCCTACCCACAATAGAAGTATTGATGTCAAAGCTGCTCGAGATGAAATAAGGTCTGACAAATGCGAATGGGCTACCTGGTGCTATAGTTCAGGTAGGAAACATTCATTAACACCTTTATAGTTTGTAGATGTACATATTAATATTTTTATCCGAGCAAGCATTTATGTAAAATGGTAAGGAAAGTGAACAGTTATTTTGCATTCATTTTATTTACACATACACTCACACAAACGAACACTACTGCACCTACCAAAAGGATGACAAAAAATAAACGGTAGTAATGAGATTTTAATTCCTTTTTGCTAAAAATAAAGTATTAGTTTTGTCCAATTAAATGTACATATTCTAAATTTCTTGAGTCAAAATTCATATTGGTAGGATGTACATCAAGGGAATCATTCACTTATTCTACTACCTGTGTCATTGTGTTTTGCAGGCCATCAAAACACGAATTTGCATCTGTCTTGGAAAGCAACGACGCAATACTGGCAGCCGTCACACTTCCTATGTTCCAATTGCGATGGTTGAGAGACCAGCAGAAGAAAGAGCTGGTCAAGGGAATGCTGGTAGCAGAGTGTCACAAGCTCATCCTTCACACTACTCCTGTGCAGTAATCAGCCAAGATGCCAATGTCTCCAACAACACCAGATTCAAGCTCAAGCAATGTGCAGGATTTTTTTTGGTTTTGAGGAGGCTGATGATACCTTCAGCACTGTGGAATCTGAAGTAATGACCTATTTGAGAACAGTTGAAACGGGGATGGAGGTTCTCAAACAATTTCCCAAAATAAAGGAAATTTAACTGAAGAAAAATGCAGCTACTCCATCAAGTGCACCAGTGGAGAGACTTTTCAGCCTTGTAAGTCTGGTTCTTTCTCCAAAGAGGAACAGGCTGTCAGACCAAAGGTTTGAGAAATGCCTTCTCATGCGGTTCAACCACTGGTTCGAAGGCTAAAACTCAACGCAAACATTCATGCATGTCCTTGCTAGCAAGCATGTTTAGTTGTTAAAAAAAAAGCACATACCATATTGACCCGAATATAACCCTGATTATAAGACGACCCATTCTTTTTCAAGACTCAAGTTTGAAAAAAGTTTTTTTGAACACCAAATTAATTTTTATACAGAAAATAATTACAGTACATCTGAAACAAATGATTATAACAATATATTTGAGAGAGAAAAAGCATGTTATTTTGCCTCATTCAAATCTTAATATCTGAACATTTAAATGTGTAAACTAAAGTGCAATCACATTCGTAAATGAATGGCTTCTGGTTTTTGAAATGTAAATAAACCAATCTATTGTGATCAAACAACAAAATTGCAATAACTCCATTAACCATCAAAGTGAAGTCTAACTGTAACTGTAGTCTTGAAACAAATCTGAATAAGGAAAAACATTGCAATAAAATAATGCAAACTGGTTTAATTTGAGAGTAGCTGAGATCTGTCATGACAGAACATGACTCCTCACAAACATCCTCTGCCTCGCTGTGCTCAGTGTCACTGTCCTCAATCCCATCCTCTGGCTCCGCTGGTTCCTCCCATAGCACGTCATCCTTACTGCCGTCCAGGGCATTTGATATACAACATTTTTTAAACCCGTGGATGATGCTCTTTGGGGAAACTGCATCCCATGCGTGGAGGATCCACTCACAGAGCAAACGTACCGAAGGCTTCTGAAGCCTTCCTGTCGGTGTGAGTGCGTGATCACCAGACAGGAGCCACTCTATGTATTTCATTCACAGATTGTCTTTGAATGGTTTGTTGACCACAACATCCAACACTTGCAGCTGACTTGTCATTCCCCCGGGAATGATCACTAAGTCGCCATTCATCGCCTTCACTTGTTTTTTGACTGGATCTGACAAGTGTCCACGAAATGCATCCAAAATCAGCATTTTCCTCTTTTTTCTGAGTCCCCCACGCCGTCTGCCCCACACAACCTTGAGCCAGTCCACTACGAGCTCGGTCTCCATACAGTCCTTTTGCTGGGCATGTACAATAATGCCAGCTGGCATCGCCTCCTAAGGTACTGTCTTACGTTTTAAAACCACATACGGAGGGAGTTTGGTTCCGTCTGCGAGGCAGGCTAACATGACGGTAACTCGGCTCTTCTCATCTCCAGTGGATTTTATAATAACTGATTTCTCACCTTTCTTGTGCACAGTGACAGGTGTTGGCATGGCAAAAAACACAGGTAATGTCATAAAGTCATAGTCATAAAGTTTCACGATTCTGGGATGGTCCAGCTCCTTGTGTATTCTGTACTCTCGACAGCATTGCCAATCTGATCCAGTGGGTAGGAGTGCTTTTTCCTTAAGTTGATTACATATCGCTGAAAAGAGGGCAGGCGCTGGGCTAGATTTGTTCTTTGTCGCAGCGTTAGTCCGTTACGCCGCATCATTCTTTTACACCAGCCGAGACTTGCTTTGAAGTCAGCAGTGGGTATGTTTAGCTCTTTGGCTATTTCCACGGCCTTGAGCTGAATGACAGCTCTGCTGATGGGCATCCCGTTTTTTCGTTTCTCGTCCACGTACGCGCACACACTTCTGTCAAGTTCTTGGAAGCGGCCGTTCTGAGGACCACAGAAATCTTTTCTCTGACTGTGAGCATTTTTTAGGTGATCTTTTTGAGCTCCCCATCTCCGTACATTACACTCTGTGACATCATATTTCACAGCAGCTTTGCAATTGTTTGAAGACCCTGCCTCATTTATCACCATCACCTTGAAGTTTACATCATAACTTCTCCTCAGCTGCCGGTTAACCTGGCCGATCTTCGACCCACTTCTCTCCAGATTGTCACTACGTTTCTCCATTTTCTGTTATCTCTTCTATTATTTTCTTCTCTTTTCTTTCTCACCGCTATTTTTTAGTTTTCTTCTTTGTGACAGGGGTTTGCTTTGGCCTGGGGAGTCAAGTTCAGCATTCACTTCAATGATATCTGGTGCCATCAAGCGTTGCGATTGAGCATAATCTCTAGAACCCGAATATAAAACGATCCCCACTTTTTCAGTCTTATTTGAAAGCCAAAAACACCGTCTTGTATTTGGGTCAACACAGTATTTGTTATCTGTTTGATAAAAACATTGGTTGGTTCAGAGCACTGGAAATTTGCTGTGATTTTTTAAAACTTTTTTTTTTTTTTAATGCAAGTATACACGTGCAAATTTTGCACTTTGAACTTACTTTGCATAAATTGCTGACATGCAACTCTTAAATTGTGTTTAGGTAAAGAAATGCTCATAGAATTCTTTTTTGAGCAACTTTTATTTGTGTGTGCTTGTTTTAATACATATCATTTATGGTTGTCTTGTAGCAGATTATTTTTGGTGCTGAGTTTGGCCAGTTTGATTCTGAATGTTAATTCAGATTGATTTCTTTAATCTATTTTAGATTGATTTCTATTGTACACTGTTGGCAGTTTTCTTAGTTATGCTGTGAAGGACATTTTTAAGGGCTAAACACGGCATCTTTTATGATGCTAAAGTCACTTTCATTTTCTTATAAGTAATAATAGTATTACTTATGAGTAATAATATCATTTATTTAATAATATAATTCAGCATCTTTTGTGTTATATATGTGAGAAAACCTTGTAATATTTGCAGGTTTTTGTGATCTGACTGAAATAAATTACCATTTAAAGTTACTTTAGTTGAGTCAAGTTTGTGTCTGTTTAGACCACGGGTGTCAAACTCAAGGCCCGGGGGCCAGATCCGGCCTGCGACATCTTTTTATGTGGCCCGCGAAGGCAAATCATGTGTTTTGACTTGATGTGTTTCTTTGAAATTGTCTTTACTATTGTCATGTCATCTTCCAAACCGCTTATCCTATATAGGGTCGCGGGGAGTTGCTGGAGCCTATCCCAGCCGTCAATGGGCGAAGGCAGACTACACCCCGAACTGGTCGCCAGCCAGTCGCAGGGCACACATAGACACTGTCACTGAGCGGGAATCGATCCCACGCTGCCCGCACACAACTCAGGCGTGTGTACCACTACACTATCAGCGGACTTTGTCTTTACTATTAACACAACATATGAGATTTATATGAGCATTTGTTACAAATCCCTCCTTTAAAATACATTGGAAAAACAGTTGAACAAAGTATTTACTGGCTTCTGATTTCAAAACTAGTTATCTGTCAATTTGTTGGGTATACGTGATAATATAAGGCGACATACATTTGTATGGGTTCACAGTCGTAACGGCCCTCCAAGGGAAACCACAACTATTATGTGGCCCGCAGCAAAAATGAGTTTGACACCACTGGTTTAGACCATTATGTTGAGCAGTTTAGTGGTCATGTCATGTCATGTCATCTTCCAAACCGCTTATCCTATACAGGGTCGCAGGGAATTGCTGGAGCCTATCCCAGCCGTCAATGGGCGAAGGCAGACTACACCCCGAACTGGTCGCCAGCCAGTTGCAGGGCACACATAGACACTGTCACTGAGCGGGAATCGATCCCACGCTGCCCGCACACAACTCAGGCGTGTGTACCACTACACTATCAGTGGACCTCAGTTCAGTGGTGTGAATGCAAATTAATAGAAACTATAAAGTTTATCAAAAGTGTATTGTTACATCCATTATTATTAAATTATGCCGTAAAGACAATAAATTGTAGCGTGAAGACATTTTCTTTTTTTAAAGTAACTAAAAGTTACTTTTAACAGTAACGCATTACTTTATGGTAAAAGTAATCAACAGAGTAATTGAGTTACTTTTTGAATTAAGTAAATAGTAACTGTAACTAGTTGCTATTTTTCAGTAATTAGCACAACACTGATGTGTACGTGTAGGTACATGTTTGCGTGTATGTCTGGGGGGGTGTGCGCGTGCATGTGTGTGTGTGTGTGCCTGTGTGCGTGTGTGTGTGTGTGTACAGTATTTGATTATTTTTTTACTTATTCTACTGTAATGAGGTTTACCTTGGTATATTGTCATCAACTGTTGCACATCCATACAGAAAGACTATGACTCCCACCAGAGAAGCAGGTATAAGCATCTGGGTGTACAGTCCCAACCAGGCAAAGTACAGTCCAATCTTCTCTCCAAAGTATTTCCTGACCAAAATGACAGACAAAATGAAATTTACTACCAGGAAGGGTAATATGTGGACCTAGTATATTTATATGCACACATTAACTGGCTTCAACAATTTAATTCTCTGCATCATTCACACTTCTTTTCTGATGCTGAATGAACCAGAATCTAGATGGATGGATGGATGCATGGATGGATGGATACATGGATAGATGGATAGATGGATATATGGATAGATAGATAGATAGATAGATAGATAGATAGATAGATAGATAGATAGATAGATAGATAGATAGATAGACAGATAGATAGATAGATAGATAGATAGATAGATAGATAGATAGATAGATAGATAGATAGATAGATAGATAGATAGATAGATAGATAGATAGATAGATAGATAGATTGATTTACCTCACAAGTCCGATGGGCTGGTACTTGTAGAAGACACTGTAGTTTGCCCACTCCTCATACAATAGCTGAGAAATAGATCACTGTTCTTTATATCCCAGCATGTCAATGTATGGGTCATTCGACAGAACTCGTGCAAAGTCAGTATATAATGTATACTGCAAAACCTGCTCTTCCAGCTTTGGCTGGGAGATGACAACAGAGCTGCTACTGAGTGCCCTTAATATTTTAATATTGCTGATGTGAGTTACATAAAAGTGTGTTATTGCGCTTTTTGGTTTTTTTCCACCTCCAAACATGCATCACATTTGGA
The DNA here is from genome assembly GCF_054856515.1 of Filicampus tigris. Lineage (NCBI taxonomy): Eukaryota > Metazoa > Chordata > Actinopteri > Syngnathiformes > Syngnathidae > Filicampus > Filicampus tigris. Next base: position 1,708,076 of record NC_141220.1, read on the forward strand.
TGACGCAGGAGCCGTGCGACCGTTGTTGGCCGGGGTTGCCAAATAATGTCTTTTTACACCTAATTAAGGCTCTAAAGAGAATCTGTAGAGAAAACCTGGAGCTCTTGAACAAAAATCAACTGCCATTCAAAAACCGTTCATTGGCCCCACAATGACTTTGTTCATACAAACGTTCATGAACTTCCGTTCATTGAACTTCCGTTCATTGAACTTACGTTCATTGAACTTCCGTTTATTGAACTTCCGTTCATTGAACTTGCGTTCATTGAACTCGGTCAGGTGCAACACTGTCGTTTTTCAATATTTTGATTGATTCATTTCTAACAGACAATAGTGATTTTAGGTCGTTTAATTACCTGACATGTTTCGGCGTGTTACTTCCGCGTTCATCAGAGTGTCACTGGTGTACAGTAGTTGTGACATGTCTTTATCAGCTGATGTTCCATGAGGGCGTGATTTACCTGTCAAAATTGACAGGCAAGTCACGCCCCCCGCTGTCCGTTCACCCTTCCAGGATGCTGCTCCAGGTAGTAGAAAGATAAAAGCTCCCTCAACCCTGTTGATGGTCCTCATGCCTCGCTTGCAGATCTCAATGGCCTCCCTAATCCAGTGCTGATGTTTGTTTTCTTCAGTGCGGATGAGTCTGGCATTCTCCCAGTCCATGATGTGGTTTTCGCTTTAACAGGGTCGGTGATGGCTGATTTTTACTGTTCCTGTTGTGCTTGTTCTTTTATTGCTCTTGTTTGTCTTGTTGCTATCTCCTTCTCACACTCCTTCTTGTGTTCTTTTTTTCTTGTAATAAAACTCCTTCCTGTCTCCCCAATCTATGATTTATTGCATGACTTCATATATTTCATATATGGAATTGCATTTATTTTCTGGGTGTATTTTGTCCTTTGGATGAACCAAAATCTGGCGGAGAGTTGTGTGTGGTTTGATGGATGTGTTAATGTTGTATTTTCTCATTGCCCTTTGGATACGTTCCATAATCCGTCTCACGCACGGCAACGTTACCATTCTTCTGTGTTCTTGTTTGTTTGTTTTTTCCTTCCCCCCTGTTGTGTTATTTTTGTTCTTGACCTGTCCTGCGCCTTTTGTTCTTGCCCACTGTGGATACTGACACCTTTTTAGTGTGCCGGTATGTTGTATGTGATTTTCCTCCTGTCAATTTATAGGTCGTGGCGTGTTCAGATGTCCAAAGGAGGTATTGATCAGTGTGTGTGGGTTTCCTGTGTACTTTTATTTCAATGTCCCCGTTGTCTGTGTGATGTATGTTTAAGTCCAGAAAAGCTATGGATTGGTCCATTTCTTCTTTGTACGTGAATTTGATGCTGCCTGTGGTCTCTATGGATCTGTAAGGTGTTGCGTATGTCCAGGTAAGTCACGCCTCATGGAACATCAGCTGACAAAGATGTGTCCCAACTACACCAGTGACACTATGATGAAGGCTGAAGTAACACGGCGAAACATGTTAGGTAATTAAACGACCTAAAATCACTATTGTCTGTTATAAATGAATCAATCAAAATATAGAAGACAAAATTAATTTAATATAACTACTGTCGTGTTTCATTTGATTGTTTTATACTTATGTTTTTTCTTACAAATTATTACCGTCACATGCCTTTATTCCTGTGTTAACGCAGGTCATTGAGGGACTTAAATGTTTTGGTGCAAATTTGGGGTAAGCTGCTGCCGTAGAAACAGAACTTGTAAAGAAAGGACTCACGGACATTAATACAATGAAAGCATATGGATGTAATGGTAAACATTTAGGTAAAATTTTATATTTTTAAAAAAACAAAAGAGCTATGGAAACATTTTCAAAAATTGTGTAAAACTAGTGTATAATTTCATAAAGTGAAATTAAGGGAATAGATTCCAATAAGGAACTGCAACCTGCCGATTGAAAGCGCTCACTAAATTGTGATTTTATTTAAAGTGATGATTATTATGTTGGTTTTCATAATTCATAATTTCAGCTTATCACTTTATATTTTACATTCGGGTTGTTTTCCATCCATCCATTATCGATACTGCTTATCCTCACAAGGGTCGCGGGGCGTGCTGGAGCCTATCCCAGCTGTCTTTGGGCAGTAGGCGGGGGACACCCTGAATTGGTTGCCAGCCAATCGCAGGGCACACAAAGACAAACATCCGCACTCACAATCACACCTAGGGGCAATTTAGAGAGTCCAATCAACTTACCATGCATATTTTTGGAATGTGGGAGGAAACCGGAGTACCCGGAGAAAACCCACGCAGGGGAGAACATACAAACTCCACACAGGGAGGTCGGAGCCGGGATCGAACCCACGACCTCTGAACTGTGAGGCGGACGTGCTAACCAGTCGTCCACCGTGCCGCTCAGGTTGTTTTTTCAGAATTAATTTAAAATAGTTATTGAACAGTCATTTACATTTGTTCATAATATTTAACATACCTAGGTATGTTCATTGATTCCCAGTGTCACATCTTGTATTTTGGCACAAAATCTCGGGGTGTTTGCATGTGTGCGTGCGTGTGTGTTTGTGTGCGTGTGTGGGTGTGGGTGTGGGTGTGTGTCTGTGTGTTGTACTCATTCAAAGGAATACATACCTTTCTGTCATTTGGCTCTGCACTCTCCTCATCAATATCTCCCTATAGACAGAAATATAAATACCATAAACACACACCTGCGACTTGGAGTGCAATCGTTTTTGATATTTGCAAGATTTGATGAGACTTTAAAACTGCTGCAAATGTCTGTGTCCAGAAACCTCGTAACCCTACAATTCAAAATTGGTCGATCTCTTGCACTGAAACGTTTTTAATAATCCCTGAAATATTGGTGAATTCTAGAAAATCGTGAAAATGTTTGGATTTGACATTTCATTTACCCTTGCAAGGTCAAATATCAGTCATTAATACCAACTCACTAAATAAGTAATTTACACACATACAGGACAACAGTCTCAAAATTTCTGAAGATGTTTGAGAATTGTAATAACTTTTAGACATGTCAGTATTCGTTGAATATCAATTACATACATGCTTGGACCCATTTGATGATGTGTTCTGTTGCTTTGCTACTCACATCGTGGAGAGGATAAGCAGCTGTATAGACACCACTACCGAGGAGACTAGTGATACCTGCCCAGGAAAAATGCCATTATTATTATTAATAATAATGGGGAAATAATAATACTCCCCTGATATGCTTTGCTGACTCAGTTACCTAACAGTGGGGCTGATTTACATAATAACAGCCCTCCCACATTGAGTTTCCTCACCCATGGCTTAATCAATAGGCTGGGTGAAGATCCAGAGTCACTTTCAAGTCACAGTAGTGCACATTGCACTGAAATTTTTATAATGCAGAGACAACCACATCCCCAGCAGGTGCCCTAGTATCATGTCGGAGCCAGAGGGCGGGCAGACCTGGGTTGAGTTTTATTCATCAACAAGAAATTAATTCACAAATGTATCCAGACATTTTGCTGAGAACATAAAACCATCTATCTTCAAGTTGAAGCTCAACTGATCATAGGAGATGCAACACAACAATGACCCAAAGGACAGAAGTAAATCACGAACCGAATGGCTTCAACAGAAGAAAACACACCTTATGGAGTGGCCCAGTCAGAGTCCTGGCCTCAACCCAAAACGCAAATGAATTGCTGTGGCTGGACCTCTAGAGAGAGATTCAAAATAGACATGCCAGGGATATTGCTGAGCTGAAACCTTTTTATAAAGAGGTATGGACCAAAATTCTTCCTAACCGTTATACAGATCTGATCTGCAACTCCAGGAAATGTTTGGCCAATATTATTTTTGTCAGAGGAGGCTCAATCAGTTATGAAATCCAAAGGATCACACATATCCACCCTACATTGTGATGTTTAAATGTGGTGTTCAGTAAGAATATGGAAACGTAACCTAAACTTTTATTGTTTGTGTGTTATTAGTTGTCTATTGTTGTGATTTAGATAAAGAACAGGTCACAGTTCATGATTATGACATTTCCCGTTTATTTCGAAATCCAAGTACTGCAATTGGAAAAAGGTTCACATACTTTTCTTAAAGGGGAAGTCAATCCAAAAAGTGTCTTTACAATAATGTGTTCTATGCGCCTTCACTAGTTTAAACACGTCATTCTGATTACTCTTTCGTTTGTGGATTATGAGTTAAGCAGTAAGATCCACCTGTTTTTAGCCATCTCAGGGGGCGGCAGTTTTGCCATTTTATGTTGACTGAAAATGACATCACAGTTGCTCAGGGCCAATGACCAATCGTGGCTCACCTGTTTTCTGAAACCGAGCCATGATTTGTCGTTACCTGGGCCTGAGCAACTGTGATGTCATTTTCAGTAGACAACAAGTGACAAATGGCCACCCTACGAGATAGACAAAAATGGGTGGATCTTACTGCTTTACTCATATTCCAAAAACGCAATATTGATCAGAATGTCATGTTTAGACTAGTGGGGCTGTATAGGAGATTTTCTTGCAAAGAAAATTCTTGGTTTGACTTCCTGTTTAAGATAAGATCATGGCTGTGGATGAAAGGCCGGTCTGCTTCCTCGGTTCCCAAAATGCACAAACCACCTCCCAACCTACAATCAGTATGCTCAGTTATACACACTGTCTTTCTCACTGTGTGGCCCTTAAACAGCTTGCAAATTGACCACTATTTACTTGTTTTTAGAAAAAAGATCATCCTAAAACTTGCCCTAAATTCCAGAAACCAATATCCTGTCCTACATCTAGTCACATGAGACCTCTTCATATTTTGAGATCTCAGTAAACAGAGAGTTTGAAGGAATCTAAAAAGAAAAAAAAAATCTAAAAAAAGAACTTGTGTGATCTGGCTCTCTGCATGGTGTGCAAGATAAAAACAAACTACGGAGTTTTAACTGAATTTCTTTTTAGAGGAAAACACAAATGAATCTGCGTAATATCAGCAAAGGAGTGTAAGTCAGCCTGTAATACTGTGTAATTTTGCGTAAGCTATCAAGGGCATGATGAAGGCTATGAATATTCTGAAAGCCTATGTTTACATTGAATTGGACAGCATTTAATGACAAGACAATACTGTATTTAAATGCTGGATTGTTATGATTAAAGCAGTATTAGTAGGCTGTATTGTAGTTTGTTTTCTGAATAGTTTCTTTTAAAAGGGTCAGACTTACCCATGTTGTACTTGGCCTTGCATTTAGTCCTTTTGAGTATTTCATAAACCTAAAACAAATGCAATATGATTAGTGCATTGCTATAGAAACATTTACGAAGTGTGTATATAGTCCAAAACAGACAGCAATGATAAGTCATTCATTGGTTAGTTTCAGCTCAGCCCAGATGCTACCTCAGAGTTTTGCTACCTTCACCAAGAAGTTAGACACAATTTTGATTAAACCTGTGTTTGTATGAATGTATATTATTATCATTCTAATTACTTTGTTAAAGTTTAGAAAATCATCTTAAATCATCTTAGATTTTTTTTTTCTGAACCAAACAAATTTAAGAATATCATCCTCATGATCATCATTATTCTCTTTGTCTTATCTGAGGTTGGGTCGCAGGGCCAGCAGTTTAATCCGGGAAGCCTAGACTTTCCTCTCCCAAGCCACTTCGCCCAGCTCCTTCTGGGAGATTGTAACAAATGTACTGGGTCCTTTAGTTAGGTGTCACTAACTAGTGATGTCATAGGCTGGCGCCGATGTGACTTGCCGCCAGTTGGTAGCCAGACTTCGGAGGAGATGGACGTATGTTTGTGGTCCCACTGTTTTTGCTGGTCAACCATTTTTGTGACGCAAGGTGAAGTGCGGATGAATCTGCTTTGTCATGTGTGATATAGCGGACCTGCTACCGGGCTTGTTTTTTTGTGTGTGTAAATAATAAACGACGGGTTTTTTTTATATCCCAGCATTGGCGTGGATGTGTACTTTTTTTTGCCTCGTCTTTTCCTCTTCACCGCACTAACCTGAAACGTTACAAGATCCTGAGGTGTTCCCAAGCCAGCCAGGAGACACACGTCTCTCCAGCCTGTCCTCGGGGCCTCCGCCAAGTGGAACATGCACGGAACACCTCACCAGGGAGGCGTCCAGATGCCATCCTAACAAGATTCCAGAGCCACCTCATCTGGCTCCTCTCAATGCGGAGGAGCAGCGACTCTAATCTTGTGCCGTATGACCAAGCTTCTCACCTTATCTCTAAGTGAGAGCCCGGACATTCTGGGGAGGAAACTTATTACGGCCGCTAAAATCTGGGATCTTATTCTTTCAGTGATGATCCACAGCTCGCGATCATAGGTGAGGCTAAGGACATAGATTGACTGGAATATCGAGAGCTTCGCTTTTCAGCTCAGCTCCTTCTTCACCACAATAGACTGATACAGAGTCTGCATCACAGCAGACACTGCACCGATCCACCTGTCGATCTCCCGCTCCATCCTCCCCTCAATCATTGAACAAGAGCCCAATATACTTGAAATCCTCCACTTGGGGCAGGATCTCATACCCGTCACTACACCCTTTTCCGACTGAGAACCATGCTCTCAATTTTGGAGGTGCTTATTATTATTATTGATTATTATCACAACCCCTTCACAATCGCAATTGTCAGTGAGAGCTGAAGATCATGGCTTGAAGAAGCCAACATTACCACATAGAAAAGCAGAGATGTAAGACTGCATGCCCCCAACACCTCAGCTGTGCCAAGAAATTCTGTCCATAAAGGTTAAGTGCAGAATTGATGACAAAAGGCAGCCTTGGCAGAGTCCAACCCTCACTGCTTATTATTATTATTGCTTATTATCACAACCCCTTCACAATCGCAATTGGCAGTGAGAGCTGAAGATCATGGCTTGAAGAAGCCAACATTACCACATCAAAAAGCAGAGATGTAAGACTGCATGCCCCCAACACCTCAGCTGTGCCAAGAAATTCTGTCCATAAAGGTTAAGAACAGAATTGATGACAAAAGGCAGCCTTGGCAGAGTCCAACCCTCACTGGAAACACATCTGACTTACTGCCGGAAATCTGGACCAAATTCCGACATCGGTCGTAAAGGGATCAAACAGCCAGAGCTGGGCAGTCCGTCCCGGGGGCAGAACGGTCCGTCCCTCCATCCCGGACGGACGCCCATTTTTGGTGGATTTTAATCCGGCCCACTAATTGTCCCTCTTGCGTGTGACGTGGTCGCGGGGTGGCCAAAGTTAATCTCAAATGGGCAAATGACAAAAATTGCCTCGGAACACTTCAAACGCGCCACTAGTTACCTAACTGCACAGGAGATTTTTCAACAGGAGATACAGCGCGAGTTCTACTAGTACGACAAGTGACGAGTCCCAGTAGCGCGAGCAGCGTCAGAGCCAGCCAAAAAGGCCTGATAGGGCTCCTTCTTCAGTTTAAAGGCATCCTTTCCCACCAGTGTCCACCAGCGGGTTCGGGCATTGTGGCCACAACAGGCACCAATCACCAACGGCCACGGCTCATGGAGCCACTGAACATGGTCCACTCGGACTTAATGTTCCCTGCCTCCCTCTGGATGTGGGGCAAAGCTCTGCTGGAGGTGGGAGTTGAAACTTCTTCTGACAGAGGATTCTGCCAGACGTTCCCAGCAAACCTTCAAAATAGGTTTGGGTCTGCCAAGTCGGACTGGCATCTTCCCCCACCAACGGAGCCACCACACCACCAGGTGGTAATCAGTTGACAGCTTTGCCCATCTCTTCACCCGAGTGTCCAAAATATGTGGCCGCAAATCCGATGACACGACCACAAAGTCCATCATCGAACGGCGGCCTAGGTGTCCTGGTGCCAAGTGCACATATGGACATCCTTGGACCTTGAACATGGTGTTTATTATGGAAAATACATGAAGAGCACAGAGGTCCAGGAACAGAACACCACTACTTGGGTTGTGATTGGGTGGGAGCATTCCTCCCAATCTCCCCTACCAGATCTTACTGTCATTCCTTACGTGAGCACTGAAGTCCCCCAGCAGAATGAGCGAGTCCACAGAAGTAGGGCTCACTAGCACACGATCCAAGGTCTCCAAAAAGGGTAAATACTCTGAGCTTCTGTTTGGCAAATAGGCACAAACAACAGTCAGGAGCCATCCCCCCACCCAAAGGCAGAAGGAGTTCTACTCTCTCGTCCACTGAGATGAACCCAAACGTACAGCCACCAAGCCAGGGGGCAATAAGTATCCCCGCACATACTCTGCGCTTCTCACTGTGGGAAACTCCAAAATGGAAGAGAGTTCAACCCATCTCAAGAGGACTGATACCAGAGTCCAAGCTGTGTGTGGAGGCGTGACCGACTATGCGTAGTTGGAACCTTTCTGCCTTGCTCACCAGCTTGAGCTCCTTCCCGGCCAGAGCGGTAACATTCCATATCCCTAGAGCTAGCTTCTGAAGCCAGAGATCGGACTGCCAAGGTTCCTGCCTTCGGCTGCCTTCCAGCTCACAGATCACCCGACCCCCTTGGGCCCTCACACAAGAGCCCATGGGAAGGGGGAGCCACATTTTTCTTTCAGGTCGGGCCCCAAGGATGCAGGTCCGGCCACCAGGCACTCGCCAAAGAGCTCCACCTCTCAGGCTTAGCTCCAGAGGGGGTTCCCTGTGTTTCTGTTCATCATAGGGGTCATTGGGCTGTGCTTTGTCTGGTCCCTCACCAAGGATGTGTTTGGTATGCAAGACCCTGCCAGGGGCATAAATCCGTAGATAACTTTTACTCCCTCGGATCATTGGGACACACAAATCCCTCCATCACGATAAGGTGACAGCTCACAGAGAATTAAAATAAAATAAAATTAAATTTAAGAGTATTGTTCCAAATTAATTGGTGGATCAGGCCTGATTTGAAACTGAGCGTTTAAAATCCAACACACAGCATGTTAACAGTGCCACTTTTGACAAAATTATATGAATTATACTGTATCTCAAACCATAAGTTGCCCATTTTAACCCATTTCCCTATGCCACATACAGGTACTTGCATTCAATTAACTGAATCCCGGTCCCACTACATAAAGCAATTTGACACTGTGTGCAAGGAACATACAATCATTGACCATTTCAAAGTACACAAGCAAAGTGAAACAAAGCAACATTGACCATTTCTGAGTACAAACAAAGCAAAGCAAAGTGGGATAACATATTGTCTATCTCTTGGAAGTTTTCTGTATTTGTGAATAATTAATGACAGACCTCAGTTTGACTTACTATTGAGCTCCTGGTTTTACTGTCAAAAAAAGAATCCTTGTCTGAAAGGTCAAACCTGTTGACACACAGAAGCACACAAAAATGTTAATATTTCACCACAAAAGGACAAGGCAAGGAATGTCACTGTTGGCTGTGCTAAAAGTCACTACAAGCTAAATACGATCAGAATTGAGTAATTTTAAGTCACTAGCCACTTTTTTTTAAAAACAGTTAATTTTGTTGTCAAGACCACACCAACCGAGACCAATACATTGTCGAGACTAGAGGGCATCAAGATTGAGACAACAAGACTGTATATATCAAAGAAAAAAATCCCCCCTGGCGAAAAAAAAAAAAAACGGAACAAAATGACCAGTATCTTTTTTTTCATTACGTATGCAACAAAAACAAATTCTGCTATGCTGTTTTTGAAATACTACAATGAAACAAAAACTTCAAATATAAGCAAAGTTGTTCTTCTACAAATTATGCAATAATATTCTCTAAAACTGAATCATCCTGACAAGCAATGATAAATGTCAGGCCTGGTCTCGACTGTTCTTGATAAAAAACCCTGAGTCTGCTCAGTCTGTAACCAAGACAAGCGTTGAAGGGCCGAAATTTGACCCAAGCGTTCTATGTTGACAACTGCCTTTGTGGCAAGCCTGATCCTGCATATGCCAAGGCTGTTGGGGATGGACTACGAAACCTCCTCGCCAAAGGTGGATTTGAGATTAGACAGTGGGCGAGCAATCTGCATTTAGTCATTGAACACTTGCCCACGATGTGAGATCTGTCAGTAGCGAACTGTGGTTGTCCCGTGATAGTGCTGGATGAGCTCACGCTGGGACTGCAGTGGAACTTTCTTGATGACACCATGGGTTACCGACACTGCTCACCAGAGCCTCTTCAGCCCACACTGAAAAACCTATACAAAACTCTGGCAAGCCAAGATGATCCATTGGGCTTCATAACCTCATTCACAACTAGAGCCAAGGCTCTTATCCAAGATCACTGAAAGCATGATCTGAAAGAGCAGTGGTTTGCCTGGGTTAACTAGCTTTCCAACCTCCTTCAAGTGCAGTTTCCCAGAGCCTACACACCACCAAGTTCTGATACCTCCACAGCTACACAGCGTTAATGTACGGGCTTCTTTGCACTCGGGTACGATCCACTGAGTCTGAAAGGTGGGGCGCTAGTTCATTCTTTTCGATTCGTTAATTCCTAATTCGTTATTGGGATTCACCCACCTTATTAATTATTAATTTTCATGAACTGTTATATTTACTATTGCACTGTACGTCTGGAATGTATGATGGCTATCTGATTCATTTCTCTCTGACATTGTTCAGTCTGCCACCTGGTCGCAACTGCGTGCATAAGGATGACAAATTAAAACATCTGTCCATCAATTCAAGCTTCTGCTGTTGTTCTTACTACTTATATTTAACTGCAGGTGACAATGCAGGTGAAAAATGATGATAGGCACAATAGTAAACAGTGAGATGATAGACACTTTACTATCACGATACACTGTATATTGACATATATCTATTGAAGATATATCATCATAATCATCATATGAAGTGTCTATCGTCTTCGCGATATATGTCGTCATATCGCCCAGCTCTACAACAAACACAAAGGATCAGACGAGTCAAGATAGGCCAAAGAACTAACAGGGCAATGCATTAAACCAGAAGTTCACTTAATTGTTATTCCTACATAAATATATTAAGCTGAAAGAGCATTGTGTAAACAAAATTGTGTACTTACAAGTGTTGCTTTTCCCTGGAAAAAGTGTGTGACAGGTGTTTGATGTTCTTTGGTTGGGGTTCCTCAATATGAGGGTGAAGAGGCTCAAGAACTTTACTGACGAGTAAATTAAGCTTCTCTATAACACCACTTGACTTCTTCACTTCATATACCTACAAACAAGAATCCATTTGAACATACGTGCATGTGCTTACACAAACACGCTCACCCCCACACGCATGCACACACAGGCAGACTAAAAAAATAAAACCAACACATTTCAATTCAATCTATCCATACAGTTAGGAATGTCCTACACTCATTACCATGTTCAGAGCAAAGTTATTTTAGTTCATGAAAATGAACATAATGAATGAAAATAAAACTAAAGTTGACTGGTTAATGAAATTTTAAAAAACTGTGAGTGCTTTTACAATGAACAATAACTAACTGAAACTAAATTGTATGTTTATAAAACTAACGCAAACCTAACTAGAATTACAGTGAAAATGTCCCTTGGTGTCATCTTTGTCACTATACATAACCACTATCTGTGTATATGAATCACAAGTTCACTGTAAAGTGTCAATGATCCTTACCCTTTTGGTGGGCATCTTTAGCTTCATGAACTCTGCTTCTCGACAGAGAACATTCCATGGAGCATGAATTTTCACAAAGCCCACACCTAGAATCTTGGACTGTGGTGAACAAGACACAAGCAATAATGTTATTTCACCAGTGTGCCAACAGTGAAACCATGCAAAATAAGTGCACAACACTAAATGTAAGGAGAAAAATCCCACGTTTGTGGCATTGGGGTGTCTTGAGGGGCATTGGTGTGGGGCTGAGTACACAGGACACCTCTCTTCTTTGTGTGTGAGGTAGATGGAGAATGGCCACGCTTGGATGTGGATAAGTTTGACAAGGGTGCACCTTTTGAACATGTGGATTGCTGCACAAAGGCGGATTTCTTGATAAGTGCAAACTGTATCAATGTTTCAGTCCTTTTCACACATGCAATGCACAAATAAAATTAGGCTTGTAACATGTTCTGTCTTGCTTTTTCTCTCCTGGCATTGTATAGTGTTTTTAGTGTTGCAGGGCCCTGGATTGCTATTTTCGCTGCTCAACAGTGAAATGACCCTCATTGAAGCATGAAGAACCCAAACTGTTTGATTTGTCCAGTCTGTTTCTGCTCTATCTCCTGTTTGCTTAGAACAGCGGGAGATGAAGTAGATGTGTGTTATAAGCCATTCATTATCAATGGCTCTGTTTTCTCTTATGGGAGATGGAAAAGCAATCACAATTCTGCATAATACAAGTGCAAATCAATCCCTTCTGTTGAACGGTATTTTCCCTTCTCTAGCAGGCCTACTTGTGGTTCTGGTGCGTTAATGTGTTGGGTTAGAATAATTTCTTTTTCGTGGCCCAATGCACAATGCCTACATTTGCTCACCCTCATAAATTGTCCTGTGAATGACTACCTATGCATTAAAAAAAGAAGTCAACAAAGACTGTCAGTCATCCGTAAACTCAAACGACTTTACGTTGCATCCCACCTTCTGTTACTACTGTATCAAAGTATTGTTCAACCCACCCTCCTGTACTGCTACACTTTACCATGCTCTCTGTCACCAACCGCACCAAACTTACACGCATCCAAACACAGCAGCTAAAATTATCGGCCTACCCACACTGAACCTCTCAGATTTAAACAACAGGTCCATCATTCGAATGACAAAGTCAATAGTCCAGGACACCACTTACCCACTACACCGATATATCATTCCCCTACCGTCAGGGCGTAGATACAGGTCCATAAAATGCAGGAGGGCTCGCCTGGGGAAAAGCCTACAGGCATTTCCGCTCTAAATAACAGACCCCGCTGACTCACCTGACCAGGCTGCAATGCAGTGACACTGTTGTGTTAATAACTGTCGTGTTTGTGTGGGTATGTGTACTTTTCCGTGATGTATACCGGTAATGTTTGTGTTTTTTTTTGTGTACAGTCTCTGGAAACGAATTTCCCCACGGGGACCAATAAATCTAAATCTAAAAATCAAAAAATGTATTTTATCAATGATCTGGCCGTGACTTTTTATGACTCCTAAAGTTATTGATGAACCTGTGTGTGATTCTTTACTGCTTTTGTCAATTGTTGTTAGCATTATGTGTCTCCCGCTAGTGTGGTGATGTGTAAAAAGTCAGTATAAGTTGTGACTGAGGGTGGATTCATCCTGACCTAAGTGAAGTAGTATTTATGCATTTTAGTAGGCAGGGTAAGATGCAGTACATATGAGCAGGGTTGGGAGGGTTACTAAGAAATGTAGTTAGTAACGTAATCCAATTACTATAATATTAAAGTAAATCACTCCAATACCAAATATGTTGAAAGATTTAACCAGACTAAAAAAATATCTATATGATATTTATTTTTGGGAGGTTATATTTTTATAGCTGTTTAATACAGTATCCATGGTTTTGGAATGCTGGAGGAAGCATTGCAGGAGTACCCGCAATTCAAATCCAAAGCACAAGAACTAAGACAGGCTTAATTGTGCACCGTGCTGCAGATGCATAGATAGATAGATAGATAGATAGATAGATAGATAGATAGATAGATAGATAGATAGATAGATAGATAGATAGATAGATAGATAGATAGATAGATAGATAGATAGATAGATAGATAGATAGATAGATAGATAGATAGATAGATAGATAGATAGATAGATAGATAGATAACTTCATCTGGTGAGGTAAAATAGGTTTGCTAGCTTCATTAATTTTTTCAAAACCCTCCACATGATCAGTGTTTGATATAACTTGTGAAAGCTAAAATAGAGAAGTTCACTATTACTCACACACACCGCACACGAACACACACACCCCTCAAGCACACACACACACACACACCCATGCACGGACACACCCATTCACACACAGATGCCCGCACGCACATATTCTGTGATTAACATGTGACGTCATGGTGTAAAAAAATATTCCCACCCAACCAGCAAAAATTGGTTGAAAATACATAGAAAAGACGTCACTTGTATCCGTTCAAAAAAACGTCCGAACTTGGTTGAAAAGTGAAAGGTGACAAGACATAATTTTCATGTCGTTGAAAAGACGTCTTTAAAAAGACATCCATGTACAGTCTAAATTTGGTTGCCAGGTTGTTCAAAAGACATCAACCCAAGAACCCAGAAGTCAACCCAAGCAAATTTTTTTCAAGAATATGTTCCCAGTAGGCCCACTAGTTGAAACACATTATGATTAGTTTTGCATTTTGGAATATAAATAAAGCAGCAAAATGCACTCGTTTTTAGCCATCTCCGGGGGCGGCCATTTTGTCTTCTGTCGACTGAAAATGACATCACAACTGCTCATAACGACCAATCACGGCTGACCTGTTCTCTGAATCTAAGCCATGGGCGCCGTGGGCACTGGGAGTACTTAAGATACTGATGCTGCGTCATTCGTCGATAGATGAGTTACAGTGTGAAGCCCTTTGAGTACCAAAGGTGGAAAAGCGCTTTACAAGTGACAGCCCATTTACCATGAATATTAAGTCCCCCATAAACAGGATGCGATTATATAGCAGCATCATTTTGGCAAGAACATTCGAAAAGTCATTCAGAAACTCCTTATTGTATTTGGGAGGATGGTATATGACAGCGCTAAGCACAGGGACGGCACTGGCAACTTCAAAGAAAGTGCCCTCAAAGCTGGTGAACGATGTGGCGAATATACTGTTTATTTAAAATTGTTTTTAAAACAGTCGCCGTTCCTCCACCACGACCTGAAGTTCTCGAAGCGTCCAAGTAAGAACATACAGGCGGTAATAGTTCAAGCATCGCACTGCACTCACGGGCGCCAGTCCAAGTCTCCGTTAGGCAGAGGAAATCCAAGTTATTGAAAAGAAATGGCTCCCTCAGGGCGGCACGGTGGTCGACTGGTTAGCACGTCCGCCTCACAGTTCAGAGGTCGTGGGTTCGATCCCGGCTCCGGCCTCCCTGTGTGGAGTTTGCATGTTCTCCCCGTGCCTGCGTGGGTTTTCTCCGGGCACTCCGGTTTCCTCCCACATTCCAAAAACATGCATGGTAAGTTGATTGGATACTCTAAATTGCCCCTAGGTGTGATTGTGAGTGCGGATGTTTGTCTCTGTGTGCCCTGCGATTGGCTGGCAACCAGTTCAGGGTGTCCCCCGCCTACTGCCCAAAGACAGCTGGGATAGGCTCCAGCACGCCCTGCGACCCTTGTGAGGAGAAGCGGTACAGATAATGGATGGATGGATGGCTCCCTCAGGATAAACGATTTGTTCATCAACGACCAGCGCTCAACAAAGCTATCTTTGTGGGTGCAGCAGGTATGCGTTTCACCTCCAATCGGTGGGCACCGGGAAGCTCCTTGAGAAGCTGGCGATCCACGCCACGCTGGAGAGAGCACAGCCGAAGCTTTTCGACACAGCCAACGATTGGTAGCAAACAGGGGTCAACAGGGCCTCGAATGCGCCACAACGGATTACATCCGTGCGTCCGGGAGCGAGCAGTGGACGAAGCGTGCATCAGCTCTCTTTTTAGCCTGGCCAGCTGGCCACCACATTTGCCGCGGCGCCGCTTCCGCCATGATGCTGTGGACACGGAAAAAGGTCCACCACAATGTCAGCAGGCAACGTCCTCTCCCAGCCATGCTCAAATGTACCCAAACCTCCAACGCCGCACCGCAAGTCCAACAAAAATTGGCGATCATACACCAGCAGAGAGTTTGTGAATGAAGCACCTATCACCAAAAACAATAAAATAAGCCGAATTGTCAAGAGGGTTGCCGAACACACTGGCGCACTGTACGCCATCTTGACAAAGAAAAACACTCTGAGCTCATTTTCATTCCATGCATCCATCCATCCATCAATCCGCTCTACTGCTGCTACTCCCAGCTGACTTTTGCGAGGGGCCGAGTACACCTTGAACTGGTTATCAGTCACAGGGCACATAAAGACAAAAAAAACATTCACACTCACATTATCACACTTAGAGACAATTTAGAGTCTACAATTAACTGACCTGCATGCTTTTGGAATGTGGGAGGGAACCGGAAGACCCGGAGAAAACAAACAGGCATGGAGAGAACATGCAAACGGCACACAGGAAGCCCAGAGCTCATATTTGAACCCATGACCTCTGAACTGTGCGGCGGGTGTGCGAACCAGTCAGCCATTGTGCCTCCTACTTTCAATCCACACATTGAAAATATAACAGTGAGGGTTTTTATCACTTCAAGAGTAGCCCAGTAAATATGAGAATTTTCTCGAATTCACATTCTTTAAATTATGTTAGACATTAATCTTCAAAGTATTTGGTGGTAAATATTATTAGGCTAACTTAAGCTATGTGCCAACTACTTTTGCATGCCACATAGGACTCAAGACAAGTTAAAATGAACGTTAGTGGGCGTCTTCGGCGAACAGTATCGTCCGTGTGACCAGGGCCAATTTTATTTGGCGCCGCTCTCCATTGACGATTTACAATACATGCTTACAAGAGTAGCTGCATTCTTAATATTGCCTTTGATTGATAAAATAACGTCACACAATTTAAAATATCAAATGAAACGTTTTCTTGATTTAAAGACTGTTTTGTTACTGTTGCTGACACCTAACTGGACAAATTGGAGTAACAACTTGATTTATCTTTCTCCACTTTTCCCCTCCACTTTTCTTTCTTCCCTCCTCAATTTTTCTTCAGAATTTTGAATTTACTCAATTTTACTTCATCAGGTGGTTGCACAAAATAAAATCATCTGGATCCAGATACATTTTTTAAGGAGATGTATAGTCTATTTAAAGGGGAAGTCAACCCAAACATATTTTTTTCAAGAATATGTGCTATGCAAGCCCACTAGTTGAAACAAGGCATTCTGATAAATATTGCGTTTGTGGAATAAGTGTTAATCCACCCGTTTTTAGCCATCTCTGGCGGCCATTTTGTCACTTCTGTCGACTGAAAATGACAACTGCTCAGGGCTAAGGTAATGAACAATCACGGCTGACCCGTTTTCTGAAGCTGAGCCGTGATTGGTTGTTACCTGAGCAACTGTGATGTCATTTTCAGTCGACAAAAGTGATAAAATGGCCGACCCCTGAGATGGTCAAAAATGGATAGATTTTACAACTTAACAACTCATATTCCACAAACACAATATTAATCAGAATGCCTTGTTTTAAGAAGGGGGCCTGCATAGAACATATTCTGGAAATAAATATGTTTGGGTTGACTTCCCTCTTCAATTGAAAAAACAAGCATTGGATTTAACTCACGGAAACAGCCCCCCAGCCCCAGTCATTTTCAGTAGACAACAAGTGACAAATCGCCACCCCCGGAGATAGACAAAAACGGGTGGATCTCACTGCTTAACTCATATTCCACAAACGCAATATTAATCAGAATGTAATGTTTAGACTAGTGGGGCTGTATAGAAGATTTTCTTGCAAAGAAAATTATTGGTTTGACTTCCACTTTAAGATAAGATAAGATGGTTGTGGGTGAAATGCTGGTCTGCTTCCTCGGCTGCCAAAGTGCACAAACCACCTCCCAATCTACAATCACTATGTTCAGTTATGCACACTGACTTTGTCACTGTGTGGCCCTTGAACAGCCTGCAATATTTGGTATTATTTTGTGAACATATTGTAGACATATTGGGCACTGCTTTAATTTTAGCGATTTGATGTTCATGTTAGTCAAGTATCAAGCAATGTTTTTCTTTTGCCTCTTTATTTTACAATTCAATAGTTTGACAGTTCATGAAGAAGTTTTATCCTCTTACAATAGTCACTGGCAATGAGTTTCATTTGATGTAGGACTTTGAGAAAAATCTACAAAAATAGCACAAGAAAATATGTTGTTGTCAATAAGTGTAACTATAAGAAAAACAATACACACATTGCTCACTTCTATTATGGCCTTAGATTTACTCCCTTTTCGCCACAACAAATGAGGCTTTCACTGTTGTTTTAACTTATTAGTTACTATTAAATAATGTATTTCCATGTTCTTATTGACATTTCATAGGAGATATTCTTCGCCTAAAAAAAAATATTATTTCAAATGTTGTGACTCAATCACAGAATCATGTATTTCAGACCATTTAAAGCGCAACTAACCTGGTCACTCACACAGGTGACGCACAGCAAGCCACCACTCTGCCTGGGCCAGAACACAGATTTCTAATTAATTCACCTTGCTCCTCTTTGCTCATTTGACTGTTTGTATTAATTACTATTATTATTTACTATTCTTTCCATTTGCTAGAAATTAAGAGTTACTAGTAATACTTTGTTTGAATGTAATAGTAAAGGTGAATTTTGACTCAAGTTGTTTGAATGTAATAGTAAAGGGGAATTTTGACTCAAGTTTTGGCGCTCCCTAAAGCCCACAGCGCCCTTAGCATCTGCCTATCTCACCTAATAGGCGAGCTGGCCCTGCGTGCGACATTGCGTATTTCATTCTGAAATGTTCCCACACCTTCACCATCTTCTGTCTGCTTTTGACACAATTTTCTTCCTGCTCCATCAACCACAAGGGCCAAATAAACGTGTCAATTTCTTTGTATGAGGTGATTTTGAAACAATAAAATGCCAATACAGCTAAGGTAAAAATGTGTAGGCTATTTCAAGTACTGCCAGCGAAGGAAGATGTATGTAAAAGCTCCTTTTAGTGCCAAGTTATTACAGAAGCAGTAAACAGTTCCTTTCTTAAGTTATTCTAATGTGCATACAGTTTACAGGACCCCTCACATTGCGGCATTTCATCCGCCATCTCCAACCCCCAGCACAATCACAAACAAGCTGCGGAAATGCTTTTTCTCCAGCAGTGTGGACACACAACAGAAATCGCACCACCAGATTCACACTCGTCCCCACGGGCGGGCCATAAGGGGCCGTGCCCACCCACCAACAAGTGTGTGCCAACACCCCTGCACCATATTTGGATCACTGATCTCTAACATTTTTATTATTGTATTTTACCATAGTCGATATTTTTGTATTGTGAAATACTAGTGTTGAGTTTTTTAAATCACCAACACATTAAAAATATAAAGGAACAATGGTGTGATTGTGTGTCATGATAACCAGTCTTATCTGCAACAACCAATTACGGACAATGCGAAAACAGCCTTTGTGAGGCTGCCAAGTGTCATGTCTGGCATTAGTCGGCTAGATTAGTGGATGTGACTAATGTGTATCATGTCACTGTTGAATATTTAGCAACTAATTCTGGTTAAGGTAGTAAATAAAGCAGGCAGGAAAGGCTGATACACGTCACATTCTCACAAATTCGCACACTCGTAAGAGTGAAAAGACGTCAAAGAAACAGTTTTTTGTGACCCGTAGTTTGTTGTAGGTGTGTCTTAACTGTTGGGTTAAATTTGTGTTGCATGTTGTAAACATGAAACTGTGACTGTGATCCCTGCTAGTGCAGTTAAATGCCAATTTCTAAATAAAGCAGGCAGGAAAGGCTGATACACGTCACATTTTCACAAATTCGCACATTTGTGAGAGTGAAAAGATGTCAAAGAAAAGACGTAGCGGCTGAATTATTTTGTTAAATTTTACATTCTCCAATTTTTAAATAAATATAATATGTATGATGGCATCAGGCCGAAACTTCCTAACGCAAAAGTTGCTATATTTGGTATATTTTCTTTCCACACATCTTTACGTGGCACAACTCATGCACTTTAAACAGATCCATCTAATACAGATTTTTTTTTTCATAGTAAGGACGTAAATGACTATTGTTTTTGTACAGTTTTTTTGTGACCCGTAGCTTGTTGTATTTGTGTCTTAACTGTTGGGTTAAATTTGTGTTGCATGTTGTAAACATGAAACTGTGACTGTAATCCCTGCTAGTGCAGTTAGACGCCAAGGTACGGTTAAAGCAAACATTATACAATATACTCTTACTAGAGATTGAGTGCCAGGCGCTACAGCAAGAAGTCTGCCATCCATTGGCAAATAATATTATGTCATGTCATCTTCCAAACCGCTTATCCTATACAGGGTCGCGGGGAGTTGCTGGAGCCTATCCCAGCCATCAATGGGCGAAGGCAGACTACACCCCGAACTGGTCGCCAGCCAGTCGCAGGGCACACATAGACACTGTCACTGAGCGGGAATCGATCCCACGCTGCCCGCACACAACTCAGGCGTGTGTACCACTACACTATCAGCGGACTCTGCAAATAATATTATTATAACTCAAAAGTGAAAAGGTCGAGGAAATATTTCAGCAGTGTTCATAAATCAATGGAAGGGCCACTGTGAGTGTTCAGTTGCGCATGTTAGGTGATAAAAACGGTCTAATCCATATCCAACAATATGTTATCATATACAGTATGTAATTTACAAAAAGGGTTGTATTTAATCCTTTTGAGTGTGACTCTGACAGTGTGGGAACTTGTTTCAAGCATGGTTTCCTGTTTGTATGCAGAAGTTTCCAGATCTTTCCCAAGAGAGGGTCATTCTGTTTTCCCTTTGCGTGATGTGACAGATGATCATTTCATGCACAAAAGGTCCAAAAGTTGTGAGTCCTTCATTCTAGCACCCACTATGAATCTAGGATGATGGTTTCTGATTCTTCAGGCCAACCAAGTTAGTCAGGTATATAGTGCCTTTTCTATTTCAGTGCTGCAAGAATTGGGTCACACATTAGGACATTGGTTATAGTTAGCCAGAATATCAGATTACAGATCTACTCTGATATGCATGCCACCCTACAAACATCATAAATTGATTGCATTTGAAATAATTAAATTCTATTTATAGTCGCTACAAATAAAGTGGAAACAACTCACGTCCTCATCAATCTCCAGTTCCAGGCCCATATCTCTCAGTTTCCCTTCAAACTCCTCCCTCCTGAAGTTTTTTTGATCCTCCTGGCCACTGAAGTTCTCTCCTGGCGAGTGTAGATCCACATTGGATAGTGTTGAGGTTTGTGAAGATATCGAGCCTTTTTCAGCAGATGATGCATGATGGCCACGGCGCAGGCTGCGCGCAACAGCATTTTCCGTCAGCAAATGTGTTGAGTATCGAATGGAACGTCCCGAAGACGATTTCTTCAAAGCGTAGGTGAGAACATAGTCCACATGCCGCTGACCATCTTGAAAGTAGAGGCCACTTTGACAATGGGCATTTTCCTCTGGGGTTAGAGTCTTCAGCAGCTGACAACATTTGCAATAGACAGACAGACAATGAGAAAGATTGCGCATTTAAGATAAAAAGCAAAAAATCTGGAAGTAAATGCGTCTTGTTTTTGTGACCATTGTGTTGACATTTTTTATGTTTCTCAAATCTATAATAATAATAATACATAATATAATACAAACTATGATATACTATTAATATAAATAATAATACATTTTAATATGACTGGACCTACTTTAACTATTGCAGTCTTATTGCTGTTGTACAGAGATGCTGCAACAATTGCAATATTACTTTTAAAAACAAAGCAACTTCTGATATTACCTTTGTAGTCAGTTTTACCTTAATCAATGTTTAACATTGTTTAAATAAATGAGTTAAATCATTTATTTGCTTTGGAAACTTTTCCCAATTGAATGGGGATAAACTAGGGTTAAAACATAATTTTCACATGATGCTGTACGTTATCAATGACCTTTACAAATTTGGCATGCCTCCGTGGTCGTAGGGGACCAAGTTGTTTTGGTTGTTTAAAACATGCAAGAAAAAGCAGCACTCTATACACATTTGTTTTGGTTGTTTCGGATGATACTGCAGTCACTGCAACCACAGTTGTGGGACTCGTTCACACGACTTGACCAAAGTCAGACTCGAGTCGTTACTTTTAGGACTTATTTGGCGAAAACATATGAAAGACTCAACTTTGACTTGAATGTCTTTAAGTGCATTCTGGGAGGAGCATATGCAGGAGCATTCAGTTAGCATGGTCAGTGTGATCTATCACAGTTTCCAGAGGTGGGTAGAGTAGCCAAAAATTGTACTCAAGTAAAAGTACTGTTACTTCAAAATAATATGACTCAAGTAAAAGTAAAAAGTAGTCATCCAAATAATTACTTGGGTAAAAGTAAAAAAGTACTTGGTGAAAAAACGACTCAAGTACTGAGTAACTGTAGCAACATCTCTTTTTTTTTCTTTCAAAACAACCATTCAATCAGACGAAAATACAAAATAATCATCTTCAGATTAATTACATTTAATTAAAGAATACTTTAAAAATAATTTTAAAGTAATTTCAAGTACTTTAATAAACAATAAAATAATAATATAGTATAAATAAAAGAAATAAATTAAGCACAAGTAGCACAAAATGTCAGCCCCTGTTCGGCTCCGCATTTTGTCAAAATAAATGATCTCGGATGATTTCCCGTGACACACCTGATGATCAAGTTTTAAATGCAATGTTACGCAGTTACGCAGGATAGGTGCCCAAGATGAGTTCTAGCAAAACATGTTTTTTATGCAGTCGCAGGATTCACCCAAATTATCATAGTGACTATTTCTTTTCTGTAATTTAGTCATGTTTATTTATGTTCCATTAACACTTCTAATTCAATTATTTCCCACTTCATTTTGCCCTTACAGTGCACTTCCATATGTTCCATTGTAAAAGTCATCAGCATTACCCAAACTGCAAAACTGTTTTACAAATGGCTGTCTCCACCAGTTTTACACCTGTTGCCAATATCATCTGTTGGAGTGAGTGAAGACTTAATTTAGCATCCGCTATTTGGGATCTTTGGGGTAAAAGACCGCAATCTTCGTAGATCAACAGTAGCGCGGGCAATCTGTCAGAGTGAAAACTCACTTTAGCATTATTTGGGATCGTAGTAAATCAGGCCCTGTGAGTTTTTCTTCTCTTGTTTTTCTTTTTCCAAATACTGCATGCATTTCTGACTTGCTTACAGGTTTTTTCTCAGTTGCTTTGGTACTTTTTTTCCGAGATCAGAATTGAAATTCTCAAAACCACTTCTTCAATCGTCACATCATAGTGTTGCTGGTGCACATTACAAAAGCAGTTTCTCATTTATTTGAACAAGTTGCTAATGCTTTGCTACATCCATGCAAATGATCATGTACGATTCTCTGCTGTTTCCTGTATTATCAATCGCTTGGGCTACGTTGATCAAAACCTGTTATAATGTATTTCTGTTGAATTGTCTTACACACTACAACATTTTGGTATTAGTTCATCGTGTAAGTCTTTACAAAATGAGTTGCAAAATGGTTGAAAATGTTGTCAGAATATCCATCCATCCATTATCCAATCCACTTATCCTCACAAGGGTCGCAGGCGTGCTGAGCTTATCTCAGCTGTCTTCGGGCAGTAGGCGGGGGACACCCTGAACTGGTTGCCAGCCAATCGCAGGGCACAGAAAGACAAACATTCGGACTCACAGTCACACCTAGGGGTAATTTAGAGAGTCCAATTAACCTACCGTGCATGTTTTTGGAATGTGGAAGCAAACCGGAGTACTCGGAGAAAACCCACGTAGGCACAGGGAGAACATGCAAACTCCACACAGGAAAGCCGGGGCCGGATTTGAACCCACGACCTCTGCACTGTGAGGTGGACGTGCTAACCAGACTTGTCATTCTGACAGCACTGACACGTTCATTGACAGGCATTTACTTTTGAGAGTTTAAGTATTTTGAGAAAGGGACTGGCTTTTGCAGGTAATCCATGGTGTTTTGCTGTGTATGAATTGTTTGGAGAAAGTCACATACTGTTTTGCAAAGGCCAAGAATAAGTTGAGAAATGTGCCAAAACTGAATGAAACGAAAATGATGAATAACCTCCTCATATGTTCGCTTTAATTATGCTCAGAAGGGAACAAAAATAATGTATCCATCCATATGTAGAATGGATTTTGTTGCTTTGTTATGATTGTATAATTGTTCATATTTTATGTCATGCGTTCTGTAAAGTGCTTTGTTACAGCTGTGAAAGTGTTTATGTAAATAAAGAAGAGTTGAGTCGAGATTGTATCAGTGATCAAACAGACAAGAGAAACATACACGATTACATTGCATTATTTTGACACACTGCAGCAATTTAGTTTCTTTTCTTTTTTTTCAATAAGACTGAATGGCTAAAAAAAAATCTAGAAGATTTGTCACTAGTGTCTGTCACTATCAGTGTCATGTTATCTGAGATCACTTCCAGTATTTCTTCCCACTTTGAACTTCTGGCAACACTAAAGAGAGATGACTAATCCTCCCATGAAGTTTTGCGTACGTAGGTACTCCACCCATTTTGAACTGAATATTTACTTACATAGATGGATAGAGAGATTGTTTTATTCAGTGAAATCAGACGCATGTCTAGTGACCAAAAAAACAGGGGAATTGTGTTTTTCAATTTGTTCTCCATCACATTTCACAAGACACACATGACACACACATCATGTAGCTGTGTTAACCATGCATCTGAAAAACACTACCATATATAAATCTAACGAGTGATGGGACATTATGATTTTCTAGAAAATATGGAGGTGAGCATTTGAACATGTGAATACTGGCAGAGATATAGAAATAAAAATGTTGCTGATTGATATTTATGTGTCATGTTTGGGTTATTTTGGTTTTGGGCTTTCTTTAGTTTCATGTTTTGCTCAGTGTTCTGTGTCTGTCTCGTCAGGATTATTGTGTCCACCTGTGTGCCTTCCACTCCCTAGTGTTGGCCAATCAGCTACAATGTGTCTCTTGTCCAGGTGTTACTCGTTGTCTCGTCAGTGTGCTTGTATTTAAGTTTCTAGTTTTTGTTCAGTTCTTGTCGGGTCATTGTCGTGTAGTCGCTGTTGTCATAGTTGTCCTTGCGTTTGTTGTTTTAGTCTGAGTTGTTGATGCTGTCATAGTGACAGAGTTACCGGTTGTCGTCACCTCGCCAAATCAAGCCTCGTCACCACCTCCAAGCCAAGCCTCATAACCACGCCAAGCCTCAGTAACCTGTCAAGTGTATTTCGTTTAATTTTCATTAAAATATCATAAACAGTCCTCCTGCCTCGCCTCCCTGCATTTGGGTCCACCTCCATGCCAAATCCTGACATTTATGTTACCTAATTACTGTGAGATATCATTTACATGATCAGTGGCTTCATGAATAACATTGTTAATAATAACACATAGCAATATCATTATTATGGTGTTTTGTTTGTAAAATGTGTTATATCGGCGGCACGGTGGGCGACTGGCTGGCACGTCCGCCTCACAGTTCAGAGGTCGTGGGTTTGATCCCGGCCCCGGCCTCCCTGTATGGAGTTTGCATGTTCTCCCCGTGCCTGCGTGGGTTTTCTCCGGGTACTCCGGTTTCCTCCCACATTCCAAAAAAAAGGATGGTAAGTTGATTGGACTCTCTAAATTGTCCCTAGGTGTGATTGTGAGTGCGGATGTTTGTCTTTGTGTGCCCTGCGATTGGCTGGCAACCAATTCAGGGTGTCCCCCGCCTACTGCTAAGACAGCTGGGATAGGCTACAGCACACCCTTGTTAGGAGAAGCGGTATAGATAATGGATGGATGGTTGTGTTATATCAAGTGCGTATCCAACCCCCAGCCCTTTGTTTTAATCAGTACACAAAGAGTAGCTCTCAGCGTTGCCTTGGCATGTTTAACATACTCCAGGAGACGAATAACAAAGTGGCTGAATGTTTTTATGATAGCAATTATTAATCCATGTTCATGTATTAATTGTGATAACAGCTTGTCTTGAATTACTGCTATTACACTAGATATGCCTCCACTTTAACAAGACTGTGGGTACATTTACTTAGCAATGAGGACTACTACACATCGTAATAAAACTGTATGGGTAGCATCACCCAGCAGGGTGAACATCCCTCTCGTGTCAAAAATGATATGATTCAAGTAGCTACAGTTGTGATTTGTTTGCTTGACACTCACCTCAAATTTGCCATGGAAGACGACATCTTGCAGAAAATGTGGAATCTGCTGCACTGAAGATCCTGAAAGGTCTGTAAGCTCTGCCTCATTTCTCATTGTGGGAAGTGACACTGATGTGTTCAAGAGGAATAGCAAGGTTGAATAGTCCTGACTGTCCTTCTCCTCACTTGTGTTGTCTGCTAGTTGAAATGTTTCATCTTATGGTGTATGTGGAGTCCAACTATCCTTACGCCTGGCTTGATTGTCTCCCTTAAAGCTCACTGCCGAGTGCCGTTTCCGTCACTTTCTGTCACCATGTGGAGCGGCTGGGCTGACCCACAAGCCTTGCTACTTGAGAAGCTGAATTTGAGCCAACAGCTAAACTTAGACAACCATAAAACTCTGATGAACACAAGGCAAACTCCCTCACTTCCTGCCAATCTCCCCCTCAACATTATCCACTGCAAAATACCCCCCCCCCCCCCCCCACACACACACACTGTCTTTCTCTCTCACTCTTTTACAACAGCGGAAACAAATTGCTGAAAGGTCAACTGTGATTCAAACATTTAGAAGAAATAAAAAAAACACATACAGTAAATTACAAGCAATCCCCACCCATCTACTCATAGGTCAGAGGATGCTGATAAAGGAGTGTCAGCACACAGTATATTCTCTTTGTTTATTTTTTTTATTGTTTTTTTTTTTTTTTTTTAAGTATTTTTTAAGTTTATTTCTTTATTCAACCTTGACTTATCCAGGTGAGGTAATTGAGAACAGGTTATCATTTGCAATGTTGACCTGACAGCAGACAGCAAAGTAAAACAAAGCAAAATATAAAATACAAGTACAAGCAAAAGCAAAGTAAAAGGATATACAAAGACAGAGACAAACTGTACAGTGTGATACATACAAAGATAGCAAAATATGTTAAATAAATGTTGAATTAGGGTTAAAATGGTTGATTTTTGGGTTTATTTTGGTTTTAGTAGAAGACTGATGGTAAATCAACGTTGGTTCAACAACATTTTGTTAGCATTGAAGTTTGTTCTTTAAAATATGCAGTTGAATCAACATTGTATTTTGGTTGAATTAAAACATATTCATGTTTGCCCTTCTCTATTTTTCTACTTCAGCGGAGTGAGGTGGGAAGGCATATTCTGAGGGGCACGGGCCTTTTTCACAAAAGGTGTGTCTCACTCACTCACTCACTAACTCACTCACTCTCCCTCTCCCCATATATACATTTTATTTTTTTAACCACTTTTTTCTGACAGATTTTTTTTTGCCCTGAGCACATTGGTGTTGGTCCTGTTTAATGAAAACGTTTTCATTTCTTAGCCATTTCGGCACAGGGCTCTAACTTAAAAATGGTCCATCCCCCAAAAAAAGACCATCTTTGAGTAAAAGTTGTAAGGCTCACCAAGATAAACGTGAATATTTCTATCATTTCTGTGCAACACTTCAATGCAAAGTCCTCTACTTTCAGATTGTCATTTGGAAGGCTCTTATACAGTACGTAACCAGATCCGTATTTAACGTTGAGCATAAATGTGCCTTTAGGGGTGTGTTGGACTTCCCGCATAAAACTAGATTGTGTGACGTATTGACTGGTGTGACATGAAGTAGTACCAGCAACCTGCGGGGGACAGTAAGCGTCTCCTCTGCCAGAAATGCAACAGAAGAAGACCCAGCAGCGCCTGCGCAATTGCGCACTGATTTGCACTTGACTTCATCGCGCCCTTTTCGGTACAGAAAACCAGCTCCGAGTAACTCTCTGCCTGCTTTTTCAGTAAATTTGAGGAAATTATCTTTCTTGGGTGCTGTGCTTATGTTTGATTTAACTTTACCTACATTGAGCTAAATATGTGTAAAGACTCTGTTTGTTTGTTTTAAATATGGGTCTGTTCCCAAACCTATAACGGTTATAGTTTGACCAATGTATTATTTAATACAGACATGTTGAGCTCCCGTCCTCAGTGGCCACTTTTCTGCCTGTTTTCCATCTGTGCCTGCTTCAACACACCTGTTTCAAACGATCAGCTCATTAGCAAGCTCTGAAGAAGCTTGATCATTTTTGAATCATGTGTGTTACAGCTGGGATAGAAACGGGCAGGACACCGGCCCTTGAGGACCGAGTTTGGAGAGACTTGATTTAATATCACGATGTGTTTAAAATGTTTGGTGAAAGGAATTGACCAATTGCATGCATTGTAACTGAAGGATGTGGTGATAGTCAGCCATTCAGAACGCTCTTACCAATTGAGGCCCGGACGATGAAGTTACGCGTGCAATATAATGCGCCAAACGTTCACACAGCCATAAAATAAATAAATAAATAAACATAAAATGGGCTTCACGGTGGTCGACTGGTTAGCATGTCCACCTCACAGTTCAGCGGTCGTGGGTACCATCCCGGCCCCGGCCTCCCTGTGTGGAGTTTGCATGTTCTCCCCGTGCCTGCGTGGGTTTTCTGCGGGTACTCCGGTTTCCTCCCACATTCCAAGAACATTCATGGTAAGTTGATTGGACTCTGTAAATTGCCCCAAGGTGTGATTGTGAGTGCAGATGTTTGTCTTTGTGTGCCCTGCGATTGGCTGGCAACCAATTCAGGGTGTCCCCCGCCTACTGCCCGAAGACAGCTGGGATAGGCTCCAGCACGCCCCGCAACCCTTGTGAGGATAAGCGGTAGAGATAATGAATGGATAAACATAAATTGAAAAAACAAATCGCACAGCCATTTTGGCATGATAGAAAACGCATCCGCTACTTGAAGTAAACATTTTTACAATCATGGTAGACAGCTGTTGTGCACCAGGGTGCCACAACAAGGGGCGAACATTGTACAGGCTACCGAAACCGAAACCAAGGCGTAGTCAATGGATCATAGCATGCATGCATAAATGAAGGAGAGCATTCTAATCACTTCGCCATGAACTGTCACACAGTGCAAGACTTGCATGAAGGTGCTAGCTTTGATAACATGATCGCATAAAGTGGAAACAAATCTGGATTGTACAAACTTGTAATCTTCCAAGCCTTTATATTTCGTATTTAACCATTGTGATAGACAGTACCGATTTCAAGGATATTGTACCCCTAAATAGTAAATACCTGTCACTTTACCTATCAATTTTAACAAGTTGTGTGGTTTGATATAATTGTTTTTTATTGTGAAAGTAATTTGAAGAGATATTTTGCAGCACACTCATTTTGACTTTTTTTCGACCTTTCTTTCAGGATCTCATACCAGTATCAAGCCTAGCAGGATTGAAAACTGATCAAAATAACGGGAAGTGAACCAAATTCTGATGTTTGTTCTGAGGAGGTAGATGGCATCATGCATACTGCAGAAGACACATTGTCTAAATTATGTGCATGAATTTCAGGTATAACACCACACTGGAAAACTCCCAAGACTCCACAACATGGAAGGAATGGGATATTAAACATGAGTGTGTCATGCTTTTAGATGGAGCATTTTGTATCATGTTTGAGTCACAATTTGTTTTCCAATTGTCCCTTTGTAATTCTGGTTTCTGGTGCCTTACGGCACTCTACATCCAAGAAAGTCGGTGGGTCAGTCAGGCAGCAGTCACAAAACATAATATTCTGGCATGTTTAAACATCTTTGTTGTATTACTGTATGTGTGTTTTGTCACATTATCTTTGCCATTTGAAAGTGAACATTTGGATGCCTCATTGCATACTATTTTATCCCTGGGTCAGAGCAATATGTTAAACTAGCTGAATGGAAATCATACATTTACTCACTTTCGAGGTTAGCATCATGCCATCATCACCTTAACTGCCTTGTGGATTTCCTACTGTGTTTTTCTGCTGGGATATCAGGATGTGGAAGTAGCACTGGTGCCCATTACCACCATCCGCAGACTCCACAGTGGCAAAATCCGCAGCGAGAGACCCAACAACGAGCAATCGCATTCCCTGGTATTATACCATAGTCTTGCTGTACTCTTTCACTACATAAAGTTGGTGACAGGGACACAGGAGTAGTATTTTTTGGCATAGTATGGTTTACAATCCAGATTTTGTGTTCAGGATCCCGAGATACACGACAACAATATCAGAATTTGTTGCTACTCCTTAACTTTTGAGGATTTTGTTTCCATAGGGATATCGGAATATGGTGCGATACAGTATTACAACCCACATGGTGCCCCACAACATACACCAAATGGTATGTCATGTATTTCTCCAATTTGCTTTGACAATGAAATGTCTTCCATCCATCCATTATTGATACCGCTTATCCTCACAAGTGTCGCGGGGCGTGCTGGAGCCTATCCCAGCTGTCTTCGGGCAGTAGGCAGGGAACACCCTGAATTGGTTGCTAGCCAATTGCAGGGCACACATAGACAAACATCCGCACTCACAATCACACCTAGGGGCAATTTAGAAAGTCCAATCAATTTACCATACATGTTTTTGGAATGTGGGAGGAAACCGGAGTACCCGGAGAAAACCCACGCTGGCCAATGAAATGTCTTCCTAGACAAATTTAAATCGCACCAGTTGCCATTTTTATAAATGTTACAGCCTTTGTTTTTCTCTCTAGACGGAAACTACCAAAAGTTTGGTCCGAAAGAGACAGCATCGTTGCAGCGGCAAGAAGGCGTTCAAAGAGACAAAGATTCAAGACTGTATGTTTGGTGAGTTATCTCACAAGTAAGCTACTTAATATGACAACACAGTTGTTTTTAAGCACAATGCTCTAAAGTAGTTTCTTTTGTGGCGTAAAATCATTCCTCCTCGTGCCTCCCGGCAGTCCATTTATCTTAAAAATCTCCACGGCCACCGATGCAAAAGCATGAGGAGATGGCCAGTGTTTGTGGGATTTACAATATATTAAAATGAAGTGTTCACATTCACCAATGTTTTTTTATGACCTCAATATATAAATATACTTCAGATGTTAATGAGCTAGTCTCGTTTTCTGTACTGTGACGTGTGACAGGCAAGCGCGTTCATGTTTGTGGGCATGTGGGATTGGTCGAATCACTGGATGGAGTAGGAGGCGTTTAGAGGGGGATGAGTTGAAATGCATATTTCAAGTCTTGCAAATCTTGCCAAAAAGATGAAACTAGAATCAGGTGATGGTAAAATTGCAAGCTATAAGATATAAGTATTTTTAGAGGTGCTTGGATGAAGCCAGGCTTGTCGTTTGCACTTTCCAATCAACTGTTTTAACTTGCTGACTGCTGGTTATTTATTTATTTTAATCTTGTCTTTCAGTTGCTGCTCAACAGTTTGACTGCGCGCTGACCCAGAAAGATTTTTGTACAGCTGGGAAGCATTGGCTTCATTTCGCTCATGAGCATAAAGGGGGCATCCCAACGCATCCTACTGCCTCGGACCCAAGTCAAGCTTAGTTTACTGTGGTATTGTTCTTTATTGGATGGATTATGTTATGTTATGTGTTATGTTCCCCCAAAAATTTTTTTACAGCAATATGGACTGTTGTTCTTACAGTCAATCACTTTAGATTTACTCGATTTAAATCTTATGGTACATGGTTGACAAACATTTCAGGTTACTAAAATATGACTAAAACTTAATGATCTTATTTGAAACACTGACTATAATTTATTGTATGGCCAAATAGAGAGGCTGGGGTTTACTGAAAGTATTTTGATCTCTTTTAATACCTTTTTTTCAATATTAAACATGTTTTCTGCCATAGGTTTTTCATACATTTGGGTAAGTAATGAAAAAGCTAACATTTTGTAGTGGACTAAACCAAGATTTTTGTTCGTCTTTTTTTAAACTTTATTGTGACATTTAATTCCAATTTAGATGATGGCTGAATTAATGTTGTTTCCTTAACATTGATTCTTCAAAAAATCAACAAAAAGTGCATGTAGGTTCTGGTTTAGATGATGGTTGAATCGACATTGATGTTGTGTGATATATGGTTGAAAAGCAAACGTTGACCCAACATTTTATCAACCTTGCACTTTCTGTATAATTTCTATTTTAGCTTTCAATGTAGATTAAACACTTAAACTGAACTGTATTTCAACATTGGGTACAGTTGAATAATGCGCTGACTGCAGTTATCAGTGTGTAAAGACTTAATTGTTGTAAGTGTAATTTATGTGCCCAACTGATCTCTTTTGTTTCTGATATATTGAAATATTTTGTTTAAATAGTGCATTTTAAAATCAGTTGAAATTGAACAAGATAAAACATCATTTTAAAATATCAAAATCAACTTAAAGTAAGAATATGTGGTGGACTCTTGGAAATAGGCAGCACTTTTCTAAAATATACACGTGCATAATAAGGTCAAACATACTGTACATTAGTATTAGTCAAGCCTTATATTTTTACTCTCTCATCCATACACCACTGTGGCCCTGTACTGCACAACAAAACAGCAAATAACTAAGCACAACAGCAAATTTATTGATTCCATATTTTTTTAATGGATTTGAATATCATTAGTCCTGAGCAATGTTCCCTCTAAGCTGCGTGAGTGCGCAATTGCACACTTCTCTCACCGCCTCGGCGCACCTGTTGACGCTGGTGCGCACCACGCACACACATTACATTTCAACACTCATTCCTTCATTTCCAGACCAGTTTGATCTACAAACAGGACATTACACTATTCCCACTTTCCTTACCACTTCAGTAGTGCGCAGAGGGTGCAAACTCAGTTGTTTTACTATCGTTGGAAGCATACATTGACGCATATACGCTCACCATTGACGAGACGCTGCAGGGCACAGGCGACATGCCGAATGCTCCATTCAGGAAGTCCAAATATGGGCGTAGTTTGCAAGCACCTTAAATAAGGTGCTAAAACATAATTATAGCTAAAACACAATTTTGCAAACGAGGCAGTTTTTTTAGGTGAGGGACCAGAGCAAGCACGGCTCACAGACCCCTTGAGAACAAAAATTGGTTGACTTTTTCCCTTGCCCAGACGTGGGTCACCGGGGCCCCCCTCTGGAGCCAGGCCTGGAGGTGGGGCTTGCTGTAGAGTGCCTGGTGGCCGGGCCTGCACCCATGGGTTGCCTGAAAAGTGGGTCCCCCTTCCCATGGGCTCACCAAAGGGGGCCAAAGGGGTTGGGTGCTCTGTGAGCTGGGCGGTGGAAAAGGCAGGGACCATGGCGGTTCGAACCCCGGCTCCAGAAACTAGCTCTTGTGACATGGAATGTCACATCTCTGGCAGGGGAGGAGCCCGAGCTGGTGTGTGAGGCTGAGAAGTTCCGACTAGATATAGTCTCGCCTACACACAGAGCTTGGGCTCTGGTACTACTTCTCTCGAGAGGGGTTGGACACTCTTCCACTCTGGAATTGCCCAAGGTGAGAGGCGTCGAGCAGGTGTGTCAAAACTTATTGCCCCCCTGCTTGGCGCCTGCACATTGGGGTTTACCCCGGTGGACGAGAGCGTAGCCTCCTTTCACCTTAGGGTGGGGGGATGGATCCTGACTGTTGTTTGTGCCTATGCACATCCAAACAGCCGTGCAAAGTATCCACCCTTTTGGAGTCCTTGGAGGGTGCGCTGGAGAGCGCTCCCCCTGGGGACTCCATCATTCTGCTGGGGGACTTCAATGCTCACGTTGGCAATGACAGTGAGACCTAGAAGGGCCTGATTGGGAGGAACAGCCCTTCTGATCTGAACCCGAGTGGTGTTCTGTTACTGGACTTCTGTGCTCGTCACGGATTGTCCATAGCGAACACCAAGTTCAAACATAAGGGTGTCCATATGTGCACTTGGCACCAGAACACCCTAGGCCGTAGTTCGATGATCGACTTTGTAGTCGTATTATCGGCTCTGCGGCCACATGTTTCGGGTGAAGAGAGGAGCGGAGCTGTCAACTGATCACCACTCGGCAGAACCAAACGTATTGGGAGATTTTGGGGAACGTCTGGCAGACAAGTCCCAGGGGCGGCAGGGGACATTAAATCAAAGTGCACCATGTTTCGTGCCTCCATTGTCGAGGCGGACGATCGGAGCTGTGGTCGTCAGGTGGTCGCTGCCTGCGGTGGTGGCAATACCTGGACCTGCTGGTGGACACCGTCGGTGAGGGATGTTGTCAAGCTGAAGGAGTTCTATCGGGCTCATTTGGCCTGCGGGACTCTAGAGGCAGCTGACAGGTACCGGCTGGGCAAGCGGAATAAGGTTTTGGCGGTCGCTGAGGAAAAGACTCAGGTGTGGGAGGAGTTCGACGAGGCCATGGAAAACAACTTCCAGACGGCTTCGAGGAAACTCTGGTCCACTCTCCGGCGTCTCAGGAGAGGAGAGCAGTGCGCTATTAACAGTGTGTATAGTTGAGATGGGGTGCTGCTGACCTCGACTTGGGACCGTGGGTTGGTGGGGAGAATACTGGGAAGACCTCCTCAATTCCACCGGAACGCCTTCTATTGAGGAAGCAGAGCCTGCCTGGAGACTCTGAAGTGGGCTCTCCTATCTCTGGGGTTGAAGTAACCGAGGTAGTTAAAAAGCTCCTCTGTGGCAAAGCCTCGGGGTGGTTGAGATCCAACCGGAGTCCGTAAAGGCTCTAAATGTTGTGGGGCTGTCATTGTTGACACACCTCTACAACATTGCGTGGACATCGGTGGCAGTGCCTCTGGATTGGCAGACCAGGGTGGTGGTCCCCCTTTTTAAGAAGGGGGATCAGAGGGTATGTTCACGGGTGCTGGAGAGGAGGTTCCATCAGGAGGTCGAATTTCTGAGTCATGAGGAGCATTGTGATTTTCGTCCCAGCCGTGGAACAGTGGACCAGCTCTACACCCTCAGCAGGGTCCTTGAGGGTGCATGGGAGTTTGCCCACCCAGTCTACATGTGTTTTGTGGACTTTGACAAGGCCTCAGTATTGCATCTCTGCTTTTTGCAGATGATGTGGTACTGTTGGCTTCTTCAAGCCGTGATATTCAACACTCACTGGAGTGGTTCGCAGTCGAGTGTGAAGCGGTTGGGATGAAAATGACCACCTTCAAATCCAAGATCATGGTCCTCAGTCGGAAAAAGGTGGAGTGCCCTCTCCAGGTTGGGGATGAGATTCTGCCCCAAGTGGATGAGTTCAAGTATCTTGGAGATGGAACAGGAGATTGACAGGCGGATCAATGCAGCGTCTGCTGTGATGCCGACTCTGCATTGGTGTGTTGTGGTGAAGAAGGAGCTGAGCCGAAAGGTGAAGCTCTTGATTTACCGGCCGATCTACGTTCCAACCCTCACCTATGGTCACGAGCTGTAGGTCATGACCAAAAAAACAAGATCAAGAGTCAAACAAAAGCAAGTAGTAAAAGAGTATAGTATATGGTCCGGACATTAACTGGGATTTGTAAATATCTATAAATCCTTAAAGTGAATGTAGTGTAATTTACAGACTATAAAGCGCACCAGATTAAAGCCACAACAGCAACATTTTGTCATAAAAAAATTGTACATACAGTATATTGGCCACTTCGTATTCTTAGCAGCGTGTCTCCAAGTTACAATGTGGGATACAGTATTTGCAAAGACAGAAGTCACACAGATGGATTTTTAAAACCTTCTATTTATCTTAAACACAGGTAGACGCTTTTTCCCCCCAAAAAATGCAGAATGCAGCTAATTACATAGTAGCCTCCCAGAACCTCTCTCCCTCATTGTCATAAAAGACAAATTCGCTGATGAGCTTGTACAGCTTTCTTCATCACACAGCTGTGCAGCCGTTGCAAACCTATTCATTACGTGATTAGGAGCTGCAGGGAAGATGTCGGTCTATGGTCTGGAGTTGCTGTCCCCCAGGGACAGCAACTGTCGTTGTCAGCTATGGTAGCAGTCGGTGGCCAATAACAGAGAGACGGGCATGACACTGCAGATATGGCTGTATTTATGGCACTCATTCCCTATGCTCATTCAACTCAACTCAAGTTGAGTCGTGTCGTGTTCAATTGCTCCTACAGTACACAGCCGCACACCGTTACGCATGCAAACTTCCGCAAATCTCTCAGGCAGCCTGGCCTTCCCTCACGTGTGCACATTCCAACTGCAAATAGCTGATGAATATTCAGTATGAGGGCAGCCTTGGACGGTTATGTTGGTTCACTGTGACGTGGTCAGTAATTTCATTGGTCAGATGTGATGAGACTTGAAGCTTGTCAGTAAAAATTCTGAAATAAACGGCATCATATTAAAAGCTGCAGGTTTCAAAGCGTGGGAAAAATTAGCAGCTCATAGTCCGAAAAGTATGGCGCAGCTTACCCAATCCTGACAGAACTCCTGCAAGAGACAAAAGCAATCCTTGTCACACGTGACATTTGTAGTTCAAGTTCATGTCAATTACTTCATGGTGCAAATCATATTTCTGTACTCTTGGCAAATGTTTGATACGGACCAATGTATGGTTAAATCGAGAAATACTAGGTACAGCAGCAAAAATAAAATAAATACTGCTATAAACCTCATGAACCTAAACTTTGTTATTTTCATCCCTTCAAAGAACTGGGAAAAAGGACGTTATGAGAAATCTATACAGTTCAACTAACCTTTTATTTCATTTGCTAGAGAATTAATTTTTAATATTGGTATAATATTGGGCGGCACGGTGGTCGACTGGTTAGCACGTCCGCCTCACAGTTCAGAGGTCGTGGGTTCGATCCCGGCTCCGGCCTCCCTGTGTGGAGTTTGCATGTTCTCCCCGTGCCTGCGTGGGTTTTCTCCGGGCACTCCGGTTTCCTCCCACATTCCAAAAACATGCATGGTAAGTTGATTGGATACTCTAAATTGCCCCTAGGTGTGATTGTGAGTGCGGATGTTTGTCTCTGTGTGCCCTGCGATTGGCTGGCAACCTGTTCAGGGTGTCCCCCGCCTACTGCCCAAAGACAGCTGGGATAGGCTCCAGCACGCCCCGCGACCCTTGTGAGGAGAAGCGGTACAGATAATGGATGGATGGATGTATAATATTGGCACTGCAAGTACCAGTCTGTTAACAAAAATAAGATGGGGAAGAGCCAGTTAGATCTACACAGAAAGGCACTGAGCACAGACTGACATTACATCAACAAGATGAAAACGCTGTTTAAGTTATAAAAAGACAGATAATGGCCAGCTTTTTATTCACGGTAAGGTGATTCTGTGTGCCGTTACCTTAACTGAAGTGTAGGCTTGTGAGCAGATGTAAAGACCTGTAGTTTGACATCATGCAGCAAAAACATTACCAGAATACCTCGGGATTCATTTTCATCTACATTACATATTCCTATCATTATACTTGTTACGGCCCGTGTTGAGTCGTGGCCATTAAGGTGTGTGCGGGAGCGCTCCCCTCCCCCAGCCCGGCTTTTGACGCCAACCAATCAGTGCGGGGCAGAGTGGCCAATCTCGTTTATTTGCTTCAGGTGTGACACCAACTATCAGTTTAAGAGGGACTGGGTTGCTAGTATTCAGGGCTGGCTGTGGGTGTTGCAGTCAGTCTCTTCCTTGTATTTTGTGTTTGTAACCACTGTCTTTTGTTTAGTGCACCTTCTTCGCAATAACCTTAATTTATCCTTTTGCGTAGCCACATTAACCATTTGTTTTCGGTTTCGCCATAAATTCGACCATCCACTCAGTCAACCATTATTCATTCGTGTGAACACTAGGGCAGATGGTATTCGGGGTGATCACCCAATTTCTTTGTTATTTTAGTTTAGTTTAGTTTAGTTTAGTGTGGTGTTTCACTGGCCAGGTTTTTTCGTGAGTGCACTTTTCATTTACCCCTTCCAACTCTCTCACTTATGTTAGACCCCTCCTCATTGCCATCTCAAGGAGGGGTCGTAACATAATTGGGGGATCTGAACCCGGGACCTCTTGCCTCTTGACTTCTATTATTAGCAAAGGTTTTCCCTTATCAAGAGTGCAGAAAAACTGTAATATTCTTCATTATTAAAGAATGACCTATTCCAAAGTTTGAAGTTAAATCTGGACAGTTTCCCTTGTTAAGTACTTCCAGGAAACTGTCCATCTTCCATGACTGTTTACTTAGAACTTAGCTCCTAAAGTCAGCTCAGCCTCTCATTCCTGACACTTCAAACTCAGAAGTTGCGCAACACAGTGCTGACATCCGTGCTCAAGAATATTTTTAGATTTTAAGACGGAAAAAAAATATACAGAGTCAAGCAAAGGAAAGCACAGACCTTGAAGAGCCCAAGCTGCAAACTCTCAGGAGGACTGTATGTGTATTACTTGATGATGAGATCAAGATATTATGCTCAAAGGCCAGCTCTCACAGGAAATAGTAGGATGTTGTATTTGCATTAATGGTAAAGTAAACTTTACAGATAAAGATAACATTATCAAACTTTACCCATTGCGCTCATATGTGTTCATAGTCTGTTTTATATATCACAAGCTATTATCCACATGAGAGTGAACTTCTTTACCCCTGCAAAGATAGGCTTTCATACACTCTACGTATAAACATTTGGGTCAAAAATAACTATTTTGGGGTTAAATTTAACCCAATTGCTGTGATAAAAGAAGAATCGACCCAGACTTGGTTCAATTTGAACCCCAAAAATTGGGTTATTCAGTTTTGACCCAATTTTTAGGGTTAATGAACACAACAAATTGGGTCAAAACAATGCAAATAATTGGGTTATTCCAATATATTTTTTAATGTACTTAGCTATTTATATATAATGCTAACGATACTGTCCCTTGTGAAGGTTTCACAAAATGTGTATTTATCTTCAGGCATATCACTATTGAAATTGACATATTTCAGCAACAATAACAGCAGAGGACGATGTACATTTGGTCATCACTGTTTTGTAGTTGTGTTGCCTATTATAAGGTCTGTAACAAAGCCAGATCAACAACACAAATCCCAATGAACACATCTGTGTCCTCAATACAAAATGCATCCATCCATCCACTATCTATACCGCTTATCCTCACAAGGGTCGCGGGCGTGCTAGAGCCTATCCCAGCTGTCTTCGGGCAGTAAGTGGGGGACACCCTGAACTGGTTGCCAGCCAATCGCAGAATAAAAATGCATTGACGTGATAATCAAAATACATTGTTGAGGCTCGATAAGTCAGAAGATAGCTGGACTTTGTTGAAGATTTTTACAATCTGCAATAACCCTTAGTTTGAAGAATGTTGGCCACTTTGCAAGGAATTTACCTAGCACTTCCTTACCAAAAAGCATTGTGAAGTTCTGTTCAACCTGAGAAACATTCATTGGAAAAAAAGCACTAGAGCAAACAACAACAACAGCAACAAATACAGCAATAAATGTATCAACGTTTCCTTCTGTTTACTTTCATTCTTACCAAGCCTGGTGTTTCCAGGAACCTTGGGAAAA
Organism: Filicampus tigris; assembly: GCF_054856515.1. Taxonomy (NCBI): domain Eukaryota; kingdom Metazoa; phylum Chordata; class Actinopteri; order Syngnathiformes; family Syngnathidae; genus Filicampus; species Filicampus tigris. The sequence goes on from NC_141220.1 coordinate 1,747,251, forward strand.
GCTCAAGACCAGTGGAAGCGGTGGCTGGGTGTTCTTTCTGACTTTCTGTCTATGCTCAAATGTTGCCTTCATTTTGGCTTTGACCAGGGTTGTGTCTGTTGAGTGCTTCATCAGTGACATTGCTTCCTTGCAGTCATCGCCAGACAACTGCTTCACACTTTCACATGGGCTGTGTCATGGGTCCATCTTGAAAAGTGCGTTTAGATATTTTGACCTTTTGAGGAGAGTTGTGCTCAACAGTTTTCAATCTCCAAGCAAGGTAACCAGAACCACTCTGGTGATCATAGAAATGCTCCTGTGGATTACAGTAAATATCCATCCATCCATTATCTGTACCGCTTCTCCTCACAAGGGTCGCGGGGCGTGCTGGAGCCTATCCCAGCTGCCTTTGGGCAGTAGGCGGGGGACACCCTGAACTGGTTGCCAGCCAATCGCAGGGCACACAGAGACAAACAACCGCACTCACAATCACACCTAGGGGCAATTTAGAGTATCCAATCAACTTACCATGCATGTTTTTTGGAATGTGGGAGGAAACCGGAGTGCCCGGAGAAAACCCACGCAGGCACGGGGAGAACATGCAAACTCCACACAGGGAGGCCGGAGCCGGGATCGAACCCACGACCTCTGAACTGTGAGGCGGACGTGCTAACCAGTCGACCACCGTGCCGCCTTACAGTAAATATATAAAGTTAATATGGAACATTATTTGGAGAACGCACAGTTCTTGTGATGTGTGGCATGGAGTGAACCTTACAACTGAAACACGTAGGGCAACAAGAAACTTGTGTTAGTGATGAAAAAAATTCTGTCAGTACAATGAGTCAATTTGGAGTAAAGTATGGGCCAGTTTAGAGCTAGGTTTGACTGGTGGACAGTTCACTTCACTTGTGTGTGAACCAATGGGTTATAGTAGTTCAGGATAATTCACAAGTTTTTATTTCCAATTAATTTTTGTTTCTGCTGCTAGGTTGTTGTTTTTTGTGTGTGGGGGGGGGACGCTGCATTTTAGTTCAGTTCTTATAACTGCTATATTTTTGGGGGCAATATGAGATACCAGTCTGGAGGGCTTTTTATTCAACTTCAAGATTTGTACACAATTTCAAACCTAAAATCACCCCCCATTTGAAGGCTTCTTCAGTTTTACCCTCTCCAGGCTTGATTGTACATGTGTTAGCATGGTGGTGGCGGTAAAAAAACAACAACCAAGCAATACAAAAAATGCCTTAATTTTTCTTTTTTCTTTTATTTTGGTAGTTTACAATTGTAGTCCTCTTTTTTCGACAAAGCTTTGTTGTCTAGTTTTGGTGGAGTTTTTTTATTTTATTTTATTTTTTTTTTTTTAGTAATTTGTATTAACTATAATGACCTTTGTGACGTGAAATGACAACAGTCATGTCATGTTTTCAATTTGTCCATTCTTCTTTTTTCGGAAAAGGAGGCAAAAAATCTAGCCAACCAAGCACATATACTTAAATAACCAGTCTTGGAATATCAGTCCTTCAACTTTGGGAACAGTGTTACAATGCCAAGTGCATAGGTGTTGCAGATATCAATGGCGGGAATCCTCCTGATGACAGAGAGGCACATCCATCCATCCATTATCCAAACCGCTCATCCTCACTAGGGTCGCGGATGTGCTGGAGCCTATCCCAGCTGTCTTCGGGCAGTAGGCGGGGTACACCCTGAACTGGTCGCCAGCCAATCGCAGGGCACACAGAGACAAACAATCATTCACACTTTCAATCACACCTACGGGCAATTTAGAGTGTCCAATCAACCTACCATGCATGTTTTTGGAATGTAGGAGGAAACCGGAGTACCCGGAGAAAACCCACGTAGGCACGGAAGAACATGCAAACTCCACACAGGAAGGCCGGGGCCGGATTCGAACCCACGACCTCAGCACTGTGAGGCGGATGTGCTAACCAGTCGAGCACCGGAGAGGTACATGATTCATGATTTTTTTTCAACTTGAATGGTTTACACAATTTAGTAAAGTGTGAATGCAAACCTAATACTTGAATTTAGTTGCACAAGTACTTTTACATTTTCTGTTGATGACCTACATTATGGTACGTTGTTGTTCTTCTGCTGTTGTTGGTGACTCAGCACATACATGTATTAAACTTATTTTCTCATTAAATCCAGACAAGTAATTATAGCTATTGTTTAGTATTACATATGAATTTAATAAATGGACGGCGATTGGGGTTAATGCCTGTACTAACTCTCGATCGCCGCTAGGGGCACCACGCCCGTTTTGGGTTGATCTTTGGACAAAACACACGAAAAAGTCCTCGTCATTCAGTCTTAATATATGAAGGCACTACATTAAAAATATGTCAATCCAATTGACCAGATTAGTGATTGAAACGTTGACTCAAACACATACAATTCACACTAGATTTCTGTAGATGACATTTATTTATTTTCTACAGCTATTGAAATCTAGACGTAACACACTACAATGTTCAGAAACAGAAACACAATAAAGAAATCCTTTGCTAAGACAAGTCTAAATAAATGAAGAAAAACTAATATCGAAAGATTGTGAGAAAAGGGGCATTGGGGCCAGACGATGTGTGTGTGGGCACGTGCGTGCGTGTGTGTTATGCGTGTGAGTGTGCGTGCGCATGTGATGAGGGGTGAGCTGGCGTATCAAGTTAAGGTTAGCTGACTTGTAGAAAGCTCTGTTGATTCCCAATTGAACTATGCACCAACTGTCAACCTGTAGGAAATTGCAAGCTGCACTTACAGGTGTTGGTTGTTGTCGTTCAAACGAGGAGGGAGGAAGCGTTCCCGCGGAGTGATGTCAAAGGGGAGCAAGAAGGAAAAATCAAGTCCAAAAATGTAAAAGTTCAACCAAAAAGAAATGATTCCAACGCCCCCCGGTGATTCTGCAGCTCAGCACGCGATGTGGTTCAGACCGATTTGGGCTACCCGTTCCGGTTGCACAGACACTGGTCGTGAGAGCGTTTCGGCTTTTGCCGGACGCACGCTGTGATCCCCGTTTCGAGGGAAATGGCACATTCCTTGGCGCAGCCGCACGATGTGCTCTCTGAGCAAACAACCGGGTCGGGCCGCAGGAAGAATTGGAGGTCTCGGGCGGTGGGCGACCCGAACAAAAATCTGAGTAACAAAAAAGAAAGGAGGAGATGTTCTGACCCGGCACGAGTCAGAGGGTGGCTGGTGACAGAAAAGAGTTTGTAAGCCACGATAAAAATTTAAAGAGTTCAAGAGAGGTTCTCTAGGGAATGAGTTTCAGATGAGGAGTTTTTCATGAGAGTTTTTTTTTTTTTTTGAAGAGTGGAGCTTTTTCCAAGAGCGGGTTTTGAAGAGAGTTTTGAAGAGAGGAAGGTTAGATTCTGCACGGCCCTTTTATAGAGGCCCCGCATGTTAATGAAACTGGCTGCTTCCGAACTTCCTTGCTATCTGGGGTTGAATTGGAAAGATCATGCGTGTTGTGCGCACCCAGGCCCACCCATGGCTCCGCCCCTGCACTGCAGTAACGGATCATGTGTAAATGATGCACATGTGTAAAACTAGGCTGAGTTGCCCAAACATGCATACTTTCAATGACGACGCCACACTCTCACACAGATGCCAATACGTGCACTTCACCTGTGTGCCGGGTCCGTGAAGGAGAAAGAGGAAGAAAGAGGCACAAGGGTGCTGCCCAGATCTATTTATAGGCGCCCACTTAATTATCAGAGCCACAACTCCCTTGTGGTAGGGTGTGTGGCTCTATTTTGCCACTAGGGTTGGGCACCGAGAACCAGGAATCGAGTGGAACTGCGACCATCATTCCTGTCCTCCCGGAACTGTTCAGATTTTAGAATATCAGAGCTAAGTTTCGATTCCTAGTTAGCTGCGTGGAAGAAGCACGAACAAAGTACGACCGATTAAAAAAAAAATGTGTGGGCTGCTGCTGCCCAAGTTGCGTCGCAATAGCACGGAAGCTCATCCCCATTCGAGCTGCCGTGTTCCCCTTGGTCAGCCTCTCCGCTTGCTTCATGCTTGCCGGCTAGCCTGGGCCGTGGCGGTGGCGACTCTGGGCGTGCCCGGCCCCCAGAGTCGCCACCGCCGCGGATCTCCACAGGTACGGCGGCTGTTTGGACACCGCCGTGACAGCAGTTGGCCTTTTGTGGGGTTGACAATCCTGCCCGGGCCAGCCCGTCTGGCTCATTCGACCAACGCATAGCCATAGAACTGACGCGATGCGGGTCATGACCAAAAGTCAGAAGCTAAGTATCGATACATCTACTGCCAACATTCACCCAACAAGTTCAACAAACAGATGCACATATCCAGCCAATATTTAGCTTATAGCATACACAGCTGCAGCATATACATACATACTGTACATATACACATACAGCATATGGTTACATTGACTGCTTAGATTTGATACATTTTTCTCGCTTGCCCTTAAAATGCAGCTTTGTGTTTGTCATATATATTTTCTTTCTAAAGAAAGACAAGGCTAGACAATCAATTGGTGCTCAGTAGCGTGTTTTCAGTAACAGCTTGATCATTGTATTGTTTTGAACTTCTATAAAATAAGCTCTTGTGAAAAATAACACTAAATAATACAAAAAAATGTATTAAAATAAATATACTGGTTTAAAACAACCTTTTGAGTAATTCATGGTAAAGTTCACAAACAGTAAAATTTTCATTAAATTAAAGAACAGAGAAGTTCATGTGATTTGTCCAAAAGTAACTCCTTTTTTTTAAGAATCAGAATCGAGAATCGTTAGGAACCGGAATCGAATCAAAGAACCGGAATCAGAATCGGCCAAATCCAAACGATGCCCAACCCTATTTGCCACACATACTTGTTTGTATTAAACCTTCACGATATCTAATTAATGACATACAGGTAGTAAAACTACCAGAGCTGGGCAGTCCATCCCTGGGCCGGACCGGTCGGACCCCCCGTCTTGGCCGCATGCCCATTTTTGGGGCGGAGCGGTGGGGGTGACAAATTTTTAAAAATGGCTGGTTCCGGCGCCGCGCGAGTGGCAGCCCGCTACAGGAGCTCCGGCTCACCGGTGAGCCTTTTCGTGTGTTTTTGTTCCTTACTATTACTCTATCTCATACCTTTTTCATATAGTTGATAGTCGTAACTTGCGTAGCAATGGACACCCAAACTGCGGTATTCTTACTGCTGCTGGTGGCTATTTTTTGCGCGATCGTGTCCAGCGACTTGGCTCGGAGCCGTGCCACCATTGTTTACAGCCGGAATCAGCTGTTAGCACTCCGTGCTAACCCTGCGCCGGCTCCTGGGGCGAGACGCGATATCCCCCGTGAGCTGAGGAGGAAGAGACGGGGATCTCGTGCGGGGGTTAAACGGGAAAGGAGGAGACGATACCATCCCGTCGATACCTCCTGTCTGTTATCATGGGGAATGTTAGATCTCTCCCCAACAAGATGGACGAGCTGGCGGCGTTTACCCGGGGTGAGAGGGACTTCCGGGAGGCTAGCCTGATGCTATTCACGGAGTCGTGGCTAACAGCGCTAACGCCAAACGCGGTCGTAGAATTGGACGGCTTCCAAATCATATGCGCGGACAGGATGCTGGAGAGTGGAAAGAGGAAAGGAGGAGGGCTGGCTGTGTTTCTGAACGATGGATGGTGTAATCCTGGGCACATCACGATTAAGGAGCAGCTTTGCAGCAGGGAAATTGAGCTGCTAGCTGTTGGCATGAGGCCATTCTACATCCCGCGAGAGTTTAGTCATGTGATCGTGGTGACCGTCTACGTCCCCCCCAGCTGCCAGCGGCGACACAGCCTGTGATGTCTTGACTGCAGCAGTGAGCAGGCTACAAACACAGCACCCAAATGCCCTGATATTCATCTCTGGTGACTTCAATCATGCCTTCCCTTCCTCCTCTCTGCCTTCATTCACACAGTATGTCACCTGCCACACCAGAGACAATGAGACACTGGACCTTTTCTATGCCAACACCAAGGAGGCATACACATCACTGCCCCTCCCCCCGCTGGGCAAAGCTGATCACAACCTGGTGGCTCTCCAGTCTGTGTACAAACCTCTGGTCCGCAGGCAGCCAGCTGTGACCCGCACGGTTCAGAGATGGTCTGGAGAGGCCGAGGAGGCCTTAAAGGACTGCTTCAGCACAACGGTGTGGGAAGTATTCAGCGATGCTCACGGGGAAGACATTAGTCACAGACTATATAAATTTCTGCATGGAGAACACCATACCCACCAGGACAGTAAGGTGTTTCTCCAATAACAAACCCTGGATCACACCAGACATAAAAGCTCTCCTGAAGGAGAAGAGGAAGGCTTTTGCGTCAGGCAACATAGAGGAGCGGAAGACTGTGTAGCGCCAGCTGAGGAGGAGGATCAGAGAGGGGAAAAGGTCCTACAGGAAGTGGATGGAGGAGCAGCTGCTGCAGAATAATGCCAGGGGAGTCTGGAGGGGCATGAAGACCATCTCAGGCCACGGACAACCCAAGACCCGGACTGGGGGGGACCTGCAGTGGGTAAATGAGCTCAACCTCTTTTTCAATAGGTTCGATCAGATGCCTGCCCCCACTCAGTCTCTCCTGCTGCAGCCTCCACCTATTCCTCCTGCTGGTTGTGTCACCCCCTCCCCCCTTTTCTCCACAGTCTCCAGCTCCCAGCTACACCAGATAGCCACCACTCCCTCCTGCCCAGCCTTGGCCTTCACAACATCTCAGGTGAAGAACCAGCTGAAGAAGATGAAGGCGAGGAAGGCAGCGGGTCCAGATGGCATCAGCCCCCAGCTCCTCAAATCCTGCGCAGACCAGCTGTGTGGAATTGTCCAGCACATGTTCAACCTGAGCCTGAAGCTGGGCAGGGTCCCCCAGCTATGGAAAACATCCTGCCTGGTCCCGGTGCCAAAGACCCCCCACCCGAAGGAGCTCAACAGCTTCAGACCAGTGGCGCTGACGTCTCACCTGATGAAGACCCTGGAGAGACTGGTCCTTGTCCAACTGCGCCCCCTGGTGAGCTCCTCAATGGACCCACTCCAGTTCGCATATCAGCCTGGCATCAGTGTGGATGATGCCATCATCTACCTCCTCCACACTTCACTCTCCCACCTGGAGAAGGCAGGGAGCACTGTGATGATCATGTTCTTTGATTTCTCCAGTGCTTTCAACACCATCCAGCCCACCCTACTGGGAGACAAGCTGGAGCGGGCAGGGGTGGCCCACCACCTCACCACATGGATCCAGGACTACCTCACAAACCGGCCACAGTATGTGAGGACACAGAACTGTGTGTCTGACGTGCTTCTCTGTAGCACAGGGGTCTTGGCTCCCTTCCTGTTCACCCTCTACACCTCGGACTTCAACTACAACACCCCTACCTGTCACCTGCAAAAGTTCTCTGACGACTCTGCGATTGTCGGCCTCATCACAGGCAGAGATGATCGGGAGTACAGAGAACTTACTCAGGGTTTTGTGGGCTGGTGCCAGCAGAACCGCCTCCTGATCAATGCAGGGAAATCCAAAGAAATGGTGGTGGATTTCGGTAGGCGCCAGCACTTTTCACCTGCACCAGTGAATATCCGGGGAACAGATGTTGAGAGAGTCTCAACTTACAAGTACCTGGGTGTTCATCTGAACAATAAACTGGACTGGAGCGACAACACAGACGCCCTCTATAGTCTGTATATTGCTGTGAGGGAATGTTTCATCCTTATGTTACTTTGACTTCTTTAGTCCACTAGATGTCGTTGCTTTCACTTAAGCACCAACATCCCAAATCTATTTCGCCATAATTTCAAAGAAAGTCTCAACACCTAATGCTTTACCCGCCCATCTCTATGGATAATTATGTGATCACCCTCCGCCCCCCCCCCCCAAAAAAAATGGTGTTGAAATACTAGTCATTATTGCACTATTTATTTTATTTTTTTTTCAAAATTTTTCCAAAATGTACAAACAATTTGGCACATTGAAAAAATACTAAATAAATAAATAACATAAAGGCAGCACGGTGGTCGACTGGTTAGCACGTCCGCCTCACAGTTCAGAGGTCGTGGGTTCGATCCCGGCCCTGGCCTCCCTGTGTGGAGTTTGCATGTTCTCCCCGTGCCAGCGTGGGTTTTCTCCGGGTACTCCGGTTTCCTCCCACATTCCAAAAACATGCATGGTAAGTTGATTGGACTCTCTAAAATTGCCCCTAGGTGTGATTGTGAGTGTGGTTGTTTGTATCTGTGTGCCCTGCGATTGGCTGGAAACCAATTCAGGGTATCCCCCGCCTACTGCCCGAAGACAGCTGGGATAGGCTCCAGCACGCCCCGCGACCCTTGTGAGGAGAAGCGGTATAGACAATGGATGGATGGATAAATAAAATAAAATGAAGAAAAGAAGAAAAAAGGAACGCAGTAAGACATCCAAGTTAAGAAAACAAAAAACAAAACGCCAGAGTACATCTCATTCATTTTTGTTTTTCATCAGTTTTAAAGAGTTGAGGTGATTGTCTGTGAGATCTTTCATAAAGACAGAAAGGGACGTTGTCTTTCTCCATTTGGAGCTGTGGATGAAATATTTAGCTAACAGTAATAGGTTGTTTAACATCAGTTCACATACATTGTCGTTCTAAATAAGTCCAAAGACAATATCTTCCTTTATAAAAGGAACAGAATGAACGATTTCGGTTGGGATCCAGTCCTGAAAGCGGAGCTGAGCATTCTGTCCCAGCTCCAGAGACGGAATGGTCCCATTTTGTGGACAGACGGACGGAGGATGAGAAGTCTTTTAAAAATGACGGACTAAGAGAGGACATAAGTGGGTTTTTGTCTGTCCCTCTATTTGTCCCTAACTGGGTCAAGTACTGACTGAACATGTTGTGTTGGGTTCTTTAAGGAGACCACTGCATGTTCTCTTTTCCGGAGCAGCCTTAATTAATTGCCTGCACAACGCTTTTCATGTGCTTCCTAGTAGTCACATTGCACATGCATATTCTGCATGTGCTTCAACACATGTAATACCGTGGATAATGCCACAGGATGCCATTTCACTGACTGACAGAAACACATCCAACCTGTCTTGTGTGTGTTATCCGGGATAGCAATTTTGTTTTAACTAACTGTTAACATTTAGTACCTTATCTCTTTGCCTGCAAAGTATGTCCTTGTGTGGCACATCTTTAGACTGTAAAAATCTCTACCAGCGTATACATTTAAATGACCTGGAAGTGGAAGACTTTGTTTCCTCTTAAAATAACCTTGCATTTTTTTGCAATAATTATTTTATGAAAACTGAGAACGTCTTGTGTTAAAACGCAAAGGGTTTGCAATAAAACACAATAGTATTGCATTGTTACTCAATCTTAAAGTGGAAGTCAACACAAACATATTTTTTTCAAGAATATGTTCTATGCAAGCCCACTAGTTGAAACTAGGCATTCTGATAAATATTGCGTTTGTGGAATAAGAATTAATCCACCTGTTTTCAGCCATCTCTGGGGGGGGCATTTTGTTACTTCTGTCAAATGAAAATGACATCACCACTGCTCAGGGCTCAGGTAACAACCAATCACGGCTGACCTGTTTTCTGAAGCTGAGCCGTGATTGGTCATTGTCAAAAAAACCCCGAGATGGCTAAAACAGGGGGGATTTTGCTGCTTAACTCATATTCCACAAACGCAATATTAATCAGAATGCCGTGTTTCAACCTGTGGGCCTGCGGAGAACATATTCTTGAAAAAAATATGTTTGTGTTGACTTCCACTTTAAGACTGAGTAATAATGCAATGCTATTGTGTTTTATTGCAAAACCTTTGAGGTCATTTCCTCTTCAATACACATTATTTGCATACATATTTTCTATAACTAAGTTTCGCACCTTAATTCATTCGCGGATCGGCGGAATGTATGGACAGAAGCGCTTTAAATGAATGAGTACGAACTGGGTCGGAGGACGATTATTTTTATGAATGAGGACGGATGGACGAGGACGGAAGCCAAGTCGCGGTCGGAGGACGGACCAGCAAAAAAGGTAAAGTGCCCAACTCTGCCTGAAAGTCCTTCCAGAAAGCCGTTGTGTACACAGTCAAAGAAAAGATTTGAAGTTTCAAATTGTGGTCAATACCCAATCTCAATCTTATCAACTCACTGGATGATTAATGTTGCTTAAAATTTTGAAATGGAGTTCTTTTACTTTGGGGCTGACCATATATTTGTGTAGTGTTTGAATTTTCTTAATGTGGGTATTGTAAAAACAGCTGGATGATTGAATTCCTATTTGCTCGTATTGGGTAGAGAGTATCAGTCAGGAAAAGGCATAACACTGTTTTTTTATGAGTGAAAAAGTCATTATTTTCGAATTTGAGAATATTTAAATCTGTCATAAAATTGTCAATGGTTTGAACAAACGATTTGATGGTTGATGGGATTACTTATACTTTGTTAAATTTGGCTTGTGTACAAGATCAAATCATATCTGGAACAGAAGTTTGCACGAGACAGCCTATTCCCTCAGCCATCAAATAAATGGGTGATCGACCAAATATTTTTTTTCCAGCCAATGTTGTAAGAAGAGAGATTTTGCAAAAGGAAAAGATATAAGCTAAATGTTAACAGTTAGTTAAAGTGGAAGTCAACCCAAACACATTTTTTCAAGAATATGTTCTGTGCAAACTCTAGTTTCCTCCCACATCCCAAAAACATGGTAGGTTAATTGAACACTGTTCTTAAAGATGATAAGATCTCTTTTTGTTACGGTTTTTAGTCATAAATATGCATTCCTCCAACCTGACTACGTAGCCAAAGTTGTGAGAGCAACGTTTCCCTTTCCTATGGCCGTTTGTATCAACATAGCTCAATCAGCACTGACAAACGGGCCCTTTCAGCAGCCTGCAATTATATACTTCACTAACCCGCCCCTTTTTGGTAGTATGTCCCTCACTCAGCGCGAACTCCATCCGCAACCGGTATACAATTGAGTCGCTTACACAGGAAAAAGATGGAAGCCAGAAAAGCCCTCGGAGCTGCTCTGTACCAGACTGCACAAAGGACAACAAACACCTTTTTCTTCTCACTCCATCCAAGCCACAGAAAGGCTTGTGGTTGAGGTTTATTTATAAATCGAATGTGTCCAAAGACTTCCCAAAACTTTTTTGTGGCAAACATTTTGCTGATGACTGTTTCAGCAATTTGGACATCTTTGGCTTTGCCGGGATCAATACCAACTCTCTCTGGAATTGGAAGTAACCCTGTCCAAGTAAGTCTATTTTCGGAGCAATTTCCTTCAGATGTGATATATTGTGGACTTGTTTGAGTCGTTAGCTTCGCGGCTAACAGCCCAACATCGATGCTATCTCGAAGCGTGTGAGTGTATCACCTGATGTGAAACTCTTTACAGTTATGAACGAATGTTCTCTGGAATTTAGCTTTATTAATATCTCTTTCCAATCCTTGAAGTGAGATGCTTATTTGCTTATGTATTTCCTAACCTCGTGCTGCTGTTCAACACTGTCGTGTCGTCATTCATAACAGCTTTTCTTTGTGTAAGCTAAAAGTACTGTTGTAATCACATACGTTAGCTTCGCGGCTAATATAACATCGATCTCGAAGCGTGTGAGTATATAACACATGTTGTGAAACTCTTTACAGTTACAAACAAATGCTATTTGTAATTTAGCTTTATCAATGTCCCTTTGCAATCCTTGAAGTGAGATGCTTATTTGCTAATGTATTTCCGAATCTCGTGCTGCTGTCGACATTGTTTTTGTCTGTAATTAAAAACAAAGTTGGCTTGCTAAAATGTTTAATTCCTGACTTTTCCTCCCAGCAATGTATATATTGTAGCAAGTCAAACAAGACAGTTGAGTGATCAACACAGTTTTTATGCTTTTTATATTTGTAGTTAATCTGTTTTATTGAATGTTTTGGTAACAGGCCAGCACAACTCAGTCGGTCCAGTCATTGGCTTAGCAGTCCCCCATTCAAGTAGCAGTGGTTAAATAAGCCATTGTTCACCCCCTCTCAAGGAGTGTTGCCTGCCAGACGGACATATTACCCACAAGTTGTGTAGGGACTTAGCTGGCTTCGAGAACACTGCAGTCTCACTTAAGAAGTAAAGGTATGAACAACGTCCAGTCTCCTTTAGAATGTTAAGATCACAAAGCAAATAAATAATTGTATTTGTGTTCAAGCAATGAAAGCAGGAGTGCTTCTCGGATGTTTGTAGTTTTCTCAAAAATGTCTCTTTGGTGCTCTTCAGTCAAGGGATCAACGCAGGACTTGCAAAAAAAAACTAGGAACTGAGGCACTCAAAGTTATTTTGAATTAAAAGGCCTTTTAATTCAAAATAACTTTGAGTGCCTCAGTTTCCAGTTTAAAAAACAAAACATATGTATATGTGTATATATGTATATATATGTATATGTATATGTGTATGTATATGTATATATGTGTATGTATATGTATATATGTGTATGTGTATATGTATATATGTGTATATGTATATATGTGTATATGTGTGTGTATATATATGTATATGTGTGTATATATGTGTGTATATGTATATATATGTGTGTATATATGTGTATATACGTGTATATACGTATATACGTGTATATACGTATATATGTGTGTATATACGTATATACGTGTATATACGTATATATGTGTGTGTATATACGTATATATGTGTGTATATACGTATATATATATATGTGTATATACGTATATATGTGTGTATATACGTATATATATATGTGTATATACGTATATATGTGTGTATATACGTATATATATGTGTATATACGTATATATATGTGTATATACGTATATATATATATGTGTATATACGTATATATATATATGTGTATATATGTATATATATATATGTGTATATACGTATATATGTGTATATACGTATATATGTGTATATACGTATAACTAAAAACAGGTGGATTAACTCTTATTCCACAAACGCAATATTTATCAGAATGCCTTGTTTGAACTAGTGGGCTTGAATGGAGCATATTCTTAAAAAATAATATGTTTGGGTTGACTTCGCTTTAATAAAGTATTTGCATAAGAAAATCAATCCTCTTATTCATGTTAAGGGTATTAAAATTCAAGAGAATAATGGGACAGAAAAATCAAGGGATTTTTTTTACAATAAATAAAATATGCGATTAACTACGAGTCAACTATGAAAAAATGCGATCAACTACGATTAAAAATTGTAATCGCTTGACAGCACTAATATATATATATTACATGAAATATGTAGAAAGACACAATAACACAAAAATAAACACAATTTAACCTGAGATATTTGTCCTTGTTGTATGTTACAGGTTATGTTGAAGACATTTTTGATGAAGTCTTTTCCGATCCTGTGCCATACACTGATGTAATGTTGGCCATCCCTGTGCCTGAGGACCTATCAGCCCAGTATGAGAGGCCCCGGCAAGTAGAAGGTTGTTGCCAGTTTTGTGTCCAGGTTCAGACGAGGGCCAGTTTGAATCCGGTGTACTGGCTGTCGTCCTCTGGAAATTCAGAGCGGATGCAAAGGACCACACACGCTGGAATAACCACCCTGATTGTGCGCCCAAGGAGTCCCCAGCACCAGCTCACAAAAGAACGATATGCCAGATGCCTGAAACGACTACAATAATTGTTTTTTTTTCAGTGTGGTTATTGCATGATTAATTTTAATTTCACTAATTTCTGTTACTAATATACGATTTTTTTCCCTCACAATTTAGTTGTTTATTCATAAGACTGTAAATTAAATCCTTCTCAAAACATATTTTTACAGTGAATTGTTCCGTAGTGCAGTGGCCCGTAAATCTGCATAGCATTTTGTCTACCTTATCTCGTGTTGATGATTTAGTTTCAGATGGTATATGCACTTTCCTCTTTCATTATTGGTTTAATTAAGAACAGATCTTTAAATCTATTGTGTAAGTAAAATGCTGTTAATCCCAATGGAATGTTCTGTGTGTATTAAGTTAAATTGACTGGCATTTTGAGTTCAAAGAAAGGAAAATTAAGATTAAATAAAAGACTTTCAAAATACTTCATTTTCCATTATTTTTTTCATTTTACAAAGAAATCGTAATCGTGAAAGCGGGTTTGAGAGAAAATAAGATGGATTTTCTTGTTAGGAAAAATCGAACAGCCCTAATGGTAAGTATAATATTGAGGTGTGAAACAAATAGCAAATTGGTGTTCAGAATCGTAGTGGAATGATGCCATGGAAATTTCCCAAAAGCAAATATTCTCTGCTTCTGTTGGCATAGTGGCACATTTCCCACAGAGGCACCTATCAAAAAGCACAAGGCAGATGAGATGAGATGAGATTACCCAGTACTGAATAGGCCACATGGATAGGACACAGTTACATTTGCCATTTCCATAGTTTGCATTGAGCAGTTAGTTTTGCATTACAAGGGGATCCACTTGATTCGGGTACAATTTACAGTGGTTACATCACTTACATGTAATAAACAGAGCACTGCCATCTTGCATGCCATATTTAGTTTTTTTATTACAAGTGGAAGCACTTGATTCGGGTACAATTTAGTGATTACCTCACTTGTAATAAACAGCACCTCCAGCTACACTCATTAGCGCTATGACAAGCTAATGTTGTATTAACCTAAACAACCAAACACAATTGACTACTAACCATTATGATACATCCTGCTGCAGCCGTCGGGTCACTTCTTCTGGTGACTCACCATCTGGGCCGGATTCAGGATCGTACTGAAATGCACATAGTGTGCGCTCAATGTGTTGAGCCACTTCTGTCAACTCCCGCATCGGCAACACAAGCTAACTTCGATGTGATGACGTAGTTGACCAGAGGCCACCACCAGATGCTAACATACATACAAGTAACACCACTATACTTATACATACTACACGAGTTGCACTACTACATAATATTGATATATCCTTGTCCAGGATATTTGTGGAGACTGAAGTGTGACTGGAGTATAGAACACACACTCCCCAAAAATGTTTTTGATTGGACACCTAATTTAGAAATAGATTTGATAACTGTCATTAAACAGACACTACTGTAATAATACCAATTATAAAAACATTTTGTACATAAACGTGGCATTTGGTGACCTACTGTTGTGCTCAAAAGCAGGTGTCAATATTTATTTAAGTGCGGACGTTAAAACTCAGTGTGTAAGCACGTGGGGCAGGCATCCCCTGGCCACGCCTCAGCCGCGTCTTGGCCGCGCCTTGGCCGCGCCTTGTCCACGCCCACCAAAATCTGCTCGTTTCGTCCTAGGCTGTCAGTGACCTTCGATTGGAGCCTATAATTCGACAACTAGGTGGAATTTCTTGAAAAAGTGTTTTGATACAGTATTAGGGTGTCCAAAGGATGTTTTTTTTTGTCACTGCAAAGGTCATGTTAGCGGCACTTTAAGTATGATTGTGAGTGCGAATGGTTGTTTGTCTTTGTGTGCCCTGCGATTGTCTGGCAACCAGTTCACGGTGTACCCCGCCTGCTGCCCAAAGAGAGCTTGGACAGGTTCCAGCACGCCCGCGACCCTCGTGAGGATAAGCGGATTGGATAATGGATGGATGGATGGATGTTCTGTGCAAGCAGACTAGTTTGAAACAAGGCAATTTGATTAATATGAAATATTAGTTAAGCAGCAAAATCCACCAGTTTTTTGTCATCTCAGGGGTGGCCATTTTGTCACTTCTGTTGACTGAAAATGACATTACAGACCCTCAGGGCTCAGATAACGACCAATCACGATTCACCTGTTTTCTGAAGCTGAACTATAATTGTTCGTTATCTGAGTCCTGCGGGTGTGTGATGTCATTGGTCGCAGTTTGTAGTCGGAAACGCTAACGGAAGCCCGTTTAAAATCATAGGCGGACTGGGTCATAGGCGGGTACTATTTTTTCCGGACGGAAAACATGGTGGAGAAATGGACCGCAATTTTTTTAGTAAAATACCCAGTTCTGTCTAATGTAATGCATTTACATTTTTTGTATCCTGAATATGTAACGCCAGTACACGAATTCATTATGATTGAGGACTAACAACGTCCACTCATAAAGTGATTGCTTTCAGCCCACTGCAACACATATCCCAGTGGCTGAGTGTATCAAATTACATTTTCCAAGTTTATATTATTAGAATACGGCACACTGCTGTGTATGTATCAATTGTTTTGTTTGTTTTTGTGTGGCTTCTTTTTTCTTTTCTTTTCTTTTCGTTTCATTTCTTATATGAGCAATGATTTAATCGTTGCATTAAAACAACTGCCTGAATCCAATCGCTTCGACGTAATTAATTGGCCTCTTTTAGTCAACTATAGAGGTGCCCCTTATCTCAATTCCATTGGTTTACATTCAATCCGTAAACGCAACAGAATTCGTTGATTGGCCAAACAGACATTCGATCAAAGTAACAACAAATTTCATTGGTTTGCTATGCTCGTGCTTTTATTTTGGAAGAGGGGGATTCTAGCTTTCAGTATTAGTGACTCGACAGGGTTTTGTGACCTGACCACTGTGTGGTAGACACACAGGAACAGACCGAGATTTTGCCGTGCAATTTTACAGACCAATGCTCAACATTCGTGTGATTTAACATTTCATATGGAATTGTGAGTATAGTAAGACAAATGTTTTTGTGTATTATTTCTCACTAGAACGTCGACACCGAGCAGATTACTTTAGATTCCATCGTATAACTTCAGTTCGAGAAATTAAGAATATAATTCGATAATCATTTTGTTACTTTTTGTTTTGTCGGTGCTTGCATAACTTCGCACACGTTGAGTGAATCCATCCTTCTTGTCAGGCAGTGGTAAGTTGTGGTAGGTTTTTGGCTTCTGCCAGCAAAATTTCGACATTACAAAGCTCGCGACATTTAGCAACATCTGAACGCGCGTACTTCTCAATTTAAATAGATTAGGTTCATAAGTATGGCTCCATCGAATTCACTGCTCTGTGTTAGCGTTAGAATGCATAGACAAAAGAAGGCTTTAATATGTTACGTACAATGAGGTCGATCCAAAAATTAGTCGGTTGCTAGCTTGTGGGCTAACTCTGTTTTGCTATGTTAGGATGATGGTCACAGTATGGTCTTTTAGGCTTTGTCCTTTTTTAAACGTTATTGTGGTTGCCTTTTTTTTTTAATCAAAGCTTATTTTGTGTCATTCATGTATTTTGTCGTCCCTTTTAATCATTGCGTGTTTGGGAAAGTCAGCACCTTTCTGTTTTGACAATCCCTACACTCGTGTGTATGTGATACTGTACATAATTAATGATTTTCATTTTGGAATATATTACACCCGCACCTATCCACTCACACGCATTCAGTACACACTGTACTTGACGAACACTTTGTTGAGCTAATAAAGACAAAAATACGTAGAGAAAACACAATGAAAGAACCCGTGCATGACCACGGGCCATTTAAACAGACCTTTCCCTTGGAGCCCAAGCTCTTTTATTTATGAAGGAATATTTGTGGTGATGTGAGGTAACTAAGTAGCCATAATACCCACTTGTTGTGTTTACATCTAAAGAAGGTGTTTACTCCTTAGACCACATGCTAAGTGAGTATGTGAAAGGGTTAGACATTACTCTTGAAGGTATTTCTGTTGAGAGGCAGTTGAAATGATATACAGGGTATGAATCCTTTTATATTGGTGGCATGGCATGGTTCACATTAATACACACACACACACACACACACGCACACACACACACACACACTAGCCAATTTACAGCGGTGCAAATATTTAAATAAAGCACAATTTCACGGCCGGTGTTGTATGCGACACAATGCGGAATGCGGAAGCCGTGTGGCGTAATGGCCGCCCCGCTACAGTCTATTAGTGTTTTGGTTTTCTTTTTATTTATTAATTTTTTTAGACAACAACGAGTGAAAATAGTAAGGTTCGCAGGATTACGTAGGCTTTACTCTGTGATGTAAACTAGTAGACTTTAAAATGTTAGCCACCTTATCTACCTTAATATTGAACTTGTCCTTATTTGTACAGTATAATAAATCCCTCGAAGCTGGAAGCAGCCAATTGGCTGGTGCAATGAAGGGTGGACTCACATGGGATTCACAATGACACGAGGCTGCACACTGCCTGTCCGGTGTTAGGCTGACGACTCTTGTATGAGGGAAAAGTACAATTTATACGTTTTGGCAAGTTTGGGCGGTTTTAAAAAAAAAGTGACATTTAAAATGGTGGTTTACTGTCAAAACGGTAATCATCCCATGCCTATTCCCCATTGATTCCCGAGTCGAGGTCAACAGCCATCTCCACTCTACACAGTGTTGATGGTGCACTACTTCCCCTTCCTGAGACGACCAGAATTTCCAGGAATCTGTCCTCCATGGCCTTGCCGCACTGCTCAGATTAGCTGCCTCAACAATGGAGGCACGGAAAATGTTCCACTCTGACTCAATGTCCCCTGTTTCCCCCGGGACGTGGGCAAAGTTCTGCCAGAGGTTGGAGTTTCATCTCTTTCTGACGGGATTCTGAAAGACTTTCCCAACAATCCCTCAAAATACGTTTGGGTTTACCAAGTTGAACCGGTATCTTCCCCCACCATAGGTGCCACCACACCACCAGGTGGTGATCAGTTGACAGCTCCACCCCTCTCTTCACCCAAGTATCCAAAACATGCGGCAGCAAATCCAATGACACGACTACCAACTGGATCATCTAACTGCAGTCGAGGGTGTCCTTATGTTTGAACATTGTTTGTTATAGACAATCCGTGACGAGCACAGATGTCCGGTAACAGAACACCACTCTGGTTCAGTCCGAGGGGGCCGGTCCTCCAAATCACTTTCTTCCAGGTCTCACTGTCATTGCCCACATGAGCATTGAAGTCCCCCAATGGAATGATGGAGTCCCCAGGGGGGTTCTCTCCAGCACACCCTCCAAGGACTCCAAAAATCGTGGATACTCTGAACTGCTGTTGCATATGCACAAACAACAGTCAGGACTCGACCCTCTCGTCCACTGGAGTGAACCCCAACGTACAGGTGCCAAACTGTGGAGCAGTAAGTATGCCCACACCTGCTTGGCGTCTCTCACTGCGGGAAACTCCAGCATGGAATAGTGTGGACACTCGACTCGAGAGGACTGGTACCAGAGCTCACGCTGTGTGTTGAGGCATCCCTAACTATATCTCGTCAGAACTTATCAGCCTCGCACACTAGCTCGGGCTCCTTCCCTGCCAGTGGTGACATTCCATGTCTTGAGAGCTAGTTTCGGGGGTTCTGATCACCAAGCCTTTTCTCCTTTCTTTCTTTCTTTCTTTCTTTCTTTCTTTCTTTCTTTATTTTTATTATTTTTTGACAGATTCAACCCATTCCAACTTAAACTGTTCAACTTGTTCCTAGCAATACATTTTCTTTTCAAAATTCTAAAATAATAGCCAGAAATATTTTTTCCCCTGTACTTGCCACATTTTTGACCGTTTCAAACCATTCCCTTTTCACCATCTCACTGTATATCAATCTGTCATTCAATATAATTCCAAATCCTTTGATATAATTCCAACTCATTCCACACATTTTCATTTAGCCTCTCAGCCTTCATGTGTTCAACTTTTTTTGTGCAAGAACTTACCTCATATGATATCATGAAATTAGTGCACATACAGTATATATAGTAATTGATTTTGCATTAATTCTTTTCTATTGTCTGTCCTTTTTTAACTTTAAGGTTCTGAGTGAGGACTACCACCATGTCGGTGACTGTTCATGAGAATCGGAAATCCCGCACAAGCACGGGATCCATGAACATTTCACTGTTTCACAAGCAATCACACCCTGACAATGTCTTGACTCATCTAAACACAATGAGGAAACAGTGCATGTTCACAGACATCACGCTGTGGGCTGGGGACCGCTCCTTCCACTGTCACAGGTAAGAAAACTAATGATGGTTCAAATCTAGTGTGTTCTTGTTGTATGTGTAAATAGGTTGTTCTCAAGTATGTGTAAATAGGTTGTTCTCAAGTACGGTCCAGGAGTGAGAGCCTAACAATTACGTTTTTCATTGTTACAGTGTGTTATGAATGAATATAGTTCACTCAGCCCTTTGTTTGCAAGAGTGTGTTATGAATGAATATAGTTCACTCAGCCCTTTGTTTGCAAGAGATTGTTGAATGTCGAGGTAATCCATTGTTTTATATTGGAGCGCTTGGTACTTGAGCACCAAGCCCTTAGAACTCAAGTTTGAACAAAAATTAAAATATTTTTACACTTGAACAGCTTTACTACCTTCATACAAAGATTAAGTCAAGGAATAGACGAGTGTTTTACAGTGAACCCGTTGAACTTCCGGTTCAACTTACTGAAATTGTTCCGGTTGAAGTATGCAGTCCATTACAGTTGTAAATCGCGGGAGGCAGAAGGTAACGCGTATAACATACCTTTTTCTGCCGACGTCACATTATGGACAGCATGGGACTTGGTTATACAGTGTTGGGTTGCATTGACATTCTGCCAGTCCATTGATAACTGTTTTTGAAACTGATGCATTTTAATACAGTACAATACATCCATCCATTATCGATACCGCTTATCCTCACAAGGGTCGCGGGGCGTGCTGGAGCCTATCCCAGCTGTCTTCGGGCAGTAGGCAGGGGACACCTTGAATTGGTTGCCAGCAAATCGCAGGGCACACAAAGACAAACATCCACACTCACAATCACACCTAGGGGCAAGAGAGACCAATCAACTTACCATGCATGTTTTTGGAATGTGGGAGGAAACCGGAGTACCCGGAGAAAACCCACGCAGGCACGGGGAGAACATGTAACTCCGCACAGGGATGCCGGGATCGAACCCACGACCTCTGAACTGTGAGGCGGACGTGCTAACCAGTCGTCCACCGTGCCAATACAATACAATACAATTTTATTTATATAGCGCATTTCATAACAGCTAGGGCTGTAACCAGTGTTGTTACGATGCCATTTTTTGGCCCCGTTACCTATTCCAATACCAAGCTGTGCGGTATCGGCCGATGCCGATACTGTACCGATACCAGACTTTTGGGAAAAAAATAAAATAAAGCTATAGGACATTATTACAAAAGTTTGTTTTGAGTATTAGTGACCCATCGCAACAACCTCAGCTCCCAAATCCACTTTCAAAACTAAAAACAAGCAGTAGAAAAATCCAACAAGTTCAACTCCAAAATTGAGCAGGGTTTGTTATTGCGGTACATTCCCCTTGTTCATGCTCGCTGCCGCTGCCGCCGCCGCAAGTTCTTGGTGCTTGTTCACATGTTTCGTCCTCAAATGTTTTATCAGGTTTGACGTATTGAACCTGGCCACTTTGGTTCCGCCTCATGCAACATTCGCTCTAGCTGGAGTTTCTATGTTGAAGTAGTACATATCGCCGACATTGTATCTCCTGCATACAGTGTTTCAACGTTGCGCACAACGCCAAATCTGACTCGTGTTTTCTTGCTTTGGTGTATCATAACATCATCGTAAACCAAACGATGGTTGAATAGATTCGGCGCGTTGCCGTTGGGTGCAAAGAACACTTGCACTTAATGTCTTTGCTCACCGTCTTCTACGGAGAACCCAAAATGTAAGCAAATAAGCGATTTCGACTTGCCTTGCTTGTTTACAAGTCGTTCCTGTGGCGGTTCGTGTGCCATTTTTAGGTCTGTTACTCTGTTAAAACGTTGAGTAGGAGCATGTGCAGTGCGACGTGTCAGGTGCGGGGTACGGGCTGGTAGCTTGGAGAGGGTGGCGCGGCGGAGTAACTCGTGAGCGCATGCCTCAAAACAACTCAAAATTAGTATTAATTATCGTTTTTTACGATTATGCCAATTTTTTAATTGTGGAGTGTAATAATCGAAAATGTAATTGAATTTCGATTAATTACACAGCCCTATGTTGTAACATATACACGCACAGAATACGTGTGTTGAATAAACACCCTATTTCCATCGCTCTTCGTGCTGGTGAGATTGCGACATGGGCTAGATATTAACATGCATGTGCATTTGGATAAGGCTCTTCTGTTTCTCTCCGGTGTGCGGCTCTCAAATATGCGCGCTGCATTAAAAGAATGATACCAGTAGCAAAAACCAGCATCGGCGCTTCATTTGTTCGTACTCGCCGATGCCGATATCAGCATTTTAAGCGGTATCGGGATACGTGCCGATAACAGTATCGGTATCGGAACAACACTAGCTGTAACAAAGCACTTTACAATACAATAAATAAAACAAAAACAATAAATGACTGTGGTACATGTATTAATTAATATAGACATAAAATATGAATAAAATAAATGAATAAAGCCAATAAATTGACATAAAACGCTATATACAATTGACACCGGAAAAGAGCCGAAAAATTCACGTCTGATCAAAAGCCAAAGAAAAGAAATGTGTCTTAAACTGGGTTTTAAAAATGGACAGAGAGTGGGCTTACCTAACAACCAATGGGAGGTCATTGCAGAGGGAAGGACCAGCGACAGAAAAGACACTTTTGACCCAATTCCTTATCCGCACGATCGGCCAGAAAAAGGTCGAGCCAAGTTACATTGTTTCAGGCTTAGAAGTTAAGTAGTGTAAAAGAAAATGTGTACATTGATTTACCTGACACGTACACGGACAAAGACATTCCAGTTTCAAAAGAGAGCATCTAAAGACCAGGCACAAAGTTGAACTGCCAGATATAGATGCCGATGTTGGACTTTTGATAGGAGCAAACACTCACAAAGCGATGGAACCTCGGGAAATCATTCACTGCGTAGATGATGGTCCTTTTGCAGTCCGTACAATTCTAGGGTGGGTTGTCAATGGCCCTTTGAATAAAACGGACTCTGAAAATGAACACAGTGCTTCTGTGAACCGCATATCACTGTCAGAAATTGAAACACTGTGTGTGAAACCGTTTTACCATGATTTTACAGAAAAGGTTTCTGAAGACCGACACGAGATGTCACAAGAGGATGTACGCTTCATAGACTCTTTCAAGAACATTGTTAAAAAGGTTGAAGGTCATTCTTGCATAGGCCTCCCTCTTAAAGATCAGTCTGTCAAACTACCCAACAACCGTGAGTTAGTTGTTCAGAGAGCAGAAAGTCTCAAAAGGAAAATGCTGAAAAACAAAGACTTTCACAAAGAGTACACAGCATTCATGTCAGACCTCATTGACAAAAAATATGCTGTACACCGGTACAGCAACCGGCCAAACAACTGAAATGTGATGATACCTCACCATGGGGTATATCACCCACAGAAAGGTCAACTCTGTGTTGTCTTGACTGTGCGGTTTCATTCCAAGGCAAGTCATTGATCAAAGAACTTTTACAAGGACCTGATTTGACTAATTCTTTATTTGGAGTTTTAACCCGCTTCAGACACAACCACATTGCCTTGATGTCAGATATAGAAGCAATGTACCACCAAGTGAAGGTTCTGCCAGAGGATACAGATATGCTACGCTTTCTCTGGTGGCATGAAGGGAATCTGGATGAACCACTGCAGGAGTTCAAAATGACTGTGCATTTGTTCGATGCAACGTCCTCATCGAGTTGTGCCTACTTTGTCTTGAAGAATACAGCTGAGGATGCCACTCACAAGGCGTCACAGATGGCCATTAGTGCAGTGCAGAATAACCTTTATGTAGATGATTGTCTTGACAGTCACGGGTGATAGTGAGGCCTGCGCTATGGTGAAGGAGTTAACTAAACTGTGTGCAAGTGGAGGTTTTCATCTTACAAAATGCAATAGTAACAGCAGAATTGTTCTGACCTCCATTCCCGAAGCTGAAAGAGCATCAGAGATTAAGGCATTAGATCTCTGCCATGCCGAACTTCCAGATGAACAAGTCTCAGGAGTAAATTGGTGTATTGAAACAGACTTTCTGAAAGTCAAAATCAGTGAAAAAACAATGACACAAACCAGACGAGGAATTTTGTCGTTTGTGAGTGAGTGAATTTATGACACTTTAGGATTTTTGTCCCCAGTAATTCTTCCGGCAAAAATGATTTAGCAGAAGCTGTGTGGAAAGAAATTCTCATGGGATGAGGATATTCCAGAGAACCTGATTAAGAAGTCACAAAAGTGGTTGTCACAGTGGACAGATGTTTTCAACCAGTTGGATTTGGAAACGTCACGTCTGCCCAACTGCATCACTTCGCAGATGCGAGTGAGAAAGGATACGGTATGGTTACATACCTTCGTGTCACAAATGAAAGAGGTGAAGCCCATTGCTCATTTGTAATAGGCAAATCATGAGTATCACCTTTGAAACAAACTACCGTATTTTCCGGACTATAAGTCGCTACGGGAGTCCAAGTCGCACCAGCCATAAAATGCATAATAAAGTGGAAAAAAACATATGTCGTACTGTAGTATAAGTCATATTTTGGGAGGAAATTGTGCGCTTAGTACACATCATTTCCAACGAGCCACAATGGTAACATTTACAGTATTTTCTGGACTATAAGTCGCTCCAGAGTACAAGTCACACCAGCCATAAAATGCATAATAAAGGGGAAAAAACATAAGTCGCGTTTAGGGAGGAAATTGTGCGCTTAGTACACATCTTTTCCACCGAGCTACGATGCTACATGTAGCATACAAGAAAGTTACAGTAAGAAAACTTGAAACTCACCAAAACGGTTGTAGATCGATTAAATAAGTCTTTTATTTATCCCTGACCATGTAGAATGTTTCCAAGTCTCCAAAAGTATTTATGTATTCGGTCGTAATTATGTCTTCGTCTCCTCTGGGCTCGGCTTCTTATGTGTGTGGCTGCATGATGCAATACCCCAGCCGGAGGCACGCAACTGCCTGTTTGTGGTTGATTCTTTTTCAACGATCGTATGTAAGTAACTTAGACAATTGTGTGTAATGAGCATGCAGCATTTATATAGGAGCTGAATTGTGGATGATTGTACTGCGTTGTTGACTGAACATACTAATCGCGATCACTAATTGTTAGCATGTCTGCCTGTTTGTGGTTCATTCTTGTTCAACCATCGTCTGAAACTAACTTAGACAATTGTGTATAATGACATTTATATACGAGCTGAATTGTGGATGATTGTAGGTTGTTGACTGAACGTACTAATCGCTATCGCTAATGCTAATTGTGATCGCTAATCGTTAGCATAGGCTCATCTTGTTTCATGTCTATGAAAATACATGTGTATGTAATGCATAGATTGAGAGTATTTTCTGTTTCTTGTGCAGTTTCACAATATAAACAGGCAACTTCGCTGCACGCCTAGAGTCTGTGGCGTTTGTTTGTGAATGTTTAGCTGTTTGGATAAGCTGGCTTCCTCGACTAGCAAGGCCTTAACAGTCAAATTGTCTTTTAAGAAAAGATAAGATAAGAAGGCCTTTATTGATCCCACAGTGGGTAAATTTTCAGTGTTACAGCAGCAAAGGTATAGGTCACACAGGGACGGCGGCATAATGTAGCCATTAATGTATAACATTAACGGCAAACATTCAGGATCAAACCTATGTAAATATACGCAGTAACATGTGTATATACCCCTGTATATACACACCAACATACATCTACATAAAAGTATGAGGAACACTCATTTTAGCCTGTACATAGTACAGAGGAAAAATACTCTAAGTAAGTGACAGTGCTGCAGTGCTGTAGCCGGCCCTCCTGACCAGTTTGTACAGCCGCTTTCTGTCCCGGGCCGAGACGCCGCCTGCTCAGGTGACCACTCCCTGGAAGATGACCGATGCAACCACCGAGTCATAAAAGTTCCTGAGGAGTGTCCCCTGAACCCCAAAAGACCTCAGTCTCCTGAGTAGGAAGAGTCTGCTCTGACTCTTCCTATAGAGGGCGTCTGTGTTGTCGCTCCAGTCCAGTTTATTGTTCAGATGAACACCCAGGTATAATTACCAAAACAAAAAAGAAATGCATCATTTCTTTTCACCAAAATATAGAATTGTCAGAAAATCAAATATTTGCAATTATTATTCGTAAAAAATAGCTAAACTTATTAAATGGCGCTAACATTCCGGCCCCTAATTGTTACTGGCTGGGCATAATAAAAATAGAATAAATAGAATAAAGTCACACAAGTCTACATATCACAGCGATGAATGAGTGGGAAAATTCCCTTTTCGGTAAATTGCAGTTTTGTTATTCAACTTTATTCTGAATACGTTGGGCAATGTATGAAAATGGGTGTTGTCATGACGACGTTTTTTTTTTCCCCCTCGCTGGCTGACACTCCGTCACACGTGACAGATCAAATACATTTTTTCTCATTCTGATTAGGCCTGCTCGATATTGGAAAAAAAATGACATTGCGATTTTTGGGGGGTTTGCGGTATTAAAAATAGAAGAATTTTCACCAGATGACTTGAATAGATTTGTTTGGGAATAATTTGGTTATCATTGTATTCATATAATATCGTTTAATCCAGACTAAGGGGGTTCATCTGTGAATGATGATTGCTGTATATAAAAGGGATCACAGAGGTCATGTCTCTGTAATATAATAGATTATTTATCATTGTATTTCACAATTCAATGCAAACAGCAGCAAAATATTAAACATTTTAAACAAAAAAATAAAAAGAGCAGGTGCACTAGACCCTTGAGTCATTTAAAAAAAATAGAAGAAAATAAAAAATCTCTAAAGCATCAGCAGAATTATAAACATCTTTAAACTAAACTGGTTATTTGCATTGCCATTTGCCTGTTGCGGTGATATGGGTTTGAGTTGGTCGGCATGGGCTGCGTTAGCTGCCCTTTCATCTTTGCGGCTGTGTCCGCCTATACTTTATTCAATGCAGTGAGCCTCGTAAACTCACCATAGTCTTCCAATTGCTTGCTCTTCAAATATCGGATTAAGTTGGTTGTGTTGAAACGTTTGGCCATGCTCCCCCGCAAGCTACCTTTTCATGGTAGCATTCAAGTAGTGTTGTTCCGATACCACTTTTTGGCCCAGATACCGATTCTGCTACCTTGCTGTGCAGTATCGGCATTGGCCAGTACCGATACCGTTAGTCGCCGTTAGAAAAAAAATCCAAAATAAGCGCAATTTTTTTTGTAATTCTAAAGAATTGCACACTCACTTGGATGCAAAATTATTAATCTTTAGATCATCACTTGCGAAGTATCTGTAGTAACATATACACACAAAATACATATGGTGAATAAACAGCCTATTTTCATAGCTCTTCGGGCTTGTGAGAGTGAGACTTGGGATACATACTGTATTCGCATGAATGTAAATTTGTAATAAAGCAAGGTGCAGCATTTGTACTTCTAAAATATATTCAGTGATTGTAACCGACCTACCAATGCGTGACGTCACAAATCTTCAACGTGACCACTTAACGCCATCACAACATACAAGGTTATGATCTGATCAGTTATTGTTTTCTTTTTACTTTTCATTCAAGATTTAGTTCTCACTGCTGTTCAACATTAATCTGGTAATTATACAGGTATACACATTTCATAAACGCTGATGGAACATTATATAACATTTTGCTGAGTGATGTGTTGTAAACAAACTCGTCTCTTTGTTAGCAGTTAGCAAGCTAGGGCGAGCTCGAAAAGCTTCGACGGGGTCATAAAGACGAGTTTATCTGGGTACAAACCATTTCATGAAAGACGTTTTACACCATTAAACTACTGATCGATGTACTGTGTCAACATACTTTCCTACGAGACAAAGGTCCAGCCGACATGCCCCCAAAGTAATTGCAGGCTCTTGATAGCATCAAAGTCCCCCCAAGCAGCTGCCTCCAATGCGGCGCTGTATGTCCTTATAGCGACCTTTTTCATCAAACTAGACATAAGTAGACTGATGACCAATAACGCTAATAATGGATAAGGCTTCTCCTCCTATTTTCCCTCCGCATGCAGCTCTCAAATATGCGCGCTGCGTTCAAATAATGATACCAGTATCGATAACCGGCATCGTCGTTTTATTTGTTAGTACCGCCCCTCCGATACGCGTCCATAATGGGTTAGTGGGACTTCTGCTCCTGAACCTTTGCGCACATGCAGTGTCTGCAAATCAGGGCTGGGAATTCATTTTCATCTTTACGCAGGACTGTCAACTGCCGTCTTTTTAAGAAAAATCTATTTTTTGTGTAAGCATACATATTACATTATGAATGCCACCTCGGTCTCTTTTCTTGTGTGAACCTAATTGTGCCCATAAACGGACCGAATACGCAGAAGAGACGGTCGCCGCCACTCGCGACGTGTTTACGAGAATGTGGTTTAGCGTGTCGGGGCATTTCGACAGTGGAGCGAATCGGTCGGAGGTAGACATACAATATTTGGGGGAAATGATGAGGTGAGGCATTTCGATCTCATTTCATTCAAACGTCATAACCGCGCGTAAAAAAATTAGCCGATCGAGCCGTGGCTGAATTACTACTATCACCATAAATGTCAACTTCATGCTTCATGTTTCAAATGGGGTTAAATTAAAGTTAAAAGATAAAGTCAATACTGTTCCTCAAAACAACTGCAGAGTCGCTGTCAGCAGTGACACCTCCGCCCGCGCGGAGCGCATTTTGGGCTCCTGACATCATTGTCTGATGAATGCGATCTGGAGGTTCAGACTGTGGTCGCATTACAAAAAAAAAATCCGATAGGTATCCAATCCATCTTGGACCACATATGAAAGTGGCCAAAAACTTTGACTTACTAAGAAGTAAGAAGACATGATGCACGTTTTTGAGACCAATAACATGTCACTTCAATCGGACACTTATCATTTATTTTCCCAAGCCACGAAGAGCCGCAACCAAAGGATGAAAGAGCTGCATGCGACTCCGGAGCCGCGGGTTGCCGACCCCTGCTGTAGGCACTGAGGACTAATCGGAGGCTCAAGGGGGATGAAGACTTTGCTGTTGCCAGTGCCTGTCTTCGGACCCGCTTATTAAATGTTAGGCAAGCCCAATCGCTGTCCATTTTTAAAACTCTTCTTAAAGCGATGGTTGGGCAGGGATGGCCATGTTTTTTCACTAACAAGTTCATTTTATATATTTTGTGATCGGGAAAATGGAAAGAGTTGTCACTTTCTATTTTATCAATAAATTTGATGCTACGTTCACACCAAACGCGAATGAAGCGTTCAGAGTTGCTTGATTCGCTCGCGTTTGACCGCGGGAAATTTGGAAACCTGAAATGTTGCAGCCGCTCATTCGCTCACAGCGGAGAGGGGAGGGGCTTCGCTTGGTAGTAGACGACGACAGGATTTTTCAACTTCGCAATCAAATGGCCAACACACTATGCTAATGCTAACAATATTGCTGTCTTGGTAAAGTTTTTTTTAAAATTTATTTTTAATTTTTAATTTTTATTTTTTTGCTGTCTTGGTAAAGTTCAAGAACTGTCAATATTTTTTTTTTTTAAAAAGCCGCCGAGTGAACAGGACGCTGTTTGGCTGTGTGTGACGTGTCAGATTACGCTTACCCGCAGGATTATCGGGAAAAATCCTGACCGACTACGCCATTCAACGGGTTTTACTTTCCCCTTAACCCTCGCTCGTTCTAACGCGAAAGCGCGAGGGGACGGGAGAGTTTTCTAGCCGGTGTCGAGAGGAATCGCCTAGGTTGCTAACTGCCTTTAGATTTGTATAGCCAATCTGATTCTCAGTCATTTCATTATTCTTAATGAGTAACAGGATTAAGAATTACTAACATGACTACTATACTTTTACGGCAGCTTCCTCTTATTTTGAATCGTTGCATTTGTTATTGACCTCGGAAGTTTAACAGTCTTTGTTAAAACCGTACGGATTTGTTTTAAATCTAGCCGGAGTAAGCCATTTAATTAATTTAGTTTTTTGACGATGTCAAAATTTTTTAATTTGGCTTTAACAGCGTGATTTCTGGACAAGTCGCGAGACTTGATCCACACTGCTTGTCCCACTTTAAGGGGGCATTCCTCCTTTTGTGGGCTGGTTTTCTCTTGTGTATCTCAGGGGAGACAAAGGGGCGTTGGTTCAATTCCTCTGACGGGGACGGCCTAGCTGGCCTGCTCCTCCCATTAAGGTCCTTGACTAACTCCACTAACTTCGCACTCCACTCTTTTCCATTAGCGTTCTTTCCCAGCCAATTTTTAGCTAGGCCAATGGTTCGTTCAGCCACGCCGTTTGCTTGAGGGGTATAAGGTGGTGAATAAACCCTCGCTATTCCCCACTTCTGACACCACCTATCCACTGCAGTGTTTTTGAAATGAGTTCCATTGTCTGTTCGTAATTCTTTAGATATTGCGAGCCACATGCAGCCCTCTTCTAGTGTTTTAATCACACTATTGGCATTAGCTTTTCTTACTGCTTTCAGCCCAAAATGTCCTGACATCAAATCCACAAGCACAATAAGGTATTTCTCACCTTTTGCGCCATTCACTCCCATGGGGCCTGCCACGTCCATGCAAATTGCCCCCCATGGTACAGTGCTTTTGATGGTCAATCCATTCGCTCGTCGTCCTCGGCGTCCTGCGTTGTATTTGTTACACTGCTCGCAGTCCCGTAAAACAGCACATATTTTCTTTTCTGGATCCAGAGTTCCAGTCTTTCTAACTCGTTCTTTGTGGGTAAGGCACTTCCGTGGCCTAGCGCTTCATGTACAGCCTTGGTTACCTTGCTCAAAAGCTCATCTGGGACCACTTTTCTTCCTCCGGGGGTATTGTCCCAAACGTCTGATCCTACAACTATTATTCTTCTTTGTTGGACGAATTTATCAACTTCATCATTACCTTTCCAGTGGGCCCCCTCCTTGGTATGGGCCTTCTGGTGGACAACATCAATGTGTATGTTTAGCCTTAACTCGGCTATCTTTCTCCACAGTTCTCTGTGGGCTACTGGTTTTTCCTTTTGCCCCCTCATAGCCATTTTCTTCCCAAATGACTAAATCTTCTTTGAGGGCTTGTGCACAATGATGACTGTCTCTTATAATCCTTACACGTCCCACATGTAGTCTTATAACTTCCAACAGTCCCTCCAACACTGCTGTAGCTTCTCCGGCTTGGGCACTGCCAGGAGTTCTACCTTTGTGCAGACATTTCTCTCTCCCATTCTGTTTAAGGATGAAGCCCCAATGAGCAGATAGGTCTTCACCCTTTTTAGATCCGTCAGTGTAGCGTACCCATTCATAGGGTTTTTCCAGTGTTTCTCTTGGTGTTACTTGTTTCTTGGAAGTGGGTTTTGCTGGTCCTATTTCCAAGTCGGGGTCGAGTGGGATATCTTTCCACCTCCTCCATCTCACGTTAGTCGTTTCAATGCTTTCGAGGGTGATCTTATGTAGAGAGTGATGGTGATGACTTTGATCCCTTGTCCTTGGGCTAAGTCTTTAAGCATTCCCCAATATCTTGCGAGGACTGCTAGTTCCCGTTCTTCTTGGGGAAACTTTTTCTCCACACTGCTCAGGATGTAGGTCCATACGGTCACCAGGCCAGCTCCCTCGTTACTCACGCTAACCATAGCATTGTCCTCTTTCCAGCCTATTTCAGCAACTAGTCTTGTGTGTAGACTTCTCGGTTCGAGTCTTACAGCATTTTCTACTGCTCTCTTTATTCCTTCCAAGTTCTCTTGGTCTGACCAGATCCATTTCTTGGATTTTTTTATCATCTGGATCTTTGCGTAGACGGGCACAGACGGGTCTTGCATATTTCTGGTAGTGTGGAACATGATCTCGAACATAGTTACATAGCCCGAGTATCCTCTGCAGGTCATTTTCGGAAGTCGGCGATTAAATCTGTTCGATTTTCTGCCGATATTCTTCTGAAAGTGCCAAGGCCTCTAACACTTGGAAACCCAAGTAATCTACCTGGAACCCAGCAAGTTGGCATTTTTTAAGATTCAGTTTCAGTCCTGCTGCGGAGACTCGTTCTATTACGGCTTGTAAATTATCTAGTCGACTAATCCATAAGCAAGAAAACTTGACATTTAATACATATTGAATTCAAAGTTGAAAATGCAAATGTTTTGTGTATTTACAGTAGGGGCTATTTTAGCCTAAACATTCAGGACAGTTTGTTCATTTAAATTCTATATTTATATTTATTTTAATAAATGTTTTTGTATTATTTTTCACAAGAGCTTTATTTTTGAGAAGTTCAAGACAATATAATAATGCAGCTCTTACTGAAAGCATGCTACTGAACACCAATTGATTGGCTAACCTTGTCTTGCTTTACAAAAATATATATGACAAACAACGCTGCATTTTAAGAGCAAGCAAGGAAAGTATCTAATCCAAGCAATTTATGTAATATATGGTAACTGATGTGTCTGTATGTACAGTAGCTGCTGCTACGCATGATATAAGCTAAATATTAGCTAGGTATGAGCATTTGTGTGTTGAACTTGTTGGCTCAATATCGCAATTAGACGTATTTAGTCGATTCTGACTTTGGGTCATGAGCCGCATCGAGACCGCGTTGGCCGAATGAGCCGGCCGGCCCGGCCCAGATTACCGACCCCGCGAAGGGCGACTGCTGCCACCGCGGTGTCCCAGCAGCCGCTGCAGCTGTGGAGATCTGTGGGAAGGGCCCGCCCCGCCCAGAGTCGCCACCGCCGCTACCCACGCTTACCGGCCGGGACGAGGAGCTGAGCGCGACTGCGAGCGAGCTAACGTGCTATTGTTGCTACGCAGCTTGCGGCAGGACCCAGAGGCTGCGCTCCGCACATGTGGTTTCTCATCGCTCCGGGAGAGTGGTTGTAAGCGAGTTTATGCTTACAAAGCCTACAGACGACCTTGTTGTCATCTGCTGCATCAAAATACTGCCAAACGGTGACGTTGTTTTTCGTGGGAGCTTCGACATCTCTTTTCTTCCCCAAACTTAGTGTCGCTACTATACTATACACACTACTATGTGTGCGTGTGGGCGGGGAAGAGAGGAACAATTCTCTCTCTTGGGGCTTGGCTTGTTTACAGAGGCAGAGAGACGTGAGGAACAAGATGCGTGGTAATGCAGCGTTTAACCGACTAGTAAAATACTAAACGTTTAATAAATCGTAGACCGTTAAACGACTAGTCACGCACATCCCTACTATGAACACATCATCAATGTAGACTGTGACTGGCAATCCTTCCAAAATTTGCAAAACCGCTGATTGAAATACGTTTGGGGAGTTTTTGTATCCTTGAGGCAACCTCTGCCAAACGAATGCTTTTCCTTTGTGTGAATGCCGTATTTCCATCCGATGTTTAGGCGATCATTAATGAGAAAAATCCGTTGGCCAGGTCAATGCCGGACTTTAAACGTTTTTAAGGGTACTTGGGGGTTGATGAGGCTCGCTCAAGTAGCCACCGTTCGGCGGTTGAGAGCTTTGAAGCTAATAACTGGTCTCCAACCTCCTCCACTTGCTTCAGGCTTTTTGACAGCTTGAATTGGGCTATTTGTTATGGGATTTGGTTCTTCTCTGATTATGTTCAATGCCAATAATTCTTTTACAATCATGTCCATTTCAGCGACTGCATCTGGTGGATACTGTCTTATCGGTGGATGCACTCCTCCACTGATCGTGTGCAAGTTTTTCGGTCCCAGGTCTCCACAATCATTCTTGAAATGAGCCACAAAGGTTCCCCTCAGTATCTCTGCTAGTCTCTTCTTTCCTTCAGGGGATAAATCGCTATTTTGGACTTGTTGGACTTTAACAGCCGGCACATCTACAGGTTTATACAACTCTCTTTGTTTTGCTATTCTGGTTGTGCCAATTGATACTTGTTTTGTCCGTAATGCATCCCATCTTTCTTTGGCTGACTGGCGTTGGTCCGTAGGTTTTCCCAAGTGTTCTCCGTCCCTTAACATTAAAAATTCATAGGGTCCAATAACACACACTATTCCTTGCCATATTCCAACAGGCATCTCTATTTTTGACCCATCCGCTACCAATACCATTAGGTGTCCAATTCTTTTTAAGGATCTACGGGTCATTGACACCTCAGCCCCTGTATCCACCAAGTAGGATACTCCCTCTATATTCTTGTAGAGGTTATCGCCTACTCTGAAGATCCCTTGCAGGGTGACCCGTACCTTTTTCTCCATTATTGTCCAGGCTCTCCTGCGGTCGCAGCCCTGCGAGCCTCATGGAGAGCCTTCTTCTGTTCTGGTGTCATTTTGTCATATTCTTCTTTTGACACATATGCGCAGGGGCCTGTTTTTCTTGTCATTGGCTGTGACTTGGCTTGGGGAAGTTGTTTCTGGTTTTTAGTTGTCTTCTGCTGTTGTGGTCTCGTGTAGAGTGTTCTCTGAGAAGACTGCAGCGTTCTTTTTATTCGACTGTTGGTCGTCTCTCCTAGTTGGTTTTAGATGTATAAGCCTTTTCCTTCCATTCGCTGGCTTGAGTAACCATCCATGTTGACACTCTTCTCTTGTCAGCATAATGTTTATGCAGTCGATCCCATTCTTTGATGGAGGCCTCAATCTTTGTTATGTTACTTCCAGGAGCCAGCTTCACAAGGACATCTTCATTCCCTGCAGGTGCCACAACTCTCCTTAGTGCTCTGACATATCTGTTTGGAGTTACGACTGGTTTTAGTTTGTTCCACACATTTAATAGTGTGACTCCTTCCCTTAGCTGTTCTCTAGCTGTGTCTATGTGAGCATCTCCATCCTCATCATCATCATCCACCCATCTTTCATAGACCTCTTGCGCCGTTTCATTTGGTTCAATTCGGCTAGTGGTGATATACTGCAGCCACAACTTTTTAGCGGCTTCGCTCCCTGGAGCGTCTTTAACCATAGGCCATATTTCAATGAAGTACGACTTAACAATGTCTTGCTGGCCTTTAGGACGTACTAGTTTCTTTAAGGCCTTGAATTCTTGCATACTTTTTTCCACTTAATTTGCTGGTATCATGTGGCTAGGGCCGCATATAGTTGTTCCCAGTTGAGTCGGGTTCTGAGAGGTCTGGTATATAGAAGCGGTGGGGATTATTGTTGTGGTCATCCCGGTATCGTCGCTATCCAGATCCTCATCCGCCTTCAACTCTACCTTTGCTCTAGAGTACACTGTTTGCGCAGAGTTTTCTGAGTAAGAAGTCGTACGTTACTGTTACGAAACCTTCTCTGAAGTTTTTCGTTAAATCTGTATATCTCACTAGTGAATGATAGGTAGGAGTTTGCCAAATATTCACAGCATCTCTGTAGGTCGTTTTCACTGTGAATGATGTTACGTCCTCCAGTTTCTCTAGCCAAGCTATGGGGTACGGATATTCTTTCTGCCCTGCTTCTGGTATAAAGGTTTTCCTTCCATCCCAGGTTTCAGCATACCCCAGTTGTGGATTCTTGGCCAGTCTTTCTGAAGCTTGATAGATGTTAAACACTGGTTGTGTTTTTTTTCTTTTTTCCTTTATTGGTTGGTCTTTTGACTTCTTTCAAGAGTTGCTCTTAGGGTCATAGAGGGCCGCGTTTGACATTATTGATTCCAGCTCCTCTTCCTCTGCCTCAGCTACAGGTAGGACAGGGGATGGTGTGTTCCTCCGTCCTTCTTCCTCTGAGTCACTTCCATCATCACTTTCCTCTCCGGGACTTGGTGGAGGAGCTGTAGGTTCTGCCAAATTTCTGGAATTTCCCAACCATTGTCTTTGGTCTTCATCTGATACTGAGGGCAGTGCTCGGTAAGAGTCGTTCATTCTGTTTGGTAGATGTGGTTGGACTGAAGGTCACAACTGTTAGCCTTGAACTCCCTCCTTCGTCCTGTTCTCCTCGGTGTGGAGAGGGTCTTGTCAGGTGCAGTCCACTCGGCCCAGCTTGTTCTCCATCCTCCACCACGACACTGTGTGTGACTGGACTTTGCCCTGCCTCACACGTTTTTCTTCTAGGTGATGGCACAGGGTAGGGCTCAGTTGGAGGAGCTCGTTGAAGTGTTTTCCTTGACTTAGCTTTAGGTTGTTGTCGGCTCTGCAGCTGGGTCTTTGATATCTGTACTATCTGTGTCAACAGACCCTCCTATGCTCTATTGATTCTTTACACTCTCTGATATTACTACCACAAATTCAACTCCTGTCATTGAGGTTACCAGAGTTGAAATCCGCAGTCTAAAAGCACCTACAGCTACCGACTCAGCCACTTTCCATAACATTTTCCCAGATCTTATCCCATTTACATCTACCACGATCCTCAATGCTCCTTTCTCCAGAGCTCCATCTATGCCGGTTTAGAGCCATTTTGTCATTTTTCCCAAATATTGGGCGTGGTCTGCTTCTTCTGTACATTTATGTATAGGGATATGTATTATCATATAATAAGTCGAGCTTCCGCCACTAGTTGTCACGACTTGAGTTCCCTCTCCCCAACTTAAGTCCCTAGTTTGCCTTCTGCTACATAATCATTCCACGCCGTAAGTCTCAAAACTTGCGTGAAACTTTTTATAATGGGGTTTTAGCCTTTCATCTGTAAGTACTATTAGGGCATCCCCAGTTATATCCCAAGGATTCCCTACATAGTGACACATCACTATCCCATTCCCGACGTTACATTTCTTTGTTGTTTCTGTCGGTAAGGGCAGCAGCGGTTCTGTCCTAATAAGGGGACACATTTGCTGCAAAGTATCTTGTCTCATTTGTATGAGCGTTTCTGGACTTTGCAATGTTAGTTCCCTATCAGGAAGCTCTTCTTCCTCTTCCTCCTCAGTTAGTACTGTTGGTTTCTGCCAGTTTCTATTTCTTCCAGCTATGACTCTTATTTGATCACGCAAGTCTTGATGTTCCAGATACCTCGACGCTGCCATGGTATCACTGCCACCAACTATTTTGTATTTAATTTGTGTTATGGAAGCAAACATTTTTACAACTGGATCCCATTTGTAATCTGTGCTAACAATTTCAACCACATAATGGGTTCCTAACACACCCATCCACCAGTGAAGCCACTGGGCTGCTCCCCTACGGTTATAGGACTATCAGCCTCGAGCGTTTCACCTGTCCTCTATTGCTGATCTCCTCTTCTAAAGGTCTAAGCGAAGAAAAATCAAAAATCCTTTTATAAAGAATAATTAAAAAGTTGAAGCGAAGAAAAATCAAAAATTATTTTTCTAAAGAATAATCAAAAAGTCTAAGCAAAGAAAAATCAAAAATTATTTTATGAAGAATAATCAAAAAGTCCAAGTGGAAAAAAATAACAAAATCCTTTTATAAAGAATAATCAAAAAGTCTAAGCGAAGAAAAATAAAAAAATATTTTATAAAGAATAATCAAAAAGACTAAGCAAAGAAAAATAAAAAAATCTTTTATAAAGAATAATCAAAAAGTCTAAGTGAAGAAAATTTAAAAAAATCATTTTATAAAGAATAATCAAAAAGTCTAAGCGAATAAAAAAATATATATATTTTATAAAGAATCAAAAAGTCTAAGCAAAGAAAAATCACAATTTGTTTTATAAAGAATAATAAAGTCTAAGCGAAGAAAAATCAAGAATCCTTTTATAAAGAATAATCAAAAAAGTAAACGAAGAAAAATCAAAAATTCTTTTATAAAGAATAATCAAAAAGTCTAAGCGAAGAAAAATCAAAAATTCTTTTATAAAGAATAATCAAAAAGTCTAAGCGGAAAAAAATAACAAAATCCTTTTATAAAGAATAATCAAAAAGTCTAAGCGACGAAAAATCAAAAATCCTTTTATAAAGAATAATCAAAAAGTCGAAGCGAAGAAAAATCAAAAATTATTTTTCTAAAGAATCAAAAAGTCTAAGTGAAGAAAAATCAAAAATCCTTTTATAAAGAATAATCAAAAACTTTAAGCGAAGAAAAAACAAAAATCCTTTCATAAAGAATAATCAAGTCCAAGCGAAGAAAAATCAAAAATCCTTTTATAAAGAATAATACCTAGTTAAAAAGGTAAAAAGGAAAGGTAGGAAAAGGGTAAAAAGGGGAATGCCGGCCTCGGCGGCTAGGGGTAGGGCATCGACAATTAAGGAAAAGGGGTTATAAATTGCAGGGGGTACGCCGCCATATGATAGTAAAGAATAAGGAAGATGGGTTAAAAATGGGAATCTATTATAGCCTACAAAAAGGATGGCCAATCGCATCCAAAAAGGGAGACCCAAACAACTCAACAAATAATTTATCATTAGAAAGGCTTTCCAGAGGATCGCCCCGAGGCTACACTAAGACTTTCAGTCTTTCAATCTCCTCTGCTATTTCTCCTACTTCTGACTCCTCGTCAGCTACTCAGTAGTTTTGTTCTAATTGAAAGTCCTCCTTCTTGCCACCCACAGGGTTATGCAAATCCCAAGACTCAGCCCCCTTTGCTATCGAGCGCTTCGCAGCACGCTCCAAAGATACACTTCCCGTATCTTCACCGCCAACGAGAGCAGTAGCTTGCAGTGAAAGCCCATTCACTTTGAATGGCTTTTCCACACTCACTCAAGAGTGTGGACTCCCACAGGGGACTGGTCACCATTTCTATGACACAAAGAAGTTCTGCCTTCTCACTATAGGCCCACTCTGGGCTTACAATAAAAAGTCCTTTTCTAGGAAACACTATTCCTTAAAAAGACTATCTTTGTGGCCTCTCAGGGTCGACTGACATGACAATTTATCAGCGGGAACCATTTTCCGAGTTTCGTGCCCAATACTCAGCAAAAACGCTTACCCGGGTTCTTTTGGGGCTCTGACTGATCCCGATATTTTGTAATAAATCAATAAAAAATCCTGACCGACTCCGCCATCCAACGGGTCTTACTTTCCCCTTAACCCTCGAACGAGCGATTGTTCTAACGCGAATGCACGAGGGGACGGGAGAGTTTTCTAGCCGGTGTCGAGAGGAATTTGCCTAGGTTGCTAACTGCCGTTAGATATGTATAGCCAATCCGATTCTCAGCCATTTATCCATCCATTATCTGTACCGCTTATCCTCACAAAGGTCGCGGGGCGTGCTGGAGCCTATCCCAGCTGTCTTTGGGCAGAAGGCGGGGGACACCCTGAATTGGTTGCCAGCCAATTGCAGGGCACACAGAGACAAACATCCGCACTCACAATCACACCTAGGGCCAATTTAGAGTGCTCAGTCATTTAATTATTCTTAATGAGTAACAGAATTAAGAATTACTAACATGACTACTATACTTTTACGGCAGCTTGTTACTAATTTTGAATCGTTGCATTTGTTATTGACCTAGGAAGTTTAACAGTCTTTGTTAAAACCGTACGGATTTGTTTTAAATCTAACCGGAGTAAGCTATTTAATTAATTTCATAGGATGGTAATGAGACCTTTTATCATTAAGGTCTTAGCCGTTCATCCAACAAAGGTTACATGGTGTAAATAAATTAAATCAGTAGAGTGACATTAATAGTATTAAAATAAGTTTATGAAATTTGATTTAATAATGTAAATAATCAAACAATAATTCCTTATCAGTCATCAATTCCTTAAAAGTAGAATACAGTCAATAAGCAAGAAAATTGGATGATTATAAGTTTTATTACATGATATGAGTTTAAGTCATAAAAGTAATGATGATTTCCTTAATAGTATAGGATGAAATGTAAAATCAAAAAATAATGTTAAAGGCAGGTATAACATTGGATAAAATAATAAAACAAGAAATAATAGTGATAATAGGAAAAGGGAATAAAAATGATTAAATAGTTACCTTAGGTAACTAGGGGAATAAGTGAAAAACACTTGCATAGGCATCAAACGAATAATTGTAAGGGCATTGACTGTGGTATGTTTATTTTACTAGGTTCTATACTTATAAATTTTGTACAGGATTGTCCGGGCTGGCAAGTGTATGTAGTCAAATGATTTATTTTACTAGGTTCTATACTTATAAATTTTGTACAGGATTGTCCGGGCTGGCAAGTGTATGTAGTCAAATGATTAATGTCGACATCTAGCGTTTAAAATATGGAATTGCACATTAGGCGTTTTACTCCCTATGGTCCTAGGGCTTTAACCAATATAGTTTACACCATCACTTCACCTTGACATGGCACACCATATGACACGTGGTATGCCCGATGCTGATTGGCTGCCGCAGTATGGTCGATGCTGATTGGCTGCCGCAGTCATAAAACCTGATCGGAACATCCCGAGTGCCAATGTTAAACTCATCCAAGTGTCCCTTCAAAAAACATTTTTACTCTATGGCTTATGACTCAGCATTGTTTTAGTGTTTGATGGTGTTTACTGTTTTTATCGTATTAATTTGTTTTAACGCTTTGTTATTGTTTGACTGAAATAGTTTAGCGTGGATAATTAAAAATAAACCACTAAGAGAATGCATTAAAACTAATGATTTGATGGATTGATTGATTGACTGATCAAAACAACAAATTGAATTTATCCAAAACTTTACTTGAGGAAATGTAACCAAGTATCCTCTGGTTTATGCTTTAAGAAATGGCACACACATTTATATAAACTATACCTTCAACTGACTATCCCGTCTTAAAAGAAAGATTTTCCATGACCAGTTATACTTCACCCCCAAAAAGCCAATATTTCACAAATTCTGCCAAGGTATGTAAACTTATGAACACACCTGTAGTCATGTTGGCAACTTTTTGGAAAAGCCAATATTTCACAAATTCTGCCAAGGTATGTAAACTTATGAACACACCTGTAGTCATGTTGGCAACTTTTTGGAGGTGCCTAAAATAACATTTTGCATTTTCCAGGGCGGTATTGGCAGCTTGCAGCCGTTACTTTGAAGCCATGTTCAGTGGAGGACTACGAGAAAGTATGGACAGTGAAGTCAATTTCAGAGACAGTATACACCCCGAGGTACTAATATTACAGTATTATTTGCAATCAAAGTGAAAAGAAATACAGTGGACCACTACATATTTGTGGTGCGGCATTGTAAATTTGCTAATTTACTGATTTTTTGTTTGTAAGCTGTTCTGCATTATTTGATGAAAAACTCAACTATTTACTGTTTTGTGCAGGTGAAAGCCATGCCTAAGATAAACGTATTGCTTTGGTGCCATCTTGTGGCATGCTGGTGCCAACTATCTACACTGAACAAAAACACAAATTCAACACATTTGATTTTGTTCCAGTTTTCATGAGCTTAATGGCCCGTGGTCAAATTTTATTTGGCCCGCAGCCTCTGTCATAAAATGAATAACGTCTCCCCCTGTAGACATGATGAATAGTGTATGAAATACATGTTAAAGACTAAATCAACCCAAACATGTTTTTTTCAAGAATATAGAAGAATATATACCCAGCAGGCCCACGGGTTGAAACACGGCATTCTGATTAATATTGCGTTTGTGGAATATAAGTTAAATCGCAAAATCCACCTGTTTTTAGCCAATTCAGGGGGTGACCATTTTGTCACTTCTGTTGACTGAAAATGACATCACAACTGCTCAGGGCTCAGGTAATGAGCGGGACTCACAGGAACCTAGGCTAACAGAAAAAGTCCTGCCTTCCAAATAGGATCTAAACCACTCTAGAGCGCATCCACTCATGCCCACTTAGTGTTACAAACAAGTCAAAAGAATACTGTGGTCTACCGTATCGAATGCTGCAGTCAAATCCAACAAAACGAGACATACGTAGTCTCCAGTGTCATTTGCCAGGAGGATGTCATTAAAAACACGTAACAGTGCTGACTCTGCTATGCATCGTCTTGACGCCTGACTGGAAAACCTCCATAACATTATGTTCATCCAAGAAAGATCTTAACTGTGAGTGCACCACTTTTTCCAGAATTTTAGAAATAAAAGGCAGCCTGAAATGGGTCCAAAATATCAGAAAGTTAAGTTCTATGTTGGAAACATAGATTAGACATTATGTATGCCTTTGTGGGTGTGTGCGTGCGCTCGCGGTTGTACACTTTAATATGAATGATTTACTTTTACAGGTCTTGGAACTTTTGTTGGATTACGCCTATTCATCCCGAGTCATTATAAATGAGGAGAATGCTGAGTCATTGTTGGAGGCAGGAGACATGTTGCAATTTCATGACATACGGGATGCCGCAGCAGAATTTTTAGAAAACAACCTTCATTCTTCCAACTGTTTGGGGATGATGCTGTTATCAGATGCACATCAGTGTAAAAGACTGTATGAGCTATCGTGGAGGATGTGCCTACTACACTATGAAACGGTAAACAGACATACACTCAACACACACCTGTTAAATGGCGAAAATAATTGTATAATCACACAATGGATTCCTTTCTTATACATTAATCTGCATCTGGATGCCCACTTTTTTGACTGCTGCATTACTTTTAAAATGTCCAAATCAAAATGATCTTCTTCCACTAAAGATGTTAAACATGCATACAGTGGGTACGGAATGTATTCAGTCCCCATGAAATTTTTCCCTTTCTGTGTCATTGCAGCCATTTGCCAAAATCAACAAAGTTCATTTTATTTCTCAATGTAAACTCAGCACCCCATCCTGACAGAAAAAAAGAGAGATAGAAAAAATGTAAAAACTTTTGCAAATTCATGAAAAAAGAACTCAAATATCATATGGTCATAAGTATTCTGACTCTTTGCAGCTACCTTCATATTTAACTCAAATGCTGGCCATTTCATCTGCTCCTTTATTGGAGTCCAACTGTGTTAAATTAAACTGATTTGACTTGATTAGGAAAGGTCGAGATAAGACCTTAAAGCTCACAGTGCATGTCAGAGCAAATGAGAATTATGAGGTCACAGTAACCAATGTGATCAGAGACAAAAGTATGGCAACGCACAGATCTAGTTTAAAAAAGAATTTCTGCAGCACTCAAAGATCCTAAGACACAGTGGTCTCCATAATCCTCAAATGGAAGAAGTTTGGGATGACCACAACTCTAGCCGTCCAACCAAACTGAGCAATTGAGAGAAGGGCCTTGGCGAGACAGGGAAAGAAGAACCTAAAGATCAATGTGGCTGAGCTCCAGAGATGCAGTAGGGACATGGGAGAACGTTCCACAAAGTCAACTATCACTACAGCCCTCCACCAGTCGGGGCTCTATGGCAGAGTGGCCCAACGGAAGCATCTCCCGAGTGCAAGACACATGAAAGCCCACATAGAGTTTGCCAAAAAAAAAAACACATGAAGGACTCCCAGACTTAGAAATAAGATTCTCTTGTCTGAGCGAAGAACATTGAACTTTTTGGTGTTAATTCTAAGCGGTATATGTGGAGAAAACCAGGCACTGCTCATCACCTGCCCAATACAATCCCTACAATGAAACTTGGTGATGGAAGCATCAAATGTTGTGGGGGTGTTTTTCAGCTGCAGGGACAGGACGACTGCAATTGAAGGAAAGATGAATGCGGCTAAGTACAGCGATATCCTGGAGGAAAACCTGTTCCAGAGTGCTCAGGACCTCAGACTGGGCCAAAGGTTCACCTGTCAACAGGACAATGACTCGAAGCACACAGCTAAAATAACAAAGGAGTTTGCTTCAAAACAACTCTGTGATCATTCTTGACTGGCCCAGCCAGAATCCTGACCTAAACCTGATTGAGCATCTCTGGAGAGACTTGAAAATGGCTGTCTACCACCGTTGACCATCCAACCTGACAAAACTGGTGTTGGTCTGCAAGGAAGAATGATAAGGGATCCCCAAATCCAGGTGTGAACAATTTGTTGCATAATTCCCAAGAAGACTCATGGCTGTACTATCTTAAAATGCCGCTTCCACTCAATACTGAGCACAGGGTCTGAATACTTAATTATATATTTCAGTTTTTCTTTTTTAATAAACGTGCAAAAATGTCTACTTTTTTTGTCAAGATTGGGACTGAGTGTACATTCATGAGGAATAAAATTAACTT
This sequence comes from Filicampus tigris, assembly GCF_054856515.1. Taxonomy (NCBI): domain Eukaryota; kingdom Metazoa; phylum Chordata; class Actinopteri; order Syngnathiformes; family Syngnathidae; genus Filicampus; species Filicampus tigris. The sequence continues at coordinate 1,790,961 of NC_141220.1, forward strand.
TAGATTTTGGCAAATGGCAGCCACAGAAAGTGAAAATTTTCAAGGGGTTCTGAATACTTTCCATATCCACTGTATATTTACAGGTGCCAGGGCTCTAGACAGAGACCAATTTGGGCACCCAGGCAACCATTACTCAATTGATCGCCTAAAAGTAAAAAGAGGTTGCACCGTTGCAACCAGCCTTTCAATGGGTGGGGGAGGAAGGTACCATAATTTCTGGACTACAATAAGAACGTGATTAAAAGCCGCAACAGCTAAATTTAGCAATAAAAGCTAATTTGTACATACTTTGGCCCCTTTGTATTAATAGCTGCGGGTCTCCATTTTATATCATGAGATATTTGCAATGAAGAGGTCATGCAGATGGATTTTTTTTTGTAACTATTTTGCATTGAACACCACTTGACGCATTTTTTTCTCCCCCAAACATTGTCGAACGTAGCTGGTTACAGAGGAGTGTCCTAGAACCTTTCTCAGTCTCAATTGTTGTCATATAAGGCAAATTTGCAGTTTGCTACATGTTGGGAAAATGCAGGGGATGCACGGACTTATAATATAAGTTTGCTCCTTGGCTGGACTTACTGTCCTGTCGTCCATTGCCAGCAATGGTGGCAATCGGCCGCCAAATAAACAACAGAGAGACCGGGGTCGCACTACAGAGGTAGCTGTATTCATGACACTCGTTCCTTGTACTCAACTCAACTCAAGATACTGTTTTCGCACTCAATTGCTCTTTAAAACAGCCGCGCACTGCTCTATACTAAGAATGACCATGACATTGACTCCCTAATTCACCTCAGTAGGCTATACATCAATGACATCACAATGTAATACGGACTACATAAGTGTGGGTTAATGATAACTAGGCGAGGGAAAATTATCACAACCAAAGGGATTGAACTACCTGAAGGCAGCATAGCAGATATGCGGGACGGGTACAGATACCTTGGAATTACACAAGCAAATGGCAACCATGAGGAGGCAGCTCGGAGGATGGCCATGGCCAAATACCTTAAGGAGGGTGAGGCAGGTCCTGACTAGTCAGTTGAATGGCAAAAATAAGGGCCAGGCCATTAATATATACGCTTTGCCAGTAATCAGATATCCTGCTGGCATAATTCCCTGGGGATCGGAAGAGATGCAAGCCAATGATCTCAAGACAAGAAAGCTCCATAGAATGCACGAAGGGTTTTAGCCCAAGTCCAGCATCCTGAGGCTGTACGCAAAGCGGAAAGAGGGGGGTCGTGGACTAGTGAGCGTCCAGGGAACTATCCAGGAGAAAACAACAGGCCTCCAAGAATACATCACAATGATGGCCCCCTGGGACGACCTGCTTCGTGAATGCCTCAGGCAACAAAAGCCCAGTAAGGAGAAGGAGCTAGATCAGGGGTTGGTGACCTGCAGCTCTTTCATCCTTATGTTGCGCTCTGTGTGGCTAGGGAAAATAAATTAAAAGTGTTCTATGGAAGTGTATTGTAATGTCGTCCAAAGACACAACGTCAGATATATCTTAGTTATCTTCGTTTTTATTATTCCAACACGGCTAATGTGGGCCGTAGTCGACACCAACTACAGTGCAACAACAGTTCTGTCAGTACACACGGATCTCTGGTCCTTCGCCATCTGCTAACTCCTCTCACTCGAACACCCCTCCAATCCAGCGAGTCGCGTGATGCATTCAGGGACCTCAGAAACAACCCAATGAAGCTAAACACAAATGTCATCCCAACACAGATAACCCAATTCATTACAGTATGTTATTTGTCTCAAAAACGTGTATCATGTCTTCTTATTAAGTCAAAGTTTTTAACTTCTTTCTTTAGACCTTGTGCAATTTCGGTGATTTGCAATCACCTTCTCCAGAGATGTTTGAGAACAATTGACGTGTCAGGATGCACCCAGCATGCACGGCTGCCTGCTGACATGCTTGGTGCATGCAAGCAACACCGAAACTGCACAATATCTGAACAAAGTATTTTATGTGTGTGTGTATGTTTGATTGTAGTTAAATTTCACAATAACGCACCAAAAGAGGGAAGACGCTCAATTTCTTTGTTACCAGCTTGCAAGGAGAAGCAAAGAGAAAACACATTATATTGCTGCGCAACAGCCCACGAAGCAATACTTTTCTCTAAGTTCTAAAAAACGCTTAGCTCCCCTTTCTTTTTATTGAGTTTCGGAGCCCCTGATAACGTGGGTGTTTCCAACCTAAGGGTGGGGTTCATGCAAGCTGTTGGAAACACGTGAACCTGTACTTCTATGTGTGTGTTTATTACTGTGTACATGTGTACAAATACCATATCAGCATTCCGTTAATGCAGCTGTTGAGGAATGATATAAAAACAGGCAACGCCCTCGTGGCACTCCCCTGCTTCTCCATCTTCTTTTTGCGACGGAAGCACACTTCTTCACACAAATATATATTCTGCAACCCATTAATAGCATTGTTCTAATCTAAAACTACTAAACCACACAACACTATATGAATATAACATTATCAAATCACCCAGGATTATATGTTCATTCAACCTCAGCATGTTAGGCAAACGTGGCAGCTATTTGGTGATTAATAACAAGCAAATGTGGGATAACTATTAAATAATTATTCTTTTATCGGTCAATTATTTTCTCGATTCATTGTTGAATCAAATTTAAGTAAAAACATTCCATCCAAATCTCCATCCCTTTATTAATACAAAATGAGGCCGTTATTTGAAATTGACGGTGCAAAATACGTGCACACTTATTACTTACACAATTATTATTCAGGTATTACACAATTATTATTCAGGTACTGTAGGGGAAGGGGATGCTACACTGCACACTGCTGGTCTCTATTTGGCTGCAGAGCTGTGAGTACTTTTTTTTGTGATCAGCAATGAAAGGCATTGATCAACATGCCAATTCCATGGAAATCGGCCAATCACGATCGGTGGCTGATTGATCGGATCAACAATAGGGCAGTCATTTTCGCCTATTAAACTGTGTTTGAAAAGTAGTCCGCAGCCTATAAAGGGCACTCGCTTATCGGCTAGCTGCTAGCCATTAGACAGTAATGCTGGCCACAGGCGCTGTATGTCAATGTTGGTGTAATTTATTACTTTTTTTTCTTCTTTTTTGAGATTGAACATGATCTCATGGTGACGTGTTGATATTGTTGGCAACAGTTTGTGACGGCAATATAAACTAGCCTCAACTAGATTTGGGAAGACAACCACTGCATGCTGCCAGGAACTACTTGAAAATAAAAGCTTAATAAAGCATTCTCAAATTGCTTTGTTTCACCCATAATCTAATTGGCAAGCTTGTAATTGAAATTTAAAATACAAAAATATTTTTCTTTATTACATTTAAAACTGTATTTGCAATGTTGCACAATTCCATTATCACAATAAATTAAATGACAACTGACAATTACATGGTAAAAAAGATTATACAAAATGTATGTATAAATTACAATGTAGCTTTTGCCAAGTCATAGTCCTATTGACTGCAAAAAGCCATCAGTTGTTACCCGTGTCCATGTTATTTAAACAAAAATATTACAGTGTTTGTATTGAGTTTATGGTGGTCAGCAGAGGTGGGCATTTTACAAAATTTTGCTGGTCCGTCATTCGTAATCCATTAGCGGCCTGGGCACCCATATGTATGTATGTGTGTGTGTACGTGTACGTGTGCGCGTACGTGTGTGTGTGTGTGTGTGTGTGTGTATATGTATATATGTACGTGTATATGTATATATATATATGTGTGTGTGTGTGTGTGTGTGTGTGTGTGTGTGTGTGTGTACAGGTCCTTCTAAAAAAATTAGCATATTGTGATAAAGTTAATTATCTTCCATAATGTAATGATACAAATTAAACTTTCATATGTTTTAGATTCATTGCACACCAACTGAAGTAGTTCAAGCCTTTTATTGTTTTAATATTGATGATTTTGGCAAAAAAGTAAAGCAAAACCAAAAATCTGAAAAAATTTGCATATCGTGAACAGGTACTCTAAACGCGCTATTAACCTAATCATTTGAATCAACGAATTAACTCTAAACACCTGCAAACAATTCCTGATGCTTTTAAAAACTCCCAGCCTGATTCATTACTCAAAACCACAATCATGGGTGGGACTGCCGACCTGACTGCTGTCCAGAAGGCCATCATTGACACCCTCAAGCAAGAGGGTAAGATACAGAAAAAAATCTCTGATTGAATAGGCTGTTCCCAGAGTGCTGTATCAAGGAAAAAGTGTGGCAGAAAACGCTGCACAACCAGAAGAGGTGACCGGACCCTTAGGAAGATTGTGGAGAAGGCCAATTCCAGACCTTGGGGGAGCTTTGGAAGCAGTGGACTGAGTCTGGAGTAGAAACATCCAGAGCTACCGTGCACAGACGTGTGCAGGAAATGGGCTACAGGTGCTGCATTCCCCAGGTCTAGCCACTTTTGAACCAGAAACAGCGGCAGAAGCGCCTGACATAGGCTACAGAGAAGCAGTACTGGACTGTTGCTCAGTGGTCCAAACTACATTTTTTGGATAAAAGCAAATTTTGCATGTCATTCGGAAATCAACGTGCCAGAGTCTGGATGAAGACTTGTGAGAAGGAAATGCCAAAATGCCTGAAGTCCAGTGTCAAGTACCCAAAGTCAGTGATGCTCTGGGGTCAAACGATTAAAAAATTTTCTGTAAATTGTTGTTGGAATGGAAAGATAAAATACACAAGACGGTTATATACATTCAACATTCCGTTCATATGTAATATATCTTTTTATTGTAACAACAAATCCTCTTGAGATGAAAATTAAAATTTTTAAATTAAAATTATTAACATTCTTTCTGTAAAAGACAGTATTTGTATTCACTACAGAAACGCAAAAAGGCCTCAGAACAGTGACAGAAATATTTCAAATGTGTGCAAACAAAGTGTGTGTGTGTGTGTGTGTGTGTGTGTAATACACATTTATATGTGGCCCTTTTAAGACTTTTTCCGAGTGGTCCCTGAAGTGCACACGAATGTGATTGGCTCCGTGCAAACATCAAGTTACCTTGTGTATTAAATGTGGTATGTAAATAAAGCTGCCTCCCCCGCTAGTGGTAGTTAGCTCGCAGGATAACTCCCAACTAGCCATTAATTTGCTGCGTCAACCCCATGGCTGCAGATATATATCACGCAAAGATTTGATTGTAGATTTGTTTTGTCATGGCAAGGTGAACTGACGTCATCACGTTCTGCCTCCTTAGCCAATCACAACTGGCCATCACCATCCCCGCAGATTCTATTGAAAACAGGAGCAACCACTCACACATATATTGCCAATGCAATGCTTTGTAAGAAGCCCACATCAGCAAAACGACTATCCATCAGTGACAGACTGAGAGGTCCGTCTGTACTCTACTTAGTGACGATTGCAATGACAGGTGAAAAATCACTTCCGGCAATGCGCATTCCATCATATTTTTAGGTTTCCCATCATTTGTCAGCAAAACAGGCATCCGTCAGTGACTGGCGTACCTTCCCTTAGTACTGACGGAATTACTGCCTCTTGTGGTCAGTATTTTGAGTTAGGCTCTCTCACAGATGGAATTCAACCAAATGTTAACCAAATTGTAATTAAACTGATGAAATGACTTGATGAAACTATTTCTCGTGATACTGACTTTTTACAGCAAAATGTAGCTAATATAAAACTCTTTATTCTTATACAGGAAAAATATTTTTTGTTTGTCGTTTTCCAAATTATGTGAGATTCTTTGTTGGGATGTCTGAATGAACAGATGTTGATAACATAAAGTGCATCACGGTTTTAAGAAGTGTTACATTTTCTTTAGATACGAGAATCTGAGGACTTCTATAGTTTGACTAAAGAAAAGCTGCTGGAGCTTGTGCTTAGTGATGAGCTGGAGATAGAAGATGAACAGGTAAGGGATTCTGTTTTTACTTTTAAATGTTAGCCATTTTTCTTCTAATGTAAATGCTATAGAACAGGGTTCTACACTAACTTTTGCACCGGTAGCATGTGCTACCAACTTTTTCAGTTGGTCACACCCTTTTTGGGGCGGTACAGCATACTGTAGTTTCGTATGATGTAAATATTGACAGTGACTTCAGAAATTTGTCGAGTTAATATATCACTGAAACAACTCTGTTTGCCACATGTACCAGCTGATAAAACAGGTCAATTATGTTAAATAAAATGTTTACATACATATACCTGTACTTTATAGTGCAGTTTTTGTTTAATAAAAATTTGGGGGATTTTTTCTTTTTTTTTTTTGCATTATATTGCTTGTGTTGTTACACATGTATTTTGTTAACGTACTTGCACCTTCATATAGGACATGTACTGTAGTCGTTTCCCACAAGGAAATTCTGTTATAAAGAAAGATTGAACAATGCAAATATGATTCCTTATTAGAGAATACTTAATGTATACAATACACTCATATACAATCGCACAAGAGCCATGGTGGAGCATGAGCTGTCCTCTGCTGTGCCCTAACTCTTAGAACGGAGTTAAGTTATTAGTTGGCAAGTGCTACCTGATTTTATCTGCAACCTCATTCTATACATACAAGAAAGGGGGGTTTCCTGTGCTTAATAATAATAATAATAATGATAATATGATCATTATTATTATTATCATATAATTAATTCATAATAATTATTAATGAACAACCCTAATGTGGACGTTTTTATTGTATTTTGTGCTTTTATAACAGTTTTTGGGTTAATAGAACATTTAATTGTAACTTGCTCTGTTAAAACTAAAAAAATATATAAAGGATGTGCGCGACTAGTCGTTTAACCATCTATGATTTATTAAACGTTTAGTATTTTACTAGTCGGTTAATCGCTGCATTAAGTTTCACGAATCTTGTTTCTTACGCCTCTGCCTTGGCCTCTGTAAACAAGCTGAGCACCAAGAGAGAGAATTGCTCCCCTCCACCCCGCCCACACGTACACATAGTAAGGGGCGGGGACACTAAGGTTGTGGAAGAATATTTAGAAAAGTAAATTCTGAAGATGTCAAAGCTACCACGAAAAAAAAACTGCACCGTTTGGCAGTATTTTGATGCAGCAGATGACAACAAGGTCATCTGTAGGCTTTGTAAGCATAAACTAAACGCTAGCCGTACGATGCATTCATGAATCTCGGAAACATCACACCTCAGCAAAACACAAATCCGACCACAACACATATAACCCAATTCGTTACAATATGCTGTTGAACATTCAATGTTTTCAATGCCTAAAAAGTGTAAAAAATTTCATAAAGACTTTAAAGTTACTGTATTTCATTATAAAAAGAGTTTTAATACATTTAGCAATAATTGTAACTTTTTTTTTTTTTTTCATCACAAAAAGTGTATATGTACTGTAATGACAACTTGTCTTTAACTTGAATACTTAGATGTGTCATAGGCTGTTGCTGCTGAGTGTTTAAAGATTTCAGTGTCTTAATAATTTACTAAATTAAGAGATCTTTATTAGTGTATTTTTTATTCTGGTGTAATTTCTTAGGCTGTCACCCGAAGGGTTCGCTTTTATTTTTTTCCCCCCAAAAAAATTGTACCATTTACTTGTCATCTTTTCAAAATGAACATATTTAAAAAATGTACATATATGTTTGTTTGTACCGAAAATATACCGAACTGAAGTTTCCAAGAAACCAAACCGAAATGTGATTTTACGTACCTAAAAAAAAAAAAAAAAAAAAAAAAAATATATATATATATATATATATATATATATATACCACTTAAAGTGATGTTGTTAAAAATCCATACAGTCCATCCATGTTTCTGAAAAGTACATTTATTTATCACACGTTTTGAACTCTTACACAAAGAAATCACAGAGTTGGTCTCTTTCAAATGAATTAAAAAGATTAACTTAAATATATTATATAAATAGACCTAGCAAACAGAAATGCCGTGAGCCGTTTTTGCAGCATGTGGCCTTGACCTGAATTTAACAATACAATGGAAAAAAGAGCACTATTTCACTGAACAATGAAAATAAATTGCAAAATAACTGCCTGAATATTTATTTTACCTGGTTAATGGGACTTCTGCTCCTGAACCTATGTGCACAATGTCTGCAAATTAGGGCTGTAGCAAGTCACTTTGATCTTTACGCAGGACTGTAGCTGCCATCGTTTTCTAATTAAAAAAAAAAAGATTTTTTCATGATTAAGTGTTCATATTACATTGTAAAAGCAACCTTGGTCTCTTGATCATATGTGTCCCGAAAGTGACCCGCATGCGCAGAAGAGACGACGTAATTCACGACATAGTGTTTACGGAAGTAAATGTGGTTCAGCGTGCTGGGGCATTTCGAAAGTGGAGCGATTCGGTCGAAAGTAGAAATACAATATTTGTGGGGAATGACGAGGCGAAGCTTCTCACTTCCCATCTCATTCCTTGGAGATGTCAGTATCGATGACATCACGTCTTAACCACGTGTACAAAATTAGCCAATCTGAGCCGTGGCTGAATTACTACTATCACCATAAATGTCCACTGAGTGTTTAAGACCAATGCTAATAGCCAAATAAAGGGGAACACAACACATTTGAGTTCCCCCAAAATTGACCCGTTTCACAATGTGTTCGTGTGTTAGCATGTAAGTGCCTCAATATTAGGTGTTCGGTCATTGTAGGTCTTCTATTTCTTTGTGAATGCGGTTTTGTAAAAAAAAAAAAAAAATAGAATATTATGTTTTTTTAACATCTCTCTTTTTTTTACAATATTGTGAGCTTTTATACAGTATCATGAGCTTTTAATATATCGCCAACCTCCCCACAATATCGGGATAATTATCATATTGTGAGGTCCATATCGTGATGTTATCGTACCGTGACATTTGGATTTTGTGACATCCCTAGTGGTATGTCATCTAAGGTTGGAGTTACACAATTAGAAGACTTGCAAGGAGTCGTTTCTTATGTCCTTACTCATAAAATCTTTGTGTTGAACCAGACAGTTTTACTTGGTTGTGTTAGCTGGTGTTAGACCAGTAAAACATAGTTATTAATTATTCTTACTGTTTGTCCGTTTTATTTTATTTGTAGGTTGTGTTTAACTCTGTGATGCGATGGGTTCGAAATGACTTGGATAATCGGCGTCACCATTTACCAGAGCTGCTCGGGGGTATAAGGTTGGCTCTTCTCCCCTCTGAATGTCTCCTGGAGGCCGTTGCATGTGAAGAGCTTATCATAGCTGATAAGAGGAGCAGGTACCATATTTTAATGTATTTAAACCCTTTGTTTTTTTTGTTATTTTCTCCAGTTTTGCATTTTGAACAAGGATTGTTCATACTGTAAATTCTGTTTACAGGGTAATTGTAGAAGAGGCAATGCAATGTAAAAAAAGAATTCTTCAAAACGATGGAGTTGTGACAGGTCCCTGTGCTCGACCGCGCAAGGCAGGGCACACACTGTTGATATTGGGAGGCCAAACTTTTATGTGTGACAAGATATATCAGGTAAATATGAATGCTAAACCTGGATTTAAATCAGAAAAAAAAGTGTTGATCCAATACAGTGGTACCTTGAGATGGAAGTTTAATTCATTCCGTGACCAGGCTCGTAGCTGAAAACACTCAACACTCAAAAGTAGCTTTTCCCCATTAAAATGAATGGAAATGCCATTAACTCATTCAATGCCATTGAAGAATTTAGTCGTCTTCTCACAGTCCAGCCATTCAATCCAAGGAATGTTTTTATAACTTTTTCACATTTTTTCAAACGTTAGGGTAAAAGATTGTTTGAAAATGTCTGGCAGTGAATGAGTTAATAAAAAGACAAACAATGTTTGTTTTTTTAATCAGGAAAAAGAGCACTCTTTAATATTTTACTTCATAGAAACATTGAGTAAGAACACAAATAAATAGTGTCAATAATTAAACCGTTAGTGCATCAAGATTAACGCTGTAATTCATTTCATTGGGCTACTCCTTCTAGTGTGCCAGACTTGTTCACCGGTAGCTGTATATTACACTCATGGAAACGCGTACGAAGAAGAATATTACTACTACTTGTACTACTATTATAAGTGACTCAGTAAGGTGCTGCAATATTAGTATTTTTTTTATCAAGGATAAACACAAATGTATGCCGTTGAGTATTGGTATACTATCTGTGTAGGCCTACATGTTGCGCAGCTGTTTGTGTTCAAATAGCTGTACACTTTGACGTGACATGCTGTCAACTACGGGTGGGCGATGTATATCGTCATCGGTATCGCCAATCTTGCTTTCACGATGTGTAATTTTACATTATCGAGTATTAATACTGCCTCGTAAAGCATAACAAGTCAGTCGATGGCCGCAAAGTATGAGGAAATGCTGAAACCCCCCTGTGAGAGCCAATGCTTTGAAGTATTATCTCAATTCTGTCATCATAAAGTAGTATCTCAATTTCTGTCATCATAAAGATTTCATGCAATAGTAGTAGCATAGCAGACAGTGTTTAGTATACAGTGTGCTGGTAGTCACGGAAGCGAACAGCTTTTGAACGTGCTCATAGTCTAAGTACATGTTATCCACCTGCTATACTGAATGACATTGTGGATTACAAAACCTTCAATACAAGAAGACAAAAAAGGAACTTGAGTCCGTGTGAGTAATTCAAAGAAATTCAATTCATGTATGAGTAGATGTGCTACTATGGACGAGTCAGAACTACCTTTGACTACCAACATTGAAGCTAATGGTAAAACAGAATTTCTGCCACTACATCCCCCATTCAGCAAATCAGACGGCAGAGGAGGAGGAAGTGATAATCATTCGCCGAAGCAGCGGGCAGGGCCCAGTCACCCAGTGACTCTCTCCACACTGCAGCCACTCTGTTTCAAGTATGGAGGAGTGTCAAGCGGGGAAAAATAGCAAGGCGCAAGTCCCATGTTGTCCGTAGTGTGAAAATTGTTTGACCTTGACAAAACTGACGTCGGTGGGAATAACATTGTTAGATGTGCCCAAACGGTCACCGTAAGGAGCAATTCTGTTCCACCACGGGCCATATGGATTATGAGGAAAACATGGTGACCGCGCAAGCATGCCAAACAAAAGCTTAGTAAACACACACACACTCAGAAAACAGTCGCCGAGTTGAGCCAACAAACAGAAACCCACTCACGCACACACACCCAGTACTTTAGCGGGCAAGTCAAATGTGACAGCCTGGATATTCGGTTAACATTCAGTTTACACGCTTGTAGTCCGCATCATTCATAACTAGCCTGTACTCCAGAGGCATGTTGCACAAACAACAGCGGCTTATTAGTGTGACGCCAGAATACACCCAAACATGAATACGTCACAAGTCTACATATCACAGTGATGAATGAGTGGGAAAATGCACTTTTCGGTAAATTGCAGCTTTGTTATTCAATTTTATACACGATCTGGTGGCCAATGTATGAGAATGGGTGTTGTCATGACGATGTCTCTTTTTCTCTTTCACTGGGTGACACTTCTGTCACACAAATCACTTATCAAATACATTTATTTCCCATTATGATTGCTGTAGTTAACACCCTTTACTCATTCCAACTGGTCTAGTAGTTAGTTGACAGTGCTACACCAGTACTTACTGCACCTCAAAATGTCATTATATACAGGGGTGCACATAATTTTTTTTCATGCGGTACTCGCATGAGTACTAGGAGATTTGTCTTTGGTACTCACTTGTCTTTGGTACTCACTAGTGGTCCAACGGATCACATAAGGACAGATTTTGAGTCACGGATCGGATCGTTTTTTGTATGAGCAAAAAAAAAAAAAAAGCTAAATAGAACTTTGTGTGCGTGTGTGTGTGTTATAAAACTCTTTTGCCCATTAAAAAAAAAAAAAAAAAAAAAAAATCAACTAGTGGTGGGGGAAAATTCCGATTTTTAGATGCATCGAGATTCAGAAATGGACGAATCTGAATCCATTCACTAAGGTTCACATTTCGATTATTTAAATATGTTAATTAAATTGATACAGAATGAAAGACTTGAAGTGCAATTTAAGGCACCTTTCTTAAAACATGGACAGCACATTACAAAGTAATCTAGGTCCACAATATAGAAAAAGAAGTTTAAAAAAATAAAAGCAGCAGCTGTTGAACTACCAGCTAATGATAACAGATGCTAGCCACTAACGCCGGAGACATGTATCATACAATGACAGTGTAATTAACCAGCGATTTGTTCGTGTCCTAAATTAGCCGCTGATTACAATTTCAAGACAGTGTTGTGTTGATGTTGGTAGCAAGCGTTAAAACTGCAGAATGCCGATACGTCGAAAACGGAAGTCAAGTTAGCTGTTCCGCCACCATGCGGGCCAACTTCAAATTAGAAGTTAACTTAGGCTATTGCGTTGGCATTGTCTCAATGTATTATTTGGTAAGCTTTATTTTGAAGTTAGCCTTTGTGGAGGCGGTGTGTTCGTTGAGTGTGTTTGCAAAACGCTCTTGTACATGCAACTTACGTGATCTTGAGGGAACATGTATTCAATTTCCTCAATTTCCTCCTCCATCACGTTGCCTGATTGTGAACGCGCAGTTTTTTTTTCACCAACCATTCTGCGGATCATGCCCATCCTGAACCGATGCTTCATCCTTACCAATCAAAGATGACTCGTTGCACTGCACCACTAGTGTGTACAGGTACGCAAATGCGCGTCGTGACGCAAATGACGGTACGCGTCAGTAATTTCTGTTGCGTACCTGCGTACCAGTTATATTCACCCCTGATTATATATGTCATATCATTATGGAATAATAGGAGACATTTAAATGACATAAATATTCCCAAAAATCAATAAGTCTAGACATAATTTTTAGTTCTTCATTGAGAAGCTGTGCGCTGCAAAACGTGCTCATTGTAGCCATTCATTTTGGCTTCCTCATTTTGATTAAAAAAAAAAAAAAATCAGCACAAATTGTTTTATTCTTTTTTGTTTTGTAGGTTAAAGTGTTTTATATATTGTGCTCTGAGTAAATGTTGCTGAAGTTAATTTGATTTGATTATTTATTAATTTTGTTTCATTTTATTTTCAGCAGCAAATGTTGCAACAAGTCTGTCAAAAATGTTTACATCTTAAACAAGGATATATTTTTTTTTATTTCAGGCAAATCGATGCACTTAAATCTTTTTTTTTTTACAGACTAATAAACACTGTTAATAAGGTTAATTCTTGTAAGTTGAACTATATCTCTTTTTCTTTTCTTTATGTTAACACGGATACGATGTTATGCAGAGGTGTACCTATAACTATTTTATAGACAAATGCTATTATTTATAGGTGCGGTGGAGACTGGGTGGTGGGGTGGGGGTCGCAAATTGTTTTCTTCTTGCTAGGGGGGGCGTAACAGAAAATAATTGAGAAGCATTGTATTAAAGCGACGTCTTGATAAAGACAAGTTATGTGTACTTTGTTCTCCCGTCACAGAATAGCTCTAGGAAAATGCTGCCATTTGAAAATGTGTATACAACGACATCACTATGCATTTACGTCAAGACAGAGCATGCGCAGGAATATACCATCTCTGTGAATCTGAATGAAGTTCCATTTGGATTTATCCTTTTTATTCCGACTGAAAATTTTATATGGAGCATTTTCATTTGTTAGGTCATTCGGATTCATTTTAATTGGAATACACGACTCCATCCAAATCTGGCTGCGTTCGGAAATTAATTGGCTCTGCCCATTTGAACATCACTCCGAGAGAGTGTTAATACCTCTTTTTTGTTGTTGTGGTAGATTGTTTTTTTCTGATTGTCTTTCTGTTTCATAATAATTAAGGTTGATCACAAAGCCAAGGAGATCATACCAAAGGCAGACCTTCCTAGCCCAAGAAAAGAATTCAGTGCATGTGCCATTGGCTGTAAGGTTTATGTGACTGGAGGAAGAGGGTCTGAAAATGGAGTGTCAAAAGACGTCTGGATCTATGACACAGTTCATGAAGAATGGTCGAAAGGAGCACCCATGCTTATAGCAAGGTCTGTTTTAATAAATGTATTTAATGATATTGGAGGACAACTGTTGTATCAAAGAGTGTGAGGGGAGCCATAATTGTGCTATGTACGTACATACTGTGAAAAGATGTTGCATTCAGTAAGTCATTTGTATCATTTGTCAACCAAATGCAGCTTCCATATAGTGTGACGATATGTTGAAACAAAGTAGATCCTTGGCTTCAGAAGCCACATTCTGACATCTTATGCAACTGCATAAGGCACAATACACACACCTCACTAACGAGGTTTTATTTTTGTCACTGGCACTAAATCAGATTTGGTCATGGTTCAGCTGAATTGGAGAACAGCCTGTATGTGGTTGGAGGTCATACAGCCATTGCCTTTGTTTATCCCGCCTCTCCATCAGTCTCTTTAAAACAGGTAAGAGAAAGGCTTTTATTTGACTATAGTGGTGGGCGATATGGCAAAAATATATCACAATTTTTAAAAAATAAAATCACAATCATGATTTTATCATGATTTTTTTTACATCGTTTTTTTAGACTAATTTGCACATTTTTGACCCTTTTCCTTACGTTAAACATAAAACATATTTCAAATGTACATAAAACCCTAAAAGAAAAACAAATACATTTTAAGCCAGCCAAGCTTTCTGACCAGGTTTTAATTTGAATAGTGCCAATTTTTGTCAAAATGTGCAGTGAATGTAAACATAAAAGGTAACATTACGTAAACATAAAAACACAGCTCGTAACGCGGGTCAAGTACTTTGAACAGTCTTTTAAACCCCTCGTTTTGCACTGTTTTAATGGGAATCATGTCTTCAGCAAGGTAATAAGTCACTGCCTCAGTTACTTCTATACACTGCTTGCCTGTTTTTTCATATGGAGTGCCATTAAGGACGGGAGCGCATAACTGCGTCTCCACCACTAAAGCCGGGAGCGCTGTTGCGTGTTTCTCCCTTTAAAGCCGGGAAAGCGTATACGTCATTTTCTTTTTTTAATCCAGTTCTCGGTCTCTTAGCCAATGAAATGCATCAGAATATACATGTGACGGTGTCGTGAGTTGTCAGAGGATATCCAGATTTTTTTCGAGCAGTAATGGCGGGCGCCGTCGATTGCGGGAGCTCTGAAATGAATAACGGCAGTGATATAGACGACACGCTCGCGGACTTTAAAGCCGTGAAACCATCCGTGATGCATGGTTAAGATATGTTCGTAGACAGTGACAATTTCAATGTCTTTGTAAGAGAATACAGCATGGTAATTTCCACTAGATTTTAAGATAAGATAAGAAGGCCTTTATTGATCCCACAGTGGGGAAATTTTCAGTGTAACAGCAGCAAAGATATAGGTCACACAGGCACGGCGGCATAATGTAGCCATTAATGTATAACATTAACGGCAAACATTCAGGATCAAACCTATGTAAATATACGCAGTAACGTGTATATACACATGTATATACACACCAACATACATCTACATAAAAAGTATGAGGAACACTCATTTTAGCCTGTACATAGTACAGAGGAAAAATATTCTAAGTAAGTGAAAGTGCTGCAGTGCTATAGTGAAATGTAAGAAACAGCATTGGATAATAATAAAACTAAACTAACAGTAGTGGGGAATGTTGAGTATTGCACGTTATTACAGTAGTGGGGAATGTTTGGTATTGCACGATATGACCTCAGGTGCAGGACTTTTTTTATTATTAGAATAGTGCTTCACTTGCATCCTCGATTGAAACAGTATAGATTAATAAGCTTGTGCCTGTGTGAAAGCGACATGTCTAAGCTTTTCAAATTCAAATTATGTTTCTATCGGCTACAGGGGCTGAGATATTAATTAATTTGTAGGTGGCGAAAATGTAAGGATTTCAAGGGTGACTCCAAAGACAACCGTAGGTTTTAGAGAGATGTCTCATGAGGGGCTTCAGGCTTTAATGGGTTAAATGACTGTGCTACCGTGGGTTGTGTTAGCTCGGAGCAAGCGGCTGCCTCTGGCTACCATGTGTCTGATCTCCATTTGCTTTGGCTGTCGGCGTAGTTTTTTGGGTGCTGTCTCTGCAAGTGATTAAACAGGTTTGTCATGTTGCCATCTGACGTACGAACCGAGTCTCTGCAAACTTTGCAAATAACTGGTTTGCGCTTTCTCTTCCGAGGAAAAGCCAAACCAAATCGACACTGTGGATGTGGAGTTTCTTTTCGGGACCAACTCTGCTTCGTGGTGACTTTCCGCTATAGCTTCCCGCTATACAAACAAACAAACAGGGAGGCGGGGAGTGTCACGTACAGTGCACTGTGCGTGCTGTGATTGGTTGGTCGGGTATGCGTCAGCGGCTTTGAGCCGCATTGAGCTAAACTGTATAGAATGTTCCCTGTAGACGATCAAACGATATTTTGTCTTTATGAAATCGTCAACACGTTAAAGTCCTTAACAATCTAATATCGTCATATCGCCCACCCCTATTTGACCATGATACGTTTTTAATCTTGCCATAAACAATTGGGTAGTGAATTACTGTATGTTGTCTTAATATTTTCCTAGGTTGAGCGGTACAACCCTGTCAGTAACAAGTGGACTATGATGGCTCCCTTAAGAGATGGTGTCAGTAATGCTGCAGTGGTCAGTGCCAAATTAAAACTTTTCGTTTTTGGGGGCACCAGCATACACAGAGAGAAAGCTTCTAAGGTTGGTCAAGTTTGATATAGCTGATGAGTTATTTCGTTTTCTCATCCTGGCATTCTTTGGGACATCATTTTTTGTGCATATACAATGTTTATAATGTTAAAGAGCAAACAAAATGTAATGACTTTAATTAAATGAGAATTTATGAGTTAATTAAATCAACTCAATATAATAAAATCATCTGCGATAAATCATCCATTGACTCAGCAGTGTTTCACCCATGCTTGTCTTTCCCTACAGACCATGCTTTGCACTGTCAAATACAGTAAAAGGCTTCACCTGACCAAGTGATCCTACTTATTTCAGGCTGCCTCTATCTAACTCTCAATAGCTGCCCAGTAGCTTTTCAAAGGGAATACTCACTACTTCCCTGTGGTGCCAAATGAAGTCAATCCCCCCCAAAATAACTTGAATAATTGTCATGCTTGGCTTTTTAAAAAAATGTTTGCAGGTCTAGGTTTTGGCGTCATGTACGCTAATGTTTGTGTTTCACTGTAAATGGTTGTCATTCACTGTGTTGTGTTTCTAGGTCCAGTGCTATGACCCTGTTGGGAACCGCTGGAATATTGCAGCTGAATGCCCGCAACCTTGGCGCTATACAGCAGCTGCAGTCTTGGGGAGTCAGATCTTCATTATGGGTGGTGACACAGAATTCACAGCCGCCTCTGCTTATCGGTTTGACTGTGAAACGAATCAGTGGAGTCGTGTGGGTGACATGACATCCAAACGGATGAGCTGCCATGCTGTGGCCTCCGGAAATAAGCTCTATGTGGTTGGAGGTTACTTTGGGACACAAAGGTGCAAAACATTGGATTGTTATGATCCAACATCTGATAGCTGGAACTCTATCACCACTGTGCCTTATTCACTGATACCCACCGCCTTTGTCAGCACGTGGAAACACCTACCTGACTAAGTGCAATACAACATGAGGTGGAATTTGAATGACTGATCAAAGTGCTTTTGGTAGGTTGGTGCTTTGTGTTGCACTGTTTAACTCATTCACTGCCATTGATAAGTGTGGCAGTGTACCACATGTATGGCAACACATTAAGCATTCCCAGTGAAAACGTTAGGAGAGTACAACTTTCTGATATCAGTTTATCTCAAGCTACTGGGACGCAATCTGGCGGAAAAATAACCTAATTCTTTAATGGTTTGGTAACATGGGATTGTCTAATAGGCATATTGAATAGTTCGTAAAGATGAATGGATAGCTCCATCAGCCAACACTGCCTCACGCTGCCCGTTATTTTCAACGATTAAATTTGGCTTTTTATTTTAACATGTTTACCAGTGAACCCGGTACTACAAAGGACAGAGGGTAGTACCGGGACAACATTCGCAGAGACAATTTCACTATCGCAGCAGCAACGAGTCTGTGGCGGTCAACGCTCCCTTTCCCTCCCCGCTCAGTGCTGCTTGGCTCCCGGCTGGCCGAAGGAGCCTCTCCCATCACAAAGCTCCCCTCACAGAGATCAACTAACTCTTGAGCCGTGAGAACATTGGTCCTGCTTGTATACTGTACATGCTTGTCATTATTACTTTGTTGTTACTGATTGTATTCTTTTCACAACCCCAATTTGTTGTATCTGCAACATACAATGACAAAGATTTTTTTTATACTGTTCACGTTCAATCTTTATGTAGAACACTCTAGTTGTTTTCAGTACTCTGCATCTGTAAAACTGAATGGCTCATTAAATTAGATCTGGATCCACTGATCGCTTGGCTGATAACATTAGCAATTATAAAGGTAATACATCATTCACGGTAACTTAATTTTAGTCAACAGCAAATATAGTTTGAAGAATTTGCTGCTGTCATTGTTATTGCCAGTGATGGGCACTTTATTTTGTCAGTCCTGGGCATCCTTCCGTCATCATCCCTCCGTCCTTATTCATAAAAATAATCATCCTCCGACCCCGTCCATCCTTGTCCTTTTAAAGCGCTTCCATCCTTGCATTCCGTCAGTACTCCCCCCAACCCCCTCAAAATATAAAATTAAAAGCGTTTGTGCATGACGCCATGCGATTGATGCTAAGGGCAGATGTTTAGTAATTCATTAACATTATTTAAAGCTCATTAACTGGCTAATTTCCTATTCACATCCCCTTACTGACTGGGAGTACCGTGAATGCATTGATTTGTTTACAACTGTTTAGATATCAACCAAGATAGCATTTAGCTGCCAACACAACCACCGTCGGTCACCAGCATACAGAGCCCGCCAGGGGACATCACAAGAATATTTAAGATTGTGTTATAACGCAATACTATTGTTTTATTGCAAAACGTATGCATTGTAACGCATTACGTTTTTAGTTTTTATTGTGTTAACCCTGAAAAAAATTATTAAAATTATAATTACTACAAAATAAAGCAATGTTACTTTAGGAGGAGAACAAAGGACTTCCACTTCCGAATCGTAGCTTTAAGTGTACGGCGGCGCTGGCATGAGCATGAATGACTGTTTGGAGAGATTTTTACGCTGTAGAGAGGATCCAGACAAGGACATACTTAACATGCAAAGGGATAAGGTATGTGCAAATCATGGCCTATAATGTTTAACAGTACAATAGTGATCCGTTCAAATTTCTTTTTATTTTACATTGTCGTCGTAATTCCAAGACAGGTACATTTATTATTTTTTTTAAAAGTTCTACAGATTTTTACGCTGTAGAGAGGATCTAGACAAGGACATACTTAACATGCAAAGGGATAAGGTATGTACAAATCATGGCCTATAATGTTTAACAGTACAATAGTGATCCGTTCAAATTTCTTTTTATTTTACATTGTCGTCGTAATTCCAAGACAGGTACATTTATTATTATTTTTTTTAAAAGTTCTAATATTTTTTCTGCGTGTTTTTCTTAAAAGTAGCGATAAGAATAACGTTAAGGCACCAAATCAATAAGCAGTATCGTTAATCGTAGTAGCAGAGCTGGGCATTTTACTAAAAATTCACGGTCTATTCATCGCCTACAGCCACTGTACCCTTCCGCCGTCCGTTTATCCGCCATTTTGTCCGGCCGGAAAAAATAGTACCCGCCTATGGGCCAGTCCGCCTATCATTTTAAACGGGCTTCCGTCAGTGTTTACGACTACAAACTGCAACCAACTACCCCTAAATTTTCATCCGCCCTTTGTGAGGGCCCTTTATAGCTGCTCACAGCTCTAGTTTCTCAATTCTTTTTAAAAATTCTGTTGACCCACACTACATTCAATTGGTTAAGTTTAATTCCTGCTGCAACTAGCGATGGATGTCCGCTAATGTTAGCCAAATTGGCCGAGTGAATATTGTCATTCGTGCCTGTTTAACTCAATGTGCCTTATGTCTGTTTGGTGTATTTGACCCGCCGTCCCCATCCCACCACCAACAATTACATTTTTCCGACTATTTTCCCAATTTTAATTCTCATCCCTGATATTGTATATCTATTGCTATGAAAGGAAAAGTGACAGCTCTTAAACACAATGACACATCACCAGGATCTTGCACAATCCACAATGCTCGAGTTAAAATGTATCTGTGGTTGTCGGATGAAAAAATAAAAGCAAGCTTGTAATAGCTCACACGACCTATCTGTCCGTGAGCCCCCGGCAGCTAACGCACGCAGACATACTTGCTCCTTCTTGGCCTGCAGGAAGCTGAGCTGTGATGCAGCATCGTTGAAAGGCTAATCTGGATCGATATTTGCTGCGCTGGCAGTACCTGCTCAAACAGGGTTCTGAGCAATGAAAAAGCTATCATGGCAGAATGCAAAGCATATGGATGTCTCAATAATTGAAATACATCAAAGTGAAAAAACAAGCATTAGCATTAAGGCTATACATGAATCGGTGGTTGCTCAAATTGAGTAGCGAATTGGCCGTTAAAAGTGAGTCTCATCACACGCACGTCTCACGTCCACGTATGTATGTGGGAGAAGTGCATGCACCGTGAGACACCCCGCTATATCAGAGAACAAAACACGGAAGTGTTTGCATGTGTATGGGAATATTTAGATGGCTATCAAGCATTAAATTCAACTGCTAGAACGCCCAGGGGTTTGTACAACTTTTTTGCAAAAACTATTGAACAACAAATCTGGGTGATATTTGACAAACAACTCTGCTGGCTACTAGTAGATGACGTTAATTTGTAAATGGCCATTCCCTGCCAAAATAGCAGGTGATATGGCGGGGTGACATCGTCAAATGTAAAGCATAAGTAGTCAAATGACCGCCTTCTGGGCGTTCTAGTAACACTAGTCTACTAGTGTTAGCACTAGAACGCCAGCTAGACAGTTCATCAACACTTTTTTTCTTTGTTACTTCATTGCTAGCAGTGGCAGATGAAGGAAGTTCGGCCACTTGCACGCTGGTAGCTTAGCACTAGCTAGCAGCTTGAACAACAAGCTGATGGATTTAAATTTAGTCCAAAAGGATAAGTGCTAGTTTCTATCAGTTGTCAGCAAAATGGGCGTCAGTCAGTGACTGACTTAAAGATCCAACAAGCTCCCGACTAGACACAAAGATGGGAACACCCGATATAAATTAACAAACTTTACAATACTGCTCTGTTTCTCCAATGCCTCGAAATGTGCCGTCGGAGGTACCATTCAAGGGAAAACCACTCTTCCCCCAAAACCACACTGCCTGTATTTTGGTCTTCCTTTTTACAAACATGATTGAAAGGCGAAATAGTACATGAAGACCAGTTGTGTAGTTGGGTTTGTTTTGAGTTTTGTTTAGCCAAATTCATATAGAATAGCTGTATTATGGAATGGAATCCATATCCACCCATATGCAGCACTCCTGTTTACATCGTCTCTTGCATTTACTGTTTTTTTTCCCCCTCACTTCTTTAAAAATGCATGCTGTGTAAGTGCAACTTGTACTTGAGTAGATAGCCTGAATAGCATTTTTGTCTTAATACTTTGTCCACCACTTGTGTATGCAGTACTTTTAACATAACAGCGGTCAACATAGTTTCCTTTTGGAATCAATATTTTCCATGCCATACTATCGCAAATTAGAGTTATCCATGCACACAAATGTTTCTATCATAAATTTAATGGTGCGGTGTGCAAAACTGAATACAGTGCAGAATGATTGTCAAACAACTGTACATTTTAGATGATAAAAGTATCATAAATAATTCAACACAGCTGAGTATAATCAATTAAGAAGCCAATTCAGGGGTTTTCCTTGTTCAGATTGAGGCAGAGGTGGTACCATCCTGACCATGTGCCATGACCAGTGCCGCCTTTACCTACTCATAGGCCCCAGGGCTCACCATCAAATGTAGGCCCCCCTCCCCAACTCTAAAGCCCCTATCCCAAACATTTGCAATTGTTGGTGAAAGTAGAAAAATCACGACAGAGTTCGTTCCAGGTTGTAAATGTTCGCCAAACTCGTCAGACATGAGTCTTTGTTGCTTGTTGCACATTTGAACATGTTCAAAATTTCCTTGCGTCAAGAAAAATCCGTACAACTGTTGGCAAATATCTGGCAAACGTTTTGCGAACATTTGCAACATTGAACAAATCCTGGCGAAAACTTTTACGTGAACGCATCATTTGCTGCCTTCGAAAACACTGCAAATGTTCGCTGCTCAGTGGCTTAAAGGGCTTTTCTCATTTTTTAACATTGACAAACAGATGAGCATGCATATTAATGCATTTAATACATTTTAACAAATAGAATAGCCAACAAGTCAAAGGATTCACACACTATAGTTTTTATAAAGCAATAGTGCATATCCCAATCACCACTATGAATTAAAAAAATATTTTAATTGTATTGCACTGATATAACAAACAACTGCAGACACCAACAACATGATGCCCTGCGCCAAATACAAACAAGGCAGGGTAGAAAACTTGCCACTATCTTAACGGAAACGGCACACTTTGACAACGTTAGACAGGGAGCAAAAGAAGGGGCGAGCATTCAACACGATACCAGAAAAAAGACAGGCGGACAGCTCCTCCAGACCGCGGTTCGCTCTCGCTTCCAGCGCTGGGGGTGCGCAGGCGAGCCCCCCATCCATCCGAGAGCATTACGGCGAGCGCCGCGTTTCTACGATCTCCGAGCGAGCAAGTGACCCTCTCTACGGCCACGCCGTTGCACAAAATCGCCTGCGGCTTGGTCAATTCATGGCAAGAATTTAATGTGATTGACAAAAAAAATCAACACCTTTTTTTTCTATTAAGTTAAGTGTTCCAATAAAAATGATTATCATGACATTAAAGCATTCATTTATTAACACTAGAGCCACAATTTTTAAAGTGTTGCAAAGAGACACATTATGGGCGAACATAGAATAGATATGAGCTTACAAATATATGCTTTCTTATTTTCCGCGTTTGGACAAGCCCTTTAACAGGCGTGCCTACATATAAAAGTGCTGACATAGCAGCCGACCAGAAAGTAAAAAGTGAGGCGTTTCCTACTATTTACAAAATGTATCTTTCATTGTTAAAAAAGAAAGCCCAGTCATTGCTCATTTTTAAGAAAGGAAAATCAAGAGGAGACAAGTATCTTTCAGATTGATCAAGGCTTCCTCCATTGTCCTCATGCCGTCACTTGTAAATAAGTGTTACGTGAGGATTGGGATTTTGACCCATACGCAGACATGACACGGAAGATGTAGAGTAAAAAGTCTAATAACGAAAATACAAAGTAACAACAGAGAGCTGGTTTGGAAGAGAGTTTGCATCCTCACATGAAGACGGTTTAACATACTGATGTGTCACTGTCTAACTCAAACTTTTAATCTGTAAGACTTCAGGCCTGTAAAACCTTTTATATTTTTGCTTTTATTACACATGCCCTGTCTGTCTGTCTGTCTGTCTTGTTGGACCAATTATCGATTATATGTTATGCATCGCTATTATTTGTGTGTAAATGGCAAATGGACTGTCACTTGTATAACGCTTTTCTACCTTTGGTACTCAAAGCGCTTCACACTGTACCTCATCTACCTCCTGATGATGCAGAATTGGGAGCAACTGGAGGTTCAGTATCTTGCTCAAGGATACTTCTCCTTCTACTTCTACTAATATTATAGACCACACTATACAGTTAAATATGCTCATAAGTTAACTTCACCAGCTAGAGTATGGCAGAAAATTTAGCATTTTCCTTTTAAGGTCTTGAAATCATTATTAAATAAATTAATCCCCGATTTTTTAAAAGTAACTTTAAAGTAACTTGTCATGTCATCTTCCAAACCGCTTATCCTATACAGGGTCGCGGGGAGTTGCTGGAGCCTATCCCAGCCGTCAATGGGCGAAGGCAGACTACACCCCGAACTGGTCGCCAGCCAGTCGCAGGGCACACATAGACACTGTCACTGAGCGGGAATCGATCCCACGCTGCCCGCACACAACTCAGGCGTGTGTACCACTACACTATCAGTGGACCATTTTAAAGTAACTTAAACTTGAGTAATACATTACTCTACTAATAGAGTAATATTGTAAAGAAACTTATTACTTTCACATGCAAGTAACTAGTAATATGTAATGCATTACATTTTGGAAGTAACTTGCCCAACACTGCAAACGACCATGATCTTTTTATCACTAGCGAGACATTTACCTTGTAAATAACGCTGTTATTGAGACAACATCTTAAAGATATGCACTGTTAAACCCAGCCACATTGTTACTACTTCCTGAGGATGGAGGAAGACATGATTGCCACACTGTAAACACAAACATTCATATTACTCAGAAGTATTGTGTTGAACTAACTCACTTTTTGATAATTTGTTTTAAACATTCATTTTAATCAAGTTGTAAATAATTCCTGATGAAGAAATTAATTTACTCAGTTGTCTTTTTAAATTAAGTATTTAGAACGTTTGGATTTTTTTTCATAGTGAAATGCTGTCTATCCCATTGGAACATCACATTTTTATTGTTTTCCTGTTACAAACACATTTATTGCATACAATAACTAATATATCGTTGTTGGCATCACAATTTAAAAAAAACTAAAAACCATCCATCAATTCATTATCCAAACCGCTTTATTCTCGCAAGGGTCGCGGGTTCGATCCCCGGCCGTTATGACCATGTTGAAGTATCCTTGAGCAAGATGCTGAACCTCCAGTTAATCAGGAGTCATCAGGAGGTAAATGAGGTACACTGTGTGAAGCACTTTGATTACCAAGGGTAGATACGCGCTATACAAGTGTTAGCCCATTCACCCATTTAGCACTATAAACTCAAAACAATTAAGTTGGTGGAAGTACTGTGCACTCAATATTAATTGCTTGTTTAAACGTAAAGAGTTCAAGTTAAGTTTAGTTATTATTTCTAAGGCAGTGAGTTTCCATGTTATTTTTTTTAAAGTACACTGAACTTCTTGTTTGGGAGAATAGAGGCATGATAACATCAACGGGCAAGCCAGTTATGCATGCAGAATTCTTATCAAAGCTTTTGGATGCAATACAACTGGCACACTTACTCTAGCCGTCTGCAAGTGTGCAACGCACACATCAGGCACAGACATTGTGTCCCGTGGGAACGCATTTGCAGTTAAGACAACTAATGTCGCAGCTACAGGACCAAGGCATGCGTTAGCAGTGAAAGAGGGCATATTAAATGACATGCAACACCTGAAGCTGAACAAGAACTTTAAAAAAATATAAAAAAAATAAATAAATCCATTTCTTACTTATGAATTTCTTTTAATTGATCCAAGAAGAGGGAAGAATTATTGTGTAACAACAATGGACGCCAGCTCCGGTGAGCACAGAGCCTCACCCCCGGTGACCCCCTGTGGCTTCATTCAATCAAGCCGTCTCTCGCGGCTTGGCCAAGACATCACACCCCCAGGTAGAGCACGTGCCACCCCTAGTGGCGAGTGTGAAGATGGACTGAACTAGACTTCAACTGAAAACTAATTAAAATGATGTTTTAATTTGCGTCCAATGTGTTCGTGTTGACCTCCCTCTACAGGACATGAAATGAAAACAACACCCAATGTATGATGTTTGAATTATTTCAGATGTAGTTGTGTTCGAGTTCTGACCACTTGTGCAAATAAAAACCCACAACAACTGTGTTCTGTGTTCAATCACCCTTATGTGAATGTGACCGACCGGTTGCTCAGTGGTAAGAGAAAAAACACAACAACAGGTATTTTAACTTTGCTGCTCACGTGTGCCAAGCTCCAAAAAAATCTTTATTTCACAAATTTGGGGAAAAAGCGCTCAATGCGGCCCAGGTGTGCCTAGGGAGGGGGTGCACCCCCCACGTGTGCCGTCCTAACAACCACGGCACACGTGGGGACCCGAAGGTCTGTGGTCACCACGTTCTAGCCTCACCAGCTAGCTAGCCAGCACAGCGCGGCCGCACCCCAACAAGGTGTGACACCCTCCCTCAACGAGGATCACAGCGTACGTCCAGCAAAAAGCCGATGTTCCCGCACGACCTGTGTCTGGGCGCCTGAAAAGGGTAGCCCCAACTGGTCTGAACTACGCAGCGTGCTGAGCCGCAGAACCCCGTGGCTGTTGCGACCAATTTTCCTTGGTTAATAACTTTGCTTTTCATTTTTGGACTCAGCTTTTCTTCTTCTTCTGGCTCCCCAGTGACGTCACTCTCCATGGCAACGTCTCCTTCCTTTCTCCCGGCCATCGACGCCAACCAAAACCAGTAAGTGCAGCTTGCAATCCCTTACGGGCCATACGATTGGTGCATAATTAATTTTGGGAATCAAGTAGAGCTTGGCACGTGTCAGCTAACTTTAGCCGGGTACGCTAGCTCACTGTTCATTACACGCGCACGCACGCACACTCATATCGTCCAGTCCTCAATGCCCCCTTTCGTCACAAACCTTCGATATTCGTTTCCTTCATTTATTTAGACTTGTCTTGGTAAAGAATTTCTTTATTGTGTTTCTATTCCCGCTTCTGACCATTGCAGTGTGTCATTTAGATTTCCATAGCTGTAGAAAATAAATTGTCATTTACAGAAACCTAGTGTGAATTGTGTGTTTCAGTCAAAGTTTCAATCACTGATCTGGTAAATCGGATTTACAAATCTTTAATGTAGCGCCTTCATATATTAAGACTGAATTACGAGGACTTTTTCGTCCATTTTGTCCAAAGAATCAACCCAAAACGGGCCTGGCGGCGAGCGAGAGTTAGTGCAGGCATTAACCCAATCGCCGCCCATTTATTAAATTAATATTTAATACTAGTCATACGCTACAATTGTTTGGTCATCACAGATGCCTTTTCAACATGGATAGAACTACAGAGGATAGAACTATTCCCTGTCAACCATCCAGACGCGTTGACGGTGGCAAAAGCACTTTGCGGGGATATCATTCCCGGTATTTGTAAAAACAAAAACAACATACAATGATAATGGCATCCATTTTGTTAACCAAAATTGTGGTTAGAGATCGGAGTGATAGTTCTCATTGATCAGAGATTCATGGTGCTTGCCATCCTCAAATTGCTGGAATAGTGGGAATGATGAATGGGACAGTAGAAGATAGACTGGAGTAGTGCGTTAAGAAGCGGGAAGCACTTTTCATAATGCATAATACATGTACGCATACGGACTAACAAGAAAGTGTTACATTTTTCTTGTACAGTAATAAGAATAAGCACACACGCACACCCCACACTCACAGGGTGAACGGCTGTTGGCATTTATGGCACACTTTCAGTAGACCAAATACCGGATGATAACGCGCCACTCGACGACACATTACTGACACACATGCAAAATAGTGAGTGAACCTTTTGGGAGCTTAGAGGGCAATAGAATGGTATAGATTGTGGAACATCACTTTACTGCATATCGATGTCGAGCATGTGACTTGTATAAACCATAATTTATAGGGAAATGCTACTTAGTGTGTTTTTATACAAGTTGCACATACAAGCACAGTATCCTTTACTTGGGGTTTTATTATTCGACTGAACAAAATAGGACTATGCTAATATTGCCTAATGCTAATTAATGTGTTCTCAAAATGGGTTGAAATTGTGCTATTACTGTGACATGGACATTGTGTAAATATATCATTACGGTATACCACAAATGATTTGGAGGGATAATGGAAGTCATTTTGTTATTATTGTTGAATAACAGGACAAAATGTTGGTTATCCAGTTAAAGTCCATAAATGGTGAAAAGAACGAGCTGCAATGTAAGAGAAAAAAAAAAAAAAAGGGGGAGGAAAACAAAAGGCCGTCCGTTTGAAATTCTGTATGGAATACTATTTATGTTACCGATTATAAATAACCCATTAGGTCCTGGGCGAATGGAAGACATTGACTTAAGTGACTATAATGAGGAAAATGCTTTACGACGAGGAAGTGAAAATGTCTAATCAAATGCCAGAGGATTCTGCCAGATGAATCTCTACCCGTGCAAGGCCAGCCTCCCATCAGACCTAAACCCCAAGTGTTGCTCCAGTCCACGATGGGAAGGCCATTCCAAGTGGTGTTATGACCTTGACTGCTGTGAGGACCTAGGACTCCCCCAGCTGTTTTGGAGTTGTGGAGTCATAAGGCCTGGCCATCGCACAGAGTCACTGGCTATCCAGGCTCCCTCTTACATCGACAGGAGGGTGAGATGCGATCTGAACCAAAGGTGGGCTGTCCTTCCCTTGCCTTTCCTGAGGGGGCTGGAGAGGGAACTGGCACGAGAGCATTGTGCGACACACATATTTGATCAAGCACGGGAAAAGAACACTTTTAGTTGCACCACATAGAGAGGTGAAGTGCTGGTAACCTCTACCTCTTGAAGATATAAAGATGATTGGAGCCAGAGGGGACAGCTGGTGGTGGTGCGGAGATGCTTGACTGTCTGAAAAAAAATTACCAATGGATGTAACAGACCTTTGTGCCCTAGTGACTTTGTTATTACTTGTGTCTGTACATCCCATGCCTGTACAAGAGTTAACAACTAGATGATCCAACATGCATTGATGCCATTGGTGTTCCCCGTGGGGTTCCGAGTGCGTACAAATTGTTAGTGAGTCAAATAACAGCAGGATTTGAGTCCTTCCTCTGTTGGTGGTGTAAAAAACATAGCAAGAACGTAGACAGGATCAACGACATCCATTGCAACGCACAACAAATTGGGCAATTGGACAGAGAGTGGGTTTGAAGCTGTAAATGAACAGCTATCAGCCACCTCGCTTATGGCATTCCAGAACGCGACGGTTGTTGACGTGTTGTTGGTTGAGACAGAAGGAGTATGTGCTATTATCGGAGAGCAGTTCTGCACATTCGTTCCCAACAACACAGCTGCAGATGGCAGCCTTACCGAGGCCATAGAGGGACCCCGATCCCTTGAATGGCAGGATGAAGGAACACTCTGTCCCACACACCATGCGGGACTCCTGGATGAATGCCTTGGGAAAATGCATAGCCCTGGTATCCTCAATTTTCGTATCAATCGCTGTTTTTGCAACTTCTTGACCTTGTGTGGATGTTGTTTGTTGTAGTCCTTAACAGATTGATGACAACAGCAATCCCCCCATTTGGAACCGAATGGCTCAATTGTATCCTTTACTGGTTCCTGACAGTAAAGGTGATGATGATGGCGAACATTGTTACCTGGCTGATTCGTTTCCAGATTTAGGTGTCTATGAATACAGATTAACGGTGCCTCCGAGGGTAAATATAGTTGTTTTCATAATAATGGGTGAAAGAAATTGGACAATGGGTTTGAGCAACTATGTGATAAACAGGAGGGAATGAGAGAATAATTGTTCCTATCATATTGCTCTCATTTTTATTGTAAGGTTTTCTTTCAGCATTATAAACTTGTTTTAATCATGTAAGTCGAAGTTGCTTGTGAAGAAAGTGGAATGTGAGTAGGACACAGCCGCAAAATAGGAATGATGCTCTTATTGAAGAGCATCCCGTGGTAAGACACTGAGTCCTTGGGACGGAATAAAACAATAACAATGGACTGTGCAAATGTAAGAAAAACAGTGGGGAATGTAAGAACAATAATGTATATAATGATTAATGTGTTAGATTTTTCATGATTAGGCTTGTTAGCTTTATTGGCTTTGTAGGTTTAGCTTTATATTATATAAAAATGGGGGAATATAAGAATAATAATGTATATCATGATTCATGTGTTAGATTTTTATTATTAGGCTTGTTAGCTTTATTAGCTTGTGGGTTTAGATTTAGCTTTTTCCATATCCGGGCCCAACTTGCTTGGTGTGCTTTGCTTCCACATATGTATGATAATGGCTCACACACACATAGACAAAACAAGTTCAGATTGTTCCGGCTGCTTTCACTTCCCTTTGCCTTGGAGATGGAACACCTTTGTAATCAGGGACTCAGAAGAAAATAAAAAGAGAGGAGGCGCAGGAGCCGGGCAGAGGGTTTTAGGAACTGTAATATTACACTTACCTGCGCTCTCCTTGCAAGAACAAAGACAATATTGTGACGAGTGTCTTCTCTCCTCATTGTGTGCGTTGTTTACTAATGTCTCACTTGGTGTGAACCTGACACTGCTGTAGCAGAATCCAAGGGCAGCCGCAGAGGTTGCGCCGCCGGAGCAGAGTCAGACGACAGCTGAAGGCCTTGCGCCGCCGTAACAGAATCAGAAGGAGGCTGCAAAGCTTGCGCCGCTCGGGCAGAGTCAGAGCCTGATGATGCTGAGGAGCCAGGACAGAGACCTGCATTTGTTGAGGCGCCAGGAAGGGGGCCTGGCACTGCAGAGGAGCCGGCATGGGAGCGTGTAGTTGCCGAGGTGCCGGGAAGAGGGCCTGGCACTGCCGAGGCACCGGGTGCAGAGGAGCCGACATGGGAGCCTGTAGTTGCCAGGGTGCTGGGAAGGGCGCCTGGCACTGCCGAGAAGCCGGAATGGGAGCATGTAGCTGCCGAGGTGCCGGTAAGGGGCCGCCTTTTGCTGAGGCACTAGAACGGGGGCCGGCATTTGCTGAGGCGCCGGGATGAGGGCCTGGCACTGCAAGGCGGGCCGGCATGGGAGCCTGTAGTTTCCGAGGTGCCAGGAAGGGGGCCTGGCTCTGCCGAGGCATCGGGACTGGGGCCGGCATTTGCTGTCTCACTAGCCTGCCACCATAGATGGACAAGACACCAGGGGTTGGGAGTACAGATAGTGAGCAAGGTAGACTAAGAGAAACAGGATGAACGGGACTAGGTGAAGAAGTACGCAGTGAACGACGTGCCGAAAAAAGCAGGGAGTGTAATGACTTAGGTATAGGTTCATAATGAGGTGGCTTAGAAAAGGCTGGATTAAAGGAGGATCCAAAATCTCTACTCGGGCGCCTACGTTGACCACCCCGTGGGGGTCCCATGTATATTTCCAACCGGGCACCCAAAGAAGGGTCTGAAGGGAAGGGTTCAGCGGTGGACACTAAGGGTACAGTTTCGGATTGACGCACTTGGAAAAAGCGGACGTACGAGAGGAACGAGAACCTCACCGGGGGTCCCGTGTAAATGGCTAACCTGGCGCCCAAGCCAGGGTCTGATGGGAAGGGTACTGGAGTGGACACTAAGGGATCATCATCAGAAAAACGTGGCAAAAACTGACAAGGGCTTGCAAAATGACCCTGGAAGGGACCGGGAAAACCAAAATCAGCGTCAAAATCTGAATCGGATACTAAGGGATCATCATTGGAAAAACGTGACAAAAACTGACAAGGCAGTTAGTTAGTTAGTTGACTGGGGAAGAGACCAGGAAAACCAAAATCAGTGTCAAAATCTGAATCATAAACTAATCGGTCATCTTCCAGGGAGTGGTCACCTGGGCAGGCGGCGTCTCGGCCCGGGACAAGAAGCGGCTGGACAAACTGGTCAGGAGGGCCGGCTCTCTCCTGGGCTGCTCCCTGGACTCTGTGGACTCGGTGGGGGACAGGAGAATGTTGGCCAAGCTGTCATCAATGCTGGGCAACCCGGACCACCCCCTCCAGGGCACCCTAACAGCACTCCACAGCACCTTCAGTGACAGACTGTTACACCCTCGCTGTGCAAAGGAGAGATTCCGCCGTTCCTTCTTGCCTGCTGCTGTCAGACTCTTTAACAAGAACATTGTGTAGTCTCTACAAACTGGCGGACATTAGTGCAATTGTGCAGGTCTGCACCTGAGCTCATATCGTGCAATACCCAATATTCCCCACTACTGTAATACCGTGCAATACTCAACATTCCCCACTACTGTTAGTCTAGTTTTATTTTGATCCAATGCTGTTCCTTACATTTCACCACAGCACTGCAGCACTGCAGCACTGTCACTTGTATTTTTCCTCTGTACTATGTACTGGCCAAAATGAGTGTTCCTCATACTTTTTATGTAGATGTATGTTGGTGTGTATATACATGTGTATATACACATGTTACTGCTTATATCTACATAGGTTTGATCCCGAATGTTTGCCGTCAATGTTATACATTAATGGCCACATTATGCCGCCGTCCCTGTGTGACCTATATCTTTGCTGCTGTAACAATGAAAATTTCCCCACTGTGGGATCAATAAAGGCATTCTTATCTTATCTTATCTTATCTTAAGGAATCATACAAAAACTAACAAGGGCTTGAAAAAACAATAAGCCCAAAATCAATGTCAAAATCAGTAAGATTAACCAGATCATGGCCATCTTCACAGTCAGAAAAATCTGAGTCTAAAAACAAAACATCAGGTGTCAAACTAGAATGGGAATGTACAAAACTAGGACACTAAGTAGATGGCAAAGATGAGATAGACGTGGAAGAAAAGACAGAGCATACACAAAGGGTGTGGGGGTGGTCGGCAGGCTGAGGACGGTTGGAGGCAGACCGGGACTTGCAACGGCCTGAGCGACCCATTGTGGAGGAGTGACACGAGAGGTGCCCAGTGAAAAGGCAAAGCAGCAGCCGGTGAAACAATCACTTCCTGATTGGAGGTGGAGGGATGGTTAGGAGCAGGTGGTGACGTCTTTGGCTTAAGGGATTGTGTCTGAGTCTGCTGGGTCCACGACTGGTCAGTACGTTCTGTCACCTGAGGATCGGGATTTGAACCCATACGCAGACATGACACGGAAGTTGTAGAGTAAAAAGTCTTTATCAACAAAAATACAAAGTAACAACAGAGATCTGGATTGGAAAACAGTTTGCATCCTCACTCGAAGAAGGTTTGACGTACTGACAACGTGTCGCTGTGTAACTCAAACTTTTAAACTGGGAGACTTCAGACCTATATGACCTCATAAAGGACAAAGCATAAAAGGACCACAGCAACTGATACATCACGTAACAACAGTCATAACAATAAGTCCGCCAAAATAGCAGTAAATCATTTAACCGATGGCGCGCTGCAGGTTCAGATTGAAAAGAGTCGCTTGAAACCCGGCAAAGATCCGCATGCAGTTAATGATGAAGGCCTGATATGCCGCCTCCATAGTGGCGAACACTGCAACTGTAATACGTTGGGAAATCAATCGCGCTGTGTTGAGCAATATCAATCATTGTGGCTGGAGGCAGGAACACAAATAGCTGGAGGCTTCGCAATTTTGATTGTAGGAAAAACGCTGTGATTTATTTATTTATTTTTTCATTAAAAAATTGATATAGTTGCTGTCCTGTGAAAAACACTTTTCTCCAATTTTGGAAACTGTTTTAATTTGCACATAAATGCGATGTCTGTAACGCGGAATCAAGATTCATGTAAAAATAGGAACATGAAAAAAATGGAGATAAGTGTTTTTCACATGACAGCGACGATATATTTACTTTCAAATGGGGTGCTCTCATTTACACCATACACTCATTTTGTATTGTTTTATTTTTAATTGACTCTGTTTAGTATAACCAATTGGCCTGTGAATCTGCTATTACTGTATAAAATTAGTCACATGCAGTTAGAATTGAGAGTGCAGAGCTGGCAATTTTTGATAAGAGAAGGGGGGAGAGTCATGAGCAAATAAAGATCTGCGACCATAAACCCCCATTAGTCATTACAAATCAATCGCACTGTTGAGCAATATCAATCATTCTGGCTGGGGGCGCCCGCTTCTCAATTTCGAATGTAGGAAAAACCCTGTGATTTTTTTTTTTCATTAAAAAATTGGTATATTTACTTTCAAATGGGCTGCTCTCATTTACACCATACACTCATTTTGTATTGTTTTATTTTTAATTAACTGTTTAGTACAACTGATTGGCCTGTAAATCTGTCATTACTGTATATATCAGTCACATGCAGTTACAATTGAGAGTGCAGAGCTGCCATTTTTTGATAAGAGAAGGGGGGGGAATCATGATCAAATAAAGATCTGCGATCATAAATCCCCATTAGTCATTACAAATAATTGACCTGTAAATGAAATAAGATGTGCTTTAACTGCAGACTTTCAGCTTTAATTTTAGGGCATCTACATCCATATCAGGTGAATGGTGTCGAAATTACAACAGTTGGTATACCAGTATGCAGAGCTGGGCAGTCCGTCCCTGGACCGGACCGGTCGGACCCTCCGGCCTGCCCGGATGCCCATTTTTGGGGCGGAGGGGTGGGGGGTGACAAATTAAAAAAAATGTCTGGACTAAGCATGGCCGGAAGTTGATTTTAGTCCGGCCCACTAATCGGCCCTCATGCGTGTGACGTGCTCGCGAGGCGGCAAAAAATCATTTCAGCCTACTCGGTGATAAGCTTCTTTTTAGGCTTCTTTCTACTCCCGCGTCGGCGCAAGCGACAACTGCTGTTATAGGGATTGTGGTATTGCCCCCCACCCCACCCCCTCTTATAATGGTATGCCCCAGTTGCAGGTGGGAGACGCGGGTTACGTGATGTGACGATAAGGAAATACAAACACGCTTGAGCGCACGTTGCTGTCTCACATGTTGCGATGACATACAGTTTCCCCACACGGAGACGGATGAGCCACGCAGCTCATTGCTGCTGTTGCAAAGTCCCATCACTCAAAGTAAACAAGCTACTCACCCACGTTCCCCTTAGTCGCCACCTTCCAAATCGTTTTCGCAATAAAATTAAATGTATCGTCGAGTCATCTCGTGTCCCTTTATGGTTGTAGCAGGCACGATATGCATTGTTGTCGCTGTCTTTTTGAAGCCACGCCCTCCGACTTTGTGGACAATTTGTGTCCACGAGTATATTCAGACGCTAGCACATCAAGGTGGAGTTCATGCACTTTTTCTGGCATTCACTACTTCCGGAAATTCGCCATGGCAAACCTGCAGTGTATAGTGGTTTGCTGGCATGCTTTTATTTTGAAGGCCGTGAAGGAGGGGAAATGTGCAAAATAAATGAGTAACTTGACTCCGACTTCTGCGACTTCTTCTTCTGCGACTCATCTCTATAATTATTGGACCGAAATAATTATACAATACGACAAATTCAACCCCGGGGTACGCAATGCAAGGAAGCACGCAGTTGGGTAAATACTACTGGCGCATTTGAAGCATGTCCACAGCGGGTTCGAATAGTAAATTAGCCAGCTAATGATCCTTAAAAAGCCTCTGCCGTTAGCGTCGCTTTTTTGGGTTGGGGGGCGAAATGGGGCGGAGGCCGACAACGTTTATGAATATGGCCGGAGGGCCGCGGCCGGAAGGGTACCCAAGTCAAGGGTGGAGGATCGCGGCTGGACCGGCAAAAAATGGTCAATTGCCCAGCCCTGCCAGTATGTGACACTCACTTTTTAAGGGACTGAACATAATGGGACAATTGGCTGTTCAGCTGTTTCATGGCCGTGTATTACTCCCTCATTAACCCAGTTACAAGGAGCACATTAAAGATCTAGAGTTAATTTAAACACTTTACCACAAGAATTCACATCACGTCACACTTACACTGGACCTCTGCTGGCGATATGTTGACAGCATGTCTCGATATGCTAAATTTGGCCTTCTTGCAGTTCAAAACAAATTACTTTCCATTTCAAATACACATCTTAACATGACATCTACCGGTAGTCTACAAACACCATGCAGTACTTTCCAACTAGCGATGCTGGGGTAACTACATTCTAACTAGCGATGGTAAACAAACAAACTGTAATCAAATTACAGTGTGAGGGAGTGTTCCAATGTTAAAATAATCTGTTATTACCCCAGGCTTTAAAGGGACCCATTTTTCCTTAAACGAGCCTCACATAACTGAGAACTGTGTACTGTGTTGCTCCATTTTGTGGTGATTCATATGACTGTTGCCTGGTAGGTGCACTCCAAAGCGGTCAACAAGGTCTTCGTGCTTTGATCTCTGGTCCATGTAACTCATGATCTCATCAATGGGCTCAGAAAATCCTCAGACTAGCCAACACTTACCCTTGGTAGGTAAGTAACTTTTGTCGATCTGTAATATGTGTAACACAAACAAAATTGAAATGTTGCTCTCAAGGACCCACAGTCTCAAAAAATGACATAATGCAATCATAACCAATCCCACAATGTTTTTTATACCTACATTCATGTTGTTTGACGTGCTTATAGATGGACAGATCTGAAGACTATCACCAGTGGATTATAGATGTCTTCATGATAAAAAGCACACGCTAAAACAGTTTGGTCAAAAATAACTATTATTGTGTTCAATTTGACCCAATAGCTGTGTTAAAAAAGGACCGACCCAGACTTGCGTCAATTTAAACCAAGAAATTGGGTTATTCAGCTTTGACCCAACTTTTAGGATTAAATGAACACAACAAATTGGGTTATTACATTTTGACCCAAATTTTAGGGTTAAATGAACACAACAAATTGGGTCAAAACAATGCAAAATAATTGGGTTATTCCACCATTTTTTTAAAATTTATTTATCTATCCATTGATAATGCTAAGGATACTGCCCCGTACCAAAAACGTATTAACAACAAAAAGTGAAGGTTTCGCAAAATGTGTATTTATTTCAGGCACATCACTATAGACGTTAACATAATTTCAACAACAATAAACAGTAGGGATGATGCACATGTGGGAGACATAATAAAGAGCATGACAGTAGTCCAGACGAGACGAAATAAAAGCCTCGCACAACTTTTTCCAAATACGCTAAGGATAAAAATGGTTTAACTTTAGATAAAAGACGAAGATGATAAAGGCCTGACTTAAAGACTGTTGATCTGATTATTAAATTTAAAATCACTGTCAAAGGTGACGCCAGGGTTAGTGGCAGAGGGGTGAACATAATCTCCTGGGGACCTAAATCCAACAAAGGATCAGTGGAGCCAAAGATCACAACTTCGATTTGGAGGTTTTGGGCCAACCAAGCCCAAGTAGGAGTGTAAGAGGGCCTCCAGCTGTTTTTGAAATAGGTAAGTAAATCTGCATAAAAATTGTATGAGATGCTGTGTTTTTTGAAGATTTGACTGGTAGGAGATAAAGTACGAGCAGAACTGGGCCAAGAAATTAACCCTGAGGTACTCCACAATGCAAGGGCGCGGATGCCGAGGAAAGTACCTCAGCCCAGCAGAGAAGGCCCTCCCACCGAGGTAAAACCTGAACCTGTCTAAAGCAGTCCCCCTGACACCCCCACATTCATGCAGGCGATTTAAAATAATTGTATGGTTGGCAGCTGTCAAGTCTAAAAACGCTCAAATAGCAGAACAATATGAATCAGTTATGAAAAGCAGGTCATTTAAAAACCTTTAAAAGTGCAGACTGTGCTAAAAACATTAAGAGAACATTTTTGCGGTCTGTCACTATATTTGTTTGTATTAAGTAGAGGAAAAAAATATGGAAACATGAAAAACAAAACAGACCAACAAATACTACACTACAACACTAGCACTTTGTTGCGCCACCTTTGGCTTTTCTAACAGCTTGCAGTTGCTGAGGCATGGACTTAACCAGTGACAAACAGTATTCTTCTTCTGCTTGTTGTGAACAACTCAGCTTTGCGTATTGAAGCCTTGTTGACCATGTTCTTACTTCTGACCACAAGAGTTTTGACTTGATTGAGATCCGAACTATTTGCAGGCCACAATATTGACATTATGTAGTATTTTCATGCACTCTGTTTAAAATAAAAAAAATAAAACGACAGACACAAGATAAACCGTAGCCAGTGAAGACAAGGTTTGTTAGTTTGATCTACTTTGCCATGTTTTCAAAGACATGCCGGTGAAAACTGAAAATAACAATACTAAATAACCAATCTCTGTAAACACATTTATGTTTCATAAATTTACGTGTCCTACGCACAGAAAATAGTATACAGTCTGCTTTTTCGCATTTTATCATTTATAGATAATATCGTGAAGTGGCCAGCAGAGGGTATCATTTTATCATTTATAGGTAATATCGTGAAGTGGCCAGCAGAGGGTGTCATTAAAACATTTGATTCAAGACAGTCAGGGTCATACTGGGCCCCAAATTCAGCTGACAATTTGGGTTTCTCCTGCCGCGTTCCTAGGTCCCAACTATGCTACAAACCAATGAGCGGTGACAATGATTTTAGGTCTCATCATTTTTGTCAAAATACAATTGCCTACAGTACATCGATCTGACGCCCATCTCTACCGGACTATTATTGCAGGTTCATGGTCCATTCTCTTCCTTCTCCTCCTTCCTCCCCAGTAAGATGGCTACATCTTCCTGCTTCTCCAAGACCAGCACTACCTCCTCACCGCCACCATCATGACCGGGGTCACCCAGTCCCTCAATAACCCCTCTGCTAGGGATCTTCAACATTGATGATAGCAATAGTCATCAGAATTATTATCAGAGATGGGCATCGCCTATTTCCAAATGCATATTTAATCTACCCACAGGGTCCCGGTCAGTCGGAGTCAGCCAACCGGCTTTGAGAACGGACTTAAACTGCACCACGTCACACGCAGGTGCCGCACTCCTGACACGCGGCCGAGTAAGGAAAAAATAAAAAAGGAAAGTGTTATGTACCCTGATGTCCCACAGATGCAATGACATGTGCCCCATTTTGTTTTAATTTCACAGATCACCACGCTGTGCGTGTGTGTGTCTGTTGTTTTTGTTTGATATTTTTTCGTTGTTTGGCAGCGTCTCTGCTCGTGCGTTGCCTGCTTGTGACGTGAAGATTACGTTCTCGACACCGATCGGCTGTCGCTGACAAGGGATGGACCGGG
Organism: Filicampus tigris; assembly: GCF_054856515.1. Classification (NCBI taxonomy): domain Eukaryota; kingdom Metazoa; phylum Chordata; class Actinopteri; order Syngnathiformes; family Syngnathidae; genus Filicampus; species Filicampus tigris. Next base: position 1,829,657 of record NC_141220.1, read on the forward strand.
ATCATGTGGTCGATTAAACATGCAGGACGGAACGTGGTGGCGGTTAGGTGATGCCCAGCTCTGAGTATTATGTTGGTAATACACCAAGGCAATCCATTAAAAGGCCAATTTCTTTCTCACACACACATACGTTATTTTATGTCAGAATAATCCAGATCTTTTGTTCACGTCAAATAATTTGTAATTATCCCTTTATTGCGTGAAGTGCAATGTTACCTAATCACAAAGTCGGGTCAGAGAGACTTGATCATTTTTTGAGGGTGAGTAACAAGAAGACTCAATCATGCTCTGCTATGGATAAGGACTGATGTTTTAACTATATGTTATCATTCAAAGTGTTACCAAATCACTTGCATAACCGGTGCATGGCCTGCTGATGGCTCTCATCATGATTCGCCGGGGTCCTAGCGTTTCAGGAATAACTTTATAACCCTTTTCAGATTGATAGATATCAGTTACTTTATTTCTAATCTATACTTGAATCTTTTGGATCATGGCATTTTGTTGGAGCTTTTTGCCAACTTCATTTTGTCATACAGGTGTTTTTTTTTCTGTGTGTGGTTTTTTTCGGTGATATTGATTGATCCAGTCTGGAGGTAATCAGGCTTGGACATTGCCAGTGAAAATGAAGTAAAAAATGTCATCCACGGCAATAGTGGATACAGGAAGTAAAAAAGCTTTGCACACCAGTGGTGTTACTGGGATGCCAGGTGTGGGTGGGCATTAGTCTTACCTGGGGGGGCAAAAAAGTGCTACCTCAAGTAGGTCGAAATCCATTGTAGGGCTACAGCACCTTAAAACGTGTTTTGTTTTCTCCTTAAAGGGACGGTGGGGCCGGGATGGCCATGTTTTCACTAACACGTTCATTTGATATATTTTTTGATCAGGAAAATGAAAAGAGTTGTCATTTTCTATTTTATCAATAAATTTGGGAGAAATTAGGAAATAAGTGACTCCATGAATAACGCCCCTTGTTAATGAGGAGAACGCCCCCTAGCATACCATTGGGGACTGTGTTTCTAAAGTTTTTAAAAAAAAGTTCTATATGCTGATGATACAACTTTGTACTGGTCTGGAGAAAACCTTGAGCAGCTTCTGGAGACTGTGGAAAAATAATTAAATGTATTAAAAAACTGGTTTGACTCTAACAAATTATCTCTGAATTTAAACAAAACCAAGTATATATTCTTTAGTACCAAACAAATTAAACAAAAAGTCAAAATTATCATCAATCCTATTGAAATAGAAAGAGTATATGAAACTAAATTTCTTGGAGGTATTATATGAAAAATTATGTTGGAAATCACACATGTAAAATGTTAAAAGAATTTCAAAAACTATAGGTATTCTTTATAAAACCAAGGATATCCTAAATAAGGTGCTCATTATTACTGCCATACCTGACATACGGCGTGGAGATATGGAGTCACACTTATAAAACAAACACTCAGTCTATCTTTAAGATACAAAAAAGGGCCATACGAATTATTAACCACTCATCTTATATAGAACGAACTAATCCATTATTTATCAAGTTAAACACTCAAATTCCATGACTTAGTTGAATTTAAAACAGCACAAATAATGTATAAAGCCTACTATAATCAACTTTGCCACAGTATCCAGAAGCTGTTCAAAATCAGAGAAGGTTGTTATAGGTTAAGGGGCACAAACGTCTTTAAAAAATCAAAGACAAGAACAAACATAAAGAAAATGTGTTTCTTCAAAAGGTGTGAATTTATGGAATAATTATGATATACAACTGAAAAGTTGTGAATCATTTTCAGTATTTAAAAAGAGGTTTAAAAATATAGTATTACAAAAATATATAAATCAAGTATAGACACAGGAAATGAAAGTGAAACTCTTAATTAACTGTCTTTAGTTTTTGGTTTATGAATATGAATATAATATGATTAAGTGGAAATGAGTAGACGTGCACATTTATTTGGATGAGGAATGGCCCCATTTTCTCGACCGACAACACGCCGTCCAATTTGGAACGTAAACAGCTGAAAAGGTACGTTCCAATGCAGCCACACTCGGTTGTGGAGTCAGCTTCACTGGAACTTTTGTTTTGGTCGCTGAACATTGACGCTTGTTCGATGAGGGCTTACCTCACTCTCTGGCGACTCTCTGTCTGACAACGCATGCGACAGCTTGGAAGGCAACCCCGCGACTTGAAGATCAACGCAGGATGGACGCAGAGTGAGGAGCTAATGTTGTTGTTCTAACAGCTTTTGTTTTAATGACCTGAAGCTAGTTGTTGCTATTAGCTGTCCAATTATCCTACCTTTAGCTGGGGAGGTAAGAGGGGGGCGTAAAGCTCCAATCTGCCTGCTGCTGCTGCAAGCCGCCGTCTCCCTACTGAGAGTTGACACGAGTTTAGCGTCGCTAAATGTCTGGAATATAACCAGTTGGGGTTCGAGTGCGCATTCATGCTCTTGTTAATTTCAGCTTGTGAAAGTGGAGGAGCAATCGCCACGGTATTTTTGATTTTGTGGAGGTGGTCATGATGAGATCACGTTTTATGTCAATAAATCCAAACTATTGTGCAGAACACGTTTATACTTAAGCAGGTTTAAGAGGACAAGAGTAGTAATGTGCATTTGCATTTTGGTGGCGATCGGTCACCGTTTTAGACAACAGAACTGACAAAGCGAGCAATATTAACACGCTTGGCTCCCTCCCGTGACGTGGTCAGCTGAGACCGAAAACATAACACAAGCCACGACCCAGAAAGGGGCGGGGCAATTTGTCTTAAACCTAATCACAAAAAAAGCGCCTAAATCACTACAGAGTCTTTTGAGGTGGGCATTTTAGCACTAATGTCATTTTTACATGCAAAACTGTAAGTGCCAATGTTAAGCTCACCCAAGTGTCTCTTTAATTGAGATAACTGTTGTCGTATTTGGGCTGAACAAATAAAAGTTGATTTTATTGTATTTATCAAGACATCCATAACTGAACAGTATGGACATGCAGGTGACAATGTTTTTTTTGTTTTGGGTTCTGCCATCAGAACTACATCCAGTTTTCTTTCGGTGGGCAGAGCATAATTGTGAAAAATGCTAATTAATATGAATTTATATCCAATGTACTATGATGTTTACACAAGGAAATCATATTTGAATTTATACATTTGAACATTTTATTTTATAACTAATTTAATACATTTTGTTTGGTCCAAAAGCAACTTACATGAGTATAGTGTTTCAAAGAAATGTATTTGTCTTGCGTTTAAACATTTTCTTGTGTTGAACCAAAAAATATTTGATTGTTTGAATAATCGTGATTTCATTTATTACCAAAATTATCGTGATTAATAATTTTTTTCATAATTGAGCAGCCCTAACGTCTGGCCCGTAGCCCCGTTGACGTTGATGCATATAAAATACGGTCGAAAAGCATATATAAATGAATGAGATACAATTGGTGGAGCGCCATTATCCTGTTCCTCTCTCGCGCTGCGTGTGGGTCAGCTGTTATAAAATACTGTATATTAGTTCGGTGCCGGGAAAAAAACTAGACGCGTGTCGCAAAAGACTACTGCCCTTCACTTAGAAGAAGAGGAAGTAACTCCTTCCCAATCGCACCCTGGAACTCTTCTTTTTTTTCTTTTTTTTTCCATGGCGGAATTATGTCAACAAGCACCACATAAACTCATTATTTATTTTATTCATTTCAACGCACCGGGACGGGATACCCTGACCCTCGCTGGAGCGCTAGGAGGAGGAGGGGGAGGAGGAAGAGGCATGCACTAGCCACAACGTCATGACTATCACGTCTACAGCCTATTTTACAACACGCGACAAGGCTGCTCCTCCTCCTGTGTGTCAGACGAACGATTCATCCTCAGACTCGTCAGTATTTTGAAGCAGATGTAACACCTCTACTCTATATGATTCTTTTTTTTTTTTAATCGATCATGGTGACCATCAGTGTTTCTCAATGTAACCGCTGGTTGCTATAGAAACCTAGTGGCGCCCGTCCCAGCGCAACGTGTACCGTCAAATTGACAGTCTGGGACGCCGTAGTTAAAGAAGTAACGGCTAGTAAGAATTTTTATATTGTTTAATTTATTAAAATTGCACCTTGGTAATGACATATATACAGAATTAGGAAAAGTCAAGAGGCCAGGAACATCACATATGTGCAGTATATATGCAGAGTAATACATCAAAGTTTCAACAGTCAAAATGCTCCTACTTCTCTGGTGAAGGAAATGTGGAAATTGGACTATTTTTCACTGAAATACAAACCAACTGTGTCTGCCTCATTTGCAAGGAGACTGTTACTTATTTCGATGTTTTTAAATATAAAACTTCACTGAACATTTATTTTTAACAATATGCCATGTTTCAAATTAACCCTGGCATGTACTGGTGAATATGATGTATGTATAGTTTTGCGTATTTTCCTGTCATAAAATTAAAATGTTAAGAGAACATTTAAATACCAGATGTTATTGATGTTTGAAATGTAATTTGCACTAGTGAATACTTTTACCTATTTCCGTGTTTTAAATCTAAAAGTTCATTGAATATTTATGCCAGTGATATGTCATGGACCATGTTTAAGAATCTTAATTTAAATAAAAAAGTCAAAAACAAAAAGCAGATTGGTTTGCTAAAATGTGCTTGAATTCTTACTGTCTTACTGTAGCGGACCCAGCCAGACAATGGTGAAGCGTACTGTTGGTCCACAAGAAAGTCATGTCATGTCATCTTCCAAACCACTTATCCTACATAAGGTCGCGGGGAGTTGCTGGAGCCTATCCCAGCCGTCAATGGGCGAAGGCAGACTACACCCCGAACTGGTCGCTAGCCAGTTGCAGGGCACACATAGACACTGTCACTGAGCGGGAATCGATCCCACGCTGCCCGCACACAACTCAGGCGTGTGTACCACTACACTATCAGGGACCTACAAGAAAGTTTGATTCTTTGATTCTTTATTGAAGCCATTTTCCTCGTGGACACCGTAAGAGCTACGGCATGAAACAAACAATAATAAACATAAATGAGAAACATTAAAAGTAGACAAACAGTCACTCGACAAAATGTCAGTCATACATTTAAAAACACGAGTTACAACCGGAATCTACCAGCACTAGCTAGCTCTGACGCAATTCTGATCACCTGCGAAAGGCTATCATTAGCGTAGCCGCGAAACCAATAACAAAAAAGGCACCTGAAACACATCACGAAAAACAATAATGAAACAAATCAAACAGCACAAATACCTTGTTCCCATTCCAGCCAGGTGATTCAAGTGATCAAGTCAATGACCTCCCCTTTTCCCTTTTTATAGAAGCATTTCCTTAAAGCGGGCGGCACGGTGATTGACTAGTTAGCACGTCCGCTGTTAATAAAGCAGTTACATTACAACTCTCGACTCGCTCACTGCGTCTCCATACACACATACAACGTGTGCTGGCAAGCGGTTCGCCAAACCGTTAACCCAGAAGTGGGTGCCCATAAGGTAAGCGGATTTGAATAGTAAATAGCCAGCTAATGAGTTTTTAAACAAACCTCTACCGTTAGCATCTCTCCTGCGGCGTCATCCACAAATGTTTTTTTTTGGGGTGGATGGGGGAGTATGTAGGGACAGAACCGATTTTAAAGGACGAGGACGGGCGGTGTCGGAGGTCGATAATTTTCATGAATAAGGACGGAGGGACGAGGCCGTAAGGGTACCCAGGTCGCTGACGGAGGATGGACCAGCAAAAAAGGGTCAAGTGCCCAGCTCTGGCGGTAAATGACTGACATCTTAAGTTATCTCTCCCTCTAAAACCGGCTAGAGGTACCCCCCTTTCTCTGGTTTGAGTTACCTCCTTTTTTGAAACAGAAAACTCAGAGTTTTCCTCATTTCAGGGTTAGCAGACTGAGTTTTCACTAAACCTGCTTTGTGAGACAGACCCCAGGTCTGGGTTCATCTGAAAATCTTAATTTGAAAAGATCACCTAAACATTGTACATGTGCTCCTTTCAGTTTATGGACAAAAAGCCCACGGAGCAACATGCATCGAATTTGTGCTTGCGTTATGACAAACCACCGGAAATATTCACCTGGTGCCCTATGAAAATTGAGAGCAATGTCACTAGAAAAAACACTTCATGTGTTGTGTGCATTTGGACTGCTGCTGGTCAGTATTAACCTAAAAATGCAATAATTTCAGCACAGACATAATAAACTGTTCAATTATTCAGTATTTGAATCCAAATCTGTACATAATGTTGTTGTTATTATGTGCCAGGTGTCCCTTTGTTATTGGGAACACATACTGGGTGATGTGGTTTACCCTGAAGTGGGAAGTAGTGGGGTTGAAATAAATAAATAAATAAATAAATACATACATAAATAAATAAAACGCCTCTTTAAGATAAATAAGACTGTGTCCAACCTCTTTTAATACAACGTGACCAATTTAATTAGTGATACGCCTCAGAGCGTTTGAGATTACTCATTGCCTCATCGTCTAAAGCAACAGAAAGTATCATTGTCGCTGACCACTTTTTGATGTCATCCTCCTAATCACTTAAAACCTCCTAAAAGACTTACATTTTTTTATTTAAACTGACTTTCTGGCCACCTTATATTGAATTTAAATGTAATCTTGTTTTTCGCTGTGTCACTCTATTGTGTATTCTGGTGTATAAAGACAACTATTTCTGGAACAAATTGCATGAAAAAGTAAAGTCTTTAATAATTCATTACATGTTTTTCAATTTTCAGTGCTTATTTCGACGAATAAAAAGTTACTTGGCATAAGATTCTGAACTGTGCAATAGGTCTTACAGACTCTTTAATGGCTGACCAGCCAACAGAGTCAGTAAATTTCACTAATGACTTTCCAATGGTCTTTAATTCTCCATTTAGGAGGAAAGGAAATGTCAGGGCCGATGGAAAGGTTAATGTGACTTTCACCCACTAATAAACATCAGAGAACAATGAAATTAAGAGCATTGCTTTATTCGCTGGTCACACACATACTGTAAACATATGCCCATACATTTACCCATTGATAACGCAGTGACTTCCCAATTACACATTTAATTTTAAATTAAATCAATGAAGTTAATGAAACAGTTTTGTGGAGCTAGAGAGGGTGCACTCAGGGAATAATTTTGTTGAGTCTGGAAAAAAACATTTCTTTAATTTAAATGTTCAACTGGTTAAAAACTGATAATAAATCGTTGCATGAAAATGAGAACAACCAGTGCAAAACAAATGCCAACTGATGAAGGTTAAATGATATAGTAAATCATAGATTATGCTTTTTCTGCACAAACCAATTAAAAGAAACATGTTGAATCAAGATACAAAGCTGTTTGTTTTTAGGGTGGGTGGGGGTCGGAGCATCTAATCAAATTCCTTGAGAATACTGACCTCAAGAACAGAGGTCACATTCGTGGTCAAATGTTATTTTTATAGTATAGTCAAGCATTATATTCCACACAATTCATGTTAGAATGAAAACAAAAACTTGCAAAAAGCTTGCATACCTCTAATATTCATTCATTCATTCATTATCCATACCGCTTATCCTCACAAGGGTCGCGGGCGTGCTGGAGCCTATCCCAGCTGTCTTTGGGCAGTAGGCGGGGGACACCCTGAATTGGTTGCCAGCCAATCGCAGGGCACACAGAGACAAACATCCGCACTCACAATCACACCTAGGGGCAATTTAGTCCAATCAACTTACCATGCATGTTTTTGGAATGTGGGAGGAAACCGGAGTACCCAGAGAAAACCCACGCAGGCATGGGGAGAACATGCAAACTCCACACAGGGAGGCCGGAGCCGGGATCGAACCCACAACCTCTGAACTGTGAGGCGGACGTGCTAACCAGTCGACCACCGTGCCGCCCGTGTTTTAACATATTTAATCCTAATTAGCCTAATGACCTACAGAGGAATGAGAAGTATAAATGGAAAATTCCCAGAGATGGAAACTGGAGTCATTGTGACTTGAACTTGAGTCTTTGCTTTGATCCCTTGTCTCTTGACTAAATTAAAAAGACTTGGACTAGAAGACTTGAGGCGGCACGGTGGTCGACTGGTTAGCACGTCCGCCTCACAGTTCAGAGGTCGTGGGTTCGATCCTGGCTCCGGCCTCCCTGTGTGGAGTTTGCATGTTCTCCCCGTGCCTGCGTGGGTTTCCTCCGGGTACTCCGGTTTCCTCCCACATTCCAAAAACATGCATGGTAAGTTGATTGGACACTCTAAATTGCCCTTAAGTGTGATTGTGAGTGCGGATGTTTGTCTCTGTGTGCCCTGCGATTGGCTGGCAACCAATTCAGGGTGTCCCCTGCCTACTGCCCAGGCAAGACAGCTGGGATAGGCTCCAGCACGCCCGCGACCCTTGTGAGGAGAAGCGGTATGGATAATGAATGAATGAATAGAAGACTTGAACTAAAAACGAGAAGACTTGATTCAGACCTTGGAGTTAAAGACTTGTGACATGATTTGACTTGAGACATGATGACTTGACAGACTTGATTCTTGTTCATGTAATATGTTCAGTTGAAGATGAAATGAACAGTAAAATTAATTGGGATAACAAGTTCACGGGCAATGGCACTGTCACCACTGGAGGATGAGCGTGTCAATCTGGGAATTGCACTGACCTGATTGGAAGATTATCCTGTCAGTCAACCCCCTTGCTATGGAGAAGCATGCCCTCGAGTTAGCACTTTTGACTAAAAGAACTCTGGAGTGAAGCAATAAATTAATTAGTTCAGTTCAAACTTTGCAAATTATCATACATTAGACATCAAAAAGTTCATATGATGAATGAATGAATGAATTAAATGGAAACAGACAAATAGATTTCCCGTACAAACTAAAATTTGTAAAAATTCATAAGAATAGGCAATACTTTACATAAAATCTTTACATAAAATTTCTCTAAATTAATGGGGCAAATATCTAAGAGTATAAATTTGCGTGTGAGTGAAAGGGGGGGGGTGATAGCTAGAGAGCAAGTGAGAGAGAACAGGGAGAAATGCTGAGGTGTTGGGGGAAGCAGTAAGAGACTGTAATGAGATGAGAATGAGAGGTATAGGTAAAATCAGATGTGTTTCTGTCAGTGTGGGACCATCCTTTGTTCTCACATTTTTCTGCTACTGTGCAGAGAAATCTTCTTCCAGAGCACTCATAATATATACTTATCAAGCACTTATACTTGAACCTGGTACAAGGCAGTCTTGAGATGGAATTAAGTTGCTATTGCAAATTAAAGCGATTATTTGGCCAGAATTCCGCATTTTCAATTATATCAATGTGTTTTGGAAAAATTACTAATTAATTCACTAATCTTGTGCCGCCTATTCTTTTATGCAATATGGTTATCCTCTCACACCATAACTTGGTGTGACATAAACGGGGGAACTGGACACAATTTGTACATTCTAAGGGCCCTGTTTTTCGTGTTGCGCACAACACTCTAATTTAGCAAATGGGTGGAGTTTTTTTCTCTTGGCATTTTCCGAGACTTTGCACAAGTAGAATTGGGCATAACTGGACTTTTGCTCCGTTGTCTGATGGACTCCTTGCCAATCAAAGTCAGTGGGAAAACAGTCGAAGCAGAAATAGACTCACCGGGGTTCGTGCATGATATTGGCACACACAAAGTGCATTTAGACAGGTCTTCTGCCCTGACCATGTGTGGAACTGGGAACACGGTGTAGACAACGAACTAAACAATTTTCCAATCAAAACACAAAAGAGGAGAGTCAAACTTCACGTTTTTATGGAAGTCTTTTTGTAAAACTGTGAACAAATACAGAGAGGGCTGTAAATGATTGCATAAGTCTGCCCAAAAAGAAAAAATACATTATTATATTGAATTTGATTCAAATATATACATTTAGGCGGCACGGTGGTCGACTGGTTAGCACGTCTGCCTCACAGTTCAGAGGTCGTGGGTTCGATCCCGGCTCCGGCCTCCCTGTGTGGAGTTTGCATGTTCTCCCCGTGCCTGCGTGGGTTTTCTCCGGGTACTCCGGTTTCCTCCCACATTACAAAAACATGCATGGTAAGTTGATTGGACTCTCTAAATTGCCCCTAGGTGTGATTGTGAGTGCGGATGTTTGTCTTTGTGTGCCCTGCGATTGATTGGCAACCAATTCAGGGTGTGCCCCGCCTACTGCCCGAAGACAGCTGGGATAGGCTCCAGCACGCCCCGCGACACTTGTGAGGATAAGCGGTATCGATAATGGATGGATATATACGTTTAATTTGGTTCGCCCCTGACCCGGATGTTGTTGTCCGCTGGGCGGAAATTACGTCGTGCGTCCAATAAGGAAGCGGCGACGAGGAAACGAGACGAACGGTAAACGAGACGAGCGAGAGCGTAGCGATTAAGGTAGAGACAAAATCGGCAAGAAATACACGAAGAATTTTCAAGGGGATTTGGCCGGAGGAGGGGTAATCTCAGACACGGGTATTGTCAGACCAGAAAGGGGATTCTCAGAAAGGAAGTGGTGGTGGTCGTAAAGATTTGCAAATAAAAGCATCTAAATTTTGCAAATAAAAGCGTTTACATTTACATGAAGTGATGGTAGTAACGTTATGAAAATAAAAGTGATGAAAATAAAAAAGATTACATTTTCACAACAACTTGTAAAACGCGCATTAACGCTGCTTATGGAATTTTGATTGTCAGAACCATAATTTTATAACATTTGGCTATTCTTAACTATAGTATATACATTTAGAAAAGCCTTTGTAACATTGACGTGTGCACATTGTACTGTTTGTACTTATAATACTTAATATTTCTACTTATAATTGATAAAAATTCATGTCATGATGTTGCATTATAAGAAGAAACTTGTAATAATATTTATATAAAATGTCCGATAATATTTATATACCTGTATCAGAATGTTATGGCCAGTAGCTGTTTGTAATATTCATGTTATAGTCGTTGAGTGTCTACATATTTAGAAAGTATTGTATAATTGTAGTAATCATAGTTCATTTATTTTTATTTATGTATTTTTACAATACTGTACAGAATATCAGAGGAAAAGTAGGATCTTATGAAAGGGATAAGACTAGATATTAATTTATGCTTCCTCATACCCCCTTTCGAGCAAGTGATAATCTGATTTGCCTTGCCATATTTTTTATTTTTTCTTCTTCTTTGTTTGACCGATAGAAAAATGTATATCTGTATTTCAATTTTAATTTGAATATTATTTCATTTACATGTACGAAATAAAGACAATCAATCAATAGTGGCTGGTACATAAAAGATAAAAAAAACATTGCATATAAAATCATAACATATGAGTCAACCGTCTGCTAGATGCATTTTGCACTGCAGCGTTTGTCTTATAATGTAATTAACACTGACACAAGACTGACACATTATGCTGCAGCATTAATGAAATAACTGAATACGAAAGATGAGATGGACGCAATCACTTCTTTAAGATGGCCTGTTCTTGTCTTTGATACTTTACCTTATAGGTCCAACATCATTTGCCATGATTAATGATTACAAAAACTGTATTCTGTTCGTACAATTCTGTGTACAATTGACTGTTCGAAAAGAAACATTCAAAAAGTTTAGTGAGGTCAAATTTATTCAATGAAAAATGTCTTGGGGCTTTAAAAAGAACGTGAGGATATCCGCTCATTTTAACCTCCAGGAGGGCAAGAAAAAACTCCAAATACAATTGAGAAAAATTTTGGAAATTGAGAAACCTTGAGAAGAGGCCACAAATAGGGGAGATACCCCTTCCAGGATGACCAGGCTGCAATGGATGCTGAGTGGCAACAGTTAATAGACAATGCAGTGCTATAAAACATAGACTCGAATAGTGTGTAAGTCCATTTCAAGATAAAGCGCTGCACAATGACTCCTTTGGAGAAGTGGGTCCTCCTCAGAATCCGGCCCGGTTGGTCAATCTCCAGTGCAGCACCACATCATCTGTTAGATCTCCATCTTTAGCACATGTGGGTACAGCTGATAGAAGTTGTTGTTGCTCCTTTTGCTTCCAAATGTTATATTCATATTCAAAGAATTTTTTTAAAAGTCAAATAGCATCATAAGGAAGGATTTCTCAGTGAAAAGAAACATTGTTATAAAAGTGGGCTTAAAAAATAAATGAAACCATTGATGAAATCAACCTCAGAAGTATTGTCCAGCTGGTGCTTCCTAAGTCAGAACACAGGAAGGATTTCACCTTACAGAAATTCCTTTGAAGCATCCGTCCAGCGTGCAAATAATTTCCCATAGCTGAAATAAGACAGGTCCACTGATAGTGTAGTGGTACACACGCCTGAGTTGTGTGCGGGCAGCGTGGGATCAATTCCCGCTCAGTGACAGTGTCTATGTGTGCCCTGCGACTGGCTGGCGACCAGTGCGGGGTGTAGTCTGCCTTCGCCCATTGACGGCTGAGATAGGCTCCAGCAACTCCCCGCGACCCTGTATAGGATAAGCGGTTTGGAAGATGACATGACATGAAATAAGACATAACATTACATACCATATTTCATTCAAACAAATTATACAGTTGCACAGTACCAACCTGCCAAGGATGAAGTTTTCCATTCGTAGTATACACCACCATTTCTTCAATACAGGCATGTCAGTCTAAAAAAAAAAAAATAATACCAGCATTTATTTTTATTAGCCATGTAGAAACACACAAGGAATGTGTGTTAGTTTTGAGCTACACAAGTATTAAAGTTACAAGAAACTATAACTAAAAGAACATTTTGGACATGACAGGTGCTGCAGTACCGAATAATTACTGCTGTGCAAGTGATAAAGAGTCATCAAAAAGTACAGTCAATGTCAACGAAGTCTTCTAGAGCTTACTTAAAAAAAAAAAAAACAGATGGTTAACTTACAATGGTGAAGTCATAGGCAGCATCCAGGACTTGGTAAACTTTTTAATGTCTAAGACATATAGTCAAGTTGATTAAAACATACATACACACAAAAAAATATTTGTATTCAAAAATACAATATGTATTTGTATTTATATACCCAAATCCATATATGGGTCCACAACTTCCAAATCATCTGTTGTCAGCAGCATCAACTGTGCCTCAGAGACTCCAAGCATAACAGTAAAGAGAGCGGAGACGGCTGCTCAGCTAGCTGCAAAAAAGGTTGAATTTGAAAAGGAAAACCTTATCAGTGTACAGCGACAATAATTAAAAAAACTACTTGAGCAAAAAAGAAATCTTGAAGCTAAGGAAGCCAAGCTTAAAGTGTATGCAGAAATAGAGTCAAGAGAAAATAGTGAAAGTAGTACTAGTTCAGCATACAGTAATGTGACGCCTCCTCAGCCAACAATCTCCTGTCAAAGAAGTCAACAACCTTTACTAACTGAACCATCATTACAGCAAGCTTTGAATGATTCAGTCATACTCACTCGACTCCCAGTTCCTGAACCCGGTGTGTTCTCTGGTTATCCATTAACATTCATAAAGTGGAGCGCTACTTTCAAAGCACTCATAGATCAACGCTGTCCTCATGTTCCCGACAAGCTGTTTTACCTACAAAAGTATGTTGCTGGAGAGGCAAGGTCAGTTCTGGAAGGTATTTTTTACAGAACAGATGCAGAGGCCTACCAGCAAGCATGGGATAAGTTAAATGCCAGATAAGGGCACTCCTTCATTGTACAGCGTGCATATAGAGAGAAGCTCAACGGGTGGCCCGAGATTGGACCAAAGGAGTATGTTAAATTGAGAGAATTTGGTGACTTCCTACAAGCATGTGACTCTGCTATGCCTCATGTCAAAGGTCTGCTGGTACTTAACGATTAGGAAGAGAATCAAGTTTTTGGCCAAACTTCCTGAATGGGTACCTTCAAAGTGGAATCGCCATGTTATCAAACAGCTGGACAATGCTGAAGATTATCCCAGTTTTAAGGAGATTGCAACCTTCATCTCAAAAGACGCAGGTATAGCGTGCAACCCAGTGTCTTTGCGGTATGCCCTGAAGCCTATTGAAGAAACGCAGACAAGAGAGACAAAGCGGTCAAAGGCAAACACCTTTGCCACCAATGTACAGCCCTCATATACGTCAAGTACCAAAGACAAATCCCACAATAGTGATGAGCTCAAACCCAAGAAAGAGATCGCAACCAAAGAGAAGTTTGGCCCTGTGGAATGTATGTATTGTGAAGAAGATCACTCCATACATAAATGCCAAAAGCTAATTGAGAAATCTGTAGAAGAAAAGAAACAGTTTGTAAGAGACAACAATTTGTGTTTTGCATGCTTAAGGAGAGGTCATCACTCAAAGGGCTGTAAAAAGAAAGCTACGTGCAGTAAATGTAAGAAGAGCCATCCTACTCCATTACACGAAGATCGGCCATTTGTGAACAAATCACCTTCACAACGTGCTCACACTGAAGAAAAAAATACTGCAGCACTATCATGCAGTGTGAATGGAGGTGTGGATAGCAGCACATCAATGATAGTCCCAGTCTGGATCTCCTCATCGGCCACCACTGGACCAGAGACCCTGGCATATGCATTATTGGATACTCAAAGTAGAAAAACCTTTGTTGACCAGGAGGTGTGCAGAAAGCTGCAAGCAGCAGGAAAGCCAGTAAAATTCAAACTTTCCACCATGTTGGGGAAGGATTCAACCATGAAAAGTATCAAAGTCAGTGGACTTAAAATCAGAGGCTATTCTTCAAAGACCATCATCAGCCTACCAGGGACATCATTCCACTCGAACGAGCGCACATTCCTACCTGTACAACTGCTAACAAGGGGAATCACCATGCAGCCATAGCCCATGAAATGCCTCCATTAATGGATTGTGGGGTAGGATTATTGATTGGCGGCGGCACGGTGGACGACTGATTAGCGCGTCGGCCTCACAGTTCAGAGGTCGTGGGTTCGATCCCGGCTCCGGCCTCCCTGTGTGGGTTTTCTCCGGGTACTCCGGTTTCCTCCCACATTCCACAAAAAATGCATGGTAAGTTGATTCAACACTGTTAATTGCCCCTAGGTGTGATTGTGAGTGTGGATGTTTGTTTGTCTCTGTGTGGCGCCACAGACTCTGAGCCAAAAGAGTACCGCATGAGAGTTCACCTTTTTGGAGCATCGTCATCTCTGGGGTGTGCAAATTATGGCATGAAGTATCTTGCGAAGCAAAATGAGAAAGAATATCCCTTAGCAGCAGAATTCATTAGAAAAAACTTTTACGTTGATGATGGCATTATAAGCATTGAGTCTGTGGACACAGCCATCAAGCTGGTAAAAGAAGCCCAAGCTCTGTGTGGTAAGGGACAACTACGTCTCCATAAATTAATCTCTAACAATAGAGTGGTTTTAGAATCCAACTGTGAGAGTGAACGAGCTAAAGGAGTGAAGGACGTAGAGATTAGCCATGAAGATCTTCCAGTTCAGACAGTTCTTGGAGTGAGATGGAATGTAGAAAAGGACACATTCTTCTTCAAAGTCTCACTAGAAGAGAAACCATGGACCCGCGTGCAATTTTATCGCCTCCATGTACAACCCTTTGGGGTTCTTGGTTCCATTCCTCTTGGCAGGTAAACAAGTTCTTCAGAGGATGTGCCAAAAAGGTGTCAGCTGTGATGAGCCAATTCCAGATGAGTTGAAGCCAAAGTGGGAGATCTGGGTCAATGACCTTAAGAACCTCGAAAACATTCAGATCCAAAGGTGTTACTCCCCTTCACTTCTCAGATGCCAGCAGTCAAGGCTATGGTCAGTGCTCATATGCACGCGAGTGTGAGTGAAGACGAAGTACATTGTACCCTCATAATGGGCAAAGCAAGGGTAGCACCCACAAAGATTGTGACAATACCAAGACTTGAGTTAACTGCTGCAATGATATCTGCTGCTGTGAGCAATATGTTGAAAGAGGAGTTGGAACTCAAAGTGGAAGAAGAGTACTTGCGGACAGACTCGCAAGTAGTTCTGGGTTATGTTAATAATGATGCTCGAAGGTTCCATGTCTTTGTAGCAAATAGAGTCCAGAGAGACTGCGAGTTAACCAACCCACAATAGTGGCATTATGTTGAGACAAGGGAGAACCCTGCCAATCATACTTCAAGAGGCCTCACAGTATCAGAGCTTATTAGCTCAAATTGGTTCAAAGGACCTAAATTCCTATGGGAAAGAGAGCTCAATATCAAAAGAGAGGCATCGGAGCTGATGGTATAAAACCCGGAGATTAGAGCAGCACAGGTGCTGAACACACTGGCTGGAGAGCAGGACAGTTTTTTAGACCGACTATCGCGATTCTCCAAAAGGGATGACTGCTGTGAACGTTGTTGCATGTATTTATCGGTTGGCTGAGAGGTCTAAGAAGGCAGAACCTCTCAATGTAGAAGAGAGAAGGAGAGCTTCACTTACGCTCATTAAAATTGTGCAACAAGGATCTTTCAAAGAGGAACTTTTCACCCTGAGTCAAGAACCTGGAAAGCTTCCATATAATCACCCATTCTACCAACTCGATCCAGAGCTCCATGATGGTGTACTTAGAGTCGAAGGACGATTGAGAAAAGTATCTGCACATTTTGATGTCAGACACCCAATATCCTACCTCCAGATGGTGACGTGACATGCCTCATTCTCGGTTACTGCCACGAGAAAACTCAGCATCAAGGAAGAGGGCAAACCCTGAATAAAGTTAGAGCCAATGGATAGTGGACTCTTGGGGGAAGCAGGGCAGTTGTTAAGTACATAAGGCGGTGCGATATCTGCAGAAGAGCTCGAAGACCCACAGAACAGCAAAGAATGGCAGATCTTCCAACAGATTGCATTGAGTCTGCGCCACCATTCTTATTTGGTGGTATGGATTGTCTTGGTCCCTTTTACACCAAACAGGGCCACAAAGAACAAAAGCGGTATGGTCTGCTGTCTCTGCTCTAGAGCAGTACACATCGACATATTGGAAGACATGACGACTGATGCGTTCATTAACGCCTTAAGATGCCTCATTGTCATCCGAGGTACAGTGAGACAAATAAGATCAGATCATGGATCCAACTTTGTTGGTGCAAGGAATGAACTGCATCAAGCCCTAAAGGAACTAGATAACGAAAGAGTGCCAAAA
Source organism: Filicampus tigris (assembly GCF_054856515.1). NCBI lineage: Eukaryota > Metazoa > Chordata > Actinopteri > Syngnathiformes > Syngnathidae > Filicampus > Filicampus tigris. The sequence goes on from NC_141220.1 coordinate 1,846,724, forward strand.
TTCTGGGCAGAGCGACAGTGTGACTTCTGTATGAACGTTCCAAATGCGAGTCATGTTGGAGGTGTCTGGGAGCAACAGATACGTAGTCAGGAGTGTGTTGAGTTCAGTTCTATCACAGAGCGCAGGAAGACTGGACGATGCCTCTCTCTCAGGACTTTCTTTTATGAAGCCATGTCCATTGTTAATAGCCGCCCTCTGACAGTTGACAGTATCAATAATGCCACAAGCCTCGAACCCTTGACTCCAAATTATCTGCTTACGATGAAGTCCTCCGTGCCACTGCCCCCACCTGGCAGATTTGTCAAGGAAGACCTATACGCTAGAAAAAGATGGAGGCGGGTGCAGTATTTGTCAGAGCAGTTTTGGTGCAGATGGAGGAAAGAGTATCTAGCGGGGATTATTCTCAGGCAGACGACGAAATGTGCAAATCGACGACATAGTCATCAATCAAGAAGATGCTCCTCGTAATGAGTGGAAGCTTGCAAGGGTGGTGGACATGTGTAAGGATGAGGATGGATTTGTGCGCAAAGCTCCTGTACAGTTAGGTGATCGGAGATCAGGTGCAGAAAGTGAACGCCTTAACAAACCATCAGTTGTTGAACGTCCCATCCAGAGGTTAGTCGTTTTAATAGAAAGGACTCAGAATCCCTGTGTCTCAAAATAGATTAGTATTTTGTCATACCATTGAAATTACCGTAGATTTATTTGTCTACTTTGTACGTGCATAAATCTAAGGGTAATCTGGTGGAAGTGTAAATGATTGCATAAGTCTGCCTAAAAAGAAAAAATATTATTATATTGAATTTGATTCAAATATATCCGTTTAATTTGGTTCGCCCCTGACCCGGTAGTTGCTGTCCGCTGGGCGGATATTCCGTCGTGCATTCAATAAGGAAGTGGCGACGAGGAAACGAGACGAACGGTAAACGAGACGAGCGAGAGCGGAGCAATTAAGGTAGGGACTCGATCATCAAGAAATACACAAGAATTTTAGCTAAAATTGGTCAAGGGCGCACACGGTAAACAGAATTCCTGTTTTTAAAGAGTTTATTTTATTCGTGTTGACACTGATTATTAACATTGCATTGTGTACTTGAAATGCCTTTGAGATGTCGCAATGAGTTGTGTATTGAATGTGGCAACAATAAATTGATATCTTGACTACATTTGGACTATTTAAGAAATATGATATATATTAGGAAGTAATTAAATGTTGTATAGTTTATTGTCAATAATAATTTGTATATTTCATTTCATTCTATTCTTTAGTTTTTCACGGTGTTCATTGACTGTATTTCAACTAAAAAGAATAAAAATACAAAACATCAGTACGAAGCGTGGATGATTGACCAGGAAATAGCTACAGTTCAGGTAGGATTGGGCGAAAGGGGACTTTTGCTCCGTTGTGGGATGGACTCCTGGCCAATCAAAGTGGGTCCTCTCATTTCCATTAACATCAACGGGAAGACAGTCGAAGCACAAATAGACTCGCCGTGGGTCCGTGCATGATATTGGCACACGCAAAGTGCATTTATACTGGTCTTCTGCCCTGACCATGTGTGGAACTGGGAACACGGTGTAGACAACGAGCTAAACAATTTTCCAATAAAAACACAAAAGAGGAGAATCCAACTTCAAGTTTTTATGGAAGTCTTTTTGTAAAACTGTGAACAAATACAGAGGGCAAAGAAAACAAGTGGATGAGTAAACAGATCTAAGTATATAGATGAAAACATACACCCGTACACTAACCTAGACAGTTGCTAGATGAAATGATAAGTCAAGGTACATTCAACTACAACAAAGATAACACAAAGAACAATCATCTTAAATGTAGCAAGGAAGCCTGTAAAATAAGAATGTCCATGGAACTAATGAACATACTGCATACAAATGTGTTTAATTGTATTCGTACTCACAGATTTTGCCAAAGAATGAGCTAAATCAAGGAGGATGCGATATGGAAGAAACGAAACCCTTCTTCACTAACGTGTGTCTGTTCAAAATGGCTTCTGTGTTAAAAATAGGTGCTTCAACAACTTTCGCCACTAGGGGTCACTGAGGTTACATCTATTGTAATGTCTGGGGCCAGAATAACAGGTAAACTGCAAGATCTCCCCTTGCTGATGATATAGTTGGCCGCACACGTGACATGGGTATTTAGAGACTGCCTTGCACCCACAACTGTGCGTCTGTGTGTGACCCCCACCCCTGATTGTCTAAGACGCGCAGCTCAGCAGAGTCTACCAAATTCACAAACACACTAATAGACCACAGACTGGCATGGTTTTATTTTGTTTTCATGCTGGTCTCACGTCTACGAGGGAGGCAACCACACGCACACACGCTACATGCTCGACATTAAATCAGTTTTCTAGTTAGATCATTTTGAAATTGGCCTACCTATCTTAAAAAAACAGCATAGGGTGGCATGGTTTTGTTTTGTTTTGGTGCTGGTCTCAACAGCTACGAGCAGGGCAAGTAGCAAGGCCAATACAAACACACTACACTACCGGACAGTTATAGGTTTTTTTTAGCAGGGTATTCTAAATATATTAAAATACAAACATTATAGAAGAGAATAAAGAGTGATCGTATTTCAGAAAAGAATATTTTACCTGTGACAAAGTGATCCGAATTCGAGCATAGTCGGTGTTTGGCTCTGTTTATTGCAGCCAGCTACTGTCGTCTTCGTCTTTCACTTTTTTTCTGGACGTGAAATTCCCGATTGGTGATTACTTTCGGGAGTCTGTAGAATCCTTTTCAGCCTTCCCCCCCTCGATTTGTACAGCCAACATCAACACACGTAGTAGGCTTGGCAAACGTCCTTCCTGCTTCGCTGAATTAAAACAAATGAAGCGATAGCGGAGCAAGCCGTCCAAAATGTACGCGGGTGCACTACATTCTGGGTAATCTAAAACTTTGAAAGCCTCTAGAATTTCCTTAATCTCCTTCTTCTTCTCCTTCCTTTTCTTCACCTCTTCATGCAGACCGAACGTGTTTTTTTAAAAGTTTTTTTGCAGACTGAACATGTGCAGTGCACAGCGTTCCCACCAGGGTGTTCCCAATGCAAGTAAGTATGCACAGTTGGGTAACGAGTGGCGCGTTTGAAGCGTTCGGAAGCAATTATTGTCGTTTGCCCATTTCGTCGAGTCGGTTGAGATGAACTTTTGGTCGCCTCGCATGCACAACACACGCATGAGGGTCGATTAGTGGGACAGACTAAAATCAACGCCGCCCTTGTCATCCCCCATCCTCCGTCCCAAAAATGGGTGAATGTTTGGGATGGAATGCCCAGCACTGCCAAATACTGTACGCTAGACTTGCTCCAGCTCGAAAATAAAATTGTGTTCGCTTTAACGCCGAGCGCTCGGGTGCCTGCCTACATAAATACAAATCTATGTGGACATCTCTAAATATACTCGGATCAATGTCTGAAAATATCACGATGATAAGTCTCTCCATGCGCTCACTTATAAGAGAACAAGGTAATAAGCAGCTTACTTTCAGTTTCTCTACTACCGGGTCTGTTTTTCTCGGGTAATAATAGTATATGAGATTCATATAGAGTCTGTCAAGTCACCCAAGGACGCTTAAGTGTTGTGAAAAAGGAAATGAAATGAAAAAGGCTGCAGCCGGAGGACCAGAATTGTCAATCAATCAAAATTTTGTTTATAGAGCACTTTTCATACAGAGATTATTATCTCAGTGCTTTAGCGGTTAAATTCCTTCTGATCAACGGATCCCCATGTGGGGTCCGTAGATCTGTGCAGTGTTGTTTTTAGCCAGATCTGTAATGCCCGCGGCCTGCTGAACTTTAATCTACAGAACGCATGGCAGGTAGTGGTAGTGGTCAAGTTGTCCTTGAGTTTTTCTGACTTGCAGTTTGCGATCATTGTTACCAACGTAAATAACTACAGTTGATGCGGTGAGGTTGTGATAAAGGATGGTTGGGGCGGAGTTATTGATGTCCACTACCAGGTCACCTGGGTGGCAGGAGGTGAGGCCATTAAGCACTCGCACGTGTATTACCATGGAGGAGCTGAGGATGAGCACCGACGAATTTGGCCTTGTGGTGTTGAATAAGGCCATTGTCACTGCTTGAGCCTGACCCGAGACCACCGCAGCCAGGGGAATCCCCAGCTCGCCTGGTGCAGTACTTAGATGGAGGGAAACCAAACCAGACAGCACTCCCGGCCAGCAAACAGCACCAGGGATACGTGGCGATCAAGTGACTGACCTACCTGCTCAGACCAAATAACTTTGCACAGTCAGTGGAAAGAGGAAGCAGCCGACCCCCCTAGCAGTGCCGGCGTTACGCTCATGCCTGGGGGTGGAGGTGGATGGCTCAACAGCGGAAAGTTGCTCTCATGAAAGACACCAAGTGGGGTCTGCAGTGGTACAGTGGTGTGTTGGGGCTCAGTTCTCTGTGCTCCTTATGAGGGCTCAGCTTGCAGTGCTTGTGTCCGCGGTGGAGTCTGACAGTCGGTGAGGGGCAGCTACGACTCCGAGGGCAGTGATCAGGCGGCGGCACAGACTGGGTGAGCCCTGGGACTCTGCTCGATGACATGAACCAGCAGACAATGGTGATGGAAGGTCCTCATGAGCCAGGACATTAAATCTATTTCCAAGTGGTGTATGTCTGGCTGATGGGGAGCGATGCGAAATGCTTGTTTGTCAAAGTCTGTTGCCTTTACCTGGGCCAACTTGGATCAAAGAGTCCGCTTTGACTGGAGTGGAGCTTTGGGTTTTGCCCCATGCCATGTTGGAGCCAATTCATCTGCTGCAGAGGTACTGGGAGGGGATGGCCCATGGCCACTGGATTTAGCTTGTTTGGCAAATCACCAGAGCAGGTCTCCATGTCGGCTAACTGGGCAGAGGTGGCACCAGCCAGAATCATACTAGTCGTACTATATTTCATCCCCAGATAAAAAGGAAAATGACGGACGACAGAAGGGTACCCACGCTCCAGACAGATGAAGAATAACGGATGATCAATTTCTAATAAAATGCCCAGCTCTGTTCAATAATAATACAAAAAATATAAAAATAAGTATACTGGTTAAAAGCAGCCCTTTGGGTAGTGAAGTTTACAAACAGCAAAAAGTCAAAAATTCCCTTTGATTTGTCAGAAAATAACTTTTTTGTTGTTAAGAATCGGAATCGAGGATCGTGAGGAACCGGAATTGAATCAAAGAACCGGAATTATAACCATAATCGTCCAAATTCAAACAATGCCGAATCCTAACCCCAATGTACCGGCGCCGAGCTGGGTGCCAATAAGTATACCCACACCTGCTCGTGCCTCTCACCGCGGGCAACACCAGAGTGGAAGAGTGTCCAACCCCTCTGAAGAAGACCGGTACCAGAGCCCAATCCATGTGTCGAGGTGAGCCAGACTATATCTAATCGGAACTTCTCAATCTCGCACAATAGCTTGGTCTCCTACCCGGCCAGAGAGGGGGCATTCAACGTCCCCTAGAGCCAGCTTCTGTAGCCGAGGATCGTACCGCCACATCCCCATCATCGGCTGCCACATAGTTTTCTGCGCCCCTGCCATCCTTAGCCCCTCCTGCAGGTGGTGAGTCCATCGGAAGGGGGACCCACGTTGCCTCTTCGGACTGTGCTCCAGGCTTTCGCCAATGAGCCCCGCCTCCATGCCTGGCTTGACCCGCATCCGAGAGGGGAAAATCGAGGTCTAGATATTTATCATATCATTTATCATAGGAGATCTATGCTGGGCAGGGGCGGAGCCAGAACGTGGCTAATCGGTGGGCCTGGAAAAATCACTGGGCCTAAATATTTCTCTCACTGAGCACAATCCTCCTGTCCCGACACATCGTATATTCAAATAAAATGACAAACTGAATAATATGAAGTTCAGACCTTCCTTAGACAACCACAATTATGCCATTCTTAATATTCAGTGGAACTGTGTGTTTTGGACACATATGTGGCCACTTAAGAATAAGAATAAGAAGGTCTTTATTGATCCCACAGTGGGGAAATTTTCAGTTACAGCATCAAAGATATAGGTCACACAGGGACGGCGGCATAATGTAGCCATTAATGGTATACAAACATTCAGGATCAAACCTATGTAAATATACGCAGTAACTGTGTGTATACACACATGTATTTACACACCAACATACATCTACATAAAAAGTATGAGGAACACTCATTTTAGCCTGTACATAGTACAGAGGGAAAATACTCTAAGTAAGTGACAGTGCTGCAGTGCTGCAGTGCTGCAGTGAAATGTAAGGAACAGCATTGGATAAAAATAAAACTAGACTAACAGTAGTGGGGAATGTTGAGTATTGCACGGTATTACAGTAGTGGGGAATGTTGGGTATTGCACGATATGAGCTCAGGTGCAGGACTGCACAATTGCACTAATGTCCGCCAGTTTTTAGAGACTACACAATGTTCTTGTTCAAGAGTCTGACAGCAGCAGGCAAGAAGGAGCGGCGGAATCTCTCCTTTGCACAGCGAGGGTGTAACAGTCTGTGACTGAAGGAGCTGTGGAGTGCTATTAGGGTGCCCTGGAGGGGGTGGGCCGGGTTGTCCAGCATTGATGACAGCTTGGCCATCATCCTCCTGTCCCCCACAGAGTCCACAGAGTCCAGGGAGCAGCCCAGGACAGAGCCTCCTGATCAGTTTCTCCAGCCGCTTCTTGTCCCGGGCTGAGACGCCGCCTGCCCAGGTGACCACTCCCTGACCGAAAATGACCGATGTAACCACCAAGTCATAAAATGTCCTGAGGAGTGTCCCAGGAACCCCAAAAGACCTCAGTCTCCTGAATAGGAAGAGTCTGCTCTGACTCTTCCTATAGAGGGTGTCTGTGTTGTCTCTCAAGTCCAGTTATTGTTCAGATGAACACAAAGGTACTTCTAAGTTGAGACTCTCCCAATATCTGTTCCCCGGATATTCACTGGTGTAGGTGCACAGTGATGGCGCCTACCGATATCCACCACCATTTCTTTGGATTTCCCCGAATTGATCAGGAGGCGGTTCTGCTGGCACCAGTCCACAAAACCCTGAGTAAGTTCTCTGTACTTCCGATCATCTCCGCCTGTGATGAGGCCGACAATCGCAGAGTCGTCAGAGAACTTCTGCGGGTGACAGGTAGGGGTGCTGTAGTTGGAGTCCGAGGTGTAGAGGTGTAGTGAACAGGAATTAAGCCAAGACAGTTCCCTGCCGGGCCCCCGTGCTACAGAGGAGCACATCAGACACACAGTCCTGTGTCTTCACATACTGTGGCCGGTTTGTGAGGTAGTCTTGGATCCATTTGGTGAGGTGGTGGGCCACTCCCGCCCGCTCCAGCTTGTCTCCCAATAGGGTGGGCTGGATGGTGTTGAAAGCACTGGAGAAATCAAAGAACATGATCCTCACAGTGCTCCCCGCCTTCTCCAGGTGGGACAGTGAAGTGTAGAGGAGGTAGATGATAGCATCATCTACACTGATGCCAGGCTGATATGCGAACTGGAGTGGTCCATTGAGGAGCTCACCAGGGGGCGCAGGTGGACGAGGACCAGTCTCTCCAGGGTCTTCATCAGGTGAGACGTCAGCGCCACTGGTCTGAAGCTGTTGAGCTCCTTCGGGTGCGGGGTCTTTGGCACCGGGACCAGGATGTTTTCCATAGTTGGTGGACTCTGCCCAGCTTCAGGCTCAGGTTGAACATGTGCTGGACAATTCCACACAGCTGGTCTGCGCAGGATTTGAGGAGCTGGCGGCTGATGCCATCTGCCTTCCTCGCCTTCATCTTCTTCAGCTGGTTCTTCATTTGAGATGTTGTGAAGGCCAAGGCTGGGCAGGAGGGAGTAGTGGCTGTCTGGTGTAGCTGGGAGCTGGAGACTGTGGAGAAAAGAGGGGAAGGGGTGACCACCCAGCAGGAAGAGTAGTGGAGGCTGCAGCAGGAGAGACTGAGTGGGGGCAGGCATCTGATCGAACCTACTGAAAAAGAGGTTCAGCTCATTTGTCCACTGCAGGTCCCCCCCAGTCCGGGTCTTGGGTTGTCTGTGGCCTGAGATGGTCTTCAGGCCCCTACAGACTCCCCTGGCATTATTCTGCAGCAGCTGCTCCTCCATCCTCTTCCTGTAGGACCCTTTCCCCTCTCTGATCCTCCTCCTCAGCTGGCGCTGCACAATCTACCACTCCTCTTTGTTGCCTGACACAAAAGCCCTCTTCCTCTCCTTCAGGAGAGCTTTTATGTCTGGTGTGTTCCAGGGTTTGTTATTGGAGAAACACCTTACTGTCCTGGTGGGTATGGTGTTCCTCATGCAGAAATTTATAAAGTCTGTAACAGTGTCCATTAGACTACTAATGTCTTCCCCATGAGCATTGCTGAATACTTTCCACACCGTTGTGCTGAAGCAGTCCTTTAAGGACTCCTCGGCCTCTCCAGACCATCTCTGAACCATGCGGGTCACAGCTGGCTGTCTGCGGACCAGAGGTTTGTACACAGGCTGGAGAGCCACCAAGTTGTGATCAGCTTTGCCCAGCGGGGGGAGGGGCAGTGATGTGTATGCCTCATTGGTGTTGGCATAGAAAAAGTCCAGTGTTTTATTGTCTCTGGTGTGGCAGGTGACATACTGTATGAATGAAGGCAGAGAGGAGGAAGGGGAGGCATGATTGACGTCAGCAGAGATGAGTAGCAGGGCATTTGGGTGCTGTGTTTGTAGCCTGCTCACGGCTGCAGTCAAGACATCACAGGCTGTGTCGCCGCTGGCAACGGGGCGGACGTAGACGGTCACCACGGTCACCGCGATCACATGACTAAACTCTCGCGGGATGTAGAATGGCCTCATGCCAACAGCTAGCAGCTCAATATCCCTGCTGCAAAGCTGCTCCTTAATCGTGATGTGCCCAGGATTACACCATCTATCGTTCACAAACACAGCCAGCCCTCCTCCTTTCCTCTTACCACTCTCCAGCATCCTGTCCGCGCGTATGATTTGGAAGCCGTCCAAATCTACGACCGCGTTCGGCGTTAGCGCTGTTAGCCACGACTCCGTGAATAGCATCAGGCTAGCCTCCCGGAAGTCCCTTTCATGCCGGGTAAGCGCCGCTAGCTCGTCCATCTGGTTGGGGAGAGATCTAACATTCCCCATGATAACAGACGGGAGGACGGGATGGTATCGTCTCCTCCTTTCCCGGCGTTTAACAGAGACGATCGCACAAAAAATATCCACCAGCAGCAGCAAGAATACCGCAGTTTGGGTGTCCATTGCTACGCAAGTTTACGACCATCAACTATGTGAAAAAGGTATGAGGTAGAATAATAGTAAGGTACTATGCCATCTTGTGGTCTCAGAAGAGTATTACATACTACAGTCAAAATACAGTATACTAAATACAGTACAATACAATACAGAAAAAAACTAAAAGATGATCCTTAGTTTTTTTCTTTTAATTGCGTTCCAATAAGACCAAATAGCAAAAATAAATTTAAAAATGCATGTAAAAAAAACAGCCAACAAATAGAATAGCCAACAAATCAAAAGGTTCACAAACTATACATTTTATAAATCAATTGTGCATTTTCCAATCCCTTCTATGAATAAAAAATATTTTTTAATAGTGTTGCATAGGGGTGTAACGGTTCACAAAAGTCACAGTTTGGTACGTACCTCAGTATGGGGGTCGGGGTTCGGTATAGGTTTAGTACAGCAAAAAGTCTCAAATGCAGACTAGGTTTTTTTATTTAGTTTTAACAGATCAAGTTACAATTCAATTTGCTACAAAAAAAACTAGAAAATAGACTAAAAACTTGTGCATTAGGGTTGTTCATAAATACTACTACTACTACTACTACTACTACTACTACTACTACTACTACTACTACTACTACTACTACTACTACTACTACTACTACTACTACTACTACTACTACTACTACTACTACTACTACTAATAATAATAATAGTAATAATAACAATAATAATAAGTCCGCTGATAGTGTAGTGGTACACACGCCTGAGTTGTGTGCGGGCAGCGTGGGATCGATTCCCGCTCAGTGACAGTGTCTATGTGTGCCCTGCGACTGGCTGGCGACCAGTTCGGGGTGTAGTCTGCCTTCGCCCATTGACGGCTGGGATAGGCTCCAGCAACTCCCCGCGACCCTGTATAGGATAAGCGGTTTGGAAGATGACATGACATGACATGACAATAATAATAATAAAAATCAAACACAGGGAAACATCCTTTCTTGTATGGATAGAATGAGGTTGCAGATAAAAGTCAGGCAGACCTTGCCAATTAGTAACTTTAACTTCATTATAAGAGCAGCAGAGGATAGCTCATGCTCCATGGCTCTTGTGCGAGTGTATATGACTTGCTAATATGCGCCCGAGATAGAACATTGTAATGGGGCTCCAGCACGTTTAATAAACGTTTGAAGCCCAGCTCCGCAACTAAAGCGTATGGGCGCATAGATGTTGCTTTGTATATGCCGATTGCTTCAGCAATTACGAATATCGTTGGCTCTGTCTGCTTCTCCAGGCTGCTTAAAAATAGCGGGGATAAGTCATTGGTGTTGAGCGGGTTTCTTTTTTCTACCCCCTGTAACTGGAACGGGGTGATGCCGTCTTACATGTGTTGGCATGTATGAAGTGTTACCTGCAACATACCGCACGGAGGTCGAACAATGGCGACACGCAGTTCTTGTTCGCTCCACCGCTCACACTCCATCATCATCGTACTCAAATCGGAAGCCAAAATGTTCCCAAACGGCTGATTTGTATAGTGCAGATGGCTCCTCTAGCTCCATATGCTTTCTCCCGCACTCGCCATTTTCTTCTTCATTTGTTTTGATCTATTTCTTCTTCAAACAACAAATGTGGTGGTTGTTTGGTCTCAGGCGTTGACTTTTTTTTTTTTTTTTCTCCCTCAGACATATTCATCGTATGACTGGCTGCGTGCACCGAACCGTGAAGCCCATACCCGGACCGAGACGGTATGAATACAAAAAATGGAATCATATTTGCATTGTCCAATCTTTCCTTATAACGGAATTTCCTTATGTGGGAAACGACTACGGTACATGTCCTGTATAAACGTTCAGGTATGTTAACAAAATACATGGGTAACAAGTAGGGATGGGACGAGATCTCCTGCTACGAGATCTCGCGGGATTAGAACGCCACAAGATTTCTCGTCCCTGCACAGCACGAGATCTATTTTCTTTTGACAGTGTTTTGGAGTCCGGGTGACTATAGCAGATGTCCTAAAAGGAGCTGTCACCGAATGGGAACTTCCGAGGCCAAATCACGGAGTCGCAACATGGATGTGGCAATACGTGAGGCTGGCTTTGAGCCGCACATTTAGTGCTTATCGTGCAGGCAATGAACGCAACGCTAGTGAAGCTGGTCCAAAGTTGGCCACGTATCATGTTTGTTTAGACGTGTCAAGCGTATAGTTTCTTTTTTTCACCGATGCTCAACAGCATCACTTTTGACGTCTAAATAAAGACGGCTCGAGATGCCCGCGCACAAACTAATTATGGACGTAATCACGCGCTAGAACAACACTTTGTACATGATGGCTCGCGATCTAGAGCAGCGGTGCCGTATCTGCAGCTCTGAGGCGCCCAGAACTACGACGAGTTGCAGAAATCTTGACACAGACGCAGTGACATTCCTCTTGTTGAAGATCGACTGAGAAACAAGTTGAACTCTACAATACAATACAATTTTATTTATATAACCCATTTCATAACAGCTAGAGCTGTAACAAAGCACTTTAAAAACAATACAATAAATTAAAAAAAACAATAAGAGGCAGTGATACATCTATTAATAAATATATCAATAAATATTAACAAATATATAACATATAAATAAAAACATAAATAAATAAAGCCAATAAATTAACATGAAACACTATATACAATTGAGTTACTACCCCATGAGCACAGTTGGATTTTGTCAAAGTATTCAGTAAGAGGAAAGATCTCAGCTTTAGCTTTTATTGCAGCAATATTTGAGAGCATGTAACGAAAGTGACTCATTTGCATTTGCACTTTACAGCTAGATGATTAATTTTCTTGCAACATTTTGAAAACTGAAAAAATTACATTAAGTATTGTTTTTCTGGGTGAGGGAATTTAGCGGTGCGAAAGTTGCAAGAGATGGAACTAAAGTGGCCAGGTTCAATACGTTAAATCTGATAAAACATTTGAGGACGAAACATGTGAACAAGCACCAAGAGTTTGCGGTGGCGGGGACAGCGGTAGCGAGCATGAACAAGGGGAATGGACCGCAACAACAAACCCTGCTCAATTTTGGATTTTGGATTTGATTTTCTACTGCTTGAATTTGGTTTTAAAAGTGGATTTGGGAGCAGAAGTTATTGCGATGGGTCACTAATACAGCACTCAAAACAATCTTTTATAATAATGTCCTATAGCTTTTGTAATTAATCCGACACGATCTCTCTCAAAGATACCTCGTGTATATTATTTCTTATTTTTTCCTGTTTCATAAAGGTTTTTAAGTCTGACCAAGCCATGATAGCAATGGTTTTACATACAAGTGAGTATGCAGTTCTTTAGAATTACAAGGGAAAAAAGGCTCACATATATCTTTTTTTTTTTTTTTCAAAAGTCTGGTATCGGTACAGTATCGGCACAGCTTTGTATTTGAATCGGCATCGGGGTCAAAAATGGCATCGGAACAACACTACTGCCACGACGCTGCACAAAATCACCTGCGGTTTGGTCAACTCATGGCAAGAATGTAAATTGATTGACAGAAAAATCAGCAACTTTTTTTTTTAAAATTCTGATAGGCTCCCGACTTCCGTAGGTCCCTGAGCTCAAGCCCAAGTAAGCCCGTTGGTAAAGGGGGCCCTGGATCTATGAGTCCTACTTTGTCTGGTGCCTCACCTACGATCTTTTTGCTATGGGTGGCTCTGCCAGGGGCATAAAGCATCGACAACTTAGCTCCAAGGATCAATGGGGCACACAAACCACTCGACCATGAAAATTCAGGGAGGGGGCTTTCACACTTTTATTCTGAAATTACCTTTTCATGAGTATCAGATTGTATTTCCTTATTATCTAGCTTACATCGAGGCTTGCTTCCTGGCTATACTAAACGATATTTTGAAAACAATACATTGTAACGTCTTCCGAGGTAGAGACGGTAGTATACTCCCGTTTATTTACAACAAAAGCGCACACCGCATGGACTTTGTGACAAAGCCGAAGCACAAAGAGAGCACACTCTTTCTCTCTCTCTCACTCTCTCTCTCTTTCTCTCACTCTCTTGCTCTCTCTTTCTCTCTCTCTTGCTCTCTCTCACTCTCTCTTGCTCTCTCTCACTGTGTGTGGTGCGTTCATGAACTTGTAAATACAACTACTCAAAGTAACAGAACATGACATGTTTTCCACAACACCATGGCTACACATATCAATAAAATATGAACGCAGTTCATTACAATATACTGTATTATGCGACAGTGTTAAAATAATAATAATAATAATTAGAGCTGTCAATTTAGCGCGTTATTTTCGAAGTTAATCCAGCCCCCTTTTGACGCCGTCAGTTTTTTTGAACGCGTGATTAAGGTTTCCATGGCAACCAGCGGCTGCATTGATAAAGGTGCTGCTGGTCACCATGATCTGTAAATGTATCTTGAAAAAAATAAAGCTTTAGAGTAGAAGAGGCGTTACATCTGCTTCAAAATATTGACGATGAGGATGAATTGCTCGGCAGACACATGCACGGCTGTCACTTGCTTAGGGTTGGACACCGAAATCCCGGATTTGAGTGAATCATTCCGGTTCACCAGGAACCGTTCAGATTTTTTTAGAACGTCGGTGCTAAGTTTCGATTCCTAGTTAGCTGCGTGGAAGAGCTACGAACAAAGTACGACCGATTAAAAAAAAAAATGTGTGCGCAGCCTCGGGCTCCTGCCGCTGAAGCTACGTAGCAATAGCACGTTAGCTCGTCCCCACTCGCGCTCAGCTCCTCGGCTCGGCGACTCTGGCCTGGCCAATTCCCACAGATCTCCACAGCTGCGCGGCAGCTGGGACACCGCGGTGACAGCAGTCGCCCTTCACGGGGTCGGTCATCCTGCCCGGCTGGCTCGGCCGACGCCTAGCCATAGAATGACGCGATGCGGCTCATGAAGGTGGCTTCTCCTGAATCATGCTGATGAATTCCTCTTCACTTTCTTTGTCCAGTTGGCCATGTCGTCAATATGTGTACAACGAGATATAAATGAAGCACAAAATCCGCTAAACCTGTCTGTCTTCGTCCTATAGAGACTTTTCTCGTCTCTGATTTGCTAGCTAACAGCCAATCAGAGGGATCAATTCTCACGACAGCTAGAGGCCGATTCGACATGTTGAATTAGCCGAAAATGTCCACACCCTGACAATGGCTCCGACGTTACAAATTTGAGCCCTACACCAAGAAGACGGCACATACCGACACCTGGCCCACTTCCCAACTGTCGACGTCGGATTGGTGGAAAGAAGCCTTCAAATGGCCGAAATATCTTTGTGAATTTACTATCTGATAAATGTACATGTTGTCAAAGGCTGTGAATAAAATGTAGAAAGTCAAATATTTGTTATAAAAACTTCAATTTTAATTGTTGAGAATTGTTATTGCATAGCCTAAATGGGCTGATTTAGTGTTCAACATTAAGATGTAATTCACGTGACATACTTAAAATTTACCAGTGAATGCAGAAACTGAAACCCCAATGTGAAGTGTGCCACCCAGTAAATTACCACCAAATAAATTAAGGTGCACCCAATCCTAATTACGTGCATTAAAAAGACACTTGGATGATCTTAACATTGGCACGTGTATAATAGGTTTGCATGTAAAAATGACATCAGTACTAAAATGCCCCCCATAAGACTCAGTTGTAATTTAAGGGCTTTTTTGTGATTAGATTTACGACAAATTGGCCCGCCCCCCTTTGGAGCTCGGCTTGTTATTTTTTCGGTCTCAGCGGTCTATGTCACAGGAGGGAGGCAAGCGTGGTACTATTGCTCGCTTTGTCTGTTGTCTAAAACGGCGACTGATCGCCACCAAAATGCAATGTGCTATTTGTGTAGCACATTACTACTCTTGTCCACTTCAACCTGTGAAAGTATAAAAGTGTTCTGCACAATAGTTTGGATTTATAGACATAAAACGTGATCTCATCATGATCACCTCCACAAAATCAAAAATACCGTGGTGATCTCTACACTTACACAGGCTGAAGCGGACAAGAGCATGAATGCGCACACGAACCCCAACTGGTTATATTTTGGACATTCAGCAACGCTAAAGTCATGTCAACTCTCAGGAGGCAGATGGCGGCTGGCAGCGGGCATGGATGGAATATCCTGACTGGTGTTTAATGCCTCCCCCGTCCTAACGGTGATCAGCAAAGAAGCAGTGTTTTTTTTTTGTTTTTGTTTTTAGCAAAGAAGCAGGATGCGCTCGTCCCAGCATAAATCTATGTAGCTCTGCTCACTTCCACATTTCCTCATTCTCATATAAATCAGCCACGCAGAGGTTAATCCTTTTGATATGTTGAAGTGGGCAGCAGTAGGGAAGTCCACATGAATTTTGGTGCCAATTGATCACCGTTTTTGGACGTTATAAGCAATGAAAGTACAATGATTTCCGATGGAGGATTTGTAATTGGTCCCTCCAATGACTCCGAACGAACAAGGATAGAACGCGGCCATTTTCCTCATTAAAAGAAGGCGTTATTCATGGAGTCACTGATTTCCTAATTTCTACTAAATAAATTGATAAAATAGAAACAACTCTTTTCATTTTCCTGATCAAAAACTATATAAAATGAACTTGTTAGTGAAAACCTGGCCATCCCAACACAAGTATCCCTTTTTAACTATAATAAATTACATAGACCCAACCCGAGTACATTAAGGGAAACAAATACAATTGCTTCATGCTTAAAGAAAACCATTTAATGATGTGGAACTTTTTTCTTTTTTCTCTTTTCTCAATGCAAAACCAGTGCTCGTCGCCCACCTCAATGCACGGGAGGCAGGTGCAAAGATAGCGCACAAGGGGTACCCAATCTTGTAGGGGCAACAGGGAGACCAATGGCCCCACTGACTGACGAGTTGAAGTTAATTGTGTTAAATATCCATCCATCCATTATCTACATCACTTCTCCTCACAAGGGTCGCCTGCCTGCTGGAGCCTATCCCAGCTGTCTTCGGGCAGTAGGCGGGCGACACCCTGAATTGGTCGCAGGACACAGAAACAAACAAACATCCGCACTCACAATCACACCTAGGGGCAATTTAGAGAGTCCAATCATCTTACCATGCATGTTTTTGGAATGTGGGAGGAAACCGGAGTACCCGGAGAAAACCCACGCCGGCACGGGGAGAACATGCAAACTCCACACAGGAAGGCCAGGATCGAACCAATGACCTCTGAACTGTGAGGCGGCCGTGCTAACCAGTCGACCACCGTGCCGCTGTGTTAAATATATAAAGAAAAAAAAAAAGAAAAAATATATTTCTATATTGAATACTGACAATTACTTGCTCATACTGTGTATAAGGAATGGACATAAGTATGAATATAGTTGCGGTTTCCTAATTCAAGAACACAAAGGACTTCATAATATTATCGGTCAAGTTTAGTTTGAACAGGGTACTCTTTCCATATCGCCTGTCACAAGCAACAGGCCAAACGGGCCACAACAGAGAATGTTACAGTGCATCTTCGAACTTTGTGAACTGAGAGAGAGAGAGGGAGAGAGGGAGAGAGAGAGAGAGTCTTGTTCTCTCACTCCCTCTCTCTGTCTCGCTCACCAATCCAAATTGAAGCAGGGGAGCCCCCCACAGAAGCACTCACTAATGAACTCATCACTGTTCTGCTTTAAATATTCCCTCCCCCTCTTAGTTATTGCTCACCTCCCAGTACCCCCTCCTTCTTCTTTACCCTCCCACTCGACCAAGCAGCCTCCCAATCTCTTTTCTCCCTCGTCTGTCTTTCTCTTCACTTGTCTCTTCAGTCAAGGAGAAACTAATTGGAGGGAAGAAGAAGAAGAAGGAGCAAATTAAAAGTTTACTTCTCACAGAATGCCACAAAAAGGTAGGCCCGCTCATTCTTTCATTTGCTTGTAGTTTCTTTTTTCTTCATCTCTTGCCAATATGCATCCGTCAGAGACTGGACCTGAAAGTTACTTGAAATGTTGAACGTTATTTGAAGATATGTAACTAAATGAGTATTTAACCGATGCAACTGCAGATTTGGAGGACCCAACCCCAAAACACTGCGCACTTTCTCTTCTAAACGGCAACTTTTTTCATCTCTGAAAGGAAGCTGGGATTTCCCTTTACTTTTATCTCACTGATTGTGCCAATTGACTGCGATTGTCTGGTCTTCCATACTCATAATCGACCAAAAGTGTCAAAAGATAAACGGTACCTAACCTGAGATTCTACAATTATAATAAATCACCTATCTTACCGCACAGTTGTGTTTACAACTCATTTTACTAAACAAAAGTACTCTACAAAATGATCAACTGTAATGGTCTGTACCTTTGACTGTTTTGGGTCGCTTTTGGAGGAGTTTTCTCAATTGCTGGAAAGCTGAAGAATTTGGGAAGGAGTTCTTTTTGTTTTTTTGTTTTTTTTTTACAAACAGTTGGACAACAATTCATTCGATTGATAGGAGAGGAATTACATAATTCCTCATATGAACTTGTAATAAAAAGTTGAATTGAAAATGGATTTAATAGAATTAGTTCGACTAGTTCATTCTCCAATTAAGATAGTGTTCATGACGATTAATTAGGATGGACTTATATCATCCAATCCTACATCTGAACATGCATGAAAAATGTGCTTTTGTGTGACCCGCTACCAAGTGTTCAAATGAAGAAACACCACCTGCACAAACACGTCTGAATGCGCGTGGAACCACCTGAGCCACTTCATATTTCAGACACACACTAAACAAAAGTGTTTATCAAGCTGAGTTATTCTCTTGTAAAAGAATAAGTTAATGTTGTCAATAAATGTCTACTATACTTTAATACACCTGTGTCAGTTGCCTTCCTTTAATTTTTCAAGTCATTTGTTAGCTTTGAATACCATACAGCACCGCACGGCATTCCAAATAATAATAAATAAATTAGTCTCCTAAAAAAGAAAGTGGTCATATTTATCTGAAGCACCGAAGATCTAAAATGATGATTAAAATGCAATGCGTTGTCAAGTCGGATGGAGTGTTTTTATGGTTCTGCCGACAGTAGAGGCATTATTATTACAAAAATAATAATGAAATGAATAAATGAAAAAAATAAAAATAGGTACTTGTTGCAGCGGTGTAGGCCTACTACCGCCTTCACTGTAAAGAAATAGGGCCTACATTGTGCTGGAATATTAGACAGTATGATTTTTTTAAAATATCAAAGCTGTGTAACGGGTACATTAAGATACATTTGCCCAAATGGAAATATAATTATTTTTATTCTTTTTTATTTTGATTATCATTATTTCTATTATCATTGTTTTTATTATTATGTTTCTTCTTCTTCTTCTCCTTCTTCTTCTTCTTCTTTTTCTTCTTCTTTTTCTTCTTCTTCTTATTATTATTACATTATTATTATTATTATTATTATTATTATTACTAATAATACATGCTTCCGTTCCACATGTGCTCACTCGATTTATTGGTTCTCGCCGTGCACTTTGTATTTTGGCAAAGCCTCTTGTTTGACATAGACGGCTATTGAGTTGTAGTATTAATTTTACTCGCAGCGGAATTATAGGCCGACATAGGATATACAGTCACGCCAATTATTTTCTCTCTAATATCATACATATTTTGAATTGCCATGGTACCAAAGACCTTCCGTGCATTTTCTGTAGCGCTTTACAAATTCTTCTTATTATAATAAGTAGTGGTAGTTAGTTGTACTGTTGTAAAAGTGAAATCAATCCATTCCCCTCTGCATGCCCCATCCCTCCATATGAGCACGCTCAAATTAGGCGTCTGACTGCAACGTTCCTATTTGTTGGATAGAGCTCCATTCGAACTGGGTTCCCTGCCGCGGTTTTGTGCTGCTGTTTTTGAACGAGCCGCAACTAACGAGGCAAAGACAGCAAAATCCCGCCGACACACAAAAGCGGCCGCGGAGCTCCGGCTTCTTTGCCCGGCCGGTCTCTTTGTCTGTCCTCTTTCACAGGATGGAAGGTGCCGGCCGGGCAGCCGGGACGAGGTGCCCGCAGCCGGCCCGGGTGTGCATGCGCGGCCCGCGTCTCACGGAGCCGCTTCGTGTTCATTAAGCGCCTCGGGGAAAGAGAACAGCTTTCAAGTCACCCTTAAAGCAAGCACAGAGCGCTTTAGTGGACAATTTGGATGCACTACATTAATGAGGTGATCAGCAGTGCGTGTCACGTCACTTTCCATACAATACATCACACATGATGCCAGAAATGAAATAACGGTGCTGCTAAAATCAAGAACAACTGAACAAAGTAATTGCCTATTGGAATTTTTGGACAACAATTCATTGTCTACATTTTTGCATTTTAGCAGCATTAGTAAGTTGAGATTGTGTTTGCAAGAGGAAGCTAAGAAACGGAATCGTTTTGAATTGGACATATTATTATTATTATTATTAGTAGTAGTAGTAGTAGTAGTAGTATTGCATGTAAGAAGCAGCCCGGTTGCGTTTGTCTTTTCTAATAAATAAAATAACAAATGCAGCTGAAAAAAAACAAAAACTAACAGGGCTCAACATGAACGACGACAACCCTGTTGAAAAGCAAGCTTTTGTTGTTTGCTTTTTAAAATCCATTTCTTGGGGATGACAATTACGATTACAAGTTTATCTGTGGATGGTCAATTAGATAATTTGTATCTAAAATTTTGCTTTGCTAGACTTTTTTTTTTTTTGCAATACCAAACGGGGAAATACTTGTGTGTGTGTGTGTGTGTGTGTGTGTGTGTGGAGGGGGGGGGGGGGGGTACTTCAGTCAATTTCAGCTGCAAGTCAGGAACTACATTTGTGGGAATATTTTGAGTATATTTATTATGCCATAGAAAATATTGATTCTGAAAGAAAAGCTGGAGAATATACAACAGATAGTACAAACACACATGTCTTCACATTAAGGAATAATTTTCAGATTATTAAAAAACATATAGAACATGAATAATATATTGAGTTTCTTTTTTTTTTTGTTTTGCTGTAAATTGATGCTATTTATATATAGTTTCTCCATTTAGTACTTTTGTAAAGTTTGCCTATATAACAACTTATTTGGCTGGACAGAAGTGTCTCCCAACCTTCACATGTTTTACATCCTTCCCCCAAAATATGTTTAAAGACACATCACTAAATAAACATTTTCACACAATGGAAGAACATTTACTTGTTCTGCCTGTCACTATATGCCACTCACATCAACAATTAATACAAGTCAATGAATAATTTTCTCACCAATTAAGAGCAAATTGATATTTTTCCAGGGAACATTAAGACTTCATGTCAAATATTGGGCCATTTTGTCCAATTAAAAATCATGAGTTTATAACGCTCAACAAACTATTTATAACATTGTCAAAGCAAAATATGTAAATGACAAAGCCACTTTCACGGGACTATTTTTGCTATGGTTCTTTTCTCTTCCTTCTCTTTCAATTATTTGATCAACAGTGACCAGAATTTGATGTTCATCAGTTTCCACATCATTTGTTCGACATAAGATGAGTTGTACAAGACAATGCTGCACATGTTTTCTATGATAACAATAATCAAAGATGTTATCTCTTTGGACAGATTACAGAAGTCAAACAAGCTGGGAGAGCGGAGTTGCCTCCATCATGCAAAACAGTGAGTTTATTCATCTTCTCATTGCCTCCTTTGAACCATTGTAAAGCAAGTGTCCTTTGAAACGGTTGGTTTGGCGACTCTTTTATTGAATCCTGAATTCAGCTTTTAGATGCATACCATGTCAACAATTTGCATTTCTTAGATCGACATTTTGTCTGAATGTACTTCAATTTACATGGCATTTTATTATCCTTTGTTATTATTGTGGGCATTTATGATGAGATACTTATTATTATTTTATTTGAGTTATTTTCTGTGTGAACATTTTGGATGATACAAGGGCAAGCGACAAAGGTCAAACAGTCTCAGCAGCCATTCACTGACCCACTTTGGGTCTCCAATATTGCTGAATATGACTCTTGTGTTGTGGTAGTCCTACATTGGCGCTGGTTTCTGTTCAAAGATTCAAACCCTTTCGCCATTCACAAAAATGTTTGTTCTTCTGCTATACCATTTTGTAGTGCGTAGCACATAACACCCTCCGTTTTGGTCTACCCATTTAGAGTTGTTGTCACATTTAGAATGACAGACTAACTGACTAACTAACTGACTGACTTACTGACATTTTAATTCCATCCATCCATCCAATAACGATACCGCTTATCCTTACAAGGGTCGCGGGGCATGCTGGAGCCTATCCCAGCTGCCCTCGGGCAGTAGGCGGGGGACACCCTGAACTGGTTGCCAGCCAATCGCAGGGCACACAGAGACAAACATCCGCACTCACAATCACATCTAGGGGCAATGTAGATGGTCCGATCAACTTACTATGCATGTTTTTGGAATGTGGGAGGAAACCGGAGTACCCGGAGAAAACCCGCGCAGGCACGGGGAGAACATGCAAACTCCACACAGGGAGGCCGGAGCCGGGATCGAACCCACGACCTCTGAACTGTGAGGCGGACGTGCTAACCAGTCGATCACCGTGCCGCCCCATTGTTAATTCCTGCCTTGGATATTTGAGTTTTAAGATGAACACAGCCTGATTTCTGTTTTCTTTTTTTCTGCTGGACAAGAGGTTCATGCTGTTTGCAGTGAAGGTGTGTCGATTAGTCTGTGTCCTTTAACGTGTTCATCCCTTCAGTTATCAGTTACCCAATGCTACTGTTTATATCCAGATGTTATTCGGAAAGGAACAACTCTTGTCATTCAAGGAGAAATTCCATGTTTCATTCTGATAGCAATGCTTTTTTTTATTGAAACATAATTACCCCCTATACTTTGGAATCATCAAATACAACGACAAAAATCCAGTATTGCATCGTTTTAAAATGCCGTCTCACATGCTGACATTTTTGTGTAGATTTTTCTAGCTCTCTCCCTGTATTTGAACTGCATTATAAAAAAAATGCTGGATGAACGCAGAATTTCAAGGCAAAGAACTTCAATAACATTTTAAGTTGGGCAAATCAACACATTTTCAAAAAGGTTTTGCTGTTGTGAAAATCGGCTTTCCTGCATTTCACAGCAACGAAATATGAGTTTGCAGACTGGTTGTCCCTTTCATTGAACCTCAATTTAGAGATAACTAAAAACAACTTCCTTGCTTTATTGCCCAATATTGCCATAAATGTCAGTAATTTACATGTTAAAGTTTTTCCAACAAAATGACTGTTTTGTATATTGTCCCCTCATCCCTTGAAATTGTATTGATTTTGCTCTGTATGATTTAATAAAATACTCATTATAATTCAAGGAAATTCAATTCACATTCTGCTGTATATTACACGGAATCAGATGCAGGGATGCAAAGAGAAATTTAAGTGGTAAGAGTGAAAGGGTACCTCTTAAGGTATATATATATATATATATATATATATATATATATATATATATATATATATATATATATATATATATATATATATATATATATACATATATATATATATATATATATAATGATAATGTATGAATGTAAATTGCTGCTCAACTTCAATGAGTTGATTCAAAGTGAAACCTGTTGTGGTCCCAGGGGCAAGGGCTCATTTGGTTTGTATGCGGCATGGTTTGCATGCATGTGGGTGTATGAGGGAGGACTCACACACTCGTATGTTTTTCAATGGGTGGGTGTTTTTGTGGGAGGGGGGTGGTGTATGGGAGGTGGGAATAGACAGATTCGCAAAGGGAGCGCAGCCAAATTGACGCCATATGTCTGTCTATTAATTGTATGTCAGTAAGCGAAAAGGGTTGCTCCTCTGGGAAATGCTTCTGTGATGAAGATGTGTGCTGCAGGATGATCACACTTGAACACAGTGTAAACATGATGTGTGAGGCAGCGAGGCAAGGGTTCGACTGAGCGAAACGACCCTCCTCAGACAAGTCAACCAACGATTCTGGTCACAGTTGAGAGACTATTATGTCTCAAACACACAGAAAAATAGGAAGCATTTTACAAGGAACAATATAATAATATACATAATAATAGTTCTGAAAAAATCATGGTAACCATTCTTTTGATCCAGGACTTTATACCCATTAATTGTTTAAATGTCAAATCACTCTTGTGCTTTTAAGGGTTTATATCAACTATTCTTTGGTGGATAGAATTTGAAATGAATTTTAACTGAAAATAATACAATTATTTTATGCCACACTGAGACCAAAAGTCACAATGTCCCTAACCCAAGTTTTCATCTGCTCTCAAAAACGGTAGAAAACTAAATATGTTCATATCGTATTTTGAAAAGCTAATATTTACGTCACACACTGAATTATGCACTCAAAAGCTGAATCGTTTTCAAGCTTTGATGATGTTTGCAATGCTATATAACACCACTGGTAGCATAGTGGTTTACTTGCCTGATTTCACGCTGGCAGTGTGGCTTCAGTTGACACTCGGCGATGGTGCACACGTTAGCGTGAATGATCATCTGTCTCTATATATGCCCCGTGATTGATGATGTACATAGTATACCCTTTGCCCGACCACCTGGGATAGAGCTCGGTTGCCTCTAAATATACAAATGGGCTGTACAGTACGGCTTTCGTGAAGCCATTTGACAGCTGCTTGCTATATGCACTATGTGTATGTTCATATGTGTTCTGGCTGATGATGTATAATATATTAATGCCCTATAAAGTGCTCCGTAAAGCTGCAATATGCTTTCCCCTCCTAAGCCATTAACAGACAATAGACAACTGATTAATTGTACAGTTAATCCCTACTTAACCTGCCCCGCGTAACAGCGCAATACCACTCTATGTGGTCGAGTGGCAGACAGAGCATTAAGCCTCATCCAAACAATTGGACTTCCCCTTCCTGTGTTGGACCAGAAATCAACTCAATAATGGAAGCTGTATGAGAGGTGATATAACAAGGTTACTGAACATGCAGTCACTATACAAGTATTTCAAAGGTACTAACAATGTGACAGTACTACAAGACACAATTCAGAGCCATCACTTTTTTGGCATAGCACTGAAAATGTTGATTGTTGACAAATTCAATCAATTGCCGCATTGTATTATGTGGTAGTGAAGCACCATTCACAGCGACAGGACAACTGACGGCCCACTGAAAAGGAAGATGAAACTATTACAAAAAGAGAGTACAGTACTAAAAAAAACAATTATTAAGTCTTGAATGTCAAAAATGATCAAACAAATGATTATTGCTATTTCTGTGAATAATCATTGTCAAAGTGTGGCAAATGCAAGACTCCAGCTTTATGCGGGTGACATCATTGCATACTGCTGCTTTGCTACATCTCTTGCACAAGTGGTTTACAAAATATCTTTGTGGTCATTCAGAACACACTACATGAGCTGAAACTTGTTTTAAATGCAGATAAGACCTTGTAGGTCTACTACTAAGCTCGTAGTTTGTTGTTGTTGTTTATAACCCATCTAGCACCTGACCACATAATACTCCTGTATTTTCTACTCTTGATGGAAAGGAGATTGAGGTCCTCACTGTTACAAACACCCGGCATACTAATGGATGACTCTCGTAATTTTAAAATGCATTTACTGTATCTTGCGAAAAAAGCTAAAAATGAGAAGAGTTATGAGAAAGAAAGAGGGTGAGAAGATGCCTGCAGGAAAAGTGTGTACTGAAGCACATTTTCAGTGTGCAAAGGTGCATCCACACGTCCTCAAGGTTCATAACAAATTGTAAAGCTCTGTCCCATCATTGTGAGTTGTACTCTCGGGTTGGATGGCCAGCCAGCATTGGCGACCGCTCGCTCACTGGCGCATATTTAAGGCAATCTTCCCCCATCTTTGTGTTTTTATCAGGCAGATAAGTACGCGGTAGTATTCATTGAATTTGGGTGAAAAGCTTCCGGGTACTTTGCACCTCAGCCCGGAATCTCCTGCAGAATGACTCCAAGCTCAAGGAATCGGTGTCCTGAAATGTTTTTAAATCTAAATGGAAAGACATGGAAGCAGCTTCCATGGAAAGTCGATGTTTTAGCTCGGCTGTTTGAACAATTTATTACTAGCCGTGACTCATAGATGGTTTAATCCGAGATGCTGTACTTTGTATATTTTACTGTGTCTCTCTTTGTATCTCTGTAACTTTGTGTTTTGCCATTTGTGTTCTGCCTGCCTTGGTCAGGTCTCTCTTGAAAAAGAGGTTCTTAATTTCAATCGGGACAACCTGTTGAAATAAAGGTTGAATAAGTAATAAATTAGAATTAGAAATTGCTCATTTTACAAGCAAAAACGTATTTATTTTTTGAAGTAAAGTGATGACTAGATGGCAGGTCTCCAAAAAGAGGGGCCAACTTGCGTTTAGGGTTATAAATTCATTCGTTACAATTACGCATTTTTGAAACATTATAACTTTATTCTTGAAATGTAATGTTAGGACTTGTTTTGCTTCTATTATCATTATAAATGCACAGTACCTTAACCGAACAGTAAATGAAAGTACAAATTCAATATGCAAAATCAAATTTACGAGATAAGCCTGCATGATTTTTAATTTTCTTTGGGACTCATTAAGACGAAGCGGGGGGATGAGGCCATGCTCTGCTGCTCATTAAATGGTTGATGATATCCAGAGCTGGGCAGTCCATCCCGGGGGCGGAACGGTCCCGGACAGACGCCCATTTTTGGGACAGAGGACGGGGGCGTGACAATTTTAAAAAAGGGTCCGACTAAGCAACGGCGGAGGTGGATTTTAGTCCCGCCCATTAATCGTCTCTCATGCGTGTGACGTGGTCGCAAGGCGGCCAAACTTCATCTAAACCTACTCGGCGAAATGGGCAAACGACAAAAATTGCCTCTGAACGCTTCAAACGCGCCGCTAGTTACCCAACTGCGCAGGAGATTTTTCAACAGCAGATACAGCGCGAGTTCAACTAGTACGACAAGTGATGAGACGGGGTAGTGCGAGCAGCGTCACAGAGCCAGCACACTGGCGAGTGACGCCAGCATGTCGCTTGACTGTTCACCGGAGGAGTACTTAGCTTCAATGACCTAAAATAAATTAATGTTTATTTTTAGAGAGCCACGCCTCAAATGGGGCAGAGAACAAGCATCTTGATGGGGGGCCCCCTATGGCCCACCCATAGCGTTGGCTGTGGCGGTGATGGTATTGAAAGCACTGCAGAAGTAAAAAAAAAAAAAAGACACTTTTAACAGTCGTCCCCAGGACGATTCCAGGTAAGCCAAGGCTCGATGCAGCAGAAAATGACTCCATCATCCACTCCAACAGCAGGCCGATAGTCGGACTGCAGCGGAGGCAGCGACAAACGCAGATGACAAAGGATGATCCACTCCGTGGCCTTTATTAGTCTGTCGTGTCCTGGCTGTTTTAGGAACCGGCACCATGCAGGAAATCTTCCACAGGGCTGCGAATTTTTCCAAGCTGAGGTTATGGTTAAAAATGTACTGGACAATCTCCCGACCTGCTCTGTAGATGTTGAGAGAGTGTAGTGGCGTGAGTGTGGCCCATGGGACCAATACCGGGAAGGGGCAAAGTTGTTTGTGCAGACCTGAGGGGAGGCAAGCTGCAGCTGAGCAGAAGTGACATGTCTCAAGTGGCGTGAAGAAGTGGGTCCATGTCGATTGGGATCGGGAGAGCAGATCAAATCTATCGAAAATCAAGAAAAAAAAAATGGATGAACTGATTTGTCCATCTCAGAGACCTCACTTATCAACGCTGTGTGTGCACAAAATGGGGCTTGAGAGAATGCACAAAATATGTAACCTATCAAAAAAGTGAACTTCTGTTTTCTACCTTTCACAATTTAACAAACTGGCTATGTGGAAAGGTTTGAAAAACTTTCTACCAAATCTACTTTCCCTCACCAGATGAAGTTATCTGTTTGTCTATCTATTAGGGATGTTCCGATCAGGGTTTCATGATACCAAATACCAATACCGATCATCCATGAGTGAGATCGGCCGATTCCGATACCGATCACATGGAATATCTGTATCTTTTTCCATTTATTTAGGGTGAGTGCTATTGGCAATATTATCTGGAAAAAAAGCAGCCATATTATTGCCGACAAAAATCTATATTTTCAAAAGCATGAAAAAATACAAAACCATTGCTGGCACAATATAAACAATTACTCAGTCACAAAGATAATGAAAAACTTAAATTTACCAGCTTTTAGTAATGCCATTTTTAACCGATCAAAATAATCAGTCTCAACGGACTTAATTATGCAAAAAGTCAAATAGATAACAAGCCACCTAAATATTGCATGGTTCAGACTATAATCAAAGTACAAAAAATAGTCACATGCTGTCAAGATTCTGGTGCCAGAATGAGGTGGATTCTAAAAATGCAGACAAGAATTTGAACAAAAACAAGTATTTATTTACACAAAAAATATTGCCAGACCGAAAAAGTACAACACAAAATTCTGGTATAAAATGATCAGGGAGAAACGTTGTAAATCACAGCGCTTGCAGGGGCTGCAGGCGCTGGGACCATGAGTCGTTCTGGCTTGAAGCGAACCGGCTTACCTCCACGCTCCCGACGTCTTTCCCTCAGGCGGTTGTCCAGTCTGATAGCTAAAGCAATGAGCTCCTCCAAAGTTGCGGTGTCATCGTGGACGGCTAGTTCGTCTTTCAAGAAGGAGTTTAAAGTCCGACGAAAAACAGTCCGTAAGGCGCAATCGTCAAATCCGCTCTCCGCGGCGAGAATACGGAAGGCCATCGAGTAGTTGGCTACAGACTGGTTACCTTGAACGCAGTCCATTATTTGCCCTCCAGCCTCCCTTCCACGGACTGGGTGAAAAAGCAACCGACGAAATTCCGCGAGAAGTTACGGGAAGGAAGACCGGAGTTCAGGGCGTGCGTTGCTCACGGTTATGGCCCAAGCACTAGCTTGGCCAGTCAACGGACTCATCATGAAGACTATCTTGGTGCTATTACGGGCATAAGTAGACGGTTTCTGATCGAAAATAAGAGTACATTGATGTATAAATTGGCCACACATCGGATGGGATAGGGACGGTTCGTGAAACTGCCCCATGGGTGGGTACTTCCCGGCCGCACATGGGCTAAGTCTGGACATGCGGTGGCTTGAGAGCTAAAGTGCTTGACTTGCGACCCAAATTTTCGAACCGATGGGCCAACAGGGCGACCGCCTCGCAGACTTCCCCGAGAGCCGTCTGCTGTTCACCCACCAGTCGTCCTTGACTGGCCAAAGCTTTCATGATCTTTTCAGAGTCGGTAGAATCCATGGTCGGATTATTCTGTCAAGATTTCTGGTTAATACCAGAATGAGGTGGATTCTAAAAATGCAGACACAAAAGAATTTAAACAAAAACAAGTATTTATTTACCCAAAAAATATCACCAGACTGAAAAAGTATAACATAAAATAAATGACTAGGGAGAAACGTAGTCAATCAAAGCGCTTGCAAAAGGCAAGGAAATAGCAAAAACCGAAATTGCTTGTTGCCAAAGAACAAGATGATCCAAAACGCGTATAATACAAACTGAGTAAAGCTTTAAATAATAAAACTACTTACATGAACGAAGGAAGTGTACTACGGAGCAAGTGGAAGATAACAAGACGGGTCTAGAAAATTCTAGATCTTGGAATCAGTCATGAGCAAGGCAACTAATCCGACGGTGAGTAGCCTGCTTGGCAGTCCTTAAATTGTCGATTGATTGAGATTGCAAACAGGTACGCTGCAGCGGATCCACCTACTGCCCCTACTGGAGCAACAGGGAACAACAAAAACAAACCATGACCTAGGGCTGTTCGATTTTGCCTAACAAGAAAATCCAGATTATTTTCTCTCAAACCCAATTTTACAATTACGATTACGATTTCTTTGTAAAATAAAAAATAATGAAAAATTATGTATTTTGAACGTCTTTTATTTCATCTAAATTTTTCTTTCTTTGAACTCAAAATGCCAGTCAATTTAATCTAATACACACAGAACAATCCATTGGGATTAACAGCATTTTACTTACACAATAGATTTCAGATCTGTTCTTAATTAAACCAATAATGAAAGAAGAAAGTGCATATACCATCTGAAACTAAATCATCAACATGAGAGAAGGTAGACAGTCAATTCTGTAAACCAAACGGTCTGTCAGCAAGTCATTTTGCCAAACAGCTAGTGACTAGACTTTCACTTTTCTCCCTGGTCTTACTTAAAAAATAAATCAATGATTAGTTTAAAAATAAATTATACAATGCACTGTCAATCTTAAGTACGGATGCATAGTCATGACCAGAGGTCCGTTGTAGAGGAGAAAAAAAGTGACGCCTTTCAGACGTTGAGTTACTTGCTCAAGGGTTGTATTGTACATGCGGGGCACACACTACACTACAGATCTATATTTGCCCGATTTATTAACTAAACGCTCAATTGCCTGAGCAAATAGCTGAATCGCCGGTAGCACCGGTGTTGTTGTAGTTTTTCTGGACTGCGCGTTCGTGGGAGGAAGTGGAAATGCAGAGGAAACTACGGTGGCTTTGATACACTAAAAATAAAAAAATCGAATGTGCCGATTTGAACGTTTTTAACATCGTTTTATCCAGAAAATTCGGTTTCGGTTCAAAATCGCTTAATCGAGCAGCTCTACCATGACCAAAACAAGAACAGACCATGATGCATGCAGGCTTCCCTCGAATAAACTATTCAATATGTTCCTAAATTGAAACGACCCAGAAACATGCTTTAATGTCTTGTGCATAGACAAACTATCTTGTGCATTTGTCAACGAGAAAAAAAGTCACTGTTAACCTTTTCGTGAATTGTAAAATAATATAGTGGCTCTGTCGCCCACAGGTGACATACAATGCGTCTCCCTGTGGCAATAATGCCACTTATACTGTGCTGTCAGTACCGCATCATACATAACAAGCTGCAGGGTGTGTGCCATACACCCCAAACTCGGAAGCCCAATTATTATCGGTCATAGCTTTCACCGTGTTCCGGGCATTATCTCTCCATACCATGTGTATTTTGTCTTTTGGAAACTCACTTGTTAGATTAAACATTGACACTGGACTGACATCCGAGCTTCATTTAACACTTGTAAAACTTAAATAGGATAGGCATTCTTTGAGGAGACAGTACACTCTCTGTGGAGCTCAGGAAGAGCTACGTCCAAGTATTTGCGTCCCGGTATCACGTAGCGGGTGAGCAGATGGCGGAATCCATTGTCTACCACGATCGAGCATGGTTGGTCATTAAGTCTGATAAATGTAATTATTTTCCTGGTTATTTGCGTTGCCTTTTAGCTGTCGCGCTGATGTGGGTTTGAGTTGGTCAGCATGGGCTAAGTTAGCTGCCGTTTCATTGTTGCTGCTGCTGCGTTTACTTTATTCAATGTAGTAAGCCTCGTAAACTCACCATAGTCTTCCAATTGCTTGTTCTTCAAATGCCGGATTAAGTTGTGTTGAAACTTTTGGCCATGCTCCCCCCACGAGGTACCTTTTCATGGCATATATTACAGGATGCAAACTCCACACAGCAGACATGTTAGCCTCTGTTTGTTAGTGCCGTGCACTGCACGCAGGCTGGTCTCTCATGGCTGTAGACTGCGAAGCATGAGCTGCGGGTGATCAGAATTTTTGATCGGCAATAAAAGGCTTTTTATCAAATATTCCGATCATGTAATTTTTAATGAATATCGGCTGATCATGATTGGTGCTCAACCATTTTTGTGTTAATGTCCTAGTGGTTGCAAAACAAATCTAACTAAGAGACACAGCCATACCAATGAACAGAACTGGGCATCGCCTAACCGCCTTCCGTCCTGCATATTTAATCGACCATGTGGTCCAGGTCCGTCCCTCCTCGGCGACAGCCAATCGGTATCAAGAATGTAATCTTCACGTCACACGCAGGCGCTGCACGAGCAGGCACGCTGCCAAACAAAGAAAAACATCAAACAAAAACAACAGACATACGCACAGCGGAGTGATGAAATTAAAAACAATGTGGGGCACGTCATTGCGTCTGTGGGACCGCAGGGTACACAATACTGTTTTGTTTGTTCTCTTTTTCCTTAGTCGGCCTCGTGTCAGGAGTGCGGCACCTGCGTGTGACGTGGTACAGGTTAAGTCCGTTCTTGACGTCGTTTGGCCGACTGGAACCACGTGGGTCAATTAAATATGCAGATGGGAAATAGGCGATGCCCAGCTCTGCAAATGAATAAATAATTGTAAATATGAATTCAAAAGATTCTCAATTATCCTAAGGGCAATCCGTCAGGTCTTTCATAAATGTAAGAAAATCAAGAAAACAGCAAGATAAGGAAAAAAAAAAGGCCTTTAAGCAAAATTTGCTTTTGCTTTTGAAGCTTCCTGAACTCTGAACTCCCTTGTGTCTTATTTTGGTCAGAATATCACTGACGGCACTGACACAACAAACAATCAGACACCATACGCAACATTTTTGAAAAAGGCTCTGCTATTGCATACGGCTGTAGAGTAATACTGACTCTGATTTTTGGAACATGTAAGGAAACCTTCAAACTCCTCCACCCCTCTTTCTGAAGGAATCTTTCTTGGGAAGATGCCTGTGCGCGCATAAGCAAACACAATAACATGTATTATACAGTGCCAGTAACCAAATACAAAATAGTATTCTATCAATTAGCTGAGGAACACATTTCAGCGTATAAACATTTTATAACTCAGTATATGCCTTTAACAACCAGCAAACATTTGTCAGTATACTCTCTGGCAATAATGCAACAAATAATCCTTTCAAGAAAAAAAACCACAAAGAGACTTGTCAATTACTCATTCCTATATCTTCTATGAGGGATGGGGTAGACTGCCCAAACCCTCCAACTGAGTGTGAGGATTATTCTGCCCCATGCTCGCTCAGCTCCTGTAGCTATGAGCAAACAAAGTCTTTCAAGTATTCGGGAGCTGTCCTCACTCTTGCAGGAAAACATATTGGATTCTGCTCATTGCTTGCACGAAGAACGTCAGGTATGGCAGGTGTACTCACCTCCTCAGGATCAGCGTTTACCTGGGCCTCCGGCAAGTCCTTTGATGTCTCGGCTCCTCCAGTGGTCTGCAAGAGATGGTATCGGTTCCTTTGCAGCATACCCCTGGGTGTCTCGACAACATAGGACCTCGGCGTGCTCGCAGTAGATACAATGGTGCCACATTCTTGCATGTCTCTGACCCACACCTGATCTCCTGGTCGGAGGTGTGGCATATTTTGTGCTCGGTGTCTGCGATCATAATTTTGACGCTGCATCTGTCTGTACCTCTGTTCCGTAGTCTTCAACCGTTCCATGTCTGCACATCTGCAATTGAGCTGAGATGAAATCACAGGAACAGTTGTTCTTATTCTCCTTCCCATGAGGAGTTCTGTGGGACTGTAGCCATTCGCCATGGGAGCAGCACGGTAGGCCATGAGTGCAAGATTTCGGTCGCCAGACTTTTTGAGTGACCCTCAATGGTCCTCACCACATACTCAGCCTCCCCATTGCACTGTTGAAAACGTGGGCTGGACATCACATGTTTGGACCTCCATTCCGATGCAAACATGTTGAAGACTACAGAAGCAAACTGTGACCCGTTGTCGGAGCGCACTTCTTCAGAAACTCCGTGACGAGCAAAGATAGACTTGAAGTGTTCAATCACTGCCCCCGATGTGGTAGACGTCAGCCTGGCCACTTCGAAGAACCTTGAGAAATAGTCCACAATGACCAGACAATATTTGTCATTTATCTGAAATAGATCAGCTCCTACCATGGCCCAGGCCCTCAATGGGCCCTCAGTAGACATTGTTTCCCTGAGATTTGTCCTCTCCCTGGCACACACATCACAGTCCTCGATTGTCCTAGCCATATCTTTGCTGAGACCCGGCCACCACACCGACTGTTTTGCCCTCTCCCTGCATATAGTAATTCCCAGGTGACCCTCGTCAAGCTTGGACAGCATGTCTGCCCTAAGTGACGCTGGAATCACAATCCTGCAACCATACAGCAGCAGTCCATTCTGAACCGTGAGCTCACCAGAAAATGGCAGATTCTGCAAACCTCTCACAGGCCCATGTTGAGGCAAGCGCCTCTTTCTCAATCTGGGCATACCGCTGTTCGGTGCTGCAGAGGGCTCTCGAAACATACGCCACTGGTTTCCAACTAGCGTCTGCTTGCTTCTGGAGAAGTACCCAACCCGAACGAGGATGCATCAGCAGAGACAAGTGTTTCAGCATTTTGGTCGTATAACGTCAGCCAGGACGTGTCTTCTCTGCCAGTTCAGGCAGGAACAAGGTGGTTTGTCATCCCTAGGAAACGTCTCACGTCGCTGATGTTGCCCGGCTCCTTAATAACTTTTACACTCACTTTGTCAGGGTCTGCGCCGACCCCTGATGGATCAATAACCTGTCCCAGGAACTTTATCCATCTCTTTGAGAACTCACACTGTTCACTTAGCATGACGCCTGCTTCCTGCAGACGTAACAGAGTCCTCCTCAGTCTCTCGTCATGCTCACACTATGTGGCTCCCCAGAAAAGCACATCATCCATTTGACATAAAACACCATCCAGACCCTCCAAAATGCGTGACATGCACTTCTGGAAGTGTTCTGGTGCAGATGAGATTCCAAAGCAGAGGCGGTTGTAGCAGTAGTGCCCAAATGGAGTGATGAATGTAGTCAACAAAGAAGACTCCTTGGACAGTGGAATCTGGCAGAATCCAGCGTTGGCATCCAACTTTAAAAACACCTTGGCTCCTGCCAATTGACCTCAAGTGTGTTTGACTGAGGGAAGTGGGTGTTTATCTCAGATGACAGATTTATTTAGTTCAGTGAGGTCCGTGCATATTCTCACCCTGCTCTTGCAAGTCCACTTGAGCATCACCACCATAGGCGTACATCACTCCGTTGGCACCTCCAATTTAGAGATGACTCCTTGCGGCTCCATACGCTTTAGCTCCTCTTTAACTCTTGGCAGGAGTGGGAGAGAGATGCTTCTGGGCGTCGAGAGAGAGAAAGGCTGTGCTTCAGGCTTCAGTACAATTTTGTACTCACCCTCCATTTTACCTACTCCACTGAAAAGGTTTGGAAACTCCCTTTTTACAGACTCCTTGGAATCCAGGCTGATGTTCTCCACTCTAGTGACCAGCTGCAGTCTCATTGCAACATCCCACCCAGCAGTGGTGTGCTCAGCCCTTTCACAACATATATGTCTGTCATCCATGGACTGGTCATTGTATCAGCTGACAAGGAGCCCAGGAATGTAACTTTGTCTGCATAATCATCAGTTTCTGCAACAGCACTCACTTCATTTATTTTTCTCATTCTGCACACTCTTGCGTAATGCCCCTTTTTCTTGCAGTGATTACACATTGCTTCTCTTTCTGGGCATTGTTGCAGACTATGTCCTTTCGCATCAGCACATCGTTTGCATTGTGTCTGTCTATCCTTCGGTGCTTTTTTTTAATTGTCCCTTCATGTTGCCACTGTGTTTGTTTAGGCCACTGTCAAGCTGAGTGTTGGTGAAGTCAACTTTAATGTTAGACTTTAACATTGCTTCTAAATTAGCTCACTTTGACGCGCTCTGTTAATTGCTTTCTCCAGTGTTAATTCTGGGTCCATCTGCAGTTGTTCTGATAAACCTTTATCTCTCAAGCCAACAACAAATCTGTCTCTCACCATTTCGTCATGAAGAGCTCCGTATCCACAATACACCGCGAGACATTGTAGTGCCGCGTGAAAGCCATCAGCCGACTCTCCCTCTTGTTGCCACATATTAAACTTTTAAGACATTTCTGCGAGCCACGAAGTGGGTATCCAACTTTGTTTTGACTGTGTCATAGCCACTCGCTTCCACCGGGCTCAGGTGGAGGGAAACTAGTATGTTCTCCGCTTCCTCCCCCATGGTGTAGATAAGCGTATTCACCTGATTTTCATCCGCTTGCGTTTCCAACCCAGAAGCAATGCAAAACCTTTCAAACCTCTTTATCAATTTCGTCCAGTCTTCTGCCCTGAACGTACATTTTTCAGGTGAGAGACTTGAAACTGAGACACGCACCCGCCCGCAGCCTGATCTGGCTCACCCGAAACAAAAACTTGCACACACTGGACGCTCCCTCGGTCAGGTTCAGCTTATAACAGAATAAACTTTCTTCTGACACCATGTCTTCTTAGTTCGCGAGTCTGGCCGAACTATATTTGCAGTAGGCATCAAGAGGAATGACACACATGATTGAAGTATTATTGCGCAACTGTTTATTTGCCCCATGCGCAGCCGTCCCTATGCAAGGTTCCTACCTACATATGTGACCTAATACTACAATATCTATTACTGTACTTTACCTCCACTTGCTACAACTGTTATGTCAGCCTCTGAAAGGCTGCATAGATCTTTGTCCTTCCTGCGTACTTCAGGTGACAGCAGAGCTGCTGAGATTTCCGGTTGCTGCTTCAGAAAACAGTCCAGCAATGAGCTCTTCCAGCGTGTCACAAAGTCAATCAACAGCTTAAGCAGACACAGGCCCAGTCATTTTTGCTTGTGATTTGCTGTGGAGCTACAACGACAAAATGATGCCATGCGTCTTATGCTACCGAGCAGGCGCGCCACAGCGGAAACTCTGAGCGCCACTTGAGAAGCTAAATTACGTACCGTATTTTCCGGACTATACGTCGCTCCGGAGTACAAGTCGCACCAGCCATAAAATGCATAATACAGAAGAAAAAACAGATATAAGTCACACTGGAGTATAAGTCGCCCCCCCCCCCTCCACCACCTCTCGGAATCCGAATTGTCTCTGTCGCATAATGCAAATAAATGTGTCCATATAAATCAAATTTATAAAATTGTGCACTTAGTACACATCATTTCCACTGAGCTCCGATGGTAACATTTAGCTAACATCCACACATGTAGCATTACAAGAAAGTTACGGTAAGATAACTTTAAACTCACCAAAACGGTCGTAGATCCATTAAATAAGTATTGTATTTATCGCAGACCATGTAGAATATTTCCAAGTCTCCAAAAGTATTTTATTATTTGGTCGTAATTATCTGTTCTCTCCTCCGCTCGTGCAGGCGTGTGTGTGTGTGTGTGTGTGTGTGTGGCTGGCTGATGATGTAAGACCATGCACTGCCAGGCACGGCGCCTTTTAAAGGATCAGTACACTATTGTGTATAGATGGATTGATAGACAGTCAAATCGTCTTTTTATCATACTATTTCAATTACTTATTTAACACAATATTCGACTTTAAACGTTTAAATTATTCATGCATTTTAATTGCCTTTAGATGGATTGATCCTTATGTTCTTTATGTGGGTGAAAATAACATGTGAAATGATACACAGGTAATAATGTGTTAATAATTTCACTCATAAGTCGCTCCGGAGTACAAATTCCACCCCCGACAAAACTATGAAAAAAAACGTGACTAGTCCAGAAAGTACGGTATGTGTGCAAAACAGCCGATGTGCAACAGGTCCATCATTTCAACCTTAAGGACAATATTCTCAGCTTTGTCCGTTACGATGGCTGGCTCTTTGTAAGTTTCCGTTCTCCAATTGCTTGGACCAATGGGTTCCATAAATGACTTGCATTATGGCTGGTTTCAACTGCACTAGTCAGTTGAACATGCCACATTAGATTCCACTCGTCATCAATGTAGTGAGCAGTGATTGTTAGCCATGATTCCGTTGCTTTGGATGTCCAACAGTCAAAGATAACGGTGAGTCTTGATGCTGATTTAAGTGATGTTGCAATGCTTTGTTTCACATTTGCGTAAATCTTTGGGATTGTTACTTCACTAAACTTTTTGTGCGTGTGTATAGTGTAGCGTGGCTCCAGAATCTTAATAGGATGCTGAAACCGTCAACTGCACAGTATGGTTGTTTGCCCTTGCAAATGTTTGTAGCTGTAGCATTTGTTATTTTCTGGACTTGCGGAGGATTTAGATGTAACATGATTTCAAATGCCTTCTTGGGCTGAGGTGGAATGTGTTTGCGCAGGGGGGTGTCTTGTTAAATGGCTTCGAAGATTCGTTGTGTTCCTACAATACCTCCCTTCCACGTAGTAAATCTTGCATACTGCTTTGCTCCAGTTCATTGTGGTCTTTTTGTTTTATAAATCCCAAAACTTCCATACATCTGCCTTCATGCTTGTTGGCACCAGAGCTGGGCAGTTCGTCCCGGGGCCGGACCGGTCGGACCCTCCCGCCAGGCCGGGTGCCCATTTTTGGAGTGGGGGCTGACAAATTTTCGCCGGAAGTGGATTTTTGTCCGGCCCACCAATCGGCCCCCATGCGTGTGACGTGCTCGCGAGGCGGCCAAATTTAATCTCAGCCTACTTGAAAAGCTTCTTTTTAGGCTTCTTTCTACTCCCGCATCGGCTCGAGCGACAACTGCCGCATTGATTCACATGACCTACGCATTGTGCTGTTGGGGACAGGTCTGCAACAACATGCCACGCACACATCAGGAATTGTTGCTCCTCTGATTGGTCCATTATGTCACATGTTGCGATGACATACAATTTCCCACAGAGGAGAGGATGCACCACGCAGCTCATTGCTGCTGCAAAGCAAACTAGTTTGGCAGAGGCGTGAGCACGATATCTATTGTTGTTGCTGTCTTTTTGAAGCGACGCCCCCAAACTTGGAACGCAACTGTTTCAAAACAACTTGTCTCCACGAGTATAGTCAAGCTGCACGCAGAACTCAAGGATGACGCTGGCACATCAAGATGGAGTTCATGCACTTCTTCTGGCATCTTCCCTACTACAAGCAACACAGCATGACTTTCTCATGGAAATTAACGAATCTCGCTCTAATTCACCTCTCTCTCTTTCTCTCTCTCTCTCTCTCTCTCTCTCTTGCTCTCTCGCTCCGGAAATATGCCGTAGCAAACCTGCTGTGTAGTGTTTTGCTGGTATGCTTTTATTTTGAAGGCCGGGAAGTGTGAAGGAGGGGAACTGTGGAAAATAAATAAGTAACTTGTTGAATGCTTGCAGACTTGTCGTCTGTTGGACCCAAATAATTATACAATACGACAAAATCAACCCCAGGGCTCACAATGGAAGTAAGCACACGCAGCAGGGTAAATACTAGTGGCGCGTTTGAAGCATGTGTGAAGCGTGTCCACAGCGGGTTTGAATAGTAAATTAGCCAGTTAATGGTCTTTAAATCAACCTCTTCCGTTAGTATCTCTCCTGCGGCGGCGTCATGCACGTTTTTTTGGGTGGGGCGTAACAGGGTGGGGGTTGATCATTTTTATGAATAAGGGTGGGGAGGTCGACTCTGGAATGGTACCCAGGTCAAGGGTACAGGGTCGCGGCCGGACCGGCAAAAAAGGGTCAAGTGCCCAGCTCCGGTTGGCACTGACTTCAAGTGCTTCCACCATGTTGTTTTGATACACTGCGTTTGCGTAGTAAGATCTCGTGTGACGCTGGAAGTCACATAGATTTATGGGAAAAGTATCAATATATGGTTTTATGGATTGATATTGGGCTATGAAAATCGGATTCAAATCAATATATCGATTTTTAATACCCAGCCTTATTGTTTATAAAAAATGTATAAAAAGAGAACTAGCATGTTCTCTTGCACTGTGTTTCTGTTAGAGTACTATTATTATGATTTTATATATATATATATATATATATATATATATATATATATATATATATATATATATATATATATATATATATATATATATATATATATACATATATATATATATATCATATATCAGTAACTGCCGGAACAGTGTATATTCTCAGTTGAGTTGAAGCCAGAAAGCTCAAGTATACAACTGTGCAGCCCTTGTTTGTAAGATGCAGGAGAAGGTCTAATCTGTCCGAAAGGATTTCTATTCTTTATACTGATTGAGCTGCTACCACACAGGAGGCCGGCTCTACCTAGTCCATGTGACAATATGAGACAATGTCTTATCTGGCTCCAATTTGATTTGTGTGCCAGAGTGCAGATGGATAGGAAGAGGAAAAAAGGTCACAGTGACACAACAGCCTAGCTCAAGTCACCTATCTACTGATGTGCTAAAGAGGCCTAATCTAACAGACCGCTGTGCACCTGTGGACTAAAAACATGTTTCTCAGGGTGGAGAATGAATTCTCACACATGCCGTGAAGACGCTAAACCTTTGGCAAGTTTGAAAGCAGTCAATCTGCATCGCTATCAGACGTACGTGGTAGAAGCAGAGGTGGGCATTCCATCAATACCAACGAAAGGTTTGTCAATCCGTCACTGACAGACTCACATTTTGCTGGCAAATGACGGAAACTTTGAAACACTGACGGACTAAGCGCCGACGGAAGCAGTTTTGCACATGCTTCTTTAGACGTGCCTGTTCCAAACTCACCAAATTCAATATATTTTTTTTTTCATGATGACAAGCACCCTGATTGAAGTCACGTAATAGTCACGGGCATGATCTGATTGTCACCATCGTAATAAACTGGCTACAAATTCAGCAGTAGTCATAGTTAACAGAACCCCACCCTTCCGCAGGGACAACATTACAGTATGTTGTAATTAGACGTGGGCAATATAAAAAAAATAATTGCTGAGCCATCATTCATCAGTGGCCTGGGTACCAGTTCGTCATCTTCAGTCCAGCATTTTTTCAAGCCAAACCAAACTGTAATCGTCAGTTGGTCAGTCTTTCATGTTATTTTAACCGTGCTTCCGTATTGATTCCATCATGTAAATTTCACCGGGCCGCCAGCCTGTCCATCATCAGTCCGTACCCCCCTTCGATCCCCCCAAAAAAGCACGTCATAGTCCAGCAGATGAAAAATCCAATTTGATTAAAATGGTAAATGGAGCACTATATATCAATGCATCTAGATCATACGGTGCCTGTATGCCTAAAGAGCTTTACACACACACACACACACACACCCACGCACACACACACCCCCCCCCACACACACACACACACACACATTTATAAATAAAATTTTTTATTAATTTTCTTCGGGTACTCCGGTTTGCTCCCACATTCCAAAAACATGCACACTAGGTTGATTGATCACTCTAAATTGCCCCCAGGTGTGATTTTAAGTGTGTATGTTTGTTTGTCTCTGTGTGCTCTGCGATTGGCTGGGAACCAGTTCAGGGTGTACCCCGCCTACTGCCCGATGACAGCTGGGATAGGCTCCAGCACACCCTTGTGAGGATAAATGGTTAGGATAATGAATGGATTTTAATAAAACAATAAAAATATCATCTTTAAAAACGTGTATGTAGCTGTCCGTCAGATTCCCCAAAGGAGGGAGCGAAGAAGAATCATACAGTGGTACCTCTACTTACGAAATTAATTAGAAAATTAGAAAATTTCCATGTAAATGCCATAATCCGTTCCAAGCCCCCCAATATTCAGACATAAATATTTTATAAAAAACAAAGAATAAAGAATAAAAATGATGGTCGTTTACCTTTTAATTGCTGTCTTCATCGCTTTTTGCCCTCTTTGTTTCATGTTCTCTCTCAGAAGTGGTTTTTGCCTGGCGTTTTGTAAAGAACTGATTTAATAACCTGGCGACTGTCGATACATTACGGTCATATTCTTTGGCG
Organism: Filicampus tigris; assembly: GCF_054856515.1. Classification (NCBI taxonomy): domain Eukaryota; kingdom Metazoa; phylum Chordata; class Actinopteri; order Syngnathiformes; family Syngnathidae; genus Filicampus; species Filicampus tigris. The sequence goes on from NC_141220.1 coordinate 1,887,548, forward strand.
AGATCAACCAAACGCATCCCTTTTTCATACTTTTCTATTATCTCTTGCTTTGTTTGTATGGACAAAAAAAAAGATGTTCTCCTTTTTCCTTTTTTCTAATTCATGAAAAAAAAAATACCAGAACACCTCATGGCCCGAAGACATATCTATCACATATATCTATCTACCTGTCTATCTACTAGACACATAAGTAGAGGTCCCTCTTAGCCAATGGGATGCCAGGAAGATGCTACGTAATAGCCAATGGCAGAGCAGCTATGAGTATGTTGTGTTCAGGAAACTCTGGAGCTCCGAGTAGCAGCCCATTCTGTATTTTTACCTTTCGTATCCTGAAATTTCTTTCGTAACAAGAGGCAATCTTTTCCTGTTGAGGCGTTTTGTAACTTGAAAATTTCATTTGAAGAGACGTTCGTAAGTAGAGGTACAACTGTATGTGACCTTCACACTGGCGTGCAAGAGTTCCAGAGTTTTATTCCATCTTGTTGTATGGTCTACATGTTGTATGAAATTAGGATATGATAAAGAGGAACATGACTGAAGTCTCCACTGACCAGAATGAGAGCGCTGAGATGCTGAAATTGTGATCTTGTGATCACAGCATGCATGACGTCACTCACATTGGCTGCAGCAGCTGATGGTTGAACATAATCAAACAGCAGATTTTCAAACAGCCATTATTTTATCCGTTTGAAAGTAACCTGATTGTTACTCCTCAAGGATAAAATCTGAATCATTGTAGAAATCCCCCCTGCTCCTCTCCACTGGCGGCGGCTCAGCTATGGGGGTGGTTAGCTATCACACACGGACGCATGCTATCAGGGTGAAATACGGTCTATGTCCAAGTGCCCACTTCCCAGTGGTGATCTGTGATTTCCCTGGACAACTTTACGGACGGAAAGGGTCTTCTTGCAGTTCCGTAAATATAATTATGTGCATCTACATCCTGCATGGACTGGACAGGAAATCAATTTCTCCAGCGCAAACCACCCGTTTCTAACTGTTGTGCCAAGCTGCCTGGGTCTGCGAACAAACCAACTACCTACCTACTACCAACACTTGGTATAGCCTGCCCACACACACAGACCGCACTACCTACCAAACAAAAGTGAGTGCCACACCTCTTGAAATGGGGTAGTGGGGACAATGGCTTCCTTCATCATCCCCAGACCATTGGACGGTTGAGGAAAGCCAATCAAGACCTGGAGTTAGCCCTAAGGTGTGTCTTGGCCCATCATCCAGCCTCCTGGAGCCTCTTCCATTGACATGTCTCTGGTTATGGTCGCCTGTAGGCATCAACCCCCACTGTTCCCTTCCAAGGAGCAAGAGGTCGCTGTTCCCTCTGTCCGTGCCCATCTCCGCTGTTGGCATGCCGTTTGGAGGCATGCCAGAGCTGCACTCTCCCGCATAGCCCATCTTAACCGTCAACTGGCCGAAGTCTAGCCCCCAGGTTTATTGGACCATTTGAAATTGAGAGGGTCATTAACTCATCTGCCATTCGTCTAAAGCTGCCAGCCTCCCTCCAGGTCCATCCCACTTTTCATGTTTCTCTCTTGAAGCAGGTCTCCTCTAGCCTTCTCAGCCCTCCTTCCTATAACAACCTCCTCCACCCCTGATCATTGATGGTCGCCCCACCGACACTGTCTGGAAGATTTTGGATGTGCGTTGCCAAAGTCGGGATTTCAATATATAGTGACAGCGAGGGTCATGGCCATGAGGAACCTTCCTTGGTCTGTAGGTTGCTTATCCTCAACCCTTACCTTCTCCAGGACTTCTACTGAGATTTCCCTCACACAGTCCTCGCACATTCACAACAGTACTCCGCAACCCCCAAACCATCCACCCAATGGTGCCCATTGAGGGGAGGTTACTCTTGTGACTGTCTTTTGGTCCTTCATGTTGTCAGTTGCAATGATCCTTCATTGTGTCACAAAGGGTTGGGCATGGCCTGATGTCTTTCAGTATTTAAACTAGAGTTGCTCAGTGATACGTTGTCAGAATTTCCAGTTTTCTTCCATAGCATGCTGTGTCCAGCCTTGCTCTCTGTTGTTACTTTATAATTTTTAATATAAAGACTTTTAATTTTCCACTTATGTGTCCTCTCTGCTGCTGGGTCCAAATTCTGCTCCTCATGTCACACATTAGCTGGTTACCACGGCCGGAGTCAGCACAATACTGTATTTCCAACATGTATGTATGCTTAAGATGAAATCAAAAATTCTATTCAAAATAAAAAAACAAAACAAAAACTGACATTTTTCAAAGTAGTGTTTCTTATGTGTCAGAGATGTGCAGCCTCAACTGTTACATTCATGTCATGTCATGTCATCTTCCAAACCGCTTATCCTATATAGGGTCGCGGGGAGTTTCTGGAGCCTATCCCAGCCGTCAATGGGCGAAGGCAGACTACACCCCGAACTGGTCGCCAGCCAGTCGCAGGGCACACATAGACACTGTCACTGAGCGGGAATCGATCCCACACTGCCCGCACACAACTCAGGCGTGTGTACCACAACACTATCAGGGACTTCTGTTACATTCAGTATCTTGTAATTTTAAGCAGAGCTGGGCATTTTTACTAAAAATGTGCGGTCCTTTATCGCCTTATGGGAATTTTGGGGAGTTCACTGGAGCACCTGAATAGGACAAAATAGTCTGGCTTTACATTTTTCGGTTATTCACTGACATCAGGCAGGAGGAGTAGGGCCAACCTCCAAGCAAAAAAGAAAGAAAATTATCGAAATGGCTTACCTCTTTGATGCAGGCAGTGGCCAGCAAGGGGTCGGGATTGTCATTTGTAACACCATATGTCCCCCAGCGAAATGTTTATTACATATTAAGGGAAAAAGCTTCACTTTGCTGCCGTTAAACTTGGATGTCTGCACAAGTTGACCAATCATTCACATTTATCCCCCTGAATTTTTTGGCTTCGGAAAACGAATAAAGAATACATCCTTCATATGTGGACGGTCGTAGTGTCTGGAGTTGTTTCTGCAAGTTCGGACAGGTCCGGTCCGTCGGCTAGGCGGAATGCCCAGCTCTGATTTTCAGAGGCTTGGCTGTTGTGACTACCTGCTTCTTTTTTGGATGCTCACATTTTGCGGAGCAGTTGCGTTTTCGCCGGTGGTTCCCCCTCATTCATGTGTCTCTCGTGATTGTAGTTTCCTATTTACGGTTTTGTTATCTCTCTATTGGTTGTTGGTTGTCTCAAATCACTGCACAGAGTGAAAGACTTACCGATTATATAAAACATGTTTGATATTGTCGTAGGGAGGCCAAGATTAGGAAAAGGCTGATCTGATACATCGGAGATTACCACTTTACCCTAAAAGATCGAGATGACGGGAGCTCGCAGACTCCCATAAAACTCTTCCTGAAGGCTTTCCTTAATTGGTGCGCCAACCCGTGGTAGGATGCAACCATTTTCTACTTGAATGAAGGGGGGTCGGAGTGTGGGATTAAACTCTAAACAGGTTATTAAAACATTTATACACTCAATGGAGACAATATAAGGAAAATTAAGAATAATATATTTAATTTAGTTTGATAGATTCATTAGGGTGGGGTGGCAAAACTGTAGGTGGGGGTGGAAGCTGCCACCCCTTGCCACCCTGTAAAACCACTAAAAATGAACAAGATGTATTTATTTGGAAAATGTGCTAAACGTGAGCTCATTGTGCTAAACTCCAGGCTGTACATAGCCATTTGCAAAGATGCATTGAGACACATGAGACATACAGTATACTAAGACATTTGTAACTTGGTGAAATCAATGAGAAATGACATTCTGTTGTGAATAATTGCAAGGTGGTTTGGGGATTTGCCCATGTTATTTGTCATGTTATGAAAATGTCATTTCTGTTTCAAAAAATGAGCCAAACCAATGAGAGAGAAAAACTGTAAAAACACTCATGGCCGCAGCACCATTATGTGTATGCATGTGTGTGTGTGTAGGGGGGGGGTCTGTGGGGGTGTCCACACAAGGGCAAATTTTATTGTGGTGGAAGGCAGTTTAAATCCAAGTGCCCACTTCACAGCGGTGATCTGTGATTGGCCTGGCCAACTTTGCAGCATCCGCCAGTGGAACTATGCTTGCCATTCCTTATAAACGCACTTTGCGCGCCTTCTAATTCTGCCATGTCACAGACTCGCGCACCAATTTTAAAGGAAATGAGAAGGGCTATTATGGCTATAAAGCAAGTCGGCTGTGGTCACGCCCACAACGGCGTAAACTCCCCTTTTCGAAATATGCCAGGCTTGGTGCTGCGAAAACACCAACACTATGCACCAGCATTTGCGCTTGGCAAGAATATACTGTTGAGCCCTTGGTGTTAAAATCTGCCATGTGTCTCCTGGCATAGTATAATCCAGCTATGTGTCTTCCGCCACATCGAGCCCTGTGCCTTCCGCCACATACAGCCCTGTGTCTGCCGCCACTTCCAGCCCTGTGTCTCCCGCCACGTCCAGCCCTGTGTCTCGCGCTACATCCAGCCCTGTGTCTCCAGTGCTCACGTCATCCGTCACTTATGATTAAAAACACCTATGTCCCATGTCTCACATTCCTCACTCCTCGACACCGTTCGCATCCCATGACAGAATGACCCGACCACAAAGGGACCCAGCAGGCCCATTTCCGCGGCAGCTGCAAGTCCCCGTCCCCGTGCCGGCTCATCGGCAGCTGAAAGTCCCCATCCCTGCGCCTGCTCCTCGGCAGCTGCAAGTCCCCATGCCGGCGCCGGTTCCTCGGCAGCTGCAGCCCCCTGCGCCGACTCCTTGGCAGATGCATCTGTCCTCTGTTCCTGTCCCGGCAGCGCACATCCTGCGGCCGCCACTTGCTCCCTGTTCCGGCGGCGCCCATCCTGCGGCCGCCCTGCGTTCCCTGTTCCGGCGGCATCCGTCCTGCAGCCGCCCTCCATTCCCGTTCCGGCGGCACACGTCCTGCAACCGCCGTCCATTCCGGCGGTGCACGTCCTGCGGCCGCCCTACCTTCCTTGTTCTGGTGGCGCACGTCCTCGCGGCCATCCTCCGTTCCCTGTTCCGACGGCGCAAGCGCAATGGCCACCTTGCCTCCGGGATGAACGCCCAACGGCCTTTGATTGACGGGCTCTGATCCCACCTCCAGGCCCCCTTCCGCCCACTCGGTCTTTTTTGGGGTTTTTTTGTTTTTAGGGACGTCCCTTGAGGGGGGAGGGTCATGTTTGGTTTGCGTTTTGTTTTGTTTTGTTTTGTGTTCTCAGTGTGTCTGTGTCTGTCTCGTCAGTGATTATTGTGTCCATCAGTGTGCATTCCACTCCCTAGTGTTAGCCAATCAGCTCCCTCCTACCTCATGTGCCTTGTCCAGGTGTTTCTAGTTGTCTCGTCAAGTATGCTTGTATTTGAGTTCCTAGTTTTTGTTGAGTCCTTGTCGGGTCATTGTTGATGTCAGAGTCTAGGCAGTCCTGGTTTGTCTATGTCAGTGTCTGCTGTCCTAGTCTGTCTGTGTCTTCACGGGTGTGAAGTCTTGTTAGGATAATTATGTTTCGCCTTGATCTCGTCAAGTCCAGCTTCCCCGATCTTGTCAAGTACAGCTTCTCCAGTCACGTCCAGCACTGCTTCTACGGTCATATCCAGCCCTGTGTCTCCCGCCATGTCCAGCCCTGTGTCTCCCACCACGTCCAGACATGTGTCTCCCGCTACGTCCAGCCCTGTGTCTCCCGCCACATCCAGCCATGTGTCTTCCGCCACGTCCAGTCCTGTGTCTTCCACCACGTCCAGCCCTGTGTCACCCGCTACGTCCATCCCTGTGTCACCAGCGCCCACGTCATCCGTCACTATTATTAGAAACACCTAAACCTATCACATGTCTCACATTCCTGTATTTGGGTCACCACACCACTCCTCGACACCGTTCGCCCCCTTTAACAGAGTGTCAATTATTAGTGAACCTTTGCTGTACGCGGGTCGACCTGGTCCCCATCCCCTGTGAATAAAGAGGGTCCACTGTTGAATCCATTTAGAGACATTATTCCCTATACAGTATCATCAATAAAACTATACAGCATGTAAAGGGCCTCTCATTTTGCCAACGGATGTGGGATAATGGCATGCACGTTTTACGATTGCATGGTCAATTAATTGTGACAAACCAGCTCGTTGTAATTCGACAAGTCATTGTCATCAAGCTTCTGCTCCTGTAAATTCAGTGTTTTGTTTTTTGTGAGTGTAGGTCACAGTGGAGTAAACCAGCTTGGAGGTGTCTTTGTGAATGGGAGACCTTTGCCTGACTCCACCAGGCAGAAGATAGTGGAGCTGGCCCACAGCGGAGCTCGACCATGTGACATATCCAGAATTTTGCAGGTACGCCCAGTGTACAACGCTAGCCTCCTGTTCATGTATCATTTACTATTTACTGAAGCATTTTATTTAGTTTCACGGGTTGCACTGAAATAAACAGATACATAAATTTGTTTGCCGTACTATTTGAAATGACTCTAGTGTTCACTATTTGTTGCCCATCAGGCAACAAATGGACTCTTAATCCACTGATGCAGTTTGTTTTACAATCATCTATCAAACACTTTTATTCAGCAAACATCGTGTGTGTTATATGTGTATCTTGTCCAGGTATCTAACGGCTGTGTGAGTAAGATCTTGGGCCGGTATTACGAGACAGGTTCTATTCGCCCTCGAGCAATTGGAGGAAGTAAACCCAGGGTGGCCACTCCAGAAGTTGTAGGCAAAATTGCTCTGTACAAGAGAGAGTGTCCATCAATCTTTGCCTGGGAGATCAGAGACAGGCTGTTGGCAGAGGAAGCCTGCACTAACGACAATATACCTAGTGTAAGGTTTTATTTTTCCACATTGTTGATGACAGGCATAGCTTATCAAACTTGAATATTGATGTAAATGGTTATCATACTAATATTGATTACAAGTGTCTTACCTTCCATTCAAGCCAAGAGAGTAGTCATTTTTTAAAAAGCAGTCAAAAACACATTTGTTTAGGCAGGCATGCTGCTGGAACTTGATTGTTGACAGTATAATGTTTGTGACTATTTTAACCACATAAGGACTTGCTTACTTAACTTTTAACATATACCTTTGCATTATAATACCTTTAATTGACCCATGTTGTGGCTTAGACTAGGGTGGATCATTGGACAGTGCTACATTTGTGTAATATTGCATACATATTTTATGTATAGGATGATATATTAATAACATTTTATAAATGGATACTATTGCAAATAAATATTTGCCTTGAATCAAGAACATGTCCTATAGGAAACATTGACTCGTGCAACAGTACTATAATATTGTATGATATATTACAACATCAAGATACTTCCAGCTGTGCTGCCTCAGCTTTTGTTTGTTGATCCACGTATGTGAAAACATTAAGCAAAATTTGGGACATTAAATAATGTAACCATTTTGTCTTTTTGGTCAGGTTTCCTCAATAAATCGAGTACTCAGGAACCTGGCCAGTGACAAGCAGCAAGTAATAAATGAGGGGGTGTTTGAAAAGCTAAAGATGCTCAATGGACAAGCTACCTGGGGTGGGCGCACTGGGTGGTACCCTGGGTCGACACTCACTATCACAGGTAAGAAACTGACTCTTACCTCTTCTAAGCTTGCAATGATACTGTAGTTACCACTCCAGTTACTTAAAGTGCAAAACAGGCTAGGAAAGGTAGTCTCTTGGGAACCCTCAGTAGTGAGGATGGTGGTCGTGTTCTGGGTTTCAGTGAGTACAGAGGTGGCTGATCCTGGCCTTGCATATCATTCCATTCATTCCATTTCATTCAGTCAGGGCAGGTAGTTCAATTTTAAAGCTTTTAAATAGGTATTCATGTTTAACGGACCATTTTCGTGACCATTTTCGACATTTCCGTCGTTGTAGGTGTGAACATGGTGATAAGCGGCTCCACTCATTTCCATTAAAATCCGTATATAAGTCTTTGACATGGTGGAAGAAGAAGGTTTGCTAGAGTCCATGCAGGAGGTTGAAGTCCGCAGATTATCTGTATACATATATATATATATATATATATATATATATTAGGGGGGAAGGTTTTTTGAAAAAATCGGTCCAAAACTTTCGGTTCAATCAGAGTTATTCCGGCAATTCCCTCTTTTTTTTTTCCCCCTTCATGAGCGCTAATCCAAGATGGCAGTGAGCATGGTTACGCCAATGGCGTCTATAGTTACAGCAGCGCATCGTGACATGTGCGTCATATCCTTCCAGTGACGTGGCAGCCAATCATATTGCTGTCGGGAATATCCAACCTCAGAGGCTACTTTTTTTTCCCTGCTCCATTTGCGTTAGCATCAGAAACCATTGCTACATGAGTTTTTATACTGTATACCCAACACAAGATGTCGGGTTAATAAAGCGAATGTTGGAATTAGAAATGGCTGGAAACCGCTTCAGAGGTCGTGGGTTCGATCCCGGCTCCGGCCTCCCTGTGTGGAGTTTGCATGTTCTCCCTGTGCCTGCGTGGGTTTTCTCCGGGTACTCCGGTTTCCTCCCACATTCCAAAAACATGCATGGTAAATTGATTGGACTCTCTAAATTGCCCCTAGGAATGATTGTGAGTGCGGATGTTTGTCTTCTGTGTGCCGTGTGATTGGCTGGCAACCAATTCTGGGTGTCCCCCACCTACAGCCCGAAGACTGCTGGGATAGGCTCTAGCACTCCCCGCGACCCTTGTGAGGATAAGCGGTATCGATAATGGATGGATGGATGGATGGATGGATGGAAACCGCTATGTTCATGACTGAGGTGCTTCTCACGGAAACTCGGTTTAATCCGAGGATAATCGATGCTAGCCTGTAGCTAGCCGACCCCCATTGTAAAAAATAAATAATAAATAATTAGAGGCATATAAATATAGACCAAGTAACTGTCCTACAGTAATACCTGATTTGGGTGTTGCGTCAATCCTCTCAAATTAAAGATAAAAGTCTGCAATTAAAGCACATCTTGTTCGTTTCATTGGAAATTCAGTGTGGTGGTGTTGATAATCAAAACGATGAAACTGCGTGTGTTCATATCCAGTGATGATCTGAGCTAATTGAGACATGTATACCATTAATAATACACATAATTATTACACTATCCATATAAAATATGACACATCTTAGTCGACTTTTTCTTTACTCTGTTGTATGAATGGCAACAGGTTACACAGGATACACAGGTTGGTTGTACCTTTCGCCATCCAAGTGAAGAGAAGTTATTTGTTATGCATGCCATTATATGTCACTGGCATAGATAGAAAAGGAATCATGTAAATAATAGTAAGAGTAATTAAACATAATGCTGTGAACATACTTGTTCACATTTACCTACAAAATCAAGTCAACGCATAATCAAACCAAAAACCCCATAAAACGAAAATTGACCTGAACCAAGAATTTTGTAAACCCTTCCGACCATAAAAACTGTGTGTGTGTGTGTATGTATATGTATATATATATATATATATATATATATATATATATATATATATATACACATATATATACACATATATATATATATATATATATATATATATATATATATATATATATATATATATATATATATATATACACATATATATGTGTGTGTGTGTGTGTGTGTGTGTGTGTGTGTATATATATATATATATATATATATATATATATATATATATACGCACACTAAACAGACGTGTTAGAGCTTGAATTGTTGGAGCTCCTTTGCTTCCTCCAAAGAGACCAAATTGCTGTGGGAGTCTGTTGCTCCTCCTCTTTCAGCAGCACTTTGGGATTCGAACAGTCAGTCTATAGTATGTCTCTGCCATTGTGTGCATATGTGTGTGTATTGGGGAGAAAAAAGGTGGTGTCTTGCGCCATTTGTGTCTGTTTCTGCCTGACTGACTGTGACACTGAGCAATGGCTTTATTCTTGTTTGCATTCTCTGTCTGCTGGGAATAATGAATAATTAGACCAGGACCACAAATAACATGGGTTCCATGGGGAGCTGGAGTCAAGCGCCAATCTGTTTAGAAATTACATGTTGTGATCAAGTGAACTGCTCTTATTCCTCACTCACTTGAATAATACCTTTATTGAAAAGAATCTAAATATCCAAGACGTCTGGGACTTTTGCTTTGGTATTAAGCCAAGTATGGTGGAGTCTCTGAAATCAAACGAAATCCTTTTTGGGATGCTGACCTACTTTCAATTTATTCAAAATCATTTTTCCTATACAAAATGGTGGAATTAAAACGAATTTGACTTTAAGAACGAAGACAATATGACAGCATAAAAATGCAGGTACAAGTGAAAGCGGCCGGAGTCGCCACACTTATCGTCAGATAGATAAAGTAAGGAGTTTAATCATGAGACAGCTGCTTCAAAAGGAGCCAATTGAGTTTGGGTTTTTTTCAATAGATGACACAAAAAGCAACATGTGCTCTTTTTCCATATACTGCAGTATGCAGCATAATATTAGTGGGAAGTTTAAAACAACTAATATTCTTGTTTCCAGAAGATTTGTGTTCGCAAGCAGAAGGAGCAGAAAACACAATATCAGCTAGTTCCAACAGTGAAGATTCGGAGGAGACTCAAATGAGGCTTCAGCTGAAGAGGAAACTACAGAGAAACAGAACATCATTCACCCAAGACCAAATAGAAGCACTTGAAAAAGGTGGGCATCTATTTATGCAGCAGTTCTTAGTCACTTTAAATGCATTCATCAAGCCGTGCTAGGTATTAAACTTGATACACTCCATGAGGACTACATTCTGTCTTGTATGTCACTGGACTTACCACGGAGAATGGGTGTGACCAAATACTAGTGTACTGTATATGCCTTCAGAGTCTCATAGATCAGACAAGCTACAGAAGCAAAAGATTTTTTCCTCACCCAGCAAATATGACCACATACCTTTTTGACCTGAAAATGACATCACATTTGCTCAGGGCTCAGGTAACGACCAATCATGGCTCAGCTTCAGAAAACAGTTGGGCTGTGATTGGTCGTTACCTGAGCCCTGCGAGACTGTTATGCCATTTTTCGTCGACAGAAGTGACAAAATGGACGTCCCCTGAGATGGATAAAAATGAGTGGATTTTTCTGCTTAACTCATATTCCACAAACGTGATATTAATCAGAATGCCATGATTAGAGTGAAAGCTCATCGAACATATTATTGCAAATTTTTTTTTCGGTTGACTTCCCTTTAAGGGCAGCTGCGAAATAACACAAATTTTTGATCTCATATTTTTTAAACACTACCATTGGAATTCCATCAACATGACAAATATTTAATGAAGCAAAATGTTTTTGTTGCAGAATTTGAGCGAACTCACTATCCAGATGTGTTCGCCCGAGAACGTCTTGCCAACAAAATAGACCTACCTGAGGCACGAATACAGGTGTGTGTTTTGGTTCACACACTTTTCGATTTGTGCTAACTGTGTAAATTTGGGTGTATACTGTATGAGCCTATGCTGTCATAACACATGAAGTAGGTTATTTCCTCTGTGAAGCATGTGGCAGGAATTTGGCAAAGACAGCATGTGGGATTGGTTTGGTTATGTTCAATTTGGACTTTTTTCCGACAGTTACAAGTGGGGGGGAGGGAAGTCTGGGCTTCCCTGATAGACAGAATTTTTAGGCGCAGCCGAGGCGTTGAGGCTGTCCAGTTTGGTGGTCTCAGTATTGCATCTCTACCCTTTAAAGATGATGTGGTACTGCTGGCTTCTTCAAGCCACGATCTCCAATTCTCACTGGAGTGGTTTGCAGCCGAGTGTGAAGTGCTTGGGATGAAAATCGGCACCTCCAAATCTGAGACCATGGTCCTTAGTTGGAAAAGGGTGGAGTGCCCTCTCCAGGTCGGGGATGAGATCCTGCCCCTAGTGAAGGGGTTCAAGTATCTTAGGGTCTTCTTCATGAGTGAGGGTAGAATGGAGCATGAGATCAACACGAGGATCAGTTCAGCATCTGCTGTGATGCAGACTCTGTATCGGTCTTTCGTGGTGAAGAATGTGGTCTTAAGGAGAAAAGCGTCTTTTTTGCTCAGCAGGACATAGATTTGACAGTCATCCGCATAGAAGTGGAATGAAATACCGTGTTTTTGAAGGACGGATTTCACGGGCAGCAAGGAATTCCAGCTGATTTTTTGGGCAGGACATGCCCCGCTGCAATATTATTGGCTGCTGTATCCAGGCGGGAAAGGCTTCACGAATTATACAAGGTGACCCTTACAAATATGTATTACATTTGTACAAAATAAAAACAGTCACGTTTGTTTGGGTTAGTATAGTTGGGATTCAGAACAACGCTGCCACACTTATGTCAGATACTGCCATTCCCAACAGGATGCTGTAGGGTGTGTCCTTTCTGGATGCAGCAGCCAATCATATTGCAGCAGCCTATGTCCTGCAGTCAGTCATATTGCCGCAGGGCATGTAAATAAAACATTTGAAAATGAGCGTCATTGGCATTTGGCATGTTCATAGTCGCCTCGTACAAAAAAATTGAAAAGTTGATTTGGCATATGTGGTTGACAGAGCGAGATAGAAAAATTTGTTCAAGGAGATAATGGTGAAAGTGTGGGAGCATTCATCAGACTGAAATGCGCCGGTGTTATGTAATCAATTGCCACACAGACCTTACTCCAAAACACCCACTTGGTTAATTTCACCTAGTCTTGGGTCCTACGTTATTATTATTACAGTTTTTCTCTGTTGCTTTGGTACATTTCTCAGATCAGAATTGAATTTCTCAAAACTACTTGCTCTCTTGTTGTGTCACTCGTGCACGTCAAAAAAGCAGTTTCCCATTTCTATGAAAAAGTTTCAAATGTTTTGGTACATCCATGCAATGATTATGTCCATTTTTTTGATGTTTCCTACTTTATCAATTGCTTATGTCATGTTGTTCAAAATGTATTCTAATGAGTTAAGCGTCTCAAAAACCCCACAACAATTTGGTATTCGTTCATCAGTCTTTACATGCAAAATGGTCGTACAAGTGTCATAATATGTCAAATGTGTTTCTATACAATACATTTTCATTGGACTTTTTTTTCACAGGTTGATCTTGACTTTTTCTAATTAAGGGACATGTGTGAAGCATTAGTTCAATTAATCAGCAACCTGTTTTCTGATATGATTCACAGCAATAGAAGATAATTGTTGTGATGTGGATGAGAATTTGAATTTGTGGCCCAAAAGCCAGGAACATAAGGTTTCGGAAGACTGCACTGTAATTCATACAGCTTGCATGTACTCTCTGCTAAAAAAACAAAAAACAAAACAAAAAAACAGCATAGCCCAACTCTGTTATGTCATGTTTTTGTGTTGGTCTTGCTGACCAGGAGCATGATTCAAGATTCAAACAGACCTGTTTTCATTAGTGATGTAACGATTCACTCAAGCTACAATTCGAACCAGTTTTCAGTTCCCGATTTTGATCCGTTTTTTTTTTTTATAATCTTTTTTTTTACCAAAAGGAAGGACTGCTTTCAAAACCAAAATATGTTTTTATTTTAACATCTGCATTTTGTCCTTGTTACAAACAGAGGTGGGTAATCCAGGTCCAGAAAGTAAAAGCCCTGCCACGGTTCCGCTTTAGCCACAGGTGCTTCTAATCAAGTGAGCTCGTTTACCTGCCGGTTGAGCAGAAGCACCTGTGGAGAAAACCAAACTGTGGCAGGGTTTTTAATTTCTGGACCTGGATTACCCACCTCTGGTTACAAACAGTAAACTTTTGTAATTTTACAAAAAAACTTTGAAAATGAACTAATAATTTTGACTGTTCAACTATATTTTTGTCTTGTTCTGTTTTGTTAGTGCCAGAACATGAAAATGTACAATAGATTTGACTGTTATCATTACAAATACTTTTGTGATCCAAATTTTGATAGTTTTTTTTTTATTGTTTACATCGATGCATATTTTAAGCAGTTTGAATTTATTTAAAAAAATTTTCCTGCTGGTCTTGCTAACTAGTGACACAAGCAAGACCAGCATGACAAAACACAAAACCATCCAGGCTGGTCTATATGTGTGTGTGTGTGTGGGGGGGGGGGGGGGGGGGGATTTATAGCAGGGCTATTTTCCAAAAGCGATTGTCCAGTGTTCACATTTCTACTTTTTTTGTATTCATTTTTTTTCTATGCAGTACTGTCTTTTCCTTCTGTATCACACTAGTAGCCGGGTTTTCATGGAGACTTTTTTGTCATTCGGAATGAAATCATTCCAAATTAAGCTCTCTGGTCACCTGTTTACATGTGACGTGATCTATTCCAATCGTCCGTTTGTAAACGTGTGATCTATCAAGATGGAGTTCATTCATCTATTTAGCACCGTATTCACTATTGTTTTAACACTTTTATTAAAGTAGCATCTTGATAAAAACAAGTTAGGAGTACTTTAAAACAAGTTTTCGCATCGCAGACGATCTCTGGTAAGACACTGCCATTTTAAAGTGCATATACAACGATGTCACTATGCATTTACATCAAGACAGAGCATGCGCAGACCGTACGAAGCGTGGCCATTCGATTGAAATTTACATGACGCTCGTTTGGATTGGCAAAAGGAATATACCACCCCTGTGAATCCAAATGAAAATCCATTCGGATTGGGCTTTTTATTCTGATTGACGTGTTTATATGGAGCATTTTCATTCTGATTGGTCATTGGGATCCTTTCTGATTGGGATACATGGCTCCATGTAAACAGTTGAAGTGAAATGTGAATCTTTCCCAGTCAATCTTCTACATACACAATGGTGTAACTTTCAGTTTAGAATAATTGTCATCAAAATTTAATTGGCAGTTTACACCAGCACATGCCTCCACAGTACACTGTTATATTGACAACATTACTCAGCAATTTGACTGTCTTAAATGTAAATAATGACATAAAGACTTGTTTTCTGATGGCACTGACATATTTAATGACACAAACATTTACTTTGGAGCGATGTATGGTTTTTGAGATTTTTTTAAAAAATGGCTTTTGCAAGGAGTTCGCTGATAGTGTAGTGGTACACACGCCTGAGTTGTGTGCGGGCAGCGTGGGATCGATTCCCGCTCAGTGACAGTGTCTATGTGTGCCCTGCGACTGGCTGGCGACCAGTTCGGGGTGTAGTCTGCCTTCGCCCATTGACGGCTGGGATAGGCTCCAGCAACTCCCCGCGACCCTGTATAGGATAAGCGGTTTGGAAGATGACATGACATGGCTTTTGCAAGGGAACCATTATGTTTTGCTATTTATATGAAATTTTTTAAGAATGTCCATAGAGTATTACAAATTTCAATTCTGATCTGGGAAATGTACCAAAGCGACTGAGAAATACAGTAATGTTGATGTATCTTGCTAATATAATATTGCACCTGCAGAGGACTTGGTCTCTGTTAATTATTCGACTACCGTCGAGTTGTGGCTTATTTCCATGGTGACAAGTGAAGTATACGCTAACCGTTACTCCTGTAACACTTATTGCTCAGGATATTTAAAAAAACAACACACAGGTGAAATTACTCAAATTGGTTGAAAACTAACAAAAATAGTTGCAATGTGTTGGCCAACATTTTACTTGGAGACACGGCATTGTTCAGCCTTCGTGCTGCCCGCTCGTCATCTCACCAATCCCCTCATTGCCAACTGAGGAAAAGAACCCCAATATATGTGTGAAAATATCTTTGCACAATTGAAGCATACTACCACGACATACGTATAAAGTGTCGATGGCCAGCGCTGCCTCTCGTCATCAATGCACGAGACGCGAATGAGCACACTTGGCTCAGTCAAGGGCCATAGCTAGTCAATTTGATGCCCGAGGCAAACATAGTCAAGAGCCTCTCGCTCCCCTGCTTTTGTTTATTTTTGACAAAATGTGTGTTTTGTAATATGCTACTTTGTCCTGCTTTTAAAATCTGTTGCAATGATCTAACAGATTAAGTTAACTTTCTAATATTTACCACCCAAAACTATTTACGCCAAAAAATGATAATATTTAGCATCATCTAATCTAAACAGTGTGAATTAAAGGATATGGACAGTATTTGGCGAGACTAACTACTGCGGCCCCTTGAGGCTTGGCATGCGCTTGAAAATGCCCTCCCGCGGTGTAGTTGGCTGCGTTATTAACAAACGTGGATGTGTATTCCAACACAGAGTGGGGGAGTAATATTCGGCTGTTTAAAAAAAGTCCGGCTACGTGTAGACAAGGCCCAAGAGTGATGGAAGAAAAATATTTTATTCATAGTAATTGAAACCTTAAAACATGCCATTTAAGAAACAATGATGGAATTTTCTTTATTATTTTTTTTTTAATTACATCCTGTAGATGGCGTCCTCCTGTACGAATGCATTAAAAATGCCCTGGTTTTTTTTTTTTTTTGGGGGGGGGGCTGTATTTGGACAGCTTTTGGGGACAAATTGTCTTGACACTGGATTAATAGTTTTTTTTGTTGTAATATTCATAGGTTTGGTTTTCCAACAGAAGAGCAAAGTGGAGACGGGAAGAAAAGTTGAGAAATCAACGTCGTCAGGTGTCCAACTCCTCCAACCATGTTCCCATCAGCAGCAGTTTTAACACCAGTGTTTACCAATCTTTACCCAAACCTGCAACACCAGGTACTAACAAAACAAATAATATTGCCTAAAAGTTGCCTTGTTTAGTTTAATCCCTGTTTGATCTCTTGTTATTGAATATGAACAACGTCCTCCCTTCCTTTTCTAGTTTAATAAAGTAGCTTTTAAAGTCCAAATATGTTATCTCAATTTTTAGATGATTTGGATTGTACCTTTATATTGCAATGGTTATTCTTACTTAAATCATTCTCATCATTATAACGTATAACCAGAGATGGGCAGTCCGTCCACTTTTGGGGCGGAGGGGTGGGGGTTGACAAATTGTAAAAAAATGGCTGAACTAAGCATGGCCGGAAGTTGATTTTAGTCCGGCCCACTAATCGGCCCTCATGCGTGTGCTCGAGAGGCGGCCAAAAATCATCTCAGCCTACTCGGTGAAAGGCTTCTTTTTAGGCTTCTCTCT
Organism: Filicampus tigris; assembly: GCF_054856515.1. Lineage (NCBI taxonomy): Eukaryota > Metazoa > Chordata > Actinopteri > Syngnathiformes > Syngnathidae > Filicampus > Filicampus tigris. Next base: position 1,904,574 of record NC_141220.1, read on the forward strand.
ACTCCCGCGTCTGCACGAGCAACAACTGCTGCAAGGAAGCACGCAGTTGGGTAAATACTACTGGCGCATTTGAAGCGTGTCCACAGCGGGTTCGAATAGTAAATTAGCCAGCTAATGATCTTTAAAAAGCCTCTGCCGTTAGCGTTTCTCCCGCAGTGACGTCAATCACGGACGCTTTTTTGGGGGGGGGGGGGGGGGGGGAATGGGGTGGGGGCCGTCAATGTTTATGAATATGGCCTGCGGGTCGCGGCCGGAAGGGTACCCAGGTCAAGGGTGGAGGGTCGCGGCCGGACCGGCAAAAAAAGGTCAAGTGCCAAGCTCTGCGTACTCCACATCAGGTAATGGCCAAATTTGCAAAATTAAAATTTGTTTGTACTGTTCCCTCATTAGGATTGCAGGTGAGCTGGAGCCCATCCAAGCAAATGCTTGATTGATAAATTGATTGAATGACTGATTGAAATGTTTACCGACCCCAAAGCATGTATCAAAATATACATTGGCACAACTGCTGCCAAAGGGATAAAAACACAATAAACCCATCGGCTTATTTTCATTGAAAAAAAATTGTAAAAGGCACTGTGCACCCTGGCCTGGTACACTTAATTGCACGGCTCAACAGATGGACAGGTGTTTTGTTTTGTTTTGCTTTTAATTACTTTTGCAATAAGGTTATGCACAAGGCAGAAAGGTGGGCGACTGGTTAGCACATCCGCCTCAAAGCACAGAGGTCCAGGGTTCGATCCCGGGCTACAGCCTTCCTGTGTGGAGTTTTCATGTTCTCCCTGTGCCTGCGCGGGTTTTCTCCAGGTACTCCTGTTTCCTCCCACATTACAAAAACATGAATAGTAGATTAATTGGACACTCTAAATTATCCATAGGTGTGACCGTGAGTGTGAATGGTTGTTTGTCTGTATGTGCTCTGCGGTTGGCTGGCGACCAGTTCAGGGTGTACCTCGCCGACTGCCCAAAGACAGCTGGGATAGGCCCCACCCAGCATGCTCGCAATTCAACGGGTTGGAAAATGGATGGATGGTTATGCCCAATTTTAACCTTTCTAAACCCTGGTATTCTATATTTTAGTGTCATTCACATCAGGCTCTATGTTGGGGAGGTCCGATTCAGTTCTGCCCTGCAGCTACAGCCTACCGTCCATGCCACCCTTCAGTATGGCTGCCAGCCTGCCTATGCAAGTAAGATTATTTTATGATGTGACATATACGATACTGTACAATATTTTACTTCCAAAACCCAGTTATATGATAAACTTTCTAAACTGTCATTTGAAGGTAATTATATTACATTTCATTACTCACTCTGAATTGTTATGCTTTATACTAATTGAGCATTGCTTTTGCATTCCTTTTCCATGCCGACCCAAATGTTTTTTGAGGGTCTGATCGAAACTTCCAGCAAAGTCCACTGGTCCAAATGGCCCAGGGTCATTAAACCTATTAGCGAATGTGGCTCTAAAGTTAAACAGTATAATAATGTCCTAGCCACACTTGAGTGTAGTTAAACATGTGATGTTGTAGCTATGTTTTGCCGCTGTCTTGCTATGTGCGCCACACATGCGTGTACACGGCTGAGAAATTGTAGCCCCAAAAACACAAAACACATAACACTTACCAAAAGCGCTTTACCAAACCTCACATGTACTTTTTTGAAAAAATATCTTAGTTTACACTGACACAGTAACGCAGCCACATCGACCTACAGAAAGGTTTTCCTTTTTAGTTTAAAACAACTTACTTTAACCTCCAGGATCCAACTTCATAAACTGGCAGAAATGAGTGTCTTCTTTTGGACCAATATTAAATCCATCCACTTGCATCGTAACAGCTGCTATCTAACTTTAAGCTAACCTGAATGTTTTTGTATTTAATCTTCATTACTAGGACGGTGTGAGAGGTCAACAGTGATTAAACAGAGGTGTTTATACACTGCCTAGCTGGTCTTTATTGACTGACTGCTTAACAGTTTAACTTAAAGCTTATTTGAACGCACCACACTACACTACTACTACATTAATACTGTAAGACTGTATAACTTAATAGGTCACAGTTTCTGTGGTTTGCTATAGTCTGGGGGGACTGTGGAGGTAACAAAAGTGAGGACATTGGAGGGCGGGGGAGAGCGGCGTACCGGTTAGTGTTGTTGTTATGGCGTGACCCATTCTGACTTGAATCTGAAAATCCTGGTTCGGCATTCATTTCTAACGGCCAATTCTCTTCTCGATTCGAGTTACCACCGATTTATGCATCCAGTAGCTCTAACTAAAATATTGATTTGCTGCAGCCCTATATTCAAATCCCCTGTTATATTGTTATATTTTTATTGTTTAATAACATTATTGCTTCAGGTTGATCCAGTGGTGGAAGAAAACCCACTTCCATCAGCGCTAAAATTTTTCAAAGTTTCCCGTTATTCGACAGCAAAACAGGCGTCCATCAGTGACGGATTGACGGACTTTCCGTCAGTATTGTCGGAATGCCCAACACCTCTGATGAGTGTGTGTCTATTTTTTTGTGGGCCCCCTTTTTGATTATGTAGTTTCATGAGTTTTATTCATTTGTACTTTCAGGCATCTTGTCAGACATCTTACTCGTGTATGCTGCCCACCAGCTCAGGTGTACCGGTAAATGGAAGAAGTTATGAGACCTACACTCCTCCCCACATGCAACAGCACATGAACAACCAACCATTGACCTCCTCTGCTACATCGACAGGTATTGTGGTATGAACTGTCTTAATTGGCAAATTACCGCAGTTTTTTTTCATTGTTTGGCAGGGGGTGCGACTAATACTCAGAAGCGACTTGTGTGAAATTATTAACACATTATTACTGTCATGACTTGTTAGTGCTGACTTGTATTTATGATGTTTTGTCTCCCTCTGCAGGCGCTTTAGCGTAATTCACTCTGCCCCCAATATTTCTAACTTGTCTTCTTATTGGCAGATTTAATCACGCCACCTCCAATTCATAGTTCACGTAGTCTGCTCTCTAGCTGTTATGAAATGCGCTACATAAATAAATTTGTATTGTATTGTATTGCAGCAAAGTTGCCTGTTTATATTGTGAAACTGCACAAGAAACAGAAAATACAATCAATCTATGCATTACATACACATGTATTTTCATAGACATGAACAAGATGATCCAATAATGTTCATCCTGTCTTCTTATTTGTTAAATGAGTTTCAAGTTTCTTTTGTTTCGACAATGACAATGATCTTTCTATTTTTTGTGAAGAGAAACTCTCTTACCGTGTTGACAGTTTTGGCTGTCACTTGCAGCCTTCCTCGGAGCCTGTCACTGCTTCCATGTGACGTGTCCGGAGCAAAATAATACAATAGAATTGTATTTATATAGCGCATTTGCGGGGGGTTGGAGCGCAGCCTTGATCGGGTCGGGGAGCCTTATTTTGACGATTCCCCTGACCAGGTCAGCTGTTTTTAGACACGTCATGTGGAAGCAGTGACAGGCTCCGAGGAAGGCTGCAAGTGACAGCCGAAACTGTCAGCACGGTAAGAGAGTTTTCTCTTCACAAAAAAATAGAAAGATCATTGTCATTGTCGAAACAAAAGAAACTTGAAACTCATTTAACGAATAAGAAGACAGGATGAACATTATTGGATTATCTTGTTCATGTCTATGAAAATACATGTGTATGTAATGCATAGATTGATTGTATTTTCTGTTTCTTGTGCAGTTTCACAATTGTCATTGTCATTGTCGAAACAAAAGAAACTTGAAACTCATGAACAAGATGAGCCTATGCTAACGATTAGCGATAGCGATTAGCATTAGCAATAGCGATTAGTATCTTCAGTCAACAACACAGTGCAATTATCCACAATTCAGCTCCTATATAAATGTTGCATGCTCATAAGCGGTACACACAATTGTCTAAGTTACTTACAGACGATGGTTGAATAAGAACGAACCACAAACAGGCAGTTGCCTGCCTCTGGCTGGGGTATTGCATCATGCAGCCACACACGTAAAAAGACGAGCACAGTGGAGACAAGTTATAATTACGACCGAATACATGAATACTTTTGGAGACTTGGAAACATTCTACATGGTTGGGGATAAATAAAAGACTTATTTAATCGATCTACAACCGTTTTGATGAGTTTAAAGTTATCTTACAGTAACTTTCTTGTATGCTACATGTGTGAATGTTAGCTAAATGTTACCATCGTAGCTCAGTGGAAATGATGTGTACTAAGTGCACAATTTCCTCCCAAAATGCGACTTATACTCCAGTACGACATATATGTTTTTTTCCCTCTTTATTATGCATTTTATGGCTGGTGCGACTTGTACTCCGGAGCAATTTATAGTCTGGAAAATACGGTAGTCTTAGTCTGCCATAAAAAAAGATCTGTCACTTGAATTACAAACCTAAAGCAATTAATTTAGTAGTCAAATTGTTATTTAAAGATCATTTCCAATGTAAACCTCAAGTCCTTAGGCTAACTGTCTTAGAAATTTGTACTGGCTGGGCCGGCCGGCCTGGGCTATCAGGAACAGTTAGTCTTACATGCATAAAAAGTTAGCATTCAGCGATTTCCTCAACAAAATACGGGTAATCCGTAACATTTGGCAGTTCTGCATGCATTAATAAATGACTATAGTAAAGAGCTAAACAAGTGATTGCCTACACTACACATGCTGGTAACTCAGAATGACGAGCCCAAACATCATTATTACAATAATATTACCTTACACATACAGAATATAATGGAATTCGCTATTTGCGTGCCGGCCCGGTCCCTATCCCCCACGAATGGCAAAAATCTCTATGATTGACACCCATTGAAATGCATTGGAAAAAAATAAATTAAAAAATATATACATAAAATTGACCCCCCCAAAATTCCTCACAAAACTTTGATAAACCGCCAAGATGCGTTTTGCTGGGAAAATGTGGCTCCCCCCACAAAAAAACTAAAACCAAAAATAGATTAAATAAAAACAAAATACATACATATATTGAAAAAAGGGCGGCACGGTGGTCGACTGGTTAGCACGTCCGCCTCACAGTTCAGAGGTCGTGGGTTCGATCCCGGCTCCGGCCTCCCTGTGTGGAGTTTGCATGTTCTCCCCGTGCCTGCGTGGGTTTTCTCCGGGCACTCCGGTTTCCTCCCACATTCCAAAAACATGCATGGTAAGTTGATTGGATACTCTAAATTGCCCCTAGGTGTGATTGTGAGTGCGGATGTTTGTCTCTGTGTGCCCTGCGATTGGCTGGCAACCAGTTCAGGGTGTCCCCCGCCTACTGCCCAAAGACAGCTGGGATAGAATCCAGCACGCCCTGCGACCCTTGTGAGGAGAAGCGGTACAGATAATGGATGGATATTGAAAAAAGCTTTGCCAAAAACTCAAAATAATTTGGATTGTCTTCAGTAACTACAAAGTGAGATTAAGAAATGAGTGGCACAGAGATAACTCTGTTACATCTTCCAGCACATAGGACAGACAACCTATCTCCAAACTCACTGCCAAATTGTCAGAATGGCAAACCTGGGCAGGCCAGCACAGTAAAGGAATGTCTTGGAAATGGGCCTGGCGGAATACAGTTTGGTGGCAGAAAGTCAATTTAAACCTTACGCCTGATCAGACCACATCTAACATTGGCGCAGGGTAGATGCAGCGTATTTCATTCAGAAATATGTGAACAGCAGGCAGGCTCTCCGAATCATCATCATCATCTTTCAAACCGCTTATCCTATACAGGGTTGCGGGGAGGTGCTGGAGCCTATCCCATCCGTCAACGGGTGAAGGCAGACTACACCCCGAACTGGTCGCCAGCCAGTCGCAGGGCACAGCTCTCTGAATCGTTTTATTATATTTCTTTTAATCATTCTACTGGGCAGCACAGTTATGGTGGGTGACATGAACGATCTGGGGTGGGGACGGTCTCCAAGTGCCCACTTCACTGTGCAGATTTGCTTCCGTCATGTTGAAACTCTAGTGCACGACTAGCGCTTCGCATTTAAAGGGAAAGCAAGGAGCAACTTTGGTTAGCCATGATTGAAATCGGCGGTGACAACTACCACAGCGGTGCAGCTCTGCTTAGCTGTACTCATCGGCAAAATTACCAACATTGGGTCTTACCCAGCGGCACGGTGGTCGACTGGTTAGCACGTCCGCCTCACAGTTCAGAGGTCGTGGGTTCGATCCCGGCTCCGGCCTCCCTGTGTGGAGTTTGCATGTTCTCCCCGTGCCTGCGTGGGTTTTCTCCGGGCACTCCGGTTTCCTCCCACATTCCAAAAACATGCATGGTAAGTTGATTGGATACTCTAAATTGCCCCTAGGTGTGATTGTGAGTGCGGATGTTTGTCTCTGTGTGCCCTGCGATTGGCTGGCAACCAGTTCAGGGTGTCCCCCGCCTACTGCCCAAAGACAGCTGGGATAGGCTCCAGCACGCCCCGCGACCCTTGTGAGGAGAAGCGGTACAGATAATGGATGGATGGATGGGTCTTACCCACCTCTGTGCAGAATTACACAAAGCAATGTGCAGGATTTCTGAAAGTAGAGCCCATAAAGTTGTTTGATATGCATTGGGTAGGAGAGTTAAAACATTGTAGAATAGAGGGAATAAATCCTTGTTCCTTTTTCTTCCTTCCCTTCCCCGCTAAATATATTGTTTCATCTCTATTCTTTTATTCTGTTATTTGACATGTTTTTGGTGAGGGGGCATTAAAAATTAATCCATCCTTCATTACATTACATTAATGTATTATTATTGCATGATTACGCATAGAAATTCCCCACCAGCCTAATTCTCCTTGCTTCTTTAGGATGTATTCTAATTACAAATCTGTTATTACCTCTTTCATTAGGTCTGATTTCTCCAGGAGTCTCAGTTCCAGTCCAAGTTCCAGGAAATGAAACAGACATGTCACAGTATTGGCCCCGTCTGCAGTGATATCATTTGTCATAGCACTTGATTTAGTCGAAGTGCACAACATCCTCACTTTAAACTCAAACGTCAAAAAGGACCTTTCATTGAGAATTACCACTCAGGATGAGATTGACTCTTGAGGCAAGTAAGACAGAGAGTTTGGGTATGTTGCCAGAGGACTTCTACCAGATACTGTAAACCAGTACAAGATAAGCACCAATAGATCTTACCATGTCATATGAATCAGCTGCCATTCAAAATGTGGGGTGGTGCTTGAAGTAAAGAGAAGACTTTTTTTTTTTGCTAACAAAGACTTACACTAATTGCGCTAAATATGTGAATAAACATTTTACAAAATACCGATAAAAAAAACACTGAAAATGGACTGTCTGCTGTAAATGTGTTTTATTGGAAGAATTCATGAGAAAAAACTGCAATGTGTACAGAATTCTTGAAATTTAGTGAAATGCTTGGTCAGATAAGAGTCGGTTTATAATCTGATCAAACCCTTAACACTAAGTCTTTACAGTGGTGGATTTAGGGGTGGAGGTTGTCTGTTGTCCAATGCTCATGTTGAAACATTATACCAAATGCACACAGACTGAATCACAAGCTTCTATACAGAATCAATTGTGTCTTAATATGAATCTGTTTTTATGTCCATGTGTTAAGTATTTGTCTTCTCCAGTGATTCGGGAAGATTTCCTTAATAAACTCATTTCAGGTGCAATTGTTTGTTTTATAAATCTATTTGACCTTTATCATACTTTCGTAGTATCTTGAGTAGCTTTGGACAGTCACAGCTGTGACTGTAAACACACGTGTCACAGCTGACAAAGCAGCTAAGAGCCAAAACCAAGCTATGAAGTGGCAGGCTTTCCAAAGAGCTCAGAGGAAAGATTCGGGCAATCACAAACCATTATATCAACCAAAAAAGTGTTAATGACAGAATAACAAAAGTCAGATGTTTTTGCTATTATACTGTACATCTACAACATGTAAATTCCATTTCTGCCTTTCATTCAGCTAGTGTGGGTTCAACTACTGGCTTTTCTGTTGCTCTCCATTGTCATTCCTAAAGAATGGATAATTGGAGGATATGTCAGGTAGGATGTGAAGTGTAATAAACTTTCTAAAAAAATACATATTATAGAACCATGACTTGCTGTGAATGTTTTTGAAAAAAAAAAAAAAAAAAAAAGGACAGATGTCGTTTACCCGGGGCAGTTTTTTAACTAAAGGCTAATAACAACTGTCACATTGGCTACTAGTTTATGTGACGTTTTGGAAGGTAAAAATGCAAATGAAAACAAAAAAAAAAGAAAGAAAAATACCTGCATTATTGTTCCTATCATAAAACGGCCATTGAAATGGCAGAACACAGGGTTGTTGTTGCAAGTGCACCACTCAAGGTAATGAGCATCAGTAAAACACATTACTCCGATCCTATTTTTCAAATAACCCAGCATTCATGGTTTTAGAAGAGGGCAAAACCCACGTAAGCATAAGGAAAACATGCATACTCACTGTACATAGAGCTGCCTGCCTTGAGCACCTTTTGGCTGTGAAGCAGACGTGTTAGCCACATGCTTCACTGTCACACCACAATTCATTCCCTTTACTCAAGTTTTCTTTTCCGAAGACAAGCAACTGCTGCCTATGGAGCTTACCTGGAGCACACAAAGAAACAAAGGCTTGTAGTTGGACTAGATGGTTTTTATGTGAATGTACTCATCCAATAAGCTCTTTTCAAGCATTTATTCTATTGTGGTCAGAAGCTGGGTACACCGTGGAATGATTCAATCATCATCATCAAAGGGCACATCAGACACACAATCACATTCACCTCCCCTCCAGGCAATTTAGTCTTCAATTCAAGAGGAAATTAGAGCACTTGGAGAAAACCCACCCAAACGGCGGGAGAACATGCAAACTTCACTAAGATAATTTCAGACCCGTGATTCAAATACAAAACATTTGACTGTGAGGCAGATTTGTGATTTGTTCAAATGGTGATATATATTTGCTGACATAATGTGTTAACCAGAATTCCGTCCCAGGGACGGGACGGAACCGTCCGTCCCAGACGGATGTCCATTTTGGGGATGGAGGACGAGACGTTTTTTTTAAAGGACTGACCAAGCAAGAATGGAAGTGGGTTTTGTTCCATTCCTGCAATTGTCCGTAACCAGGTCAAGTATAGACTGACGTGTTGTGTTCTTTTAAAAAGAAAGGCGACTGTTCTCTTCTGCGAATGTAGCCACAAGAGGACACAAGCCAGTATCTTATTGTGCCCAAGCCCAAGATAAATACAGAGGGTTGCGTCACGAAGGGCGTAAAACCTTTGCCAAATCAAAGATGCGAATCAAACCTATGACTTCTATACCGGATCGGTCGAGGCCCGGGTTAACAACGACCGCCATCGGCGCTGTTGACCTACAGGGCGCTGGTGGAAATTGGACTACTGTTGGTCGAAGAAGAAGAGGAGGAAAGTGTGTTCGTAGGAAGAGAGAGAAGAGGAGCGCTAAGAGTATAGGACTGAGAGTAGGGACATTGAATGTTGGAACTATGACAGGAAAAGGTAGAGAATTGGTGGACATGATGCAGAGGAGGAAGGTAGACATACTGTGTGTCCAGGAGACCAGGTGGAAAGGAAGCAAGTCTCGAAGTTTAGGAGCAGGGTTCAAGTTGTTCTATCATGGTGTAGATGGGAAGAGAAATGTAGTAGGAGTTATCTTGAAGGAGGAGTTTGTTAAGAATGTCCTGGAGGTAAAAAGATTGTCAGATAGAGTGATGAGTCTGAAGCTAGAAATCGAAGGTGTGATGTTCAATGTTGTTAGCGGATATGCTCCACAGGTAGGATGTGAGCTGGAGGAGGAGAAATTCTGGCTGGACTTTGATGAAGTGATGCAGTGCATTCCTAGAAGTGAGAGAGTTGTCATTGGTGCGGACTTCAATGGACATGTTGGTGCACGAAACAGAGGGTATGAGGAGGTGATGGGCAGGTTTGGTATCCAGGAGAGGAACGCAGAAGGACAGATGGTAGTTGACTTTGCAAAAAGGATGGAAATGGCTATAGTGAATATTTTCTACCAGAAGAGACAAGAACATAGGGTGACCTATAAGAGTGGTGGTAGGAGCACACCGGTAGACTACATCTTGTGTAGACGGTGTAACCTGAAGGAGATCAGTGACTGCAAAGTAGTGGTAGGCGAAGGTGTAGCCAAACAGCATAGGATGGTGGTGTGTAGGATGACTCTGGTGATGAGGAAGAGGAAGAGGGCAAAGGCAGAGGAGAAGATGAAATGGTGAAAGCTGAAAAAGGAAGAGTGTTGCATAACTTTTAGGAAGGAGTTAAAACAGGCTCTGTGTGGTCAGGAGGTGCTTCCAGATGACTGGAAAACTACAGCTAATGTGATCAGGGAGACAGGTAGGAGGGTACTTGGTGTGTCATCTGGAAGGAAAGTAGATAAGGAGACTTGGTGGTGGAATGAGAAGGTACAGGTACAGGAGTGTATACCGAGAAAGAGGTTAGCTAAGAAGAAGTAGGACACTGAGAGGACTGAGGAGAGTAGACAGGAGTACAGGCAGATGCAGCGTTAGGTGAAGGTAGAGGTAGCAAAGGCCAAACAAGGAGCTTATGATGACTTGTATGCTAGGTTGGACAGTAAGGAGGGAGAGACTGATTTATACCGGTTGGCAAGTCAGAGAGACAGAGATGGGAAGGATGTGCAGCAGGTTAGGGTGATTAAAGATAGGGACGGAAATCTATTGACAGGTGCCAGTAGTGTGATGGGAAGATGGAAAGAGTACTTTGAAGAGCTGATGAATTTGGAAAATGAGAGAGAACAAAGACTAGCAGAGGTGAATGCTGTGGACCAGGAACTAGCAAAGATTAGTCTGGATGAAGTGAGGAGGGCACTGAAGACGATGAAGAGTGGAAAGGTAGTCGGTCCTGATGATACACCTGCTGGGGTTTGGAAGTGTCTAGGAGAGGTGGCAGTAGAGTTTCTGACTGGGTTGTTCAACAGGATCTTAGATAGTGAGAAGATGCCTGAGGAATGGAGAAGAAGTGTGCTGGTTCCTATTTTTAAGAACAAGGGAGACGTACAGAGTTGTGGCAACTACAGAGGAATAAAGCTGATGAGCCATACAATGAAGTTATGGGAAAGAGTAGTAGAAGCTAGACCAAGGGCAGAAGTGAGCATTTGTGAGCAGCAATATGGTTTCATGCCAAAAAAGAGTACCACAGATGCAGTATTTGCTTTGAGGATGTTGATAGAGAAGTACAGAGAAGGCCAAACGGCGCTGCATTGAGTTTTTGTAGATCTGGAGAAAGCTTATGACAGGGTGCCCAGAGAGGAAGTGTGGTATTGTATGAGGAAGTCTGGAGTGGCAGAGAAGTATGTGAGAGCGGTGCAGGACATGTATGAGGACTGTTAGACAGTGGCGAGGTGTGCTGTAGGTGTGACAGAGGAGTTCAAGGTGGAGGTGAAACTGCATCAGGGATCAGCTCTGAGCCCCTTCTTGTTTGCTATAGTGATGGACAGGCTGACAGGCGAGGTCAGACAGGAATATCCATGGAATATGATGTTTGCAGATGACATTGTGATCTGCAGTGAGAGCAGGTAACAGGTAGAGGAGAAACTAGAGAGGTGGAGCTTTGTCCTAGAAAGGAGAGGAATGAAGGTTAGCCGCAGTAAGACAGAATACATGTGTGTGAATGAGAGGGACCCAAGTGGTAGAGTGAGGTTACAGGGAGAAGAGATCAAGAAGGTGGAGGGTTTTAAGGACTTAGGGTCAACAGTCCAGAGCAATGGAGAGTGTGGAAAAAAGGTGAAGAAGTGTATACAGGCATGTTGGAACGGGTGGAGAAAAGTGTCAGGTGTGATGTGTGATAGAAGAGTTTCAGCTAAAATGAAATGAAAGGTGTACAAAACTGTGGTGAGACAAGCGATGTTGTTTGGTCTTGAGACAGTGTCAATGAGGAAAAGACAGGGGGCAGATCTGGAGGTGGCAGAGATGAAGATGCTGAGGTTCTCTCTGGGAGTGACCAGGGAGGATAGGATCAGGAATGAGTACATCAGAGGGACAGCATATATTAGAGGTTTTGGAGATAAGGTCAGAGAGGCCAGACTGAGTTGGTTTGGGCAGAGGAGAGATAGTGAATATATTGGTAGAAGGATGCTGGGTTTTGAATTGCCAGGCAGGAGGCCTAGAGGAAGACCAAGGAGGAGGTTTATGGATGTAATGAGGGAGGACGTGAAGGTAGTTGGTGTGAGAGAATGCAGAGGACAGGGTTAGATGGAGGCAATTGATTCGCTGTGGCGACCCCTGAAGGGAAAAGCCGAAAGGAAAAGAAGAACTGTTCTCTTCTGCGATATCACACTCACAGGCATAGTCTGCCCTCGAGCGATTCAACACATGTATTAACTTGGATTATGCCTCAGGATGCCCATTTCACTGATGAGGAAAAAGATGCCTAGCAATTTTGTTTTGTTAACTTAACTGTTAACATTTAGTTCATTCCTTATCCCTTTGCACGCGATGTCCTTGTCTGCGACATCTCTGGAGCATAAAAATCTCTCCAAACCGTCATTCATTTTCAGGCCAGCGCTGCCGTACACTTGAAGCTACAACCCGCAAGTGGAAGTCTTTCTCCTCCTAAAATAACATTGTATTATTTTGCAATATTTATTTTATTGAATTTGTTGTGTGAAATGTGAAGACTCACCGCAGCTGATGTGAAATGGACTGAGATGGGCATCCCGTCGCAGGGAATGCTCCGTCCGTCCGTCCTGGACGACGTACGGAGGACGAGAAATCTTTTAAAAAGGATGGACTAAGCAAGGATGGAAGTGGGTTTTCGTCCGTCCCCCTATTCGTCCCTAACCAGGTCAAGTACAGACTGACGTGTTGTGTTGGGTTCTTTTAAAAGGCAACACCACTGTTCTCTTCTGCAATACCATGGAGCCGCCTTTATTAACTGCCAGCAGCACAACGCTTTTCATGTGTGTTCCCTGCAGTGACATTGCACAGGTATAGTCTGCCCTTTAGTGGTTCAACACATACCATGTGTTGTCTAATAATACCGTGGACCACTGACTGACAGAAACGTGCCCTGCCTGCCTGTGTATAATGTGGTGACACATTTTTGCTAGGTATGTACTGTATAAGGTGTAGGAAAAAGGGGCATGGCAATTTTGTTTTGTTAAGTAACTGTTAACATTTACATACCTTATCCCTTTGTATGCAAAGTACATCCTTATCTGGTACTGGGACATCTCTTGAGTGTAAAAATCTCTGCCAGTGCCACAGCATGACCCGGAAGTGGAAGTCTTTTGTTTCCTCCTAAAATATACTTGCAATCCTTTATTTTGCAATATTCATTTTCATGCAAAATAGCGCAATAAAAACTGAAAGCGTATTATATTATAACGCAAAACCTTTGACAGTAAAACGCAATTGCGTATTGCGTCCCCTGGCAGGATGTACCCTGGCGGGCTCCGTTTAGCGACTGACGGTGGTTGTCTTGGGAGCTAAATGATATCTTGGACAGTGTAAACAATTCAATCCACTCACAATACATCCAGCCGGTAAGTGGATGTGAATAGAAAATTAGCCAGCTAATGAGCTTTGAATAATGTTTATGAATCATGAAACCTCAACCATTAGCATCCCTACCATGGCATACACGGATGCTATTTTGGGGGGTCGGGCGGGGGGCCGCCAGGGAGGACAGACACGGAATGTAAGGATGGAAGCGCTTTAAATAGACGATGACGGATGGGGTTGGAGGACAATTCTTTTTATGAATAAGGACGGAGAGTTGAGCTGTCAAAAACAGTCACCGTGACCAACTGAATACGGCCCCTTGTAGGACCCATAGCTGACACAGAGACTCACTACGGCCAATGTGCAATGGAAGCCTCACTGCGGCCGGACTGAACACGTCACCTTTTAGGAGCTGCTGCCACCCCACCCCGGAGGTGATACATAGACAGATCAAAATAGGCACTTCCGCCTATGCTTTGTCCACCTTTTTCTTTGTGTCTATCGCCTGCAAAATGGGCGTCTATCATAGGCGGATAGATGGACCAAATCGTCAGTTCGACGGAGTGCCCAGCTCTGGTAAAAGGGGCAGGAGATCAAAATTATAACCTCTGGGTTGGGAATCGACCACTTTTTCAGTCAGCCATGCCGCCACTCTTCAACCTTAAAACAATGGTTTGTTTGCATGCTATATCCTATAAAGTCATTGTGTTATGTCCACGGCTTTGGTTTGACAAGAGACTGAAAATGAAAATTAGCTTTGACTGTCTGACAGCTGAGGAGATCCTTCATGAAGTTGCCGCCGCCTCCTCCTCCTCCTCCTCCTCTTCCTCATCCCTCTCGTCGGACAGAGAGGCTGAGGGCAATGAAGTAGACACTGCAGGGTCACATCAAATGCAACATGATACATCGCCTAACCGTCACAAAGTTTCTGTCAGCAGCATATTTATCTAACCCACATGGTCTCAGTCGGTCTGAGTCAGCCAAACGGCGTCGTGAATGGACTTAACCGGTACCACGTTACACGTAGGTGCCGCACTCCTGACACGCGGCCGAGTAAGGAAAACATAAGCCAGTGTTATGTACCTTTTGGTCCCACGGACGCAATGACATTTTGTTTTTATTTCACCAATCACCACGCTGTGCGTGCGTGTGTGTCTGTTGTTTTTATCTGATATTTTTTGGTCTGCTTGCGCGGCGCCTGCGTGTGACGTGTACATTAAGTTCTCGAGTCCGATTGGCTATCGCCAAGGGACGTACTGGGACCACGTGGGTCGGCTAAATATGCAGACGGGAACTTTGTGACGGTTAGGCGATGCCCAGCTCTGTAAAATATCATGTAGCTCTCACACGTAGACCTCATTCACAATACAATAAAAAAACAGGGAGCTTACCCTTGGCCTCCAACACGAAAAGATCTGAAACTTGCGAGTGCCATAAATACCGTGCCAGATGTCTAGCTGGGTTTCCATGAACCTCAGAAATGTGCAAAATGCAAATTGCACATTAGCAAACTGATAATGGAAACAGAGAAAATTTGAAAAACCTCTCAAATATCGCAAAAGCTTTTTACACTCTCATGAGGTGGTTTTGTCAATATGGAAGTACTGGTAGATCACAAAAGTGTAATGGAAACACATTTTTCGCATTTCTGACTGCGTGGGCCTGGCCCATAGACCTCTCAACGGTGTCACGCCCTGTCGTGAGTCTCGCAAGAACATTTCATGAGATTTTATGAGAATTATGAGCTGTCGCAAGATGGAACATGACGCGAATTACGCAGAGTCGCACTTAGAAACTGGCTTACATCAGAATTTTAAAAAAAAGAAAAGATTTTTTCTGTCAATCATTTTACATTCTTGCCATGAACCAAGCTGCAGGCGATTCTGTGCAACGCCGTGGCCGGAGAAAGGGTCACTTGCTGCTGCAGTACATGTAGCCCGCTCTATCAGAATGCATTAAATTCCACATTATTCAGTCATTTGTTTATTCGTCTGTCAATTATGTCATCATGGTGTCCGCGGACCAATCACACACCCGCACCATATACTATGACAATTTTCAGCCAATCCCCATGTACAGGAAGTTCCCGTGACAGCGCTCCAGACGTCACATGAATGATCCATGCGCGAATTTGTTTACGCGGCCAAGATGACAGGACCGTAGTTGGCGGCACCTAATCAAGTCAATATTCTGTCCAAGTGAAGATGCATCTCACTTTGATAAAAAGGACAAAATCAGTGGACAGGTTGGAATATCACAGACGCACTGGTGAGTCCTTGCAAAGTTTTCTCGGAAGTTTACAAAGTCTGGGTTTACGGGCCGTATGGACTTAGTGGCGCATTTGAAGTGTTCTGAGGCAATTTTTGTCATTTGCCCATTTTGTTGAGTCGGTTGAGATGAACTTTGGCCGCCTCGTGACCACGTCACGCGCATGAGGGACAATTAGTGGGCTGGACTAAAATCCACCTCCGCCCTTGCTTAGTCCACCCTCTTTTTAAAACTTGTCACCCTTGTCCTCTGTCCCAAAAATGGCCGTGACGTCCTGGACAGAGGGAGAGACCATTCCGGCCCCGGGACGGACTGCCCAGCTGTGCGTACTTATTTCTTTTTTAACAGTGTATGTGATCGTTGATCATTAATTCTTTCCTTTTACTCCACTCACTGATGCATGCACGTGTGTGACTAAAAGAGAGAAAGCAAGAGGATTCTAAACTTTATTTTTAACTTACCGCTGTGAAAATGTACGTAGCATACTCTCGCCCAAGATGGAAGGTTGTTTATGGTGAAATGTTTTCGCCGATAACGAAGCCATCCGAATTCATTTTAATATGTCCGAAACAAGTGTTCCCTCAGTCTTCTGCCAAGCAGGAAACATCTAAAAACCCTTGTTGAATGTTCTTCTTTTGTGATCATGGGTGGCATTGCTGCACCCCCTAACACAGCAACAGTTCACCATTTTACATATTTCGTCCGTCTGAATCAAGCGAGAAACAAGAACTGCAGTCACGTCGCCTCCAGTGCGCTCCCAATATGGCGGCTACCCTGGTTGCGGTGTCAGCGATGATGCGCTGTGCATGGGACCCATTATTCTGAAATACATTGTAAAGCTCTTGGCTGTTTACAAGAAGATGAAGCGGGTTAGAGCAGGCATGGCCAACCTGCGGCTCACGAGCCGCATGTGGCTCTTTGGCCGGTTTCATGCGACTCCTGAAGCCCTTTTCAAAAATGAGCTTAGCTGTTCGTAGGGCGCCGTCAACTGCAATCGTTGTGTACGTGGTGAGGGGTGTGGAGCACGGAACGGAATGGTGTCAGTGTGGCATTTCAGAGCCTCACTTCTGGGTTGGTGTTACACGGCCAATCGGGTGCCCGTATTCGCAGTACAGGCATCCGATTGGCTGCATAACCCACGTAATGTACACGTCTGAAGAAAGACACTGATTATTGGCTGACTGGCACATGACATTTCTCCCTCGAGTTATCTCAACAAAAGCCAGCCGTGTATACTCAGAGCTACTCTACATTAATCTTTCAATTGAAAAAAAAATAAAAATAGAACTAATGTGATTGAAGCACACGTTGATTATGGACACTTTCAACGCATTTAGCGGCCCCGGGTCCCCCTGCGTTAGCTCAGCTTCACAATCAATCTTGATGCGGCTCATATGTCATTGCGACGTGGTGCAGAGTGGTGCCTGTTGTGGAGACCTCCACTTCGCCTGACTTCAACCCCTTTTTGGACAACGCAGCAGGACACCCCTCCAAAGTTAAGCATCTCAGTAAGCACAGAAAAAGAAACGAACAAGGTGATTCTTAGATCTCTTTTTTTTGTTACGTGTCTTGGCTTGGCTACCTGTGTTGTCTTTATTCAGAGGTTTCCTGTATTTCTGATTTGATAAGCAAGGGAATCACTGTCAGTAGGCTGTATTGCATTTCAAATGCTATAAATAAGAAATATGATGCTGTCAAATTAGTTACCAGAGCGTGTATTGTGAACTTTCCAGCAATACAGTGAGGCTTACTGCAGTGCTGTGAGCTTTCACACAATATTGCAATAAGTCATATCATGACATCAATACGTGATAAAACCAAACCATCAGCTTTTGATATTGTTACAATGGGTTTGTCTGATGAAAATGTAATTTTAGCCTGCGATAGCATTGTTAGGAGAAAACGGGCCCGTGCCCAAACTAAGTTGCTGACCCCTGTTTTACATGAAGTGAGCAATACTGTGTGAGGGCTCGTTTAAACGAGGTGATGGAACGGATTACATTTGTCAATCAAGGTACCAAGTGCACTTTGACACAAACGACTTGGAGTGGGAAAAAAAAGTTGAATAGTGTTGGCCTACCAAATGCATAATGGCAAACCATTCATTCTGCCTGGGATCATTAGAACTTTTCAAGGCTTCAAATCTTGAGCGGCACTTGAGTTCCCTCATTCAAACATCAACCAGGAATTTCAAAAGGCGAATGAACTTCTCAAACACAGATTGTTCACTTAAAGCTCAGGTAGAAAAGTAGACATCATTCCCCAAATTTATGAAGCACTCGTATCAACTTGCTTAGAACATTTCACAGGCTACAAAGGTATACTGTACATTGAACGGGAGGTCGTGACGGAGCAGTTTATGTATGCTTGTGTGTATGTGGCTCTTTGCAGAAACACACTCAAAATTGTCTTTGCCTTTGAGTGGTTGACCACCCCGGGTTAGAAAGTGAACTTAAACCATGAAACAGGAGCTGAGCTCACTCACTTATGGCGGATAATTATAATAACAATAATAATGCTGGACTAGGAATATCACTCGTCTATCCATATTGAACTATAAGAATATACGGACGTGAGAGAGCAACAACGAAAACAACATCTACAAGTACATGAAATTTGAGTCAAAAGGATTTTCAAAGGTAAAGCAATTTGTGATGAGGAAAGTCGAGAATCAAATCAAACTCAAAATAAAAATGAAATATGAAACATTTCAGGCAAGGAAAGGAATGATTACAAAGTGGAGAGAGCCAAGAGATAAAGAGATAAGCCAAATTAGCGTTTCCCAGATATTTTCAAGACTACAATATTACTTATTTAATTTAAATATCATTGAGTAATGTTTTTCTTCAATCAGTCAGGCATTTACCATATGTGCCAAAATGTAATCTCTGGGACTTCAAAATCATTTTGGAGCAGTGTGTTGTCAGCCCAAATTATGTCATTAGCGTCAAATCAAAGTAAAAGACCGATTTGCCACCCTGAAAAACAGATGGCATTCTTTCATGCTTCCACCTACCAAGTAGTTGGCAATGGCAGCTGTTAATTCGATTTTGATGATTATTTACTCCTCTTTGGAGGGGAAATTATTATTAATACCCTACAGACTGTACTTACTTTGCCCCATATTTTTGACACTACTGTATCAAAAAATTGCGCAATACTGCTGCTAGTCAGCACTCTTGAATAGCGCCATTTGTGACAACCACTGGCAAGTATTACATTGACAACATTTACCGTATATAGACATATATATGTTTGAGTACGCCGCAAACATCCGATCACCTGCAGCTCATGCTTCGCAGCCTTGTGTTGCGTCCCTCCCCTCTGCTCGCAGCGGAGCCGCGGCTGCGTTAGGGAGCCTTTCTGGCGGCGCGTTTCAATTGGAGTCAATGTAGCTCTGGGCGGCGCGAGTGATTTTGGACGGAGGGACGTCGTCGCGTGGACGTCGTCGCGTATTAAACAAATCAACTTTTTCCCATTTCGTCTGGCGGCAGCCAAGCATGAGCTGCTGGTGATCTGATGTTTTGATCGGCAATAAAAGGCTTTGATCGGATATTCCGATCACGTAATTGTTCACAAATATCGGCCAATCATGTTCGGTGCCCGATCGATCAGAGCATCCCTAGTTTAAATGGCTCTTTAGTTCAGACCCCAATGTAGTTTGTCGTAACTGTGACTGTGCCAGGGACAGTCTTAAACATACAATGTAGAAAAGCTTAATGTCAGAATACAGCGATTGATCGTCACATTGCTACTTATGCTCACTTCAACCTCTGAAAATATTAGAACGATTGCCCAAGGATTTCCAATTTTATGGACCAAAGTTTTCCTCTCCATATGTTTGTGGATATTTTGGTAGAGGCCAGATTTCAAAGCAAACATGGTGAAAAAGCAATTAGCTGTTATGATGCAGGAAATGCAATAAGATAACAACAGAAGTGAAGTCAGCCCTGAGTATTAAGACTTTTAATTCTAGGTTAAAAACGGTGCTTTTTTTCACCATGCCTATGATTAAGGTCTTTTAAAGTATTTGTCAAATAAATTTTCCCAAAATCTTGTACTAACACTGTATGTTCCTTTCACAATTATGGTAAGCGTCTTGTTATTTCTTTACTTCAATTTTGTTTGTAAATGCTTTTAAATTTTGTATTTTTTAATTGTGTACACATTGAGTTACCACATGAATGAAATGCACTATAAAAGTAAAACTGCCTTGCCTTGTGTATTTTAAGAGGCGTTACTCCTGGGGGCCAGTCATGTCCAGCCAGATGACCAAGAAGGAAGAGACCACCACCCAAGAACTAGCGCCTGCCACACGCCCTGATGTACAGCGGCCTACTCAGACCCAGTGCCACAACCCCCCTGACAGAGACGTGCCAAGTCCAACAATAGGCCCAAGGCCAGCTGGCAGCCCCGCCCACCCCCCAAGGGAGGCGAAAGGCAACTGCAGCAGGGCATGACGAGCAGAGGAAAGAGGAGGAGGAGGTCCTGAGAAACGACAGATTTCTTCCCCAATGGCCGAGGCCAACTTGCAGACCCCCTAGCCCTCTGGAACTCCAACACCGGGGTGCACGAGGAGGCCACCCATGCATCACAACCCACCAAGGAGAGGAGGACCAGCCCTTACCAAAGCACACATCTCCACAGATACAGAACATTTCTTTATCTCATAAATAACCACCTCCTCCATATGTCTGAATTTTGTTAAGAAACTATTGAAACACGGCAATGTTATTGTGCCCCTTATTTTGTCAGATCTTTATCAGCGCTTGCATGCCCGCAATAAACAGAGAAGTTAGGGACTGTAATCAAATGTAATTGAAGTACCTGGATTGTTTAAATCGTTGAATAAAAAGAACAAATAAGTTATGTCGAACAGGCATCTCACCTCACACATACTGCTTGTATCTTCATACAAACAATAACAATTGAAATTCTAATTAAAAATGATTATGTTGACAATTTACATTCTAATTAAAAACATTTGCATGTTAATCGTCACAGGATGGATTTGTGACAGGAAGGCATTTTGCCTTTTCGCAGACAAATAAAGAGAAGGAAAGCCAGAGAATGAACTGAGAGATAAAGCCAAATGGATGAAATGAAACAGAGCAGATGGGAATTAGATCAGTTTTATTCACTATGACATCTCTATTTCACCTCAGAGGGGTACTTTCTTACAAACATCTGTGCATCCAAGCCTCAATAAAATGGTGGAGTGACTGTCCCACAAAAACCTATTGACAGCAAACGCTTGTCAACTGTCCATGGAGGATGACTTCATCAATCAAAGCATCTTTTCACTCAGCGCACCCACTTGTCTTGGCATCTAAATAAACGCTGGTAACACATTGTTAAACTTGACTTTTAATAACAATATCCAAACGTTTTTCCCACAGCATGCAACATCACACATTAAGTTATCTCTTTGTAAAAGTGTTCAATTCATATGGTTTGCTGCAATGGCTTGATTGCCGCTCAAGATTCACTTTCATACCTACTGTGTAGTCACTGTAGCGCAGTGGTCCCCGACCTTTTTTCCGCCAGATCCATGATAGTTCGTGATTTTTTTTGTGGACGGGCAACGATCCCTCGATGACGTGGGTGGGATCGGGGCTGTATATGCTCACCTATACTTTATTCACAATCAGAAAGTAATCACCAAGTTTGGGGTGGCAGTGCTGACATACATTCCCGATGGACATGTACACTCAAAGATGCCATACCCGATAACCGTAATATAATTAAAGGAGGACTGCACGATATTGGAAAAACATGCAATAAGCTATATGGGTATTGCATATTGCAATATCGATATTATTGCGATATTTAACATGTGCCCAAAAAAATGACATCTTTTTTGTCTAATGAAAGAAATACACTTTTTCATGTGGGAAGAAACAAATGTATTCTAGTCTAATTAAGAAAAGTTATCTAATTAAGTTATTCAATTATGCCCCTAGATTAGGGTGTCCAAACATCCTCTTTTGCCTGGACATGTCCACTTATTTACCCCCTATCCAGGCGACTGGGAGGGTTTTATAAATTCATGAAAATTTCCGGTTAATTGATTTTCACAGTACCATGTATTTAATTTGACTGACGTTTTGCGCGACAAATGAGAGGCGGAGTGTTTTTGTTTTGTTTTCTTTTATGCGAGGCAGAATGCACAGCGTATGTGTCGGGGCCACTGGCAGGTGGGAGGGCAAGGGGGATCCGGAAGAGACGTCAAGTAGCAGCAGTCAGGAGGTGGAGCACATGTGCTCAGTTACAAGCGTGAGTACCATAGAAAACTGTATGCTGCTGAAATGGGATGGAATGAAGCCCTGCAGTTGAATAAGCAAGCAATATGACAATATATTTTTCAGTATATTGCTCAGCGCTAATTTAAATTATGCCTCCTCTGCATGGGTAGAAAATAAGACAAAAAAACAATAGTAGCTCTGTATTGAAGTCTTACTTAAATATGACAATGTTCTAAATCAGGGGTGCCCACACTTTTTCAGCCTGAGAGCTACTTATGACATGACCGAGTCAAAATGATCTACCACCTACTAAAAATGCAAAACACATTATTTATAAATATATTGAGAATTATTTTTATATGTACTGTATATGCTGGTCTACCTTTGCATGACTGCATCAACCTATATAGCACAATACAACATAAAATATTTTGTAATTACCTTAGTCTGATGACTTTTTTTTGTTTGTTTTTTTTACTTAACAAAAAAAAAAACTAAGTACAACATAGTAATCATCTTTGCATACGTATACAATACTATCAAAAATACAATTTTACATTCAAACAAATTACAGTAAAATCAAATAAAAATAAAATAAATTCACCTTTCAAAACAGGGATATCCCTGAGTTACTCTTCAAAAACGTCTGCGTGTATAGTAATTATTGATTTACATTTATTATATATTAGATCAAGAGACTTAAAATAATTATCCACCTCAAACCTTACTCTGCTGACTTGCACTGAATGGAATCAGCCAGGGACGCATAGTCCGGACAGTGCCTGCTGATAGCCAGCCTCAAGCAGATTTGCAGCAGCAACAACAATATGCCCATTCGCTCCATTTAGCGCGTATAGAACAAGTCAACTTTTTTGCACACTATGCTAACGCTAACAATATTGCTGTCTTGGTAAAGTTCAAGAACTGTTAAAAAAAAAAAAAAAAAAAAAAAAAAAGCCCCCGAGTGAACAGGACGCTGTGTGGCTGTGTATGACGTAGTATGCCCGATGCTGATTGAAAAAAGTTATGAATGGAGCGAATTGGCGGAGTTTCGGTGCTTCGCTCCGCGTCCCACCGCTCCAAACGCATCATTCGCGCCGCACGTAACAGCGCCTGCCCGCGCGATCTACATTAACTCCAATTGAAACGCGCCGCCCAAAAGGCTCCCAACGCAGTTGGTGTGAACGTAGCAATACAGTAGTGAGGGCGGATGATAGACCGGCGATCTACCCACAATGCCTTCGCGATCGAGTAATGGGCACCCCTGATTTTCGATGTTTTTCTATTTAAAATCTTAATAATATTGCTTCTGTAGAATATCCAGCAACAATATTCAACAACATATGTCTTACTATATTTTCAGTGTAATAATGTAAATAATAAAACAGAAGTTTCACAAGTATATTATTTAACAAAGAAAAAAATGTCACTTCAGTTTTTAGTGTTTTCCTCACAATTGTTCTCTCCATCCTGTGTTCCCGGGTCTAAGAATTAAGCAAGTCAGTCAACTTTGCAGATACTCTCCTCGCTTTTTTGTGTTTTTCTGTGTCCATGTGAGCTTTGACATCTCCGACCGGCACCTTTATTAGTCACTGAAATATATACGAGTAAGCTTTGCACACTATTACCTTTGACGTGTGTCTACGGACCTCATGTGTCTTTCCACCCTTGATCATTCATGTGCTATAACAATAATACAACGATAATAACAATTATTATTAATAACAATAATATCGGTTATTCTTGCACACCGTCACATTTTACCAGTGCAAGGACAACTCATTCATGTAACTGCTGCATAAGCTTCCACTGCTTTTGTATTTTCCTACTGCGATGGCTTGTACACATAGAGGTGTTAAAATGTTCACAGTTCAAATGAGTTCTCGCACTTAATGTCATTTTTATGTTCAGCAGTTTTGTGCCGTCCTTCGATGGTAATTTTTATGCAAGAGACCCCTTTGCACTGGAAGAAAGAAATATGATGTATAAATATATCCTCCAAAATGAAACATATTAAGAGTTTGTATTTTGTATTTATGCATGCATTTCGTCCGTTTAAAACAGCATTTTATCGTAGATCTGGTTAGGAAGTGCGTGGTCCTTTGTGTCCCTCCAAGTATCACTGATGAAAAACGGTGGCCCCCTCCAGCATTTAAATTGCCCACCCTGTTTTTTGTCAAATGCATTGCATCAGCAGCTACTCACATTAGTTAGCTTTGTGAATGAAGAAAACAAACAAACAAACAATGAGATGTTTGACTACCTAAGAGGGTGATAACCAAATGAGCAATCCATCCAAATTTTGATGTGGAACCGAGGATTGTAAAGGTCCATGCCCTCCGCCTTCGAGGCTTTTCCTCAAACAATAGAGGGGTGGTACTGCTCGGCACTTCAAATGCAGAGGTCAGACTGTTCCACGTATCAAACACAGAAGCGGGACCAGGACACACATCACATAAGAAGGTTTGCTGGGCCACACACTCGACAAATTCAATTTGAGACTGGCCCTCCTCTTGCCGCTGAGGTAAACAACACACAGCCAAGGCAGACTTACATCACCTCTGGCAGCTCAAGTGCTCCTTCTCTTTGTGGCTTTTCTCCTTTTCTTACTTTCGACTGTGGCCAATCTTCTTACACCACAAAAGAATGGAGGATCCCTTTTGGCCACAATGCTGTGCTGCAACAGCACGGACAATCCTGTCCCACGACAAAGCACGACATTCTCTTCTGCTCAGCTTCAATTAGCTGTGCTCTGATACATCTCAATGCGGCTTCAGTACAATTTAAATATGACTAAAAACATCTCAATTCAACCTCAGTGCTCTTCAATGCCGCTTCAATACTCAGTCCCTCCATTTTAATACGGCTCACTTCATTTCAATGCTGCTGGAGTAGATCTAAATACTGCCTCAGAGCCGCGCTCTGAGGGCATTCAGCGCATCAGATTCACTACCTGTAGCCCCCAGTGTGTTGATTGTTTGTTACCACTGTGAATCGCTGACGGGCAGAATAGAGAAAATTCCAATAGGTATGCCCAGTCAAGAGTTCAGCTTGACTCATAACGACAGGGGTTAATACTGACTTAACAAACTGAATGGTTGTCAGCACAAGATAGCTGGATGATATTGGCTTGGATCTTGAATTAGCATTTATCGTACACCGCGGGTGCCAGTGTTTACTGTCCTCTCCAGACCGTTGAATAGAAGAAAAGAAAAACAATTGGGTATAAGCTTTAAACTACGGGGGTTACTTAAAGCGTTTTGCATGACGTTCCTTTCCACAACTGTGTCTATTTGTTCACCAACGCTAATGACTCAAAATTAATTGCATTATCAAACAACCACGCTTCATACTAAATCAACCGAAAACATTTGTTTGGAACGCCCAAGCGGGGCAGCTTTCTCAAACGGTAGATTGCTTCTCTTTTGTCCTAAACTGAAATAGCTGAATTGGTGTTCTAATAACACTGACATACTGAATTCATGTGTGTGTGTGTGTGTGTGTGTGTGTGTGCGTGAGTGCATGGGTGTGTGTGGGTGGGTGTGTGGGGTGTGCCTTCAAATCACCCACATATAGCGTATAAGATATAACCAGCACATATGTATGGGATTAAAAAAAATTGTGTCTCCTAACTGAATGACTTTGAAAATGAAAGAAAATATAATAAATTTACATTTTCAATAATTAATATATGCAAAATTGATGGACATTTTTATGAAAATGTTTGTTTTTGCTGTCCTTGTTCAGTGGTTTTCATTAATGTTCAAATTTGAAAATTTGATTTGCATGTGTGGTATAGTTCCTACCTCTGTATGGATTGCAGCATGCAAGCTGCAACTTGCTGATATTGGAGAGTGAAATGATTGTATAAGGAGACCAAAAGAGCAAATCAGATCACCAAATGACATTTCAAAATATTCCGTTTTGAATTGTGAAACTCATTGAGTTAAACTGACATCCTTAATCTTGACGAGGGTATACACTTGATGTTGATGTTGTTGATGCCTAGCATTGAAAAGATGTCACAGAATCAGTGTGCAATTGTGTTTCTATGTGAACTACTGTTATTGTGCCTGGGCTAAAGTTAATGCAAGCATTTAGGCAACATTGATATCATTTCATCTTCTGGTAATTAAAGGGAAGTCAACCCAAACTTTTTTTTTTTTTTTTTACAGAATATGTTCCATGTAGGCCCACTAGTTGAGACAAGGCATTCTAATTAATATTGCGTTTGTGGAATATGAGTTAAGCAGTAAAATGCACCCGCTTTTAGCCATCTCAGGGGCAGCCGTTTTGTCACTTCTGTCGACTGAAAATGACATCGCAGTTGCTCAGGGCTCAGGTAATGACCAATCACGGCTCACCTGCTTTCTGAAGCCGAGCCATGATTGGTCATTATTTTTATTTTGATTGTTTCTTGTATTCCAAATTTTAAAGAAACACACGTAAATAAGTACTTTTTGGGGGACGCTTCACTGATGACATACTGTGACTCTTAAACATATTTTCAGTGTATGCTACACAGCCTCTGAATCAATTCCTTGACCCCCAATGACTCGTCTTACTGATGGTATTTGTTTTCTATTCAGAGTTTGATTGTTTAGTTACTAAACAATTAAACTGCACTAACCTTCAAGTGATGTCGATAATTCACTTTTGTTCTCAGATAGGAGGGCAATAAGTGCAAAGATGCTCATTGTTAGTTACGATTAATCATACAGGGTCTTCAGATTATGCAGGCCATGCATGGGGAAGTTTTATTGAGACACATTTGAGACCCTGTGGCAGCCTTTTTTTTCAGGTGGCAGTCTTAAGTATCGGTGTGGGCTGGACGTCTTCATCAGCTATCTGTGTCTAGCTGGCTTTTCAACTGAGCTCAATAGAGCGAAAGCCTCTTACTGGACGTCCCTCATCACTAAGCCTGTTAAGATTAACCTCAGTCAGTACAACAGTTCTATCTGGCCGCGCCATGCTCTTCATACAGTTGTTTATTGTCCTTTTGCTTGCCTCCAGAGAAAAGGCCAAGACTCTGTGCTGTCATGGGAGCCTGTGAGGACAAGTACCTAATTGAGAGAATTTTGCTACAAATGGCCCTCACAGCAGCTCAAACTCTTCTCAATGCCCTTTCGAGCTCTCATAGTTAACCATACTGAGACTTCAGAAAAAACACCACCAATTAGTAAACAACATATGTAAACACATAGGTAATTCATTGTAATAAAGAAGTGCCTCGACACTTTGTTCAGTTAGAGCATCGATGGGTGATTTCAATGATGGAGGGGCAGGGGGAGAGGGGAGGGGGGAGGGGGTTGGGGGTGTCGCACAATTTTTCATCAGTGTTTCTGGGATGCCACATAGGAGGAGCATGCACTTTCTAACCAGACGCATGACAAAAATGCCATTTTAATTATGGGCAAAATCCGTGCTTACAGTACGTCTGTTGTTGATTTTTTAAAATTGATTTCAAATGTACATCACAATATCTTATTATATTCAATGCATGTATAAAAGGTCCAGCCTTCAACAACAACATGTTTGAACAATCAAACAACCACATACTGTGATTTTTTTTAACAGTACACTGGGATCGTGTGCACAAAAATTCCCATTCAAGGTTGGCACAAAACTGCTTAACAGCAAACCAACATTAAAGTCAACCCAAACATATTTTTTCCAGAATATGTTCTATGCAGGCCCACTGGTTGAAACATGGCTTTCTGATTAATAGTGTGTTTGTGGAATATGAGTTAAGCAGCAAAATCCACCCCGTTTTAGCCATCTCAGGGGGCGGCCATTTTGTCAATTCTGTCGACTGAAAATGACATCACAACTGCTCAGGGCTCAGGTAACGACCAATCACGGCTCAGCTTCAGAAAACAGGTCAGTCGTGATTGGTCGTTACCTGAGCCCTGAGCAGTTGTGATGTCATTTTCAGTCGACAGAAGTGACAAAATGGCCACCCCCTGAGATGGCTAAAAACGGGTGGGTTAACTCTTATTCCACAAACGCAATATATATCAGAATGCCTTGTTTCAACTAGTGGGCCTACATGGAACATATTCTGTAAAAAAAAAAAAAATGTTTGGGTTGACTTCCACTTTAAACCCAAGAAATAATTTTGTGCATTTTTCCCCACAAAAATCAACTCACTCAAAATGTCAACATTATTCAGGTATTATGTATGTTGCGCTTGCAGCTTCGATATCCATATCTATTTGTTTTGTCAACGCACCAACACTTCAGTAGTTGCGGTATTCTACCATCTCTTTTATTTCTTCATCATCCGCCTGCTCTTCTTGACACACACACACAACCGTAACTAAGATACAACCAACGTAAAGTGTCCGCACGTAAATGAGAAATTTTCCGACAATGACAAAATATTCATAACATTGCAGTAAACGGAACATATGACATCAAACATAAAACAAATATAAACATATTGATGTTTGAGTATATTATCGAACACAGCATTCTTTCAAATAAATAATGTAATGAGAGCACATAACTTAACAATCTATGTCCTGCATATCATTCAGGATCCCCAAATTATTAGGCCTACTCAAGTTGTAGTATAAGCCTAAAACACGATTAAGCAATGTGTGCCATCTAGTGGTGAATGGTGATATTACGACTCATAACTATAGTAGAGAAAATATGTTTATAAATCAACCTTTGCTGTTGTTTTTTTTCATTGATCGAGGGACACTCAGAGTGTGGGCGCCAGGTGCATGCCAGTTGCCCATCCTTGATTTTGAGTTTTGAACTTTGCTTCACATAAGCAGCAATGGCCTTATTGGAAATAAACCAGTTTCCTTATATGGAAATGATTGACATGTTTTTAGCTACATCAAGAAAAGTCAGTGTAATATTAGTGACACATCCGGACCTAGTACTGTATATTGGTATTGAGAAATGTTTTTGATCAAGAGAGGAATATTATCTCACTCCTACAGTATGTCACACCTGCCTATGCTACACACTAGGGCTGTTCGATTTTGCCTAATAAGAAAATCCCGATTATTTTCTCTCGAACCCGATTTTCCGATTACGATTACTTTGTAAAATAAAAAATAATGAAAAATAAAGTATTTTGAACGTCTTTTATTTAAACTTAATTTTTCTTTCTTTGAACTCAAAATGCCAGTCAATTTAACTTAATACACACAGAACAATCCATTGGTATTAACAGCATTTTACTTGGTTCAATTCTATTCCAGGCAATTTCCAAGTTTCAATCCTGGGCTCCTAGCTCACCATCGACCTGGCCAATTCCGTCAGTTGAGCATACGCTCCACTTCACTTCCTCACTCACTCGGCAGTCGGCTCAGATAGTCGGCTCCTGCAGCAAACAATCCCCCACATGTGTCACTTTCTCCTCGGCCAGCGGACAATCGCTTCAGCATTTAAGCAATTGAATTGAACGCGCTACTCATGTGAGCGCATGACAAACACGGAAGTAACCACCGGAAAACCGAGACCTTAATACGAAGACAAGAGTAACAGAAAGTACAAATATGAAGATAATGTACAAACAGAACACATTACAGAAAGGACAACTGGGCTACACTTAGATACACCAAAAATAACAAAATCGAACGTGCCGATTTGAACGTTTTTAACATCGTTTTATCCAGAAAATTCGGTTACGGTTCAAAATCGCTTAATCGAGCAGCCCTACTACACACCATAAGACAGATTTATTAACCTATAGTATGTACAGTTTTTTTGTGACGTTAGATAAAATTTTTTACATTTCAGTGTGCAACAATAGGCTATTAGTTCTAAACGCAAGTTAAATGTTTTCGGTTTATTCTTTGTGGTGGGGTGGGTGGGGGTTGTAATATTTTATGACACCTACATATCTCTCCATTTAGTTAATAACCTTCCATCACTCTATGAGGCCTTTAGTGTAATTGTGGCAGATTACAGACTATGTGTGTGCATGAGTTAGTGTTGAGGAGAGGGTGTGTTAGTTTGTAGTGTGGGCGTGCGTGTGTGTGCGCATGTGTTGGGGGGAAGTGGGGGTGTGTGCGTGTGTGAGGGAAGGGTTTGCCTGTGTTTGTTTAAACTGTACGTTTACATCAACCAGTTCAGTCTCTGTTGCTTTGTTTAAAACATTTAAAACTTGAATTTCAAACTTGATCATTGAGAACTGCGTTAATTCATGCAAATTGTAATTTAAGGCGATAAAGAAGAAAGAACACAAATCCTTCATCACATAAGAGAAATTTCCATAGGTAGGCATGTCAATACATTTTGCTGCGTTATTTGTCATTTACCAGCGGCCGGGAGTGGCGGAGCTAGACTTTTATCCTTTGGGGGGGATCAAGTCTATCTCATAGGGTCCCGCAAAACAAAACCCTTTTTTTTTTTTTACAAACCCCAAAAATTCTTCAGAAAACGCTGATAGACTTTCATTATATGTTCTCTACAGAGAAAGGGGGGAAATATGGAAAACATTTTTGGGAGAAGTGGCTTTCTGCGATTCCACAACTGCTGTCCTTCAAGTTTTTGCTTTTTAAGTCTGAAAAAAATAAGATGTGGTTATCAGTTCTGCACCTGTTTAAGAGCACCACTCTGAGTTTTAACAAATGCACCCAAAGTGATTCAGCAACACAGTGGGGGTGTTCTGTTGGACACAACTCTCTTTCTTCAACTACATACTGTATAAAGTACATCACCTTGACTATTGTAACATGTTGCTTTCTGGTCTTCTCATGTATTGTAATACAATACAAGTAAAAGCCTGAAGTTAGTACAAAATGCTGCAGCAAGACTCTTGAGTAGGACGAGACAATCATCATCATATTACCCAATGGGTAATGGTCACCTCGCACTGACTCCCAGTCTACCTGAAATGTTATTTCAAAGTTTTGCTACCTACCTACTCATAAAATATTACATGGCTTGGCTCCACCCCAATCTTAGTGGTACCTTGTGTTCCATCCCGAGCCTTACACTTACAACAAGGTGTTCTTATAGTGACACAGACAGCTAAAAAGAGATCACAGTGTGTGTGTGTGTGTGTGTGTGTGTGTGTGATATATATATGCAGTATGTGTGCGTGTGTGTTTTAATACAAACCTGAAATATGAACCTAAACATTTATATTTTTTAATTCCCTTCTTGAAACACTGTCCTTAATGACCAACAAAAAAAAAATAGTTTACAGAAGCACTTGGTATTGTTGCTGCATGCATGCACATACAATGAACAATTGATGAACAAAATATAGTGCCTTTTTGTTTTTTTATTGGACATGATTAGCTCACCACGCACTGTACGAGTATAGTCTTAGTAGCTGAGTAAATCTTAATCTAAAGAATATGTTCTAAAATGTAAACCTGCTTGCTGGTCTTCTCTGTGATGCTGTGTGGATTTGACTAATGAAAACAACACAATAGTGTGAGGGAAGGGGTTACAAACAGTGTAAAAAGGGAGGATACACACATTAAGCAGATGGAAGAGGGTAGGGAATTGGGGGTCCCCTGATCGACTGACGACCTATAAACCAAGACAGATTATTTACATTTAACCCGGACTGATGCAGGTTAGCACCAGGGAAGATACTCTGCTTTTCATTTCTTTCAGATCTATTGACTGAGAACTGCACAGCACTCTTTCCGTGGGTGCTCCAACCAATACCTTTCAAATTTCAGACCATCCCTTAAGTGTGTGTCGTGTGTCTCACAAAAGCCTGAGGATGTCTGCGCAACTTTTTCCATAATCACACATAAACAGACGCACAAACCAGCGTAATCTCCTTTTGCCTCCTCGATGCTCTTTGCAACCGCAATGATCCCTGGTCTCTAATAGAGATCCTAGTAAGGTTAGAAGAAACACAATTGAAGCTACTTACAGTATAAAGAACAAGTTTGTTTTCTGAGTCGGTTATTAAGATGAGGAAGGGGGGAAAAAAAGCTTTCACCTAATAACAAGCTAACGACACGCTAATGACTTGACAAGGTCTGAGACCCTCTAGGGCCCATGCCTGCCACAGCCAATTAGTTAGCACCCAATGGGGTATCAGTTCTTCTTCACAAATAAGGGGGGGTTGGGGTAACGTGATAACCCGTGTCCAACCGCTATTGGTCACATGACTGCAAATTGGATTCAAATACGATATACAAATGAAATATATAATACTTAATATATTTACAAGAAGTGCAATATTTCTTATTATAATTTAATATTACATACTGCCCGAAGACAGCTAGGATAGGCTCCGGCATGCCCGCAACCCTCGTGAGGATAAGCGCTTTGGATAATAGATGGATTATTTTATCACGGTTATTAATGGTCACTGTGAATTTTTTTTTTGCCCGCTACATATGTTAACAAAATTAGTCCAATACCTAAATAAGCAAATTACATTAAAAAAAGAAGAGATTTTTATCCCGAGTTAAAATAATGGTGAAAGCAGAAAGGGAACAAAGTATTTCAGGAAAAAGATCATACAAGGTGAAATGTCCTCAATGTTTTCCTGATAAAGTATCATTCTGTTGAGCTTTGTGAGAAAGAAAAAGAAAAAAAAGAGGGGGAGACATTTGGAGGCATATGGAATGTTTGTAAATGCTCATTCAAAAAATAAAACTACAAAACTGATTGCCATATTGAATTGTTCCATGAGTGCGGCAAAAGGACAGGCCTGTGTGATAAAAGGTGGGTGGGGGAGCTTGAAAAGTGATCTAAAGCATTCTAATTCTAATTGTAGGTGGTGTGTTGGTGAAAGTGATTTTGTTTCTTTGCACATCTCTGTGAGTCTGTCTGTCACATCAATATTCTACCAAACCCTTCATTTAAACATCAGCTGTCAAGTCCCCCACCCCCAGTTTGGATAATCTCCAATGCCGCTGACCACTTTTGCTGATTGTGATGGAGAGAGGGAGAAAAAAAAAAATGTAATTAGTGCAGGATTCTGAAATTCATTTCCACCCACTTCTGTCAAACTTTTAACTTTCTTGGGCATTCCTCTTTCAGCTCTGCGAGGATGGCAGCATGACCACATGGATTAAAGGCGATAAATGATGACAGGTGATCATCATTCAGAGTCTCTGTCAGATGTGACCTTTGCAGGTTGAGTGACCTTTGCAGGTTGAGTGACCAGAGAGAGCAGAGTCATTACCAGTCTTTATCCCTTTTGTGTGTCTGTCGCAATCCTGCTGAGAGGAGAATAGCTCTGTCATTTGGGGCAACACTTCTCAACTTGGGATTTGGCACCCCTGTGGGGTCACAAAATAATTTTGCCGGGTCACAGAATGCATTTCTACTGCAAAGATGTGTGGTTTTTTTCTTGTTACTTTTTATTTTGTGAATAATAAGCACTGTAGATACCATATGAAACTAATTCTATATTCATTTGGTTGTTCGTTTAAAGAAGTCAAAAAAAATATTGGCAAGCATTCCAAAAAATGCTGTCTTCCTTACTTTGCCCACTTTGTATGAGACACAAAGAAGCTTTGTAATTGTATGAATATTATGCTCGTGTCTTATTTTGGTATGACATTCCAACTGCTGTAAAACAAAAGAATTTGATGGCATGTTGATGCAGTACGGCATACACATTGCTATATGAGTTTACACGTTAGTTTGTTTAAATATATATATTTACGATGTTACAAACTAAATCTGCTACTTGATGTAGAGTGAATAAAGAAAAGTCTACACACCCCTGTACAGATGCAAAGTTTTTGTGATATCACAAAGGAAACCAAGATAAATGGAAAACCACTAATATGATGTACTGTACCTGCACAGTGCAATCTTTACAACAAAAATGTTTAAAAGCTCGGTAAGCGGAATAAGAAAACTGACTGAGATAATTTGGTTGCACGCATGCACACCCTCATTACAGAGGACGTGCTATGTTCAGAATTAACCAATCACATTCAAACTCCTGTTAAATTGGAGTCAGCCATTTTAAGTGACTCATATTCACCCCAAATAAAGGTGAACTGTTCTAGTAGACTTTTCTTGATTCTTGTCTTTGCCTTGTAGCCTAGGTCTGAAGGTTTTCTGCCCCAAAAGATATTAATCAGAATGCCTTGTTTCAACTGGTGGGCTTGCATAGAACATATTGTTGAAAAAAATATTTTAGGTTTGACTTCGCCTTTAAAGGGGAAGTTATTGCATAAATAAAAAAATATGTTAGAGTTGACAAGGTGAAGTCAACGCAAACATTTATTTTTCAAGAATATGTTCTATGCAAGCCCACTAGTTGAAACAGGGCATTCTGATAAATATTGCGTTTGAGGAATAAGTGTTAGTGCACTCGTTTTTAGCCATCTCCGGAAGCGGCCATTTTGTTTTCAGTCGACTTAAAATGACATCACAACTGCTCATAATGACCAGTCACGGCTCAGATTCAGAAAACAGGTAAGCCGTGATTGGTCGTTGTGAGCAGTTGTGATGTCATTTTCAGTCGACAGAAGACGAAATGGCCGCCCCCCGTGATGGCTAAAAACAAATGAATTTTGTTGCTTAATTTATATTCCACAAATGCAAAATTATTCAGAATGCCGTGTTACAACTAGTGGGCCTGCTGGGAACTTATTCTTGAAAAAAATATGTTTGGGTTGACTTCTGCTTTAAGTAATTTCCAGCCAATCAAGTGAAATGTCCTAGACATAACTGATCATCTCACTGCACAGTGCACACTAATGTGCCGCTACGCAGTGTTTGGGATCACTTGTCTGAATGAGATTTACTCTTAAAGCAGAAGTCAAACCAGACATATATTTTTTTAAGAATATGTTCCCAGCAGGCCCACTAGTTGAAATACAGCATTCTGAATAATTTTGCGTTTGTGGAATGTAGTAAGTTAAGTAGCAAAATGCACTCATTTTTAGCCATCTCTGTGGGCGGGCATTTTGTCTTGTGTCGACTAAAAATGACATCACAATTGCTCACAACGACCAATCACGGCTGACCTGTTTTCTGAATCTGAGTCGTTATTGGTCGTTGTGAGCAGTTGTGATGTCATTTTCAGTTGGCAGAAGACAAAATGGCCGCCCCCAGAGATGGCTAAAAACTAGTGCATTTTGCTGCTTAACTTATATTCCACAAACGCAAAATGAATCAGAATGCCGTGTTTCAACTAGTGGGCCTGCTGGGAACATATTCTTGAAAAAAATATGTCTGGGTTGAACCCAAAAATGGTCTTTACAATAATGTGTTCTATGCACCTCCACTAGTCAAAACACAGCATTCTGATTAATACGGTGTTTGTGGAATGAGTTCAGCGGTAAGCTCCACCTGGTTTTGTCATTCTAAGGGGGCGGCCATTTTGTCACTTGCTGTCAACTGAAAACGACATCACAGCTGCTCAGGTAACGACCAATCACGGCTCACCTGTTTTCAGAAGCTGAGCCAAGATTGGTCGTTAGTGTGGCAAAATGGCTGCCCCCTGAGATGGACAAAAACGGGTGGATTTTACTGCTTAACTCATATTCCACAAAAGCAATATTAAGCAGAATGCCATGTTTTGACTAATGGAGGCTCATAGAACATAATTAGTAAAGACATTTTTTGGGTTGACTCCATTGTGCAGTAAGTTTTTCTCTACAACTGTCTGTGTGTAATTTGGGTAGGGTGCATGATATATTAAAAGAAGTATTATGCGAGGTAGGCAGAGTAGGTAGATGCTGCGGGAAAAATACCACCTGCTGGGGGAAAAAAAGAAAAGAAAAAAACATGGTCTCCAGGGTATAAAACATCACCTTATATTACTTTAGCTCAGAAGAAATCCAGTGACAGGCTCAGTGTTATGAATGACTACCACAAGCAGGAGTATATTGCAGGTACACACACACTTAATTGCTGCATTCACGATTGACTTTATTAATATGTGACATGTAAGAAAATAAATTTTTCCATAACCATAATGAATGCTGTAAAGACTGACTAATATTAGTGTTGTCCATTGACCAACCTCAATTAAAACAATACAATCATGTTGTGGCTGAAGTGAAAAAGTGAAATATTCAAAGTTCTAATATCACATTGGTTCTTTTCATACACACAAACGTATGGTAACCGATCCCATTGAACATGCATGGATAAATGTTCTTCTGAACATTATTCGAACACATTTGCGACATTCACATGGTAGAGCTAAGCATATCCAGTTTTAGATCAGCTGCACAGTTCTGAGGTTTGGTTTCTAATCATCGCTCTAAGCCCCCCTGTGTGACGTGTGCATGGTCTCCCCATGTCCGAGTCCGGAAGGCAGTGCTTACATGACAAGACCAGACCATTTAAATAGCAGAAGAGCCCCTCTGCACACAGAACAACAGTTTGAAGCATATTAGAGAAACATACTTGTAACATATTGCACTGTATGTACATTGTGTATGTACATTGTGCATAGCTGAAATGATGTGTGTATGCGTTGAGGGTGTTGTCAGGGCGAAAGACATCAGTCAGAGCTGGAGTAGTAAGATGGCATTCACTTTTAGACTGGGGTTCAGTTACAAAGCCATTGCAGGCTATTAAGAGGACAGTGAGAAAAGACACTTTCCTTCAGGACAACGGGCAATGTAGCATCTAGTGAAGGTGCACGTTATTTCCTTACACAATTGTCAAAGTTGTTAATGGGATTGATATCAGACCCAAAAATGAGAATTTTGTGTGCACATCATACCCATACGGGCGCAAAAAATGTCAGTACCCATCTGCTGAAAAAAAAAAAAACAGTGGTCACCAAAAGAAAATGAGTCTGGCACAAAGGTAATACATAAAAATGTTAATAAATCAAAGCAATTGATGAGCAAATTTGGCAAGCTTGCATGTTAACATTGTTTTTCTCCATGATGTATCAAATGTACAAAACATGTTTGTTGTCACTACAGGCACTTTAAATAATGTCTAACGAGAAAGCGGGACACTCCCCTTTACCATGGGCCTGCCCTCTCAGAAGGTTACTGATGTATTATATTTTCATTGGCATTGAGAATTTAGAGTCTTGTTATGTAATGACAGTTTGACATAAACGCTGAGAGAACAAGTATCACAACATACAACCACATGTTGAGTCTCATCTGTTTTCTCTTCCTCATCATTCCCTTGCCTCCATGGCAACTCTTCTTCAGGGAAGATGAACTGCCCACCACAGCGGCAACAATATGTATATACACACTCATCTGAAAAGCACAGAATATGCAACTATTATACAGAATGAGAAAACAATGCTTTGGCTGAACAACAGTGGCGTACGTTAGGTGGTTTGACGTTTTTTTTGTAACATCATGGAACGCGTTATGATCTCAGGCTTTGGACAAGTGTGATACTGGTGTTGCTCACCGTGGTCCAAGGAATGCTTAGGGCGTTTGTGTGAATGCGCAGACGGATGGAAATTACAGGGAACATTGGTCACATGGCCAATGGAAACGCAAAAAAATGTGTTTCACTTCATTACATTTTTGTGATAGAATTCCAAATCAACACGTCTCCAAAAACTCCAGATGTAAGTATAAAGGCTTTTTTGCGATATTTGAGAGGTCTTTCAAAATTTCTGGTTTTATTAGAGGTTTGCTATTGCGCAATTTGGCTTTTGCACATTTCTGCGGGCAATTGACACAGCCACTGTGGCCGTGCAGACAGAAAACAATGTGAAAACGTACACGTTAGGCACGCTTAGCGAGTAGCAACGTAAGTCGGTGGATTCACTTCCTGCAACGACGGGTAAGCAGCATTGTTAGTCCATTCATACACAAGTCCGTGATGAGCTGCTGTTTCTCTCGTGTAGGTGTGTGAGAGTTTGTGGGAGTGAGTGCTCTCACTCTGACTAGTATCTCTGTGGAGACTAAGGTGGCCGGCAGCAATTGGCTGAGGAGGCGGAAGCAGCAAAAGGAGGAGCGGCCCTCCGATTGGCCAAGACCTAAATGCTGCAGACCCAAAGAACCTCCGTAGGATGACAGGATTTGGCGCGTCTGTGTCGCTCTCGGACCCTTGTGTAACTTTACTTAGTTAGTTGTTTGTTTTGTTGTCTTTTTGCCTTTGGCTTGTTTTCTTTTATAATAAACTGAGTAAACCTCTGACTTTGGTTTGTTGCCACCTTGGGGACCTGTATCTGCCAAGTTTGCTAAGAGATTGGCTGATTTCGAGGAATTCAATTTCAAAAGTCACTACCATACGAAACATGCAAACTACGACAAGGTGACTGGTAACGAACATCGAGAAAATTTTAAGTAAATGGAAGCTGAATGGTTGCCCCCCACACATTTTCACCGCACCAAATCTGGCAATCTTTGCAAAAAGTTTGGACACCCCTGATTTAGTGGCAGCCTGGAGCTCTGGTTATAGCTCTCTGTCTGTTCACCTTCTGCTAAACTGCTGCTTATTGTGAAGTAGGGCTGAGTATCATTCGATTTACGATTCACAGTGATTTTCAATTCAGTTAAGGAAGGATTGCACGAAGTACCAATTTTACTTTCATTTGGAAGACATTCTCAGAGGAAGCAATGCTACAAATAGATACGTCTTGCTCAAGTTGGTACATTAGTAAATATGTGAATATTTATATTAAGAATTGAACCTAGTGCAGTTACATTAATCATGCATGTTTGATTCAACATGATAAATAATCATTTAATCAATTCTAATCACAGGGCAGGCTGTGTAAATAAAGTAGTAAAAACAGACTGTAACTCATGACATTCACATTCCTGTGATTGTCACAAAGTTTCAGTTCATTGTTGTCTTTCAAAAATCTTTCTTCAAACTTGTTAGTGCTGCTTTCAGTGCTTCCGCCATGTTTTGATACGCTACTCTTGCATAGTGACATTATCTTGTGTGACGTGAGAAGTCACATGAATTTATGGGGAAAAGACAATTAAAGGGATCGGTTTATGGTTTTCGGAATCGATATTGGGCTACCAAAAGGAACCTCAATTTGATTCGATTAATCGATTTTTCAAATCCAGTCATATTGTGAAGTGTGTTGTGAAGACCGCTGCTGCCACACCACAGCACTTTATTTTCTAGCAAGTCAAAGCAAAAAACAAAAACAAAAATCGGGGCAAATGATGGATCATATCTCAGAGAGCTTGTACATTGGTTCACTCATGTCTCAAGGCACCACTGTAGTATTTATGTTTAGGAAATACCCACACGCAACCAAATTAAAATGACACAATTTCAGGTGTACTTACCATGGTCCCACGTCATGTCCTCCAGTGAAACTGTAGAGTCAACTGGCCAGACCTGTTGAAGTTCTTGAGCTGAAGAAAATCAAACAGAGAAAAAACAATTGGGAAACTTTTCCGCACACTACGCACTGTTGTCATTTTCATTAGTTTCATGAAGCTTTGCCTTAACCCAGTAGCAGGATTTTGAAGGCCATGTCAGGTAATCCTAACCTAACCTGTTCTCAAAAGCTTTTGCTCTTCTTCCAGCTATCTGCAACTCTTCCCTAACCGCATCCATAAATCTCTGCTTTGGTCTTCCTCTTTTCATCCTACTTGGCGATTTCATTTCCAGCATCCTTCTACCAATATACCCGCTATCCCCCTTCTGTGCTTAACCAAAGCCTGGCCTCACCAGTCTGTCCACTCTGATAAGCTCATTCCTGATCCTGTCTATCCTCGTTGCTCCCAACTCTGTCACCTCCAACTCTGTGTCCTGTATTCTGGTCACCGTCTTCGAACCCTGCAACACGGCTGGACCCACCACAGTCTTATAAACCTTTTCTTTCACTTTGGCTGACACATTTTTCACCTTGCTCCATCTTACATGGATTCTCCTCTTTATCTCTCTTCCACACGCCCCATAGTTGTGAACAGGTCTGAACATGTATTTCAACTTCCACACCTTCGTGGAGAAGTCCTTGTAACCTTACCATTCCAATCTCGCTACAACTCATGATCCACTTTCTGTTTGGTCTTTGCCACGTCCATCTTCACCTCAAATACCATGGCCTTGTACTCCTGTCTGCTCTCTTCATTTCTATTATCATTATTTTTAATTGAGTGTTTCAGACAGTCGGGCTCCAGTCATCGCTTGAAAGTGGCAAATCATAGCCCAGCCTAGCTACCAAAACATGGCCAAAGAAACTCAGTGTGGGGACAGTTACAGTGTAAATGAACCAAAAATGGTCAGAATTTGGCATAATTCGGAAATAGGCAGGTAAAACATTAACTTGGTTTAATTTCACAATGGGTGGACAGGTATTCCAGACACCCAGCTATTTGTACACAAGAAACTAAAAAGTAAAATGTCATGATGCTGGATGGTTCCTTTATGACAGATGGTCGAATGCATTTGTTAAACACTATAGCTATAGACAACCATGCAAATCAACAACTACGGTCACTGAGCATGAAAGCTGCCACTGACTCACTTTCCAAAGCTAATATATCGTTGCTGTCAGGACAAAACATTGTACCTCCATAATAGTCACTTTTCAGGAGAGCCTAAAAATTGTCAATTTGTTCAACCATTTGCATTACATCGTGAAAGAGAGCAAGCCACTTTCAACACTTTAGATTGGCCATTAATGTGTAAAAATAACACCAGCACATGTGGACTGACCATTAGTATGGGTTTTTGAAAAAAGATGAAATTCACCAAAATGTGACTTATGAGGTTTTAGCCCAATGCCAGCAACATGGAAAACCAATTCATGGCTGCTGGGGTCTGTGATTAAAATAAGCAGTTTTGCGCCAATCGATAGACCACCGATCATGATCGGCCGATTTCCGTGGACAAGTATGTGATCGGCTTATGTCGATCAATGCCTTTCATTGGCAATCACAAAAAAACGATCACCCACAGCTGTTACTTGGAAGCCTTCTGCCAACTAGAGACCAGCCTGTGTGCAATGTAACCGTCCCGTGTCCCTTTCCATAACAATGAATGGGCGTGCCGCAAACTAAACAAATATGCATGCATCCACGTGCCATGTTAAGCGCAAACCAGTAACTGAATCATAATACCATATTTTCGGGACTACAAGCCGCTACTTTTTTCCTAGGTTTTGAATCATGGGCCTTATAGACCGCTGCGGCTATTCTGTGAATTTTTCTTCCACCGCTAGGGGCGCTCTAACCAGAATTACACTACAATTCAGTACAATACATTTGCAATTAACAGGATGTGACTGCTGTTGGAAGAGTTCAACAGACGAGGGCACTATGCACTGTTATTGCATTAGGTGGTATGTAGTATGTAGTAGAACAGGGGTGCTCAATACTTTGATCGCGGTCTACCAGTCGATCGCAAAGGTAGTAGTGGTAGATCGCATGACATTTGTAATGGCTACCATCTATATTTTGAAATACAATGCTTTTTTTGGAAAATGTCATACCGGAAGTTGCGTCTTACAGAATCTCCGTACGCTTTACGCAGAGACTGAGAAGCACTTGTCATAACGGCATTTAACATGCGTGTTGCTTACTTTTTCTTTGTCTTTCCTCGTTGTTTTGCCAAAGCCGAGCGAACATACAAATTTAATATAACAAGTTTATTCAAGCATCACATTTTTGACAGTAAGGATTATCTCTGGAGAAGACTGTAGCGGGCCAAAGTGGTCAGCACTATTTTGCATTGTCTATCGTGATTAGCTATGATGCTAAGCAAAGCTATCTTTGTCATAAATGTAATATGTTGTTTTATGTCGTATGTCTGAACTTTTAGGTGTCTACAGTGTGTAGACATTTTACGGCGTTTTGCTGATCAATAAACATCTGTAAAAGGAACTTGAGACTCGCATCCAATCAATTGGCAGCATAACATTAAAAAAAAATGATGTTCATAGTTAATTATGTTGAGTTGTGCAACATTGGCTCATGCGGTTATTCAAGGTACATCAACATACATTGTTAACAAAGAATTCTCAATATATTTGAAAATAAATATGTTTTGCATTTTGTAGTGGGTAGGACCTAACTACATGTCAATATGCAGTATGTACATGTAGATATTCACTATAAGCTTGTAAATGCCATATTCCTGACCCATTTGACTGCATTTCATGTCATCCATTGTTTATATTGACAATACATTTGCACCGTTACAGTTCATTTAATTGATAATGACACAATGTAATGTTGCTTTGAGAGTGAGTGTGCGTGTGTGTGTGTGTGTGTGTGTATGCATGTGTGTGTCTACTCTTCTCTAGTCCGCTCCACGCTAGTCGAATGCCTCGTCAAATTGTTAACAAAATAATTCACACTGTACTTATTTTTGAGTGAAGTGTTACAAATGCATCACAACCTGTCGCTCTTTAAACTGGTGGTATAACTCTGGCGGTCAGCGAGGTGCTTGGCCAGATTGGAC
Organism: Filicampus tigris; assembly: GCF_054856515.1. Classification (NCBI taxonomy): domain Eukaryota; kingdom Metazoa; phylum Chordata; class Actinopteri; order Syngnathiformes; family Syngnathidae; genus Filicampus; species Filicampus tigris. The sequence goes on from NC_141220.1 coordinate 1,946,833, forward strand.
GTATTCCCACATCAAGCCCACCTCTAGTTTTAAAACGAGCCTTACAGACGGGCTTTGTCATCTTGGTCGACTTGCCGTAGCTGTTGGCCATGTGAGCCAAAAAGTTCCATATGACACTTCACACGTGCTTTTCAAGAAGGAGCGGAGGGACAGCGAGCGCTTCACTGCTTGAGGCCATCTTCCTCTTGAACACATGCAGAAGGTGTGGTGCCACCTAAGGCGTTTCTCACATGTCTGTAGACAGGCGCCTTTGCGCATATGTATACTTGTCTTGGTGAGCTACGTGTGCTTTTTTTTTTTTTTTTAATACCAGTGTTAAAAAAAAAACGGTATCGAGCCGCTTTTGATGCCAAAAAATCGCGGTACGGTACTGGTATCCCATGCAACACTAGTATAGAACAATGGTGAACGGCTGGCCTACAAACATTACCCCAAGAGGACAGTGACAACTCATCCAGGAGGTCACAAAGTAACCCAGAACAACATCTAAAGAACCTCAGGGCTTCTTCGCCTCAGTTAAGATAAATAGGGATGTCCCGATCAGGTTTTATGACACCGATACCAATCATGCATGAGTGTGATCGGCCAATACCGATACCGATCACATGTAATATCTGTATATTTTTCCATTTATTTATGGTGACTACTATCATGCAATATTATCTGAAAAAAAACAGCCATATTATTGCCGTAATTTTGACAAAAATCTATATATATTTTCAAAAGCATGAAGAAATACAAAACCGTTGCTGGCACAATACAACAATTACTCAGTCACAAAGATAACTGAAAAACGAAAGGACCAGGAAAACGAATGACCGCCGGGGTCAGTGCTTAAAGCACTGAATGTTCCCTTCGCGCATGCGCAGTTCAAGTATGCATACCAAATTAGTCACTTGTGGATGACACTGGACGTGTATAAGTTTCAGTGTCACCTGAGGTTCGTTTCCTACGGAATCTTCTCGCGTGAACACGAGGATTTCGAGTGACAGGATGCCCTGGCGGTCATACGGGATTCATAGAACCGTAGTTATAGACGTAACTTTCGTTCTATCCCTACTGACCGCCAGGGGGCGGTGCTTAAAGCACTGAATGACTAATACCAGCGCAGTCACGAGGAACCCAGAAACAAACCTCACTGAGAAGCCTCCGCGGAACCAAAGACTACGCTCAGTGGATGGGGAGAGGTGACGTCCACGCTGTAAAACCTGGAGAAAGTGCTGGGCGTTGTCCATGAGGCAGCAGCACAAACATCCTCCAGAGGCACTCCCTTCAGGGCGACCCAGGACGCGGCAACGCTCCTGGTAGACTGGGAACACGCACCCTCCGGCGGGGGGCGGCCAAACAGCAGGTAGCAACTTCCACCTGTTAGCGTATTGCAGCCGAGTGGACGTCGCCCTGGCATGAAGAATGGTCTGCCCGACCGGTCCTGCGCAGCTGTTCAGCAGGGGGTCGGGCCTTTCAGCGGCCAAACAAACAAACGGAGGCGGAGAGGGTCGGGATGCCAAATCCGACCTCCTTGTTGGGACAACAGATCCATCCTGTCGGGGAGACACCACGGCTCGCTGAAGACACCCGGAGCTTTCGGTGACGGTGCCACCTGGCGTCCAAGTGAAAGCTGTTCAGCCACCTTTGCAGGGGGCAACGACAGCAGACCCAGCGGGACAACAGCTGTCACGTAGGTCAGCTTGCCCAGAAGCCGCAGAAATACGGCAGCAGTCTGTCCACCCGGAAGAGTGCGAGGAGCCGCACAACATCGTCCACCCGGCGAGAGGATGGTAGGGCCCGGATAGTCCTGGTGTCCAATGTCATACCAATAAAGGTCGTCCTCTGAGAGGGGGTCAGAATGACTTGGGCAAATTGACCCTGATGCCCATCCGGGACACATGAACAAGCCTCTCCAGAGCCCCCACCGCAGCTGAACCAAAAAGCTCCCCGGGTACCACAGGAACGCTGCGGAGAGCCCTCCTAGAGGCCTCCGTCAAGGGGGACTGTGCCAGCCACACTTGGTGGCGCGCTTGGACCAAAAAGGACATCACCCACCCGTGTTCAATGGTCATCAGAGCAAAATCCTTTAGAGCCGCGTCAGCAAAGGACACGGCCAAATCCACACTACCCTCCTGCAGGGATGCTGAGAGAGCGAGCATCAGGTGAGCCAAGGAATTAACGATGCGACCAGCACGCGCACCAACGTTGTAGGACCTCGTGAGAAGGTCGTCGGTCACTCGACACTGGGGCCGAGGACACCGAACAGCTGGTCGAAGTGTCTACTCTGGGGACACGATGAGGGACACAATGACCGGTTCCATGCCAGGCATGCGATCACAGCCGGCACCAGCAACGTCGTGCATAGCCGCCGAGGCACGGGCGTCCGCCGAAAGCCAGGAGAGGGCACCAGTATCTCTCCAGCAGGCGTGCAGCTCCCTTAGATAGTCCCAAGATGCGGGGACAGAAAAGGCAGAAGAGGGACGTCCGTGTTGGAAGAAGGCACTCTCCGGTGCCGACTGGGCATGCAAGGGCATATCCACACGGGGGCACTTCAAGGCACTACGTAAGACAGACTGCATAGAGGCATCCCCCGCCTCGATGGGCGAGCTCTGGGCAGATGACGGCGAGCTCTGTCCCAAAGGCCCCGATGCTGGGTCACTGTCAACGTCATTAAAAAGAGACGCCGAAGCCGCCAGAGAAATGGCGTCATCCCGCGGGACAAGCACTGGCATAGGAAGAGAAGAAGGACCCGCCACCTCCGCGGGAGGGTGACGCTCCTGTAAAGGCCCTGATACACCAAACCGACGTCGGAGGTCGTTAAGCGTCGTTGCGTCTTTAAGCACTGTCTGATTAGTGTAGTGGCCACCGTCGTAGTGGCGTAACCCGTCTGTAAGCGTCTTGGGGTCGTTTACGTATGTTGAATCGGCGTCGCCAGTCGTGACATTTGGTCACTCTGATTGGCTGTTAGCCAGCAAATCAGCGCACGGAGCACCAACGTGAAGTGTCAAAGGCGGAAAAACAGTGAGCACACTTCCGTTGCCTTAATCTTCTTACAAGTACAAGAGCGAGGGTTGACAATGTAAGTATTTCACAATACCGTGTCAAGAATGTGATGGTTTACTTAGCGTGGGAGTTCATCGTGAGCGAAGAATAGCGCCAAATGCATTGTTTATGTTGTTATAATCAGCAGGGCTGGGTAGTCCGTCCCTGGGTCGGACCGGTCGGACCCTCCGGCCCGGCCGGATGTCCATTTCGTGGGCGGGGGCGGGAGGGTGACTAATTTTGAAAAATGGCTTAAATAAGCATGGCCGGAGGTGTATTTTGTCCGGCCCACTATCGGCCCTCGTGCGTGTGACGTGCTCGCAAGGTGGCCAAAATTGATCTCAGCCTACTCGGTGAAAGGCTTATTTTTAGGCTTCTTTCTACTCCTCCTTTATGGATCATGAGGGGAAAATATGATGAGCCCCAAATATTGGATATGCATTCTCCCTAAATTAATAAAAGTAGATGAAAGAAGGAACGCATGTATATCTTGTTGCTCGTGGGTCATTAATAATTGTGTAAGTGGATGAACAGAGAGGTGAACAAATGTTCACACTTGGTTTTAACAGTTTGGTTGTGAATAAAAGTCATTATCAAGTTGTTCACTTTGACAGTGATAATGATAGAGCCATGAATAATTAGTGTTAAACTTTGCTCAGGCTTTAATTAGTGATTGAACTGTGTGGAGGATAACTGCTGCTGAAGTAACAGTAAGAAGATAACCACAATGACAAAGGGACTGTGAACAAAGTTAAATATTAAAACAGTTATTGTGATGCATTTATATAATAAAAAAAGGAAAAAAATATCTAGTAAAAGTTTAAATAAAGTTGAAGTAAAAGTATTCCATGGCTCTTTAGACCCAGCTCTCTTTAGGCTCAACTCCCTGAAAAGAGACAGCTCTTTCACTTAATAGCAAATTATGTGGAAATAGTCATTTAAAAATAAATTCTAACAAATATGTATTATTTATACTGCTTTATATATATATATATATATATATATATATATATATATATATATATATATATATATATATATATATATATATATATATATATATATATATATATATATATATATAATGACATTGCGATTTTTGGGGGGTTTGCGATATATACTGCGATGTTAAAAATTGAATTTCCACCAGATGATTTGAATAGATTTGTTTGGGAATAATTTGGTTAACTCAACATGACATCATTGTATTCATATAATATCATTTAATCCAGACTAAGGGGGTTGGTGCTGTTCAGACTTCTTATCATAAGGAGTTATGCTGGCAAAGGTGTCTGTAATTGTTTTTCGAGCAGATGAAGTTTCACCTCGGGTCCTACTTCTTAGTTTAAACTGCTCATACAGAGGCTTGTGACGGTGATTGCAGCGACAACAGCGAGGCACTGTTGGCAAAGGATGTTTTGTTGTTCTGAATATTCCTTTTTATAGCCGAAATACTTTCATATTTTGGATGTTGACTTTCTTTTAGGGACTAAATCCACTGCCGCTTCTGCCGCTGTCGTCTCCTCAATGTCGCCTGTGTTTTCAGAGCAGACAGAGTGGAGGGGCCGGTGACTGATTGGCAGGAAGGAGGGAGGGGGTGAGCGAGACAGGCTGTGTAAAGGCCCTGATACACCAAACCGACGTGGGAGGTCGTTAAGCGTTGTTGCGTCTTTAAGCGCCATCTGATTAGTGTAGTGGCCACCGTCGTAGTGTCGGAACCCGTCTGTAAGCGTCTTGGGGGCGCTTACGTATGTTGAATCCGCGTCACCAGTCGTGACATTTGGTCACTCTGATTGGCTGTTAGCTAGCAAATCAGCGTGCGGAGCACCAACGTGAAGTGACAAAGGCGGAAAAACAGTGAGCACACCTCCGCTGCCTTAATCTTCTTACAAGTACATGAGCGAGGGTTGACAATGTAAGTATTCCACAATACCGCAGCCGGAACATCTTTCCGGTTGGAGTTTTCTAATCATGAGAAATGGTGACTACCGCCGCCGATAGTATGGAGGGTATTGAATCTTATGCATGCGCATAAGGTACTTTAATGGTCAGCGTTGCTGTCTGTCGTTGCGGTGTGCTTTGCCAGCGTGACGTGCCAACAGCCGGCCGGACGCCACAGGGTGTAAGCGTCTGTCACTGTTGGTGAACGTCGTTTTGGTTTATCTGGGCCTTAAGAGTACGGAGTAAGCTTGCTGCTTTTTTGAAGCAAAACAAAAGTTTGCGTGTTCTAAGAAAAAAAAAAAAAAAAAAAGTTGAAACATCGCACGTCCTACGATGTGATTATCGCGCATGCGCACATCGCAATCTTCAAAAGACACATCGTGCAGGTCTAATATAATATTATATATATATATATATATATATATATATATATATATATATATTGACGTCGTCCAATCTTTCCTTATAACGGAATTTCCTTAAGTGGGAAATGACTATGGTACATGTCCTGTATGAACATGCAATTATGTTAACAAAATACATGTGTAACATGTTAACAACACAAGCAATGTAATGCAAAAACATTTTCCCCAAAAAATTTACTAAACAAAAACTGCACTATAAAGTACAGGTATATGAACAAAATACAGTACAGTATAACAAACATGGTCCAAATACTGTTGAAAAAAATATTGTAACACCAATGCAGTACATTAATGTACTTAACTACAGTAAACTGTACTGTATTTTAATGTTGCTTTTTCTCAGACTTAGGAAAAGATTCGTCTATTTTGAGTTGTTGTGTTGGCTTCATTCTTTGCTGCATGAAAATGTTTGTCTATGTATCATACAGTTTTGTTGCTAATTGCAAGTAACTGTCCCGTTGATCATCACTGACGTCTGGTGATTCTTGTGCATGCAAAAGGACACGGTCATTTACACCACTGTACTTCGTCCGTCGAGCCGCAAACAATTTCCTCTGAGCAGGCAAACTGCCGGAATCGTAATGAGCCAGAATCGATTCCTTGTTTTTCAAAGTCTCGTAGATTTGAGTTTTTCCAAGTGTCTCCTGGATGTTTTTTTTTTTTACTTTGTGTCTAGCTTGGCTTAATCGGATGCATTCCACTCTCTTCCACGGTCATTACCGTTCTTCTTCGTTTGGGTGCCATGATCGACAGACGAAAATGTAAATGAATACGAAATCTGGCGGCACGGTGGTCGACTGGTTAGCACGTCCGCCTCACAGTTCAGAGGTCGTGGGTTCGATCCCGGTTCCGGCCTCCCTGTGTGGAGTTTGCATGTTCTCCCCGTGCCTGTGTGGGTTTTCTCCGGGTACTCCGGTTTCCTCCCATATTCCAAAAAAACATGCATGCTAAGTTGATTGGATACTCTAAATTGCCCCTAGGTGTGATTGTGAGTGCGGATGTTTGTCTCTGTGTGCCCTGCGATTGGCTGGCAACCAATTCAGGGTGTCCCCCGCCTACTGCCCAAAGACAGCTGGGATAGGCTCCAGCACGCCCCGCGACCCTTGTGAGGATAAGCGGTACAGATAATGGATGGATGGACATTTGAAATCTTTCGCAATTTCAGTAAAACACATGCCTAATTAGTAACTTACATGTCACCGTTTTGGATCTGATGATGGCGGAGCGGTCAAAGATTTTCCGTAGTATCGAGCAGCGACTGCTTGAGTTTGCGCTACTGCGGGCTTCGCTATGGGTTCCGGATACAGCACCGGAACTTCCGTTGTAAGGAATCGATCATTAATGTAATACAGTATAGTACCAGAAAATTTAACGCATACGTTTTTTTCCAAGTGAGGGAATTTCCGTTTGATCCGATGATGGCGGAGAGGTCAAAGTTTTTACGTAGTATAGAGCGGGGACTGCTTGAGTTTGCGCCACTGCGGGCTTCGCTATGGGTTCTGAGTTCCGGATACCGCAACTTCCGTTGTAAGGAAACGATCGTTAATGTAATATAGTATTCAAAAATTTAATGCATGTTCTTTTTCCGGGTGAGGGAATTTCCGTTTGACAGGTCCGTAAGTGGGAATACTTACTGTACATACATATTAGAGATGGACCAATATGCTTTTTTCAGGGCCGATACCGATTATTAGTAGTCAAGGAAGCCGATAACTGATTTTTCAGTAAAAAAGAAAATATTGGCATCAAAATCTAAAGAGAGATTTACTCTTAACTTTGTTGCAACGTCTTTAAAGTGACGCTTGGATGAGCTTAACATTGGCACTTATATAATAGCTTTGTATGTAAAAATTAGAGATAGGCCGATATGCTTTTTTCAGGGCCGATACCGATTATTAGTACTCAAGGAGGCCGATAACCGATATTTGGAGCCAATATTATTTTTCTGTAAAAAAGAAAATATTGGCTTCAAAATGTAAAGAAAGATTTGTTGTAACGTCTTTAAGCATGTTTATTGAACAATGTTTGAGGTTTGCATAATGTTGATTTTTTTAAAAATTATTATTTCAAGACATTTTTAACAACATACATCTCTGTTATAAAATTCTAACAAAAAGTTCAGTGAGCGCCCAGGGTTGTCAGCATATCTTAAAAAGGATAAATGAAAACTTAAACAATAGCTCCATGTAGTTTTCTACAGTAAATGAAATTTTTAAAGTGACAAATGTTAAACTTTTCACATATCTTTGTTTTGATTTCCACCGTTTTAAATTGATTTATCGGCCATCAGCAAAAAGGCAGATGCCGATATTTATTTCGTCAAAAAGCCAAATATCGGTGCCGATAATCGGCCCGGCCGATAATCGGTCTATCCCTAATATATATATTAGGGGTGTAACGGTACAGGTGAGTGTATTAATACGTTTCGGTATGACATGTTCGGTTCGGTCCAAATTGCATATCGTTTCTGACCAGTTTTTATTATTAGCGCGAGTTTACGCACGGGCGCTATTGAGTGTTGCATGCGGGAGAGGAGGGCGGCGGCACTAAAGAGGAGCCAGGACGCCAGAAGCCGTGATAAATCATAAATGCATGGATAAATGGCATTATAATGGCATACGCAAACAAGCCATAGTTCAAAGGTGCCCCCGCCCACTGCGGTCTCCTGTTTATGAACATTCTAACTTTCCCGTTAAAATCGCCGATGGGGAAAGGTACGTGTATAAGTCCCAAAGTTGTGTGACGACATTGCTACATGAGATTGGCGGCGATGTTGCAGGTAACACGTCTAACGTAATAACGAATATCCGACTTTGAATGTTTCTTAGACAAGGAAGCAAGCAGTCTTTTTAGCCAAAAACAAAGTACAACAGCTCTGTTCTTCGTTCTCCGCTGCTCCTCTCGCTAGCCGTACGATACATTCATGAACCTTGGAAACATCACAACTCAGCAAAACACAAATCCGACCACAACACAGATAATCCAATTTGTTACAATATGCTGTTCAACATTCAAAGATTTCAATGCCTAAAAAGTGTAAATAATTTCATAAAGACTTTAAAGTTACTGTATTTCATTACAAAAAGAGTTTTAATTAATATCATTTGCAATAAATGTAACTGTTATTGCATGTATTTTTTTTTTAATCACAAAAAGTGTATATATGTACTGTAATGCCAACTTGTCTTAAACTTGAATACTTAGATGTGTCTTTCATAGGATGTTGCTGCTGAGTGTTTAAAGGTTTCAGTGTCTTAATAATTTACAAAATTAAGAGAACTTTATTGTTAGTCGATTTCTTATCCTGGTGTAATTTCTTAGAATATCACCCGAATGATTCGCTTTTGGGTTTTTTTCTAAAAAAAAAATGTAACATTTACTTGTCATCTTTTCAAAATAATTTTTTTTTTTTTTTTAAATCACTTTTTTTGTGCCGAAAATATACAGAACCGAAGTTTTCAAGAAACCAAACCGAAATGTGATTTAGCGTACCGTTACACCTCTAAAATAAATAAATGTGTGTATATATATATATATATATATATATATATATATATTAGTGCTGTATATATATATATATTAGTGCTGTCAAGCGGTTAAAATATTTAATCACAGTTAATCGCATATTTTATTAATTGTAAAAAAATCCCTTGATTTTTCTGTCTCATTATTTTCTTGAATTGTAATACCCTTAACATGAATAAGGGAATTGATTTTCTTATGCAAATGTTTTATTAAAGGGAAGTCAACCCAAACATATTTTTTAAGAGTTAATCCACCTGTTTTTAGCCACCACTGGGGTGCGGCCATTTTGTCACGTCTGTCGACTGAAAATGACATCACAGTTGCTCAGAGCTCAGGTAACAACCAATCACAGCTCACCTGTTTTCTTAAACTGAGTTTGGTCGTTATTTGAGCCGTCAGGGCATCTGTGATGTCATTTTCAGTTGACAGAAGTGATAAAATAGCCGACCCCTGAGAATTTGCTGCTTGACTCATATTCCACAAACACAATATTAATCAGAATGCCTTGTTTCAACTAGGGGGCCTGTATAGAACATATTCTTGAAAAAAAAATGTTTGGGTTGACTTCCCCTTCAATTGAAAAAACAAGCATTGGATTCAACTCACACAAACAGACCCCTTTCAAACACACACGCACACACCTATACGCACGCACGCACCCACACGCATCCGCGCATTCACACACACAATCATTTACATTAGTGTTGTTCTGACAGATATGTTTATTTCGTCTTGAGAGTGACTTGTTGTTCAAGCGCCGCTTGGATTTAGAACTATACGAGAGCAGTCATTTTTACGCACGTGACTTTGATTGCACTCTGGCAATGACTTCATCGACTAAAAAGATTATTACTCGCTGCTCGAGTGTCTTATAAGGGTATTTTGTTGATTAAAATTCTGTTATGGGTATATTTTAATGTAAATTGTGTCAGATAAATGAATGAGAAACAGTTGGTCGATCGCGCTGCATGGTTCCTGCTGTTATAAAATACAGCTGCTTTGGAGCAATATTTCATATTTTCACACATGTAGTTAAATTAATGGTCAGAATTTTACAAACAACTGTTGTCATGATGTTTTATAGGTCTGCACCACTTAAAAAAACACTCACATGCACAACATTGACAAGCTGAATCACATTTGTTTTACGCCATTTTTCAGTGCAAAAGGCCCTCCTACTTTTAACCTTTAATACTCTTTCAACCGCTACTATCGAAATAAGATTATTATTATTAATAAGATAATAATAATAATAATCTTATTAATAAGGTTATTACCTCTCTTCTGTTGATCATATTGTTTCCTAGTTTTGTGCTCACAGAGGATTTTCCAGGCTGCATCAATTTCAAGAAACTTCCTTCTAGCAGACTCTGCTTCTGAGTCACATACATCTCCAAGGCGGTCAGGGTGGCACTGTTAAAACACACAAGCATTGGGAGAAAACACACACACACACACACACACACACACACGAGAAAGAGATTGACATTCTGAAGAAAAACATTTCATGTGCAGCACAAGTGCAAACGACTTTTATCCAGTGGTGTCAAAAGACAGTTTGAGAGGGTATGATGCAACAACTTTTTTGTCATTTTACATATATTTGTACTTGTCAGTTATGAAAATGCACCATTTCTATCCAAGAAATCTCTCTCCAATAAAAGACGATACCTGTCTCGATATATTTCAATTCGATGCATCTTTTAAATTTAGATTTAAAAAAAAAAGATTTTCCGGTTCAAACCCATTTTTTACAACCCTCCTGTATAGCGATAAATGAAACTTATATAACATTTGACTGAAATCTAATGAAGTCTCACATCCTTGACACCCTTGATGATAAACTTTCAAGCTTACCTCAATATTATTTTTCAAGCTTGAAGGTGAGATTTTGAAAGCCATGAGCTGGTGGCACTTTGGTTCGGTTCGCAAAGTTTGAAGTACATTTGAAACGAGTTGTTTTAGAATAACTCCTCCAAGTACTACCAGGGACGTGCGATGGTTGGTTCGCTTTTCTGGCTGCAAACCTTTTCTTTTTTGGTACTCGGATGGGAGAGGACACGGCTGTACTAGTTTGAGTGTGGCAAGTGGTCATTGATTTGTGTCACGTGCAGGCTCAATGCATTGCGTACAACCAATAGTGTGGGAATGTTGAATAAGTTTATACTTCTCATCCAACTACAAACAAAATCACTCAGTCTGTCCTAGCACAATTGATGTGGATTGGTGCTTTGAACAATAATAAACTGGAATAAACATGATCCAAAATGAAATAGTAACGAGGCTTTTGTTTGTGTGTAAGAAGTAAAATGTACAAATACTTGCATAAAAATATAAGGAGTAGAAGTATAAAGTTGGTTTAAAAATAACTACTCCACTAAAGTATTGATACCCCAATTTTCTATTAAAGTAAGGTAACGAGCCTCTGCTTATATCGAAAACAATGCAAACACAGCTCTACTATAGAATCAGGTTTTGAAATATATCAAAGTACTGTAGGTAGGTAGGCAGACAGACAGACAGACAACCTGTAAGGCCAGCTTCTGATATCTGTGTCGGAGCTGCTGGACTGAATCTGAAGGGCTGGCTCCGAGAACAGAATACAAATCCTTCTCTGCTATGTCACACATACCTAGTATATAAAAAAAAAAAAAATCAACATTAACAGAAACCCAAAAAAGGGAAACAATCTGCCCAACTCAACTCATTTAATTGTATTTCTAGTCAGAATTAGGCGTGCTTTTTTCCACATATGGGACATATGTAGACAGTATTATATCACAGCGATGACTTAAATATAACGAAATGTATTCGTTGGAATTTGTCTACATGTCTACATGCAAATACACATTCATCCTCACGTTTTGTCAAATTACACACATTTTGTTTGTCGTAAGAGTTCAAACCTGGGGAAATGCTGTTGTCGTTCGCCATATATTTAAAGAGATTTCATGTTGCCTCCATTCCTGAGAGGCAAGTTGCCGCTGTTGTTGTGAGTCCGCAGGAAACAAGGATGCAACTGTTTGTTCCGCGTGTGACTTCTGACTGTAAGCGTGTACACACTCTTCAGCTGAAGCAAGAGAAGGCTGGCTTTATACTGCAGGAGTGCTAATTTCATGCCAATATCCGATTTCGGAACGTCTGTTGCGCATAATATATAATCGTTCCCTCATTCGTTTTGGCGATTCGGACAGCCAGCTAACTACTTGCTCATCGTCGTATGTCACGTGACCACCGTTCCTGTCAGCCTCATCGGTGCAATAAGAATATATTATAATTTATTGTTAATCCAAACATAGTAGTGCACTATATAGGGAATAATGTGGACATTCGGACACAGCCCATGAGAAAAAAATGAATGAAATTAAATTTTCTCATATCTCTGAGTGCTATAGATTCGTCTGAGCAATTAACAGTGAAATTAAAGCAAAGTACATCAAGAAAAAAATATTACTGTGGAATGTAAACCTAACTCCTGTAAATCATAATTCACAATACTGAGATTCAGTTATATTGAAGTTGGCTCTGCGAGGCTCCATGACCAGAGGGAGCTACAGGGTGGCTAGGCTACCCCTTGTCTCTCTGTGGCCACCCATACCCTCTGGGGAAAATTTTCAATGATTTTTCTGCCATTTTCCATGGATGCAGTATTCTTAGAGCCCCTGACACTCTGCCACTTGTTTTTTTTTTCTTATTATTACTATTAATGGCATATCTCAAGAACAAATGTACAAACAAACTATAATAATGTGTTTTAAGTAAAGAACATTGAATTCTTGCAGTCAACATCAATCAAAAGTATTACTTTCACACCATAGCAAGCAGACAACATGGCAGAGAACTAATTGTTTATCATACAATCCACGGTCATGGTTTCATGAAATACAATGCACACATATACCATTCTTGCACACACAATCGTAATATAAACTGGAACAAACCTGTAATAAGCAACATTTAGAATTGGGAAGAATTAAAATATTTCGTTTGTGTCATTGTGCCTTTTAGATATGATCTGAATGAATGAGCCATTGAGCCATCGTAGTATGCAAAATGGCCTCGCCCGTCAGACAATTGATCACTCTGATTGGCTGTTACCTAGAGAATCAATGCATGAGATTGAAGCAGACTATGGCTCAATCCCAATACCCACAATACACCCTACAGTCCTCATTGAAGCGAAAGAAAATTGCAGATTTGAGACAGTGCATGTGACGTGGTCAATTTACTCCACCTGTGTTGGATATGGGTCATCAAACACGGTGTTATTTTTGTAATTTTTCTGCTTAAAATTATGTTCAAACTGTAGTAAATTAGTAGTGAAGTAAAAATTCGGACTCAGGCTACCAGTCGATGGCAGCTATTGCTCCGTTATTTGCACTATTTGTGGCCACTGCAGGATATGTGGCGCATGCGCATAAGGTCGCCAAGTATGGCGACTACACTAGGACACCATCCTTTCATCCTTATGTTGTGGTTCTGTGTAGTTTGGGAAAATAACATAGGTACACAGGTGACTTTAAAAATACGTAGGTGACTTTAAAACATTGATTGAAATTACACATATACAAATGATAAAGTATGTAATAATTTCATATTTACACTTGAAAAGCCGTTTTAGCGCAGGAATTCCTACAAACGCCGCCAGCTTCCCGCTGTTTTAGTCAAATCCGCAATGAATTGCGGGTAATATGCTTGGCTGAGGGGTCGTAGATGCCTGCTCAACCGAAGTGTGGAGGAAGAGCGCAAAACAGGTGTAGCAATGGAGCACTTTAGAGAATTGGGACACATTGCACCAGGGGTTGGCAACCTGCGGCTCTTTCATCTTATGTTGCGGTTCTGTGTAGTTTGGGAAAATACATTCGGAGTGTCCCATTGAAGTGCATTGTAACTTCTTCCAAAGACACAACGCCTGACGTATCTTAGGCTAGGTTCACACCGCAGGCAAATGCTACCCAGGTTGGATTTTTTTTTGCTGATATGCAACCTGTATCTGATTTTTTTATGACAGTCTGAACGGCTCAATTCAGATTTTTTCAAATTCGACCTGGGTCACTTTCATATGTGGTCCCAGATCAGATACGTATCCGATTCTTTTCAATGCGGCCGCGGTCTGAACGGCCAGGTCGCATATATCAGACAGTGACGTCATCCGGGGTCCAAAATACGCTCCACGCAGGCAGGTCAGGTGCTGACAGCAAAGGATCGAATCTGCAAAGTTGTTTTGAATAACACTATTGACTTTATATTTTACTTTAATTAAATCCCACTTGAAACATGAAGCATAAAATGGACATTTTTGGCGATCGTAGTAATTGAGCCATGGTTCAGATTGATTACGCATGGTTATGACGTGGCGTCATCGTTAGTGATGCCTCCATGAAATGAGATATTAAAGCCTCTCCTTATAATTTCCCCCAAATACCGTATTTATTTCAAACTCCTACCTAATCGCTTCACTGTATAAATGCCCCGCCATGCTGGACCACATTTACTTCTGCAAACATGTCGGCAGTGACTCTTCTTCTGCGCATGCGGCTCACTTTGACGACGGATGTGTTCATACAGCAGACAAGACCGAGGTCGTATTTATAATGTAATATGAACACTTACACACCAAAAAAATTTAATTGAGCATTAAGACCTATATATATATAGGTCTTAATGCTCAATACTATTGGGTGGTTTTGTTGCACATTTTCACTTTTTATTAATATTAATAATTAAGATATATATATATATATATATATATATGCGACATCTGATTGGTGTAGCGACCACCGTCGTAGTGTCATAACCCGTAAGTAAGCGTCTGGGGGGCTTTTACGCATATTGAATCGGCGTCGCCAATCGTGACGTTTGGTCACTCTGATTGGCTGTTAGCTAGCAAATCAGCACTCGGAGCACCAACGGGAAGTGACAAATGCGGATAAACAGTGAGCACGCCTTTGCTGCCTTAATCTTCTTACAAGTACAAGAGCGAGGGTTGACAATTTAAGTATTTCACAATACCAAGAACGTGATTGTTTACTTTGCGTGGGAGTTCATCGTGAGCAAAGAATATAGCTGAATGCATTGTTTACGTTTCTATAATCCGTCCCCGGCCAACAGCTTTCCGGTTGGATTTTTCTAACAATGAGAAATAGTGACTACCGCCGCCGATTGTATGGAAGGGTATTACATCTTATGCATGCGCAGAAGGTACTTTCATGGTCTGTCGTTGCGGTGTATTTTTCCAGCGTGACGTGCCAACAGCCGGTTGGTCGCCACAGGGGCTCTATCAGGTTATAGACGATTACATAGACGGGCAAAAATCCACTTTCGCTTATTCCATCTTTTTATTAAATTTCCCGTTCATCGCCTGCAAAATAGGCGTCCGTCATAGGCTAGCAGAGAGCTAGGCGGAATGCCGAGCTCAACTATGATGGGCAATCTGTTCTGTATTGCATTTATGTTCACTCGTGCTGTTTGTGTTGGACATGCACTACAGCAGTCGGAGACACCGACTGCTGCGTCCGACGCTGTGCTCCCAGGGGCTCCCTCGGATTCCCCGCCACCCACGGCGACGACCTCGGCCGGGAACCCCATGTTGGGCGGGTCCGCCGGTGACACGGCCGTCCACTCACGCGTCGGGCTGCTCCGGGACGCGGTGTCCCGGTACAAGGGTGGTCGTCATCACCAGCATCATCGGCGACACTCATCGGTGTCATCCACCGTCTTCACTCGGCCTCGGCGGAGCCATCCTGGACAGTGGGGTCGTGAATCTTCCGCCGGTGGTGAGTCCCTTGGCGTTCCCTCCTCACGTCACCCACCGACCACCGTTATAATTGGCGACAGCACCATTAGACGTACTCACTATCCCGGCTGCGTCACCCGCTGTTTTCCCGGAGCGAAAGTCATGGACATAGTTAACATCCTGCCGGGTGTTCTTGACTCTCTGCCATCATCCATTACCCGGCTCATCGTTCACGTTGGGACAAACGAGACAATACGCCGACAGTCTGAGCAGACGAAGAGAGACTTTCACGCCCTCTTTGCCTTGTTAAGAACCTGCGATCTCTCGGTCTGGGTGAGTGGCATTTTGCCGGCATTGTCTCGCGGAGCCGAGCGCTTCAGCCGCCTTTTAAGCTTGAACACGTGGCTCCTACGCACTTGTGGCCACCTTGACTTTGCTTTTATTGACAACTTTAACCTATTCTGGAATCGCCCGTCTTTTTACCAGCCGGATGGTGTTCATCCGAACTCTCTTGGTAGCAAGATTTTAGCCGCTAACATCCACCATGTCGTAACCAATTCCACTCCCAGCTGACTCTTGTTTACCAATCATATTTCTTCTTCTACTCATAAACGCTGCAATGACAATGTCACTACCATCACTTACAGGCCAATACCAGCTGCTCACAGTACCACCACCCTCACTAGCTCCCCCTGCAGGCCCTCATTATCATTACCACTATCGGACAATTTTCCCATTGAAACCATCACCGGCAGACGCTTCCCTTGCACACACAAACAACGTGGTTTTAACAGTGGTAATCTAGTATATGTTAATACTGCTCATTCGTACCACCATGAGCGCACGTCCAGCACAATAATTAATCTGGCCGTGCTGAACGTGCGCTCCCTTTTAAACAAAACTTTTATCATAAACGACCTGATTTTAGACAATAATTTACATGGTATACTTTTGTCTGAGACATGGCTTGGTACAGATGCTCCAGTTGCTCTCAACGAGGCTTGCCCACCGAATTTTAACTTTTTATTTTCTACAAGGGATGGCAAAAGAGGAGGCGGGACTGCATCAATTTTTATTAATACTCTTTTATCAAAGGAGATCATTTTTAGCAGCTATTTATCGTTTGAACACCATGCCTTTGTTTTTAGCAGTCCCCCTATTCTCTGCATTACCGTCTATAGACCTCCCCATCATTCCACTTCTTTTATTACAGAATTTTCAGAATTCTTATCCATTTTATATTCCAGTTATAACAGAATATTAATAACTGGCGATTTTAATATACACATGGACAACATCTCGGACCCACTATCCAGAGATTTTTCAAACCTTTTAAACTGCTTGGATTTTAAACAGCACGTCTTGCAGCCAACTCACAACAGAGGACACACCCTGGATTTGGTTATAACCTATGGCTTGTCTGCTGGTGTGTCCTCTGTTGTTGACTTGGCAGTGTCAGACCACTACTGTGTCTATTTTAACATCGCCAGTTTTAACCATCTAGCAGTCCCGGTCAGAACAGTGAAGAAACGCTACCTATCTTCTGAGGTGGCAGCAAATTTTATCGAGATCTTAAAAAACACTCCTGCTGACATTTTACCTGCACCCTGTGATCTTATTGTTGACAATTTTAACCTACATCTTAAATCATCATTAGATTCAGTAGCTCCACTTTTAATTAAAACAACAAAAACAAAGACTGTACCCCCGTGGAGAAACAATGCTATCAAAATATCAAAGAGAAAATGCAGGAGTGCAGAGAGGAGGTGGAGAAAAAGTAAACTTACAGTACACTATGAAATTTTATGCGAACAACTGAAATCTTACAATAAAACAGTAAAACTGGCAAGATCTTCCTATTTCTCAAACCTCATTACAGTCAATAAAAACAACCCCAGGGTTCTCTTCTCCACCTTTGAACTTTTAACTAGTTCTGATTTTAATAAGTCCCCACAGAGACCAACAGATGCTCTCTGTGAGGACTTTGCAGACCACTTCAGAAGTAAAATCGATGACATAAGATCCAGTCTTTTAGCCCGTCAAAACACAAGTTTTAATAAACCCGGACAATCATATTTACATGAGGAAACACTGGAAAGTTTTGCCCTGGTTGATGCAAGGACACTTGTTCGAGTTTTCTCCCAGGTAAACCCAACAACCTGCCTTTTGGATCCAATTCCCACATTTCTTTTTAAGACATTTTATGGATTTTTTGAAGAACAAATTTTAAATATAGTCAATTGCTCTCTTCAGACAGGCGTCTTCCCAGCTGCCTTTAAAACGGCGGTGGTGAAGCCCCTTCTGAAGAAGAGCGGTTCTGACCCGAGCGTTTTTAATAACTACAGACCCGTATCCAACTTACCGTTTTTAAGTAAGATTTTAGAAAAACTGGTTTTCATCCAGTTGAATCATTTTTTAAATACAAATAATATTTTGGAGAAATATCAATCTGGTTTTAGGATGAACCACAGTACGGAGACTGCTCTTTTAAGGATCTTAAATGATATTAGGTGCACTGCAGACGTGAGAAAACTCACAGTCTTGGTGCTACTGGATCTAAGCGCTGCTTTTGATACAGTAGATCACCAAATTTTATTAAATAGACTTAAAAATCTAGTGGGCATCTCTGGTACTGTTTTTGACTGGTTTTATTCCTATCTCACAGACCGATATTTCTTTGTAAGTATGGATACTTGTTCCTCTAAAACTCATGAAATTAAATGTGGGGTTCCTCAAGGTTCGATTTTAGGCCCCTTACTTTTTAATCTTTATATGCTTCCCCTCGGGGATGTCATCAGGGGACACGGCATCAGCTTTCACAGCTATGCTGATGACACGCAGCTGTATATTGCCGTGTCTCCTGATGACACAGGACCCATTGATACCCTTTTAAATTGCATTTTAGATATCAAGTCATGGATGGCAGATAATTTCCTACAGCTCAATGAGGACAAGACTGAGGTCTTAGTTATCGGTCCCGAAGGTCAGAGAGAGAAGCTTTTACCAAAACTACACATTTTTAATCCCTCACACTGTGTGAAGAACCTTGGCGTCATTTTTGACTCTGAGCTCAGTTTTATTCCTCATATTAAAAATGTAACCAAGATTGGTTTTTATCACCTTAAGAATATCGCCAGAGTCCGCCCGTTTCTCTCTCAGGCTAACACGGAAGTGCTGATGCATGCCTTTATTTCCTGTCGTTTAGATTACTGTAATGCCCTGCTCTCTGGCCTCCCGAAAAAGAGCATTTCACCACTGCAACTACTGCAGAATTCAGCCGCTCGGGTGCTGACGAGAACCAGAGGGCGGGAGCACATTACGCCAGTTTTGAAATTGCTGCATTGGCTCCCTGTGTGTTTCAGGATCGATTTTAAAGTACTTTTATTAGTTTATAAATGTGTTAATGGTCTTGGGCCATCTTATTTATCTGATTTGCTTTTATCATACCAGCCCTCGCGGATCCTGAGGTCCTCTGGCGCCGGCCTTTTATTTATTCCAAGGGTGAGGACCAAAATGCATGGCGAGGCTGCATTCAGCCATTTTGGTCCTCACCTTTGGAATAGCCTGCCAGAGGATGTCAGGTCTGCAGAGACTGTTGATATTTTTAAGAGGAAGCTCAAGACACACCTTTTTAGTTTGGCTTTCAACAACTTTTAAATAATTTATCTTTTCTTTTGATTGAAGATAATTCTATGTTTTGCTTTGAATGTTTTAAAGCACTTTGAGTTGCATTTTTATGTATGAAAAGTGCTATATAAATAAAATGTGATTGATTGATTGATGTAGTTTACACCTGTAGTTAGTCAGTTACCTGTTAGCACAGCTGCATAGCTGTGGAAATCAACCCAAACAGGGATGATCATTTCAAAATAAAAATGTACTTGTATGTTTGATAATTTAGAAAGAATGCTGTGGGGGAAACTATTGGAGCAATAATTATAGAACACAAACTCAGCGTAGATGATGCCGAACAGATTACAATTACAAAACTGTAGATAATACACTTTATGGAATTGCCATTTTAAAGGTCATGTGCATGAAACACTGCAAAAATGCAAAGATCTTGTGCATTGTTTTGTATTTCAAACAGAATTGTTTTCATTTAGGTCGTTTTCGTCTCGCAGGACCTTTATCATTTATAATCATGATGAAGATCCTGTGAGACCGAATATTCATCTACATAAATGAAGCCAACACGGTTTGCAATACAAGATGGTACAGCATCTTTGCGTCTTCTTCCTTTATTGCAGAGGTTTGACAGAAACAATTTCAAAATCACATCGATATCATTATTTGGGTGACATTTCAGAGAAGCTTGATATTGAGCTCATGTCAAAATACCAAAATACCATCAATAATTCTCATAAAATAATTGTCATGTTGATTTACATTTTTGACCAAATTGTTATGGCAATTTGATATCAGCGTTTGATGTCATATTGATGTTGATTTGACATCACATGCTCACTTGGATGTTGTAGAATGATTTTATAAGTTTACAAACAAAAAAAAGTTACAAATAGACCTGTGAGGTGGAACATGATGACTTTTGTTTCCCTCATTTTTTAGTTAAAGGGGTATTTTTGTGGGAACCTCAGTGGGAAAAATCAGTTTCAAATTAGAGAAGGTTTTAACTTTGGGGCTTCCACTGTTGTCAGAATATTTAGAATGGGCTGTTTTTTTTAATTTAAAAAAAGTAGTCTGTGTTGCAGGTTGCCAATGAGGGGAATGGAGCAGATGTTCATTAGAAACGTGTGAACTGAAAGAATAACAGAATATAATAGCAACAAGCTCTGCTTCATTAGCGGCAGAAAAGATCAGCTGAACACAGTAATGACTCTTTAGACGACACAACTGATATACTGGATTGTCATGGTCTGTGTTTTGAGTTTGGTTTTTGACTGTAGTTTCATGTTTTTCCTTGTGTTCCTTCTCTGTCTCTCGTTAAGTTGAATCCACCTGTGCTTGTCATCCCGGTCCCTGGTGTTAGTCAATCAGCTCCACCCTACCCTCTGTGTCTTGTCCAGGTGTTCCTCGTTGTATCGTCAACTTGTCTGTATTTAGTTCCCCGCTTTCGTTCAGCCCTTGTTAGTTCGTCTGTTCTATCCTGTCTCTGTAAGTCGTAGTCGTAATGTTTTTTTAGTTGTTTTGTTCCTTGTTATTTGGGTCTTCGACATTTTTGTTAGTTTAGTATTATCCCAGCACCTTGTTTGCCTTTTGTTTTACATTAAATACTTTATATTGCACACTATTTTTGCCTCCTGAATTTGGGCCCTCCTCCACGATAAACATGACACTGGGGACAAATAGGGGACCCCCACTATTCACAAGGGATAGGCCGTCCCATGAATAGCGAAAATCTGATCACTGACGCCCATTGAAATGCATTGGAAGAATGTATTGATATTTTTTTAAACCACAAATTTTGTGAGGTTATTGTGGAGGAGGACCCAAACGTAGGAGGCAAAATTAGAGTGCAATATCAAGTATTTAATTAAAGAAAAACAAAAAGGCTAGCAAGGTACTGTGACAACAAAAATGTTGAAGTCCAAAAAACAACGAGGACCAAAACAAAACAAAACAAACAAACACTAGGACTACACTGTAAAAAGCTTGACCATCATCTACATAAATAAATTGAGGCAACAAAGTGACAATTGATATAATTGAATAGATTTTACTACCTTAACTTTGGTTAAAAACGATTGATTTAATGAAGGCGGCACGGTGGTCGACTGGTTAGCACGTCCGCCTCACAGTTCAGAGGTCGCGGGTTCGATCCCGGCTCCGGCCTCCCTGTGTGGAGTTTGCATGTTCTCCCCGTGCCTGCGTGGGTTTTCTCCGGGCACTCCGGTTTCCTCCCACATTCCAAAAACATGCATGGTAAGTTGATTGGATACTCTAAATTGCCCCTAGGTGTGATTGTGAGTGCGGATGTTTGTCTCTGTGTGCCCTGCGATTGGCTGGCAACCAGTTCAGGGTGTCCCCCGCCTACTGCCCAAAGACAGCTGGGATAGGCTCCAGCACGCCCCGCGACCCTTGTGAGGAGAAGCGGTACAGATAATGGATGGATGGATGATTTAATGAAGTAGATTCAAACAAAACTATTAAATACAAAATAATGAAATCACTGGTTTAAATATTTTGGATTGACTAATAATATTGCACAGGTAAAGTGAATCTACATCAATGTCACCTCGAAAACTGATTAAAACTTACTACATGTCTGAAAAAAAATAATTCAGATATACTAAATTTATGAGTCATTTAGATTTTGATTCACCAATTAAATAGGTGGAATTAATTTATACATACTAATTATCTTTATGAAATCAAGTTCTATTTACTAAATATCTGGATGATAATGATTTAGATTTACTAATCAATTGGGTGAAATTAGTTTATACATGCTAATTATCTTGAGGAAATTGATTTATTTTTACAAAATATCTGGGAGATATTGATTTAGATTTACTAATTAATTGGGTGAAATTAATTTATACATACTAATTGTGTAGAAGATATTGATTTATATTTACTAAATATCTGAATGATATTGATTTAGATTTACTAGTTAATTATCCATCCATCCATTATCTGTACCACTTCTCCTCACAAGGGTCGCGGGGCGTGCTGGAGCCTATCCCAGCTGTCTTTGGGCAGTAGGCGGGGGACACCCTGAATTGGTTGCCAGCCAATCGCAGGGCACACAGAGACAAACATCCGCACTCACAATCACACCTAGGGGCAATTTAGAGTATCCAATCAACTTACCGTGCATGTTTTTGGAATGTGGGAGGAAACCGGAGTGCCCGGAGAAAACCCACGCAGGCACGGGGAGAACATGCAAACTCCACACAGGGAGGCCGGAGCCGGGATCGAACCCACGACCTCTGAACTGTGAGGCGGACGTGCTAACCAGTCGAGCACCGTGCCGCCACTAGTTAATTAGTTGAAGTTAATTTATACATACCAATTATCTTATGGAAATTGATTTGTATTAACTAAATATCCGAAATATATTGATTCAGATTTATTAATTACGTTAAATTGATTTATATCCATTCCAACCCAAGACCCGGACTGAGGGGGACCTGCAGTGGGCAAATGAGCTGAATCTCTTTTTCAATAGGTTCGATCAGATGCCTGCCTCCACTCAGTCTCTCCTGCTGCAGTCTCCACCTACTCCTCCTGCTGGGCGTGTCACCCCCTCCCCTCTTTTCTCCACAGACTCCAGCTCCCAGCTACACCAGATAGCCACCACTCCTTCCTGTCCAGCCTTGGCCTTCACAACATCTCAGGTGAGGAACCAGCTGAAGAAGATGAAGGCGAGGAAGGCAGCGGGTCCAGCTGGCATCAGCCCCCAGCTCCTCAAATCCTGCGCAGACCAGCTGTGTGGAATTGTCCAGCACATGTTCAACCTGAGCCTGAAGCTGGGCAGGGTCCCCCAGCTATGGAAAACATCCTGCCTGGTCCCGGTGCCAAAGACCCCCCACCCGAAGGAGCTCAACAGCTTCAGACCAGTGGCGCTGACGTCTCACCTGATGAAGACCCTGGAGAGACTGGTCCTTGTCCACCTGCGCCCCCTGGTGAGCTCCTCAATGGACCCACTCCAGTTCGCATACCAGCCTGGCATCAGTGTGGATGATGCCATCATCTACCTCCTCCACACTTCCCTCTCCCACCTGGAGAAGGCGGGGAGCACTGTGAGGATCATGTTCTTTGATTTCTCCAGTGCTTTCAACACCATCCAGCCCACCCTACTGGGAGACAAGCTGGAGCGGGCGGGGGTGGCGCACCACCTCACCACATGGATCCAGGACTACCTCACAAACCGGCCACAGTATGTGAGAACACAGGACTGTGTGTCTGACGTGCTCCTCTGCAGCACGGGGGCCCCACAGGGAACTGTCTTGGCTCCCTTCCTGTTCACCCTCTACACCTCGGACTTCAACTACAACACCCCTACCTGTCACCTGCAGAAGTTCTCTGACGACTCTGCGATTGTCGGCCTCATCACAGGCGGAGATGATCGGGAGTACAGAGAACTTACTCAGGGTTTTGTGGACTGGTGCCAGCAGAACCGCCTCCTGATCAATGCGGGGAAATCCAAAGAAATGGTGGTGGATTTCGGTAGGCGCCAGCACTCTTCACCTGCACCAGTGAATATCCGGGGAACAGATGTTGAGAGAGTCTCAACTTACAAGTACCTGGGTGTTCATCTGAACAATAAACTGGACTGGTGCGACAACACAGACGCCCTCTATAGGAAGAGTCAGAGCAGACTCTTCCTACTCAGGAGACTGAGGTCTCTTGGGGTTCAGGGGACACTCCTCAGGAACTTTTATGACTCGGTGGTTGCATCGGTCATCTTCCAGGGAGTGGTCACCTGGGCAGGCGGCGTCTCGGCCCGGGACAAGAAGCGGCTGGACAAACTGGTCAAGAGGGCCGGCTCTGTCCTGGGCTGCTCCCTGGACTCTGTGGACTCGGTGGGGGACAGGAGGATGTTGGCCAAGCTGTCATCAATGCTGGGCAACCCGGACCACCCCCTCCAGGGCACCCTAACAGCACTCCACAGCACCTTCAGTGACAGACTGTTACACCCTCGCTGTGCAAAGGAGAGATTCCGCCGTTCCTTCTTGCCTGCTGCTGTCAGACTCTTTAACAAGAACATTGTGTAGTCTCTACAAACTGGCGGTCATTAGTGCAATTGTGCAGTCCTGCACCTGAGCTCATATCGTGCAATACCCAATATTCCCCACTACTGTAATACCGTGCAATACTCAACATTCCCCACTACTGTAATACCGTGCAATACTCAACATTCCCCACTACTGTTAGTCTAGTTTTATTTTTATCCAATGCTGTTCCTTACATTTCACTACAGCACTGCAGCACTGTCACTTAGAGTATTTTTTCCTCTGTACTATATACAGGCCGAAATGAGTGTTCCTCATATTTTTTATGTAGATGTAGGTTGGTGTGTATACACATGTGTATATACACATGTTACTGCGTATATCTACATAGGTTTGATTCTAAATGTTTGCCGTCAATGTTATACATTAATGGCCACATTATGCCGCCGCCCCTGTGTGACCTATATCTTTGCTACTGTAACAACGAAAATTTCCCCACTGTGGGATCAATAAAGGCATTCTTATCTTATCTTATCTTATCTTCAATGAACGTGAGTTCCACTTCTTAAATATCTGGATGAGATTGGTTTAGATGTACTAATTTTATGGGTAAAATTGAGGCTATCTTTCTAGATGTGTGAAAAATAATGATTTGGATTCAATAACTAAAATATGTTGCATTAAGTTATATTTGGTACCACATTACTTTAAATCTATTTAATGTTATTGATTGTCACTTTGTTGTCATAATTTTTTCGAGTCAAATTTACTTGTCATGTCTTCTTGTAGCAATAAGTGACACACACATATTAAAACAGTAAAGAAACATTTAATTGTGCAACCTTGTTAAACACATTTTCAACATTTTTCAAAAGAATTTTTGGTTTGGAATACATGTACATTTTTTTAAATCAGTGAAATACAGGCAAAATAAATATAAACATATACACATATATACATACATTTATGTATACACATTAATACATACATATATCTACATAAATATTTACAATTATACATATATACATGTACTGTATGTATGTATACATATATATTTACTATATATTATATTACATTGAATATTCCTATATATGTATTAATATAGTAATTAATTTACCTCCAATTTCTGCATTTATTGACTGAACCATTCAAAATACACACTGTGCAACTCATTCTATTTGCCAAAATTTAACATTATTTAAAAGCCCTAAATTAACACCATTATAAATATTTACAACCAGAGTTCCAAATTTTTCCGCTGACTCAAACCATTCGAAATTCTTTTTTCAACTTCATTTCAACTGTTCAGCTCATCCAGTTCAGCCTCAGCATTCACATATTTTCTACATCACACCCTTCAAATGAGTATGAACATTTCCAACAAATTAAACATTTGACTTAAGAACAAAATTGAGTGCTAGAGGACCCTTGGAGTGGAAGTCAACACAGAGAAAATCTTAATGGTATATCCTATTCTATTCTAACTAGTCTAAACACAGTATTCTGTTTAATATTCTTATGTTTGTGGAATATGAATCCAGCAGCAAAATTCACCCCTTTTTACACACCAGATTTTGCTAGTTGATTTGCGATTCCACAGACGCAATATTAATCAGAATACCATGTTTAGACTAGTGGGGCCGCATAGAACATATTATTATAAAGAACATTTTTAAACCACCTCCACTTTAAGCCACTAGTTTGTTCTTGAGGCTGTTCACTTTTGGGGAAAGCTTTAAATTGTCCGGTTCAAGAAAAAGTTTTTGGAAGGCTTCAAATGTGTATTTGAGCTCCTTTGGATAGGAAAGATTAGGTGCATAAGCCAAGCCACTCAGCATGGCACAAGCCCTTGAGAAGTTATCGAGACCAGTCAGGGCCTTTGTCCCATTGACAATGATCCCTATTTTCTTTTTACCTTCCGACATATTCTTTGTTGTGCTAAAAAATTTCAGCCATTGCAGAGCAAGGTCCAGCTCCATATTGCTGTCTGCATCCTACAAAACAAATATTTGGTATTTTAGACTATAGTTACTTAAAGAAGTTGGATGTGAGTGTGTGTGAGTGAGGGGGAGAGAGGCAGAGAGAGAGGCAGAGAGAGAGGCAGAGAGGCAGAGAGGCAGAGAGAGAGAGAGAGAGAGAGAGAGAGAGAGAGAGAGAGAGAGAGAGAGAGAGAGGAGAGAGAAGAGAGAGAAGAGAGAGGAGAGAGAGGAGAGAGAGAGAGAGAGAGAGAGAGAGAGAGAGAGAGAGAGAGAGAGAGAGAGAGAGAGAGATGAATTCCAACTTACATCATACTCTTTGAGGAGCTCATCAACCGATTCTCGAAGGTATAACAGCAGACACCGGATGACATTCTCTTTGGTGTCATTGATCGACGGGTTGCTTGGAGCCTGGAGTAACATAAACATCAGCCTACTCAAGATAAAGATACAGGTCTTTAAATTAAGAAGCTTACTTAAATTTATAGAAACTAGGAATGGGCAAATACCGATACCGGGTTTCAGTATCTCGCTGATACCAGACTTATTTTCAAGTAGCCGATACTAAGTGTGGCCAATATCAATGGCTCACAGAACGTTTTTCTAACTCAACTGTACCCATGTCAATCTTCTGATATGCCTATTAAGATGCAATACCTGTAAGTTGTATATTCACGCTTAGAATACATTATTAGCAGAGGTTGGCGCATCAGTAAATTTTGCCAGTCTGCCAGTCATCATTCGCCAGCGACCGGGCTACCCACGCGTCCATCATTGTCAGTCCGTCATTATGTCAAGCCGAACCAAAACTGTTATGTCAGTATGTCACACTGTCATCGTTATTTTAACAACGATTATATTATCTGTAAATTACAGTTCGTCACCGCTCTTTTAGGACCGTCAGTCCGTCATCGTTATTTTAGACCCTGTTCCATCAGCTAAACGACAGCTCATCACAAATATTTTAGGACCGTAAGATCTTCGTTAGCGACCTCGCGTCAGCAAGAGCCAATCGGCGTCGAGAGCTTACTATGTCACACTAATTCGCAGCACAAGCAGTGTATCTACGCTGGTAAAGAAGCACTCCTCGTACTGATGCCCACAATTGTTTTATTGTTCGTCCATTATGGAACATTATAAAAACTAAAACCAAGATATTCCATAGTATTTACAATCAATATTGGGCTTGGGCTCTGGCACCAGTCCTCTCGAGAGAGGTTGGACACTCTTCTACTCACAAACTAAATTTAAAAAAAATTCTGTAATTTATGCTTTCAATTCAAATTCAAGTTGCAACTTCAGAGTGAACTATCAGACTGCTCAAAAAACAAACGCTGATACAAAGGATATTTTTTATGTAATTTAGAATCATGGTATTGGAAAAAGAGCGCCAAAACCACACAATATATAATAAAACTCTGTTTTATTTTGCTCATCGTAATTGTAGTATATGATGTTTTTGGGGTGTTGTTATAGGTCTTACTCTTCTTTTTTTTAATACTGTCAGTACAACGTTGCTGTGTTATCCGTTGCTTTTGTGCTCTCATTGTATTAAAATTGTTTAAATACTTTTGTATTTGTTGTTAAAAATGTTTTTAAAAAATCAAGTACGGTAAATGTAACTAAATATCGGGTGTTTGAAAATATAGTATATCTGTGTCACGGGTTTTCCTTTATCGTGTGGAAAGGAGGTCTGGAATGTAAATGCCGTGATGGAGGGGGGTTTACTTTACTGTATATAAAATGTAACATACAGTATATTAAGTGTAATACATACCTGCTGTCTCGACTTGAAATGATTCTTTTTGGACCTAGAAAAGAAATCGAGTAGGGAAGAATAGTTCCGAGTCATTTGGATGAATTAACATTTTTATCAAAAATTCAGAAGGAGGTATGAAAATCAACTAAGATAAGATGCAATAAAATGTTACATTTGCTTTTGTAAATATGGGCAATGATTTGGATTGTAATGATAATGCTTTTCGTTCCTCAAGCTCACATGGTCATCCCTTTTTAATATACTACATGATAATTTCTTAGTCTTACTAGTGACCAGAATTTCCCATGCCAATACATAAACATATCCGTGGTACATAGTTACAGTGCTCAACGACTTAATTCCATACGTTTTATTCAGGTGTAGCCTATAGCAAAAATTGTGAATAGATCCTTCAACTTGTCAAACCTTTTCATTGACCTCAAGACGAAATTAGCAGTGAATTGCAAAATCATACAGACACCATGGACGGGCATAGGAGAATAAATGACAAAACCTGACATAATAGTGAATATCAGATGATGCATTGCATCTTAGCAGGTGGTCCCTAACCCTCGAACCAAGCAGAAAACAAAATAAATAATATCAAGTAAGCTATATAATATGCTCTAGCTAGGGAAAAACACAAATGTGCGCATGGCATTTACTGGTCAGTAACACCGTTCGTAGTCGGCGTTACAGCGTAATTAATGTGTTGTCGCCACGACAAAGAACAATCCACCCATTTTCTACTATTGGAAACCAGAATAAATCAGGATAGTGTGCGTGCGTTCGCGTGTGCGTGTGTGTGGGGAGGATTACCCCCCCCCCCCCCCAAAAAAAAACTTCCCTGCTAGTACTGTACGGAAAAGGAATATAGCCTGTGAATATGCCCCTTACAACGGGTTATACTCGAACACAATTATACGTAGTTGAAAACTCTAAACTTTATTTGTACTCGCCTCTCAGAACAATATTAGCTCACTGGTACGACTGTTAGCAAACTAGTTAAGGTAGTTGAGGCGGGTAAACCCGGCTGACTCAGAATCACGACGTCAAAATTACACTTTCTATAATTAAACTTGTTTTGTAACTCGCAGTAACAAAACAACGTTCAACTGCTGGATTAACGAAGTTAAATGTCGGTGTGTGTGTGTTTGGTGTTAGTGAAACCTCTTACCTGTTGAGGAAATTGCAGTCGGATGCAGCAATGGCGGACAGATGTATACTTTTTCATGGCACACTCAAAAAATGGCCCTGGAAGTGGGCGCCGACCGGAAGTGTACAACGATTAAAACCGAAGAGATGCCATTAAACAGCATTTATTAATTTTACCACTTTGCTGACATTCCTAATAAAATATAATTGAATTATATTCATTAATTTTATCTTATTTTATTCAAAGAAAAATGAGTAAAATAAATTGATTAATGAGTTTCATTTGATTACACTGACAAAATATTATAGCAAACTACACAGTGTTGTTTTTTTATGGATAGGTTACTATATTTTATTTTGTAAATATTAATTTTGCCCAGTCAGGCTTTTTACAGTGTAGGACTGGACTCGACTTTGACAAGTGACAAGACAAACAAAGACTGAAAGAAAGCGGAGAACCACCGTATTTTCCGGGCTACATGCCGCATATAAGCCGCACCCGCTCTATTTTAAGAACATTTTGGGAAATATAACATAAGATAAGAAGGCCTTTATTGATCCCACAGTGGGGAAATTTTCAGTGTTACAGCAGCAAAGATATAGGTCACATAGAGACGGCGGCATAATGGAGCCATTAATGTATAACATTAACGGCAAACATTCAGAATCAAACCTATGTAAATATACGCAGTAACTATCTGTATATACACATGTATAAACACATGTATATACATACCAACATACATATACATATAAAGTATGAAGAAACACTCATTTTAACCTGTACATAGTACAGAGGAAAAGATACTCTAAGTAAGTGACAGTGCTGCAGTGGTGCAGTGAAATATAAGGAACAGCATTTGATGAAAATAAAACTAGACTAACAGTAGTGGGGAATGTTGAGTATTGCACGATATACAAGCGCAGGTGCAGGACTGCACGATTGCACTAATGTCCGCCAGTTTGTAGAGACTACACAATGTTCTTGTTAAAGAGTCTGACAGCAGCAAGCAAGAAAGGGCGGCGGAATCTCTCCTTTGCACTGCGAGGGTGTAACAGTCTGTCACTGAAGGAGCTGTGGAGTGCTGTTAGGGTGCTCTGGAGGGGGTAGGCCGGGTTGTCCAGCATTGATGACAGCTTGGCCATCATCCTCCTGTCCCCCACTGAGTCCACAGAGTCCAGGGAGCAGCCCAGGATAGAGCCGGCCCTCCTGACCAGTTTGTCCAGCCTCTTCTTGTCCCGGGCCGAGACGCCGCCTGCCCAGGTGACCACTCCCTGGAAAATGACCGATGCAACCACCGAGTCATAAAAGTTCCTGAGGAGTGTCCCCTGAACCCCAAAAGACCTCAGTCTCCTGAGTAGCTCTGACTCTTTTTATAGAGAGCAACTGTGTTGTTGCTCCAGCCCAGTTTATTGTT
Organism: Filicampus tigris; assembly: GCF_054856515.1. Classification (NCBI taxonomy): domain Eukaryota; kingdom Metazoa; phylum Chordata; class Actinopteri; order Syngnathiformes; family Syngnathidae; genus Filicampus; species Filicampus tigris. The sequence continues at coordinate 1,977,437 of NC_141220.1, forward strand.
CAGATGAACACCCAGGTACTTGTAAGTTGAGACCCTCTCAACATCTGTTCCCCGGATATTCACTGGTGCAGGTGCAGAGTGATGGCGCCTACAGAAATCCACCACCATCTCTTTGGATTTTCCCGCATTGATCAGGAGGCGGTTCTGCTGGCACCAGTCCACAAAAACCGGAGTAATTTCTCTGTACTCCCGATCATCTCCGCCTGTGTTGAGGCCGACAATCGCAGAGTCGTCAGAGAACTTCTGCAGGTGACAGGTAGGGGTGCTGTAGTTGAAGTCCGAGGTGTAGAGGGTGTACAGGAAGGGAGCCAAGACAGTTCCCTGCGGGGCCCTGTGTCCTGTGTCCTCACATACTGTGGCCGGTTTGTGAGATAGTCCTGGATCCATGTGGTGAGGTGGTGGGCCACTCAAGCCCACTCCAGCTTGTCTCCCAATAGGGTGGGCTGGATGGTGTTGAAAGCACTGGAGAAATCAAAGAACATGATCCTCACAGTGCTCCCCGCCTTCTCCAGGTGGGAGAGTGAAGTGTGGAGGAGGTAGATGATGGCATCATCCACACTGATGCCAGGCTGGTATGCGAACTGGATTGGGTCCATTTAGGAGCTCAACAGGGGGCCAGGTGGACGAGGACCAGTCTCTCCAGGGTCTTCATCAGGTGAGACGTCAGCACTGATCTGAAGCTGTTGAGCTCCTTCAGGTGAGGGGTTTTGGCACCGGGACCAGGCAGGCTGTTTTGCACAGCTGGGGGACTCTGCCCAGCTTCAGGCTCAGGTTGAAAATGTGCTGGACAATTCCACACAGCTGGTCTGCGCAGGATTTGAGGAGCTGGGGGCTGATGCCATCTGGACCCGCTGCCTTCCTCGCCTTCATCTTCTTCAGCTGGTTCTTCACCTGAGATGTTGTGAAGGCCAAGGCTGGGCAGGAGGGAGTGGGGGCTGTCTGGTGTAGCCGGGAGCTGCAGACTATGGAGAAAAAAGGGGGGGGAGGTCAGGTTGTGACACACCCAGCAGGAGGAGTAGGTGGAGGCTGCAGCAGGAGAGACTGAGTGGGGGCAGGCACCTGATCTAACCTATTGAAAAAGAGGTTCAGCTCATTTGCCCACTGCAGGTCCCCCCAGTCCGGGTCTTGGGTTGTCGTCCGTGGCCTGAGATGGTCTCCAGGCCCCTCCAGACTCCCCTGGCATTATTCTGCAGCAGCTGCACAATCTTCCGCTCCTCTTTGTTGCCTGACGCAAAAGCCCTCTTCTCCTTCAGGAGAGCTTTTATGTCTGGTGTGATCCAGGGTTTGTTGTTGGAGAAACACCTCACTGTCCTAGTGGGTATGGTGTTCTCCATGCAGAAATGTATATGGTCTGTAACAGTGTCAGTGTCTTCCCCGTGAGCAATGGTCTGTAACAGTGTCAGTGTCTTCCCCGTGAGCATAGCTGAATACTTTCCACACAGTTGTGCTGAAGCAGTCCTTTAAGGCCTCCTCAGCCTCACCAGACCATCTTTGAACCGTGCGGGTCACAGCTGGCTGCCTGTGGACCAGAGGTTTGTACACAGGCTGGAGAGCCACCAGGTTGTGATCAGCTTTGCCCAGCGGGGGGAGGGGCAGTGATGTGTATGCCTTCTTGGTGTTGGCATAGAAAAGGTCCAGTGTTTTATTGTCTCTGGTGTGGCAGGTGACATACTGTGTGAATGAAGGCTGAGGAGGAAGGGGAGGCATGATTGAAGTCGCCAGAGATGAGTAGCAGGGAATTTGGGTGCTGTGTTTGTAGCCTGCTCACGGCTGCAGTCAAGACATCACAGGCTGTGTCGCCGTTGGCAGCAGGGGGGACGTAGACAGTCACCGCGATCACATGACTAAACTCTCACGGGATGTAGAATGGCTTCAAGCCAACAGCTAACAGCTCAATATCCCTGCTGCAAAGCTGCTCCTTAATCATGATGTGCCCAGGATTACACCATCTATCATTCACAAACACAGCCAGCCCTCCTCCTTTCCTCTTACCACTCTCCAGCGTCCTGTCCGCGCGTATAATTTGGAAGCCATCCAATTCAATGACCGCGTCCGGCGTTAGCGCTGTTAGCCACGACTCCGTGAATAGCATCAGGCTAGACTCCCGGAAGTCCCTCTCATGCCGATTAAGCGCCACTAGCTCATCCATCTTGTTAGGGAGAGATCTAACATTCTCCATGATAACAGACAGGAGGACAGGATGGTATCGTCTCCTCCTTTCCCGGCGTTTACCCCTTGCACGAGATCCCAGTCTCTTCCTCCTCAGCTCACGGGGGATATCGGGTCTCACCCGGGAGCTGGCACAGGGTTAGCACGGAATGCTAACAGCTGATTCCGGCTGTAAACAATGGGGGCGCGGCTCCGAGCCAAGTCTCCGGACACGATCGTGCAAAAAATAGCCACCAGCAGCAGCAAGAATACTGCAATTTTGGTGTCCATTGCTACGCAAGTTTACGATCATCAACTATGTGAAAAAGGTATGAGGTAGGATAATAGTAAGGTAGAAAAAACACACGAAAAGGCTCACCAGTGAGCCGGAGCTGCTGTAGCGGGCAGCCACTCGCGCGGTGCCTGAAAAACTTTCAATAAGCTGCACCTTTATATAAGCCTCACCTATCTATGTTGAAAATTTTTATATTTACTGCATTTACAGAACGAAGTGAGAGAAATATTCAGGCCCTCCCTGATTTTTCCAGGCCCACCCATTAACCACGTTCTGGCCCCACCCCTGTCATGACTTTTAACCTTAATGTTCTGTCCTGGCAAGACATATTGACACTACAGTAAAAAAAAAAAAAAAAAAAAAAAATTCAACCCAGACATCTTTTACTTTACACAATACTGTACTTAATAGCATTAGTTGAAAATTGTTTTACAAAGTCAAACATGAGACTTACCTTGTAGAATGCCGTGACATGATTTACTTTTCCAACCGACGAGGGAAGAGAGAGGGAAAATTAGAGAAATGCAAGGGAGGTGTGGGAGGAGCATGCAACTCTGCCTAGTTACTCGTCACTGCTCCAATCAACCCCAAGACTGGATGCTGTTTCAATCAGAATGTATTAAATTAACAAGGCCGCAGTTTAAAACAAATCAAGCCAGGCTTAAATAAGTATTTCTTCTGCCGGTGCCATTCTGTCGCCGACCAGTATACTGTATGACTGTTGGCTGTTGCGGTGCGTATATTGTGGAATGTGTAACTATACGATGACAGAATAAACGAATTAAAGTAAAAAATAATGTCTATGTTTAAGACCCAAACTTTAACACTTCACTTTTTTGGCTGGGAAGTCTCTTCGTCTCATCTGAGAGTGAAAATGACTTTATGCCTTTTGTACGAATGTCGGCGTTTCTGTGACAAGCGAGGAGGAGGAAAATAGCGTTGACTCGTGTAACCATTTTTGTTTTGAATGGACCTCAAATCTCCTGCTCTCTGTGTTGTGTTATGCTGGAATTTGTGACAGGAGACGTAACGGTTGCTCGACTCGTTTACTTCCTTCTGTATAAACACACGACGTGCGCTGGTCAGTTCCAGAAAGCCTTATCGGCACGCTACGGGGTAAATTGTTAAGTTAGCATTTGTGGCTAATTGTCTACTAACAAATGCACAGCGGCACCCAACTCACCTCGGCAGCGACACACATGGACTGGCAGCTAGGTGTGGGCGGATCGATCCAAATACCAATATTATCGATACTAAGCAAGTACTTGGATCGGATCGATACCATTGTCCTGTGATCGATACTTTGCTCCTCCACCAATTTCCTCAAAGCGCCACTTCTCTGCGCAAATAGCGCACCCCCCCCCCCCCTCTCTCTCGCCCTGCTACTCTCTCCCAGGCACACTTTTTGCCCCTCCCTGGCAGAAAGGGCGACGGGAGAGTGAGAGAGCGGCCGGAACCTAAAGCAATGGCAGAGCCAAACAAGTAACGGAGGGAGGCTAGCGCGGTGTGGACTTTTTTTTTACAACAACAGAAAAGGACAGTGCCAAGTGTGATTTGTGTAATAAAGTGCTCCGCTACTGTGGTAACACTACAAATTTACACAAACATGAAAAAGCTGACCCTACAGAGAGCAACGAGGTGCAAGCGAAGACGTTGCGGAAGGAGGAGGAGGAGGGGGGGAGATCCCCAAGCCAGAACACGCCCGCGGACACAGAGACAATGTACTCTGGCAGAGGATTTTCAATAGTCGTTGTAGTAGAAGTATTTTAATTTTTATAGTATTAAAAGTTTTTACATTGTATTATTTACTCCATTTGCACTTTCTGACTTTATTTACAAAATATTGTGCATTGGAAGGTATTATAATTGTCAACTTCACATTGTTATATTTCGTCGCTGTCATGTGAAAAACACTTTTCTCCATATACAAACTCAAGGGGGATCATAACATTTCCAAGCAAAAAGTATCGGTATTGTATCGGTATCGGCCGATACTACCCTGTATTTACTTGGTATTGGATTGATATCAAAATTCCCAGTATCGCCCGCCCCTACTGGCGACAATTGCGACACACCCAGATATTTATATCCACCGCATGACAGAGAGGGGGCGCTGCTGAGCCATTATGTCTAAACAAGTGGAATCACTCCAGTACCAAAGTAACTCTGTTACACTCGTCCCTCTCAAACTTCAGAAGTGCCAGTGTGAAGGCGGAGCTTAATTACATCTCTGCAGAGTTAATCTATAACTCTGTAAAATAATACCTACTATGGACACAATTTAACTCTGAAAATATTTAAATTACTCTTCAGGAGATAAAATCACCTCCCAAAAATTTAACCCTGACATTTTAACTCTCCCATTTTTGCTGTGTACTGTTTTTTTTATTGAAATGCAATTGCAATGCATTTTTCCAGGGATAACAATATAGGCATTTGTGGTTCAGTCATATTTGGCTCACATTTGGTTCAGTAGTCCATTAAAATCCACTTAAACTAAACTAAAAGAATGCCTTTTGAGACAAATATATTTATGCAATTAAAATGCAATTAATAAAAAATTATTTATTTATTTATTTTTAATCGAGTCCCAGTCCTAAATTTTGCTAGTGTTCTTGTATGAGTTAGTAATTAACATTACAGTGACACTCTTTTTTTGGGGTTCATTTGTCCTCTTGTATTACTTTTTTTACTATTAGTAATCCAATTAACCCTATTTTTAGTAACGGCGACACAGGAGGCCACATTGCCACATTGTCCACAAACCATATTGGAATGTGTGCGTGTTAGGGTATATGTGTGTGTGTGCGTGTGTGTGTGTGTGGGTGTGCGTGGATGTGTGCGTTTGTGTGGGTGTGTGTGTGTGCGTGTGTATTAGCACTGCAATATACTTTGTATATTGAATGAGAAGAGAACACTCAAAAATGATTTAACAAACGATAAATAGATCAGACACAAGGAACTATATCTGCTTTTCTGAAACATCAAAATTTAAACTCTGTCTATATTTCTTACACACAGATATTTGTATAAGTTACATTCATGTCAAAAATGTCTGCAATGCCCTTTATCCACTAAAGATTGTGAATACTTTTTTTCTCTGTGTGTGCGTGTATGTGTGCTTGTGTGTGTACAATGCTTGTGTGTGTATGCTGAGGCGTGTGACGTGTGACATGAATTCATGCATGCACTGAATTAATTCTACGTGTGTGTGTGTTGAAGCGTGCACTGTATTAATTGTATGTGCATGTGCATCCATGCAGTACAAGAGTGCCTGTAAACTTAAACAAAAAGGAGCAACTTGCAGTAGAAACAGAGCTTTGTTGTATTAACGGATTTTTTCAAAGCAGTCATTTTGAAATGCTAAAACAAAAACAAAAAAAAAAAGCCTTGGCAATAGAATATCATTCTGGTGTGACTGGTTGTTCCTTGTTGTATCAGTTGCTATGCAGTTGCTATGGTCCTTTATGCTTTGTCCTTCATTATGCCATATAGGCCTGATGTCTTTCAGTTTATAAGCTTGAGTTACTGAGTGACACCTTGTCAGTACGTCAAACCTTCTTTCAGTGAGTATGCAAGTTTTATCCCAGTCAGAATTCCTCCAGTCCTGCTCTTTGTAGTTACTTTGTATTTTCGTGGATGAAGACTTACTTTTCAACTTTCGTGTCACATCTGCTATTGAGGCCAAATGCCGCTCCTCACGTGACAGAACATACTGACTAGTCGTGGACCAAGACACAATCCATCAAGTCGGAGACGTCACCAACTGCTCCAAACCATTCCTCCACCGCCAATCAGGGAGTGATTGTCCCACCGGCTGCTGTTTGGCCTTTTCACTGGGAACCTCTTGTCGCTCCTCCACAATGACAGATGCCCAGGGCGTCGCAAGTCCCACTCTGCCTGCTACTGCCCTCAGCCTGCCGACCACCCCAACATCCTTTGTATAAGCTCTGTCTTTTCTTTCCCGTCCCTCTCACCTTTGCCATCTACTTGTCGTAGTTTTTCACGTTCCACTTCTAGCACCACCCAATGTTTTGTTGTTAGACTGTTTTTCTGACTGTGAATATGGCCACGACTTAGTTAAACGCCTTTCTGATTCCAATTCCCATTTTGACATTGATTTAGGTTTTCCTGGTCCCTTCCCCAATAATTATTGGAGCCCTTGTCAGTTTTTGTCACGTTTTTCTCATGTTGATCCCTTAGTGTCCACACCAAAACCCTTGCCATCAGACCCTTACTTGAGCGCCCAGTTGGTCATTTACAGAGGACCCCCGCAGGGTGGCCAACGTTGGCGCCCGAGTGGAGGTTCTGGTTCCACCCGTACGTCCGCTTTTTCCAAGTCGCGTCATTCCGAAACTGTACTGTTAGCGTCCACCGCTGAACCCTTCCCTTCAGACCCTTACTTGAGTGCCCGGCTGGCCATTTACGCGGGACCTCTCCAGCGTGGCCAACGTAGGCGCCCAAGTAAAGGCTCTGGTTCCTCCCGTAAATCCCCGCATTTTCCAAGTCGCGTCTGTCCAAACCTATACCCAAGCCACATTATTCCCCGCCTTTTTTGTCACTTTGTTCACCGTGTACTTCTTCACCTAGTCCCGTTCATCCCGCTTCTTCTAGTTTTCCTTCCTCACTATATACACTCCCAGCCCATCATGTCTCTTGTGCTTCCCAACCTCTATGGTGGCAGGTTGATGAGGCAGGCCCCCGTGCTAGCACCTCGGCAGCTGCTACGGCAGTGCCAGCTCTGTGGCCGCCCTACGATTCTGCTTGCACCGCCATCCGATTCTGCAGTTGCCCTCCGACCATGCTCCGGTAGCGTAAACTCTGCGGCCGCCCTCCGCTTCTGCTAAGGCGGCGCGAGGCCCGTGGCCACTTTCCGATTCTGCTATGGTGGCGCAAGCTCTGCGGCCACCCTCCGATTCTGCAATGGCAGCGCAAGCTCTGCTACTGCCCTCCGATTCTGCTAAGGCGGCGCAAGGCCTGCTTTCCTTCAGTCTTTGTTGGTTCATTTTCTTTGTCGCGTGTTTGTCAAGCAGGCTTTGTCCACTTGTGCTCGTCCTTTGTGTTACCCAGTCAACTCCCTCTATACACTTTGTGGTGCGGTCCAAAATCATACGTTCATAGGATTTTGTCATAATTGAAATGTGATTAACAATTATTAGGGGTGTGCATCTCTCCAATAAAACACAATTTGATAAACATCAGCAATATGATTCTAGGAATGTTTGAGTTTAAAGTGTAACGTTTTGATTCTATGGGCTGACGATTAAATTCGTACGGCTGAGTTACAGAGGGTATGATACATGAGTTTCTTGTTGTCCTTGAATTAATTTATTTATTTTATACATATGACTGAACATGTCAGCACTAAAAATGTGGCATTTCCTTCAAAGAAATATCCTCCAATAAAAGATGATTCAATCGGTATCTCGATATATTTATAAAGTAGAACAATTAGATTCAGTTCGATTCAATGTACACGCATATTTCAAATCAAAACCAAATTTACAATTCAAATAGTTTTTTGTAACTTTTTGTTCTGTGAAGTTTGATGCGAATCTGATGATTATTTAGCTTTTGGCATTGTCTAAAATGTGATGGTTCGCGCGGACGTCACCATTGAAAAATCTGAAAATGGCCTATCTACACATCACATTTTTGTGCTCAAAAGTGTTTTTATTTTCATAAAGAATACTTTATAATGTATCAACATTACAAAATGAGGATTAGATGAGTAGACAAAAAATTGTCATAGAGCAGATGGTTGCGGCTAATACTGAGGCTAATTTGGAGCGTGATCAATGAATTTTGGTCACGCGCAGGGGCGATCCTGGTTTGAATGGCAACCTGTGCAAGACTCTGCTTTGGCATGCACCCTGGAACTGAGAACAAATCAATTTAATCTGAAGTAATCAATCAGACATCCTGGCAACGGGATAATAAAAGAGACATTACATTTTAAGTCAGTGAACTATGCTAATAATCAGTGCTGGGAAAGGTAAATTTTTATAGTCCTAAATCACAAAAGAGTCACAAAGGACTTTTAAAGAGCCACAGTTGACAAATATTGGGGACTTCCCCTGATTTAAAACCCCATCTGGGGAAAGAAGAAAAAACCTTGAGAAGGGACCATGCTCTAATGAATGCTGAGTGGGCAATATTTATCACATAAAATAGTTCCATACAATATTAGCTAAACAGATGGAGCGCTGCAGGCAGACATGGACAATTTGGAGTGTTCAATTAATCCACCATGCATGTTTTTGGAATGTGGGAGGAAACTGCAGTACCCGGAGAAAATCCGCACAGGCATGGGGAGAACATGCAAATCACAGGGGGCCAGATTCAAACCCACAAACTCTGCACTGTGAGGCGAGTAACATATCTATTTCAATTACTTTCTCAAAGTGATTAAAACTAATTTCATTTGATTATATTTTGGTTACTTTTTAAAATTCATGTTTATGTATTTTTAAGCGATGGCATTAACGCTCCTCCAAAAAAGTCCAAAATTATAAAGATGAAACCATTTAAAAGTCAAACGTCTTTGAAGCATTTCTTCCACATTCTCAGATAAACGAATGTACAAAGTATTACACCACAAAGTGCAGATATGATGCCATATTGAAGGAAAAACGATGTCATGGATAATGGCACATGGCCAGAGACGGCCAATGTTATTCACAAGTGTTGGCTTTACAAGGTGCAAAGGAGGAAGGAAAATCAAATATTTCATCATCCAAGTTTTGTAGGCCATTTTTGCAAATGTAACCAAAATTATGATCATCAAACTTTCCAAAAGCAACTATAATTGAATATCTTATCATTTCTCAGAGTAATATACTTGATTACAGTTACATATATTTTGTAGTTAGATTACATCATATTGTCACATGTAGTTTGTTACTCCCCAAACCTGCTACTAATTAACTTTAAATCAGTGATTTCAAGTTGGACTCTCCACTATCCCTACTGATTTTTGGCAGTTTTTCCCAGCCAGGCCTGATCCTCGGACATTAACTTTAAAATTTGCCAAACTCAGGCGGCACGGTGGTCGACTGCTTAGCACGTCTGCCTCACAGTGCAGAGGTTGTGGGTTCGAATCTGGCCCGTCCTTCCTGTGTGGAGTTTGCATGTTCTCCCCATGCCTGTGTGAGTTTTCTCCGGGTACTCGGGTTTCCTCCCACATTGCAAAAATGGTCTTTTGGTCACTTTTGGTTTGGGGTTTTTTCAGAGCTGGGCACTTGCCCTTTTTTTGCTGGTCCGGCCGCAACCCTCCACCCTTGACCTGGGCACCCTTCCGGCCGTAAAAGCTGAGAAGTGTGAGTTCCATGCCAACTCAGTGCAATTCTTGGGTTTCATTGTCGAAAAGAGTCAGCTTCGAGCTGATCCATCCAAGACACAAGCCGTGGTAGACTGGCCATCCCCCACCTCTCGCAGACAATTTCAGGTTCTTGGGGTTCGCAAATTTTTACAGGAGATTTATTCGAAATTATAGTCAAAGAGCAGCACCATTGACCCAACTTACTTCCAATAAAGTTTCATTTAAGTGGACCAAGAAAGCCAAAGCAGCGTTTGCTAGTCTTAAGGCATTATTTATTAACCCACCCGTGTTAACCCATCCTAACCCTGACTATCCGTTTGTGGTAGAGGTTGATGCGTCGGATTCAGGAGCAAAGGAATCGAATACTGCTGAACAAGGAACTTGGACAGATGGGTCAAATGTGGCTTTCGAAACAAGAGCCCTAGCTGTAGCAACCTTGTCAGTGAAAAACTGCATGAATATATTGCACGTTTCAGGGGACGATTCCGTGCAAGTCGGTTGACAAGGCTTGAGTACAGAGTCAATTGTTTTAAATAGAGCATGTGGATTTTGGCGATTTGCCTGAAACAAACTCGACAAGTGGTCTCTCTTGGACTCTTTCACCTTTCTCTAGTAACAACACCAGCAGTCCTTTAAGATTTGGTAAGAGACCTGCAGCCTGTCTTTTTTCCATCTGCGTTCAGCTCTGCGGCATCCCTGTTTAGCTGTGCGAGTGCTCTCATTAAACCATGGCTCCGGTCTAATTATTTGCCATATCATTTTTAATGGAGCCACGGGGTGCAAAATATTACGGCAAGATGAATGGAACCAAGTGCTGAGCTCCTCTGTGTTTGAAGAGGCCGATCAAAGGCATCAGAGAACCGACTAGCAGTGAAGTGGTTAAAAACCCGGGCCTTGCGCTCGCTAGCATTAGCTCTGACAGCACTGGAAAACATTACATTAAAGAAAACAGTCATATGATCCGACAACACATTGTCCAAAACTTTCAAATTTCAGACCGATAGACCATAAGAAAGGACAAGGTCTAAAGTATGTCCTGTTTGTGAGTGGAGCCAGCCACGCGCTGCACCAAATTGAAAGTGCTATAAAATTTTAGACCCATTTCCAAGCTGCCTTTTATGTCTAGAATCCTGGAAAAAGTGGTGCACTCACAGCTAAGATCTTACTTGGATGAACACAATGTCATGGAAGTTTTCTAGTCAGGCTTCAAGAAGATGCATAGCACAAAATCAGCCCTGCTATGTGTTTTCAATGACATCCTCCTGGCAAATGACACTGGAGACCACGTATGTCTCGTTCTGTTGGATTTGACTGCAGCTTTCGATATGGTAGACCACAATATTCTTTTGACTCGCTTGCAACACCAAGTGCGCATTAGTGGATGCGCTCTAGAGTGGTTTGGATCCTACTTAGCTGGCAGGACTTTTTCTGTTAGCCTAGGTTCCTCTGAGTCCCGCTCTGCCCCTCTATCGTATGGTGTTCCACAGGGTTCTATTCTGGGGCCATTGCTGTTCTCATTGTATTTGTTGCCCCTGGGTTCCATCCTTAGAAAACACGGAATCTCCTTCCACTGCTACGCGGACGACTGTAAAATCTATATTCCGCTAAGCAAAAAAGAGGCTTTCTCCTTAAGACCATTTTTGTCCTGCCAAGAGGACATCAAAGACTGGATGTCACTAAATTTCCTAAATTTCAACAAAAAGAAAACAGAAGTTATGGTGTTCGGTCCCAGTGGCTCGTCTCCATCCCACCCTGTTGACCTGGGCCCCCTGTCCTCACACCTAAAGGTTTTAAAGTGGACCAGCAAATCAGTGCTGTTGTAAAGTCGAGCTTCTTTTACCTTAGACAGCTAGCTAAGTTAAAGCCCCTCCTTTCCCATCAGCACTTAGAAACAGCCACCCATGCCTTTGTTACATCTCGGCTAGATTACTGCAATGCACTTTATTTTGGAGTCAGACAGTCCTCCCTCAAACGTCTCCAGTTGGTCCAAAATGCTGCTGCCTGCCTACTAACTGGAGCTCGGAAAATCGAGCACATAACACCAATTCTGGCCTCCCGTCACTGGCTCCCAGTGCATTTCAGGGTTTAAGATTCTCCTATTTGTCTATAAATCATTATATGGCCTCGCCCCGGCGTACCTCTCAGAGCTACTCCACTCCTACGCACCTTCCCGCAGCCTCAGGTCTGCGGACCAGGCCCTGCTCGAGGTGCCGAGGACCAAGCAGAGCCTCAGAGGGGATCAAGCCTATTTGGGTCCACCTGCATGTCACACCCTGACACACCCCCTTGACTCTATTATCATGAAAACATGAAAACTGAGGGGGAGGGAAGGGTTCAGGCAAAAAGATTGTGGGGAACGACTTTTGCTCATAAAATTGTGCTTTTCATAAATAAATTCCGCTGCAAGGATGGAAAAGGGTAAATCAAGGATTTGTAACATTTTTAAATAATGCTAAATTGCCAAAGGTCTTCATGTTACTATGAGCTGAAAGAAGATGATTTAGCATTGAATAGAGTTCAATTTCAGAGCTGAGTCTCAGGCGCACACAGTGTACTCACCACACACTGCAGGTACCACTTGCAAGCAAGGTGGACTGGATTTTCAGCCACCTAAAATAAGCCTCATGACTGCCCAATGCTTAACACCCATGTCATCTGTCATCTTCCAAACCGCTTATCCTATACAGGGTCGCGGGGAGTTGCTGGAGCCTATCCCAGCCGTCAATGGGCGAAGGCAGACTACACCCCGAACTGGTCGCCAGCCAGTCGCAGGGCACTGCTTAACACCCAAAAAACTGAAATATGAATAAATAATGTAATACTCAAATCACTGTATCTTAGGTTTTCTTTATATGCTTTGTAAAGATGAAAGACCAAGTCTACTGAACTGTTAAAATTATTAAACGTCAGTCTATTTTTGACTTTCTTATTGCATGTTTCAAACCCACCTCATTAGAGAGACTAATACGATGTAATGTTAAATGGCTCTGAAGCAGAGCAGCATGCTCTCCTAATAATACATGCCCACATATAAGTACACTGCAGCTGCTGTATGTACGTCTATAGAAATATGTGCATGTGTGCACACATTTCTATTTGCCTGGCTTGCTGCTGTTGCCTTGACAAGGCTCTTTGTCCTCTTGAATTAAGGCCATTGCACACATAGAAACAAGCATGTCACAGCAGGAGGTGAGAGAAAGCAATTTAGCTTATGAGATTTTTTGACCCACTCTCGCTTGGAGAGGTTGGTCCTGAGGCACGTCTAAAATATTATAACAGCCTCAAAGAACCAACCCCAATTTACTGTTCGTGCAGGCAGAACTGCTTGACAGAGGATGCGGTAGTTCAGCTGCTGCTTCATAATGCCCTGAAACGTTTACTATCGTGGCAAGTCTGGTGGGCGTCCGGGACACCGGTCATGAGGTGATTGTCTTGGCTGGTCAGGAGGTCGCCCAGAATTGCTGAGTGTTTTGGGGAGGAGGTGGGGGTTCAATGTTCAGCCAATTAAAGTCTCTTTAAGTTTGCACCCATTTTTGCACCCCGTCTAAACACGGCATTCTGATAAATATTGCATTTGTGGAATACTAATTAGAGTGGAAGTCTACCCCCCAAAATTCTTTACAAGAATATGTTCTATACACCTCCACTAGTCCAAACATGGCATTCTGATTAATACCGTGTTTGTGGAATATGATTTAAGCAGTAAAATCAACCAGTTTTTGTCCATCTCGGGGGGCGGCCATTTTTCCACTTGCTGTCAACTGAAAATGACATCACAGTTGCTCAGGTAACAACCAATCATTACTCAGCTTCAGAAAACAGGTGAACCGTGATTGGTCGTTATCCGAGCCCTGAGTAACTGTCATATCATTTTCACTTTCAACAGAAGTGACAAAATGGCCGCCCCCTGAGAGGGATAAAAACTGGTGCAATTTGCTGCTTAACTAATATTCAACAAACACAATATTAATCAGAATGCCAGGTTTAGACTAGTGAAGGCGCAGAGATTATACTACCGCAAACATTTTTGGGGCTACTTCCACTTTAAGCAGCAAAATCCACTCGTTTTTATCTCAGGGGCCGCCATTTTGCCATATTGCTGACTGAAAATGACATCAGAGTTGCTCAGGGCTCAAGTAACAACCAATCATGGCTCATCTTTTTTCTGAAGCTGAGCTATGGTTGTTACCTGAGCTCTGAGAAACTGTGAAGTCATTTTCAGTTGACCGCAAGTGACAAAATAAACGCCTGAGATGGACCAAAATTGGTGGATTCTACACTGTGGAGAATTTAATGCCATCTAGTGGTGAACTTATAGAATGTAACGACCAACGCTCGAAGCGCGTGTATTTTGAAGCATACACACTACGGTGGCTCATAGAAACTACACGTCGCAAGTCTTCCACCAGTTTCTTCAGCAGAGGTACAAGCAAAATGTTGTCACAAACGACTTCTCGTATTCCCTCAAGTGACAAAGCATTGCATTTGTCACACATGCTGTAGTCATGATGTGGAGGAGCTATGTTGGCTAAGTTTGAGGCACGCCCTTTGTAATATAATAAGTGGTTTCTTCACCTACGATTATATTAAAAAAATTACGTTGATGTGATAGAACAGATTTTATTACATATTAGATTAATTAATAGTGTTGTTGTTTTTTTATGAACGAGCATTGAAAAATCAAAACATTCTACACATTGCCCCTTTAACTCATATTCCACAAATGCAATATTAATCAGAATGGAGTAGTAGAGGCTCATAGAACATATTGTCAAGATTTTTTTTCCAGTTGACTCCTTTTAATACTAATAATGTCTTAAAAAAGCAACCATGTAGTATTAGTGTACCAACAGATGTACAGTATAGGATATTGACCAAAATGAGGGCAAATACTGAAATAAAAGCGAGGTATCAAAGAGATGTAGATCTGAAGTTGCTTAGAGGGGCAATAATATTGATAACTGTAATTCTTATTGCAGGAGAGAGAAGGATGGAGAGAGTGAGGTGAGAAAAAGTTGCTAATGGACTGTGAGCTGTTGGTATTGATCAGGCACACAGACATAGAGGTGAGATGCAGCACAATGACCTGACATTGCTGCTGATCGAAAACTAATTCCCCTCCATCATAATCATCGTTGTCTTCATCGTTGTCTTCATCATTGTCGTCACAATCCTATCACAGACACAGATGGGCCATGGTTCAGTCAAAATGACATTGTCTGGAGAAGAGAGAAAAAAAGTCCTGACATCTCACAACTTTTCTGTCAGATCTAAAAAAACTTGGAGTGATGTCGACGGATAGGCAGGATTTTTATGTATTTCTTAGTTTAAAATTCATTGAACAATTCAAAGCTTCAAAGTTCGACTCTTGGCTCGGTCATATTTGTTGAGTTTGTATCGTCACCGAAGTAATGTGTGGGTTTCTGCGGTTCCTTCTATCATTTTACCAAAACATACATGCTGGGATAATTGTTGATGAGGGGAGGAGAATGGGAGGTGTCTACTGTGTATATCCACCGCCTGATGCGCTTTTACTTTATGGCCGTCAGTCCAAGGCATATGCCCCTCCTATTGTTGATGCGAGGGCTGGGCGACATGGCCCAAAATTCATGTCACCGTACCAATTGCAGACCTTCATGGTAACGGTATATATCACAATATAAAATGAAGGGTAAAAACCGTTAAATTAATAACATTTTTTACAAAGTGAATCATTTCTGAAAAGCTTGATTATATACTCCATTAGATAAACTAAATTGATCAAATAAACACCTGTATATCAAATATGAATAAGGATAACATTTATTGTGCAAATCTCAAATCGGAATTAGATGCTAGTTTTCTAGAACTCATTAAAATGACGGTGCCCGTAAATTAATTAGCCTTTAACAATTCTGTTTTCAACTGGAGTCAAGAGAGCATCCATCCATCCATTATCTATACCGCTTATCCTCACAAGGGTCGCAGGGAGTGCTGGATCCTATCCCAGCTGTCTTCGGGCAGTAGGCAGGGGACACCCTGATTCATGTAAAGAGAGCAAGTCTATTCAATTAGATTAATTAGATCTCAAACTTCCAAATGAACAATTAGCACGCAAAATAACAAATAACATTGCTGACAGATTTCACTGGATAGTTAATGCACTGACAATATTTCAGGTTTCAACTTTGTGCGATGTACAAAACCTCTCTGGAATACTATTTTTCGATTTCTTGTATCCACTATTGGTGCTGAAACAATGCAAATTCCTCCAATGTGGAACTAATAAAGATTACATTATTATTATTACTACTCAGCTGACGTATGCGGTGACGTCCTCCGTCATTTCCGATTTCGCCTCCACGATAAGAGCGAAATCAGCTTTACCAACAAATTACCAACCTCTCTTTACCATATGATACTTTAATATGTCATCACATCTAATTTGATTACTGTCATAATAAATAGCACTATAGTGAATGTTTTCTCCATTAGATTTTTACATTATTCTTCAATCATATTTTTGCAACTCTGAAATCACCTGACTTTAACAGATAAATATTTACCAATAAGTAATCAATCTCTGGGAATGCATGTACAACAATAAACATGCACCCGAGATCTTATATAACGTGCATGCGTGATTAAATGGTTTAACAATATAATTCTGTATCTTTTGCTGGTCTTTCTTTGTGTCAGTTAGTCTGTATTCTCACATCTTGTCTACATCTGTCTATCAGTGATGGACTTCTAGGTCGATATTTAGTGAGATGACAAATGATGACACCCCCTTCTTTGTAAACATCCAATCAAAGACCTGATGACTCTCAGTGCCCCTGTGACCCTTTCCCATCCTCAAGTGAAAATTTGTGTAGGTTTGTTTGTGTGTCTCTACAGTGTAATTATGATGTCAATACGTGTGTGAGTTTTTTTTGCCAGGGGTGGAGTAGACCTGTTATGGGTTTGAAAAGGTGCCTTGGAGCATTTTGTTCCAAGGCGGAGTGCCAACAAATGCTGTCATCCGATCACTGTCTGGCGAACAATACGCAGTCAAAAATAATGAGCTGAAAACCACAAGATAAACGCCCCCAACAAACAAACAATAAAACTAACAAGAGATGCAGCGCTGAAGGTGCTGCGATGTTGGCTGATTGAGTGAACAGGTTTGGGCATTTTCTTCTGTGCTGTTTACTATTTTCTTCAGTGTTTACTCAGGGCTAAATCTAAGTGTCTCTGTTGTTCCTGGATGTTTTCCAGTAATTGTGCTGTATTATTTATGCAAATAAACAGAATGAGCTAAATATTTATTACATCAATTTTATATTTTGAGCAATAATTTCACCATTTTTTGGAGGGATGGGGGGTGTTCTAGTCCCTTTTCATGCAGCCACATACACATTAACCACATTGACTTGTGGTGTTCAACAAAGCTTTTTTCTTTGAGGAGCAGTTTTGCTAATCAGTGGCTTCATTTGAGGACCAATCACCAATCACGGCTGACCTCTTTTCTGAACCTGGCTAAAAACGAGTGGATTAACACTCATTCCACGAATGCAATATTTATCAGAATGCCCCGTTTCAACTAGTGGGCTTTCATAGAACATATTCTTGAAAAAAATATGTTTGCGTTGACTGACACTAATAACACAATACTATTGGGTGATTTTGTTGCACGTTTTCACTTTTTGTTGCGTTATTTCGCAATAAAAATAATTATTGCAAAATAAGGCAATGTTATTTTAGGAGAAGAACGGACATCTTCCACTTCCGGATCATAGCTTTCAGTGGGTTTTTTTCCCTCGTCAGTGAAATGGGCGTCCACTAGAGGGCAGACTATGCCTGTGAGAACAATACTGCAGGTAGGGAGGACACATGAAAAAGAGCACTCCTGCTTTTTAATAGAACCCAACACAACACGTCAGTTGGGACTTCACCCGGATAGGGGCGATTAGCAGGATGGACGAAAACCTACCTCCGTCCTTGCTTAGTCCGTCCTTTTTAAAAGAGTTCTCGTCCTCCGTCCGATCATCCACAAAATGAGCCTCTGTCCAGGGTGGACGAATGGACTGTTCCGTTCCTGCGACGGAATGCCCAGCTCTGAGAAGTGCATGGCGTGCGCTACCAGCTCTCTATACAGTGGAACACAACAGCCAATGGCAAGGTGGCCATTTTGAATTTCTGGTAATATGTGTAAATTTTCCCAAACAGCCAATGTATTTCCAGGCCATCACGGTACTGCTCTGCATGACATTTAGTACCGGGCCATATGCGCATGAACAAAAAACAAATGTTATTGAGCAAGTTCTGAGAGAATTTTATCTATTTAATTTGATTAATTTTGAAAATCAGGTACATCCGCCAGTGCCTTTATCAATGTCAGACCAAGCATCTAAGTTACATTATGCGCTGGGAATGAAAAAGGAAGCCCCATAACTACCAAAAATTAATAGAAAATAAATGTCTTTAGAGAGCTTGTTTGGAAAAGGCCAGATGATGAGATAGAAGGCGAACCTAAAACTTAGGAAACAGAAAGTGGCATTCTAGCAACAGTCCTATTTAAAATGCTGGTTTATCATATACTATGAAGCTCTCAAAACTGCCATTTACAACATCCTATCGTGCAATGACAGGGACCAAAACAAAAGTACAGAGTAGATTGGGCGTATCTAACACACTTCGGGTCATTGCCTCCCATTACACTAAGATGGTGCCGGCTCATTGAAGAGAAACATGAGCCGGACACCCACTAATTAAAACAACTACATTCAGCGTGGTGTTTTTAATTATTTGTTTTTATTCATTATTCATGCCAGTACGTCAAAATATTGTTTAACTGGGAAGCGGTCGGTACAGTATCTCCACCCCAAAAAAAATGAGTAAGAAACAAACAATTGTTACAGAAACACATGGCTGCCATCATGTGGCAATTGGTATTATTGCAGAGGAGGTCGTTAATGTGACTTAATTTTCAGTCAATACAAGGAAATACAGTAGTCTGAAAACCAAAAAAGTGGAGTAAATAGTTTGTTGATTTTGCAGAAAGGATACATTACAATTTTATTCTTGTCTATAATCACAATTCTTCATATACAGTGCAAAATACAACAATGTACATGTAATGTAATGTAATGTAAAATAAATGATATTGTTTACAGGACCTCTAGTAAAAAGTAAAAGTAAATTCCTAAAACAACTTCTTTTTGCCTAAGTAAAAGATTACAATATAGTTTAACTATTTTACCTCAGGAATACATTCATTGGGTTTCAGTTTCTGGATCCTTGATTATATGGGTATGATCATTATCTTACACAGTGGGTGTGATCAGAAGATTCAATCAGGCCTGACAACATCTATAATCTATAGCAGTGTTTTTCAAACTTTTTTTGAGTCAAGGCACATTTATTTCATTGAAAAAATCCCGCGGCACAGCACCAGCTGAAATTGTGAAAAATAAAAAGCTTATTTTAACAATATAAGCATTTTTTAACATTGTAGGATGACGTTATATTATAACTTCTTGAAAAGGAATTAAATAAACACAAAGAAAAAAAATATTTTATAATGTTTCATATTGATACTTACTCAGTGTGAAACATGGGCCTGTTTGGATAAACATGCGTCACTAATTCGCTTGTCTCTAAACAAAGACAATTAGCTACCTGCTGCCACCTGCTGATATGGAAAAGTACTACAATGTAGTAAGACATGATTACGCTGCCAAGCGCTAGACCGCACAAATTAGATAATTTCCCACAGCACACCTGACAATATCTCACAGAGTTTGAAAAACACTGATCTATAGCACACCACTAAACAAAAATCTCACAAAAAATTGTATACAGTATATACATTTTGTTTCGTGACATTTGCGTGAATTATTGACAAATTGTCTCAATTTACTCACAGATTTACTTCCAGTGTGAAATGTGGGCCTGTTTAGTTGAACGGAAAGCTCTTCTGCTGTATGAATGTCAACAGCAGGTGTCACATAGGTTAGGCTTCTTCACTGCAATTCCTTCATGTTCAGATACAGAAAACAATGCTGTCTTGTGCACATTTGTTCTATAGTGTCACTTTGCTATTCACTCTCTTGAGCAGTCACCTTATTATGGTGGAGTGGTCTGTGTGTCCCAATGACCCAAGGTGCTAAGTTATTAGGGGCTTTATCTGTCTTTTAGTTCCCCAATCAAAGTCACCAAATTACAGTTAGAATACCTGCATCAAAATTAGACTACCCGTGTCAAAGTTTAGACATAGTTCCAGCAGGTGTAAAGTTTAGATATTTCTCCCACCAAAATGTCAGATGTGTCGGGCACTTGGCATAGCAATGGTGCAGATATGAGTACAATACAATACGATTCGGTGACAAACCATTTATAATGTCAATTTTAGCAAGATATCTGTCTTTGGCGTCACTGTCTAATTTATTCTTGTAAAGCTCCACCAATTTCTTGCATGTTTTTGAATCGACAAATACACAGCCTTTAACGTGTGTCATTCACCGTAGCTCCCAACATGGCGGATGATGACGTCATGATGACGCGGTGCACGGACCCTATAGCAAGGATAATGTTATGTTACATACATTTGGGCAGATACACAGCAATGGTTTTCATACATTGGAGTGAACGTTTCTTCCAAAAGGATTAAATGTTTCTTAAGCCTACTCCAAGTGGCATAATTATTGTCATTCAAAAACTCCCGATCCAACTTAGGTTAACTGATATTAATCAATGTTCTTTTAGTTCATGAACATATTAAGGCATAAAAGTTACCGTGATGGCTAACCACAGCTCAAGGCTTAACAAGTGGTAGCAAAGTTCTCTCTGTAGCCAATCACAGATGACCACTGAACCATACATATACAGTAGATAAAAATAAAATTACAATTTAAAAAAAGGAGTCAAAACCTCTTAAACACCTAAAGTTATAAAACACACAGGCAGTGACCAACGCATCACGAGCAGTTTACAGTTCTGTCTTGTCAAATGCTCAACGTACCTTACGAAACAAGTTTGCCCGCTACCGGTAACTTTAAATATCATACAAAGCGAAATAGAGGCGAGCTGAGTACTGATTTGAATCAAACCAAGCAAGCACAGAGACCTCATCAGTACCTGTCTGAGTGTGAAAGAGCAATGCAGGCTCCTCTTGCTGGCAAGTCTGTCTAGGGAGGGGCGATCTCTGTGTGTGACTAGCCAATCACTGAGCGTGAAGCATGAATAGATGAATAGTTACCCAATGAGGATTTTCCTGTAGTACAAATACAGATAATGATGAGCTGTTCTTGTTTCACGATTGTACTTAGTAAAAATGCGTTACCCGGACAGGGGAATCTTTTAGAACGAGAATCTTAATAATAATTCTGAGGGGAAAAATATGGAATCAACCTGAAAATTTCCATTCCCAAAAATAACACCTGCATCACATTTAGTCTGGTTCACACGGCCAGATTTTAAAATTGTCGGTCGACTTCCAAACTCTGCGAGATTCCATACGTGACTAGAAAAAAAAACAGTATTACAGTTTTGAATGTACCGTGTGTGGTGTGCAGCCACACGACCCACATTCATAAGCAAGGGCGAAGGTGGATTTTAGTTCGGCCCACTAATCGGCCCTCAGGCCCTCATGCGTGTGACGTGGTCGCGAGGGGGCCAAAGTTCATCTCAACCTACTCGGCGAAAGGCTTCTTTAGGCTTCTTTTACACTCCCACGTTGGCGCAGGCGACAACTGCCACATTTGTTGGCAACAGGTCTGCAACACATGCCGCGCACACGTTGTTGCTGGGTATCCGACTTCGCGCGCATACTCTCTCAGGATTGGTCCGTTATGTCACATGTTGCGATGACGTACAGGTTTCGCTGGCTCGGTCCGGCAATTTATTTGTTACCACGGAGGAGAGGATCCATTGCTGCTGATCCAGAGCTCGTTGCTGCTGCGAAGCATACTAGCTTGGCAGTGGTGTGGGTGTTATGTCACGAATGTGTGTAAAGAAGCTACGCACACACGTACCACCTTCGCCGCCACCTTCTAGATCGTTTTCGCAACACAATTAAATGCATTGTCTAGTCATCTAGGTCCCTTTGTTGTGGCAGGCACGATATCCATTGTTGTCACTGTCTTTTTAATAGTTGCTCGGCAGTAAAAAACGGAATTGGCCATAAAAGGCAAAGGAAATTCCGCCTTGCGTTGTCCTCGTCAGTAGCCGGAACAACGCCCTCCGACTTGGAATGAAACTAACACATTCTCAAAACGATGCGTGTGGGTTTGTGCGCGAGTATAAAGGAAAACTGTGCGCAGTGACGTGCTCGCGGATGTCGCCCGCGGGAGTATAAAGAAGCCTGAAATGCACAATGCACAAATGACAAAAATTGCCTCTGAACGCTTCAACCATGCCACCAGTTACCCAACGTGTACTTATTTGTTTGTAACCCTCAAAAGTTGTTCTTCCTCTTCCGGAGGCCATGGTATGGCGGGTTACAATTCAAGGATGAGTTCATGCATGCCCTGCACACGTTCAGTCTGCACGGAGGAGAGAAGAAAAGGAAGGAGAAGAATAATGAGCCGAAGAAGAAGGAGCGCTGGCATTTGACCGCAGGAAATTTGAAACCTGAATGCCGCAGCCGCTTCATTCACGCATGTCGTAGACGGGGAGCTTTTGCTTGGTACAAGACGACAACTGGCAAAACAAAAAAAAGGTTTCAACATCGCAATCAAGTGGCTGACACTCCCCTCCATGTAGACCGAACGTGTGCAGTGCACTGCATTCCCGCCGGGGCTCCTAATGGAAAGTAGTAGGCGTAGTTGGGTAACTACTAGTGGCACGTTTGAAGCGTGTCCACGGCAGGTTTGAATCGTAAATTAGCCAGATAATGAGCTTTAAATAAACCTCTGACGTTAGCGTCATGCATGGACGTTTTTTTTTGGGTGGGTGGGGGCTGACATAAGCACGGAACCGCTTTAAAAGGATAGGGATGGACAGGGTTGGAGGACGATAATTTTTCTGAATAAGGACGGAGGGACACGGCCGGAAGGGTACCCAGGTCAAGGATGGAGGACGGAGGGAGGGGCAAAAAAGGGTCAAGAGACCAGCTCTGCTGGATTGTCCTTGGGGCACAGCACACATGCGAAGTCGGGCCCAACAAAATCCAATATGTTGAATATCCCTGATTTGAGGTCGGATGTCCCTAACCCACACACGGCAGGATTATCCGCTAAGATTATCTTTGGAGCCATTACGAGTCGGCCCTGACCTAAGATTGTCGGGAGGGGAGATTCGGGGCTAAAATCGGGTCGATTATCCTGCCATGTGAAGCAGGCTTTATATATGCTTGTTAGTCTGCAATGTAACATAGTGATTACACCTTGGGGAGGTGTTGCACCAAGTGGGCTGACATGAATCAAGGCTCCAACCCGAGAGATATCCGAATCTGCACTACAGCATGCTTAAAATGTTGGGGGACCACAACAGAAGACAGGCTGCTGTTGATAATGGCCAAAACCGATTTTTCCAATTGTCGGGACAATCTCCTTAAAGAAGTGTGGAGGAATGGAGTCATAAGGGGAGCCCGATGGTTTCATATGGCAAACCACTTCCTCCAAAAATGTCAATGAAACCGGCTCAAAGGAATCGAATACTGCTGAACAAGGAACTTGGACAGATGGGTCAAATGTGGCTTTCGAAACAAGAGCCCTAGCTGTAGCAACTTTGTCAATGAAAAACTGCATGAATATATCGCACATTTCAGGGGACGATTCTGTGCAAGTCGGTTGACGGGGCTTGAGTACAGAGTCAATTGTTTTAAATAGAGCATGTGGATTTTGGCGATTTGCCTGAATCAGACTCGACAAATGGTCTCTCTTGGACTCCTTCACCTTTCTCTGGTAACAACACCAGCAGTCCTTTAAGATTTGGTAAGAGACCTGCAGCCTGTCTTTTTTCCATCTGCGTTCAGCTCTGCAGCATTCATGTTTAGCTGTGCGAATGCTCTCATCAAACCATGGCTCCGGTCTAATTATTTGACTAAATTCTTCAGTCAGGATTTAAAGCCCATCACTCTACTGAGACGACTCTTGTTAAAGTGACTAATGATCTTCCCCTAACTATGGACTATGACACCTCAATACTACTCTTACTTGATCTTAGTGCTGCTTTTGACACCGTCGATCATAATTTACTATTAGAACGCCTTGAAGGATGTGTTGATATATCAGGCACAGCACTTTGTTGGTTTAATTCTTACCTCTCAGAAAGGACGCACCGTGTAATTCATGGCAATGCGACTTCTGAGTTTTGTAAAGTTACATGTGGAGTCCCGCAGGGATCCGTACTAATACCCCTATTGTTTAGCATCTACATGCTTCCGCTTGGTGATATTATATGTAAATATAACATTAGTTTTCATTGTTATGCTGACGATACCCAATTATATATGCTGCTCGAGATAACAAACCCGGCTAATTGCTGTAATTTCGAGGCGTGACGAGATTAAACAATGGATGTCTCTCAATTTTTTGCTTTTTAACTCCGATAAAACCGAGATGTAGATTATTGGCCCTGCTCGTCATCGGCACCTATTTAAGAACACCACTCTGAGGCTCGGTAAATGTACTATTACCCGAAGTGATTCAACATAAAATCTTGGTGTTATATTCGACCCACCTCTGTCTTTTTAAATGTACATTAAGAATATAACTAGAACCGCATTTTTCCATCTCCGTAATATTGCCAAAATTCGTCCAATTCTGTCGAATAGTGATGCAGAAATTTTAATCCCCGCATTTGTTATGCCTCGCCTCGATTATTGTAATGTTTTGCTCTCTGGTCTTCCCATGTCTAGTATTAAAAGTCTGCAGTTAGTCCAAAATGCCGCGGCAAGATTCTTGACAAGGACGAGAAAGTTCGATAATATTACTCCGATATTAGCCAATTTGCATTGGCTCCCAGTCCATTTGAGATGCGATTTCAAGGTTTTGCTACTTACCTACAAAATACTGCACGGCTTAGCACCTTCCTATCTCGTCAATTTAGTGATACCATATGTTCTGAAACCTTCAGTCACAAAATGCCAGCCTTTTAGTGATCCCGAGAGACAAAAAGTAGTTTGCAGGCTCTAGAGCGTTTTCTGTCCGGGCACCGATGCTTTGGAATGCCCTACCCGCGGATATTAGAGGCACTACCTCAGTAGAAAGGTTTAAAACACGATCTAAGACTTATTTGTACGATCCTGCATTTAGTTGAACTGTTTGTTTTGGCCCCTTTACTGCCGCTTCTATTTTTTATTTGCCCCTTTTCCCAGGCTTGGGAATTAGGTGATGACCAAATTGGAGGTTGCTGTTTCAACTGACTGCTACAAGATCAGAGGGTGACCACATCCTCTGAGGCGTTGCTATGGAGATTTCTACATTGACCATTGCTCACTTCACGATGTCATTTTCCTGCAACACTTCATTTGATTAACTTTCACATCACTTTAACAAACACTGTGTAGTACTATAATGTGTGTTCAATATTGCCCACTCTGCATCCATTGCAGCCTGATCATCCTGGAAGGGGGATTCCCCCATCTGTGGTCCCTTCTCAAGGTTACTCACTTTTCCCCAGATGTTTTTTTTTAGTTTTTCCTTGCCCTCCTGGGGGTTAAGATCAGGGGATGCCGTGTATATGATCTGGTGCATATGTGAAGCCCTTTGAGACTTTCATGTGATTATGGGCTATATAAATAAATTTGAATTGACTTGACTTGATTTTGATTTTTTTGCCTATATGCAACCTGTATCTGATTTTTTTATGACAGTCTGAATGGCTCAATTCCGAATTTTTCAAATCCGACTTGGGACACTTTCATATGTGATCCTAGATTGGATACGTATCACTTATTTTAGCAATGCGACTGCAGTCTGAACGACGAGGTTGCATATATCCAACATTTACGTCATCGTCATTGACGTCCAAAATGCACTCCATGTGGGCAGAGGGAGAGTGCAGGGAGTTGGGAGATTGAATCTGCAAAGATGTTTTGAGTTACAATGTAGACTTTATATTTGACTTTAATTTAATCCCACATGAAATATGAAGCATAAAGTGGAGATAGTAGGAATTCAGCCACGTAGATCAAGCCACCGATTTTTTTTTACACATGGTTATGATGTGATGTCAGCTTTAATGATGTCTCCATGAAATGAGATCGAAAAGCCTCAACTCATCATTTCCCCCAAATACTGTATTTCTACATCCTACCAAATCACTCCACTGTAGAAAATGCCTGGACCACATTACTTGCGTAAACACTACATCCTAAGTGATGTTGTCTTTT
The DNA here is from genome assembly GCF_054856515.1 of Filicampus tigris. Classification (NCBI taxonomy): domain Eukaryota; kingdom Metazoa; phylum Chordata; class Actinopteri; order Syngnathiformes; family Syngnathidae; genus Filicampus; species Filicampus tigris. The sequence goes on from NC_141220.1 coordinate 2,003,498, forward strand.
CTTCTGCGCATGTGAGTCGCTTTGGCGACGCATGTTCACACATCAGACAGACCGAGCTCGAATTTATAATGTAATAAATGCTTAAACCAAAATATCTGATATTTTCACCTGCGGTGTGAACCTAGCCATAGACTGTGGATGACTGGGAGCCATGGCAACGTTCACACTTCAAGGCGTTGATGCCTAATTCAGTGACTTCTAATGTGAACGCAACGCGACCGCGATGTGACACGCATATGCAGACCAGAGGAGGGCATTCTCAGTATTGACGGAAAGTTCATCAGCCCTTCACTGATTGATGCCTGTTTTGCTGACGATTGAAGAATGATAGCAGTAATCAGTATTAGTAAACAATAATCATCACCAACCGGGTCAAGTACTAAGGGATCTCTCAGTCCGTCACTGATGGAGTCCGTTTTGATGATGACAGACAGAAAAAAACTGTGTCTTGAATACAGGCAGGGTTACTTGCATTGACTATATGTGGAAACGCTTTGCGCTTTCTGTACAGTAGATGGCGGTATGCTAAAGAGCTGTAATCCGCCAATGAACCAAGAAGAAGAAGAAGCTGACGACGAGCATTTATACACAGCAGAAGGAGTGCAAGCTACTTGCATTGGCTTTTAAACTTTTTGGCATTTTAGGAGTTAAAACATCTGTAGGCAGCCACAAGCTTGTTACCGCTATACTTAACAATTCAATAGATTGCCAAATAAGTGGAGATAGGCAGGGACGGCACGGTCTGTACGTCTGGGATGGAGGACGAGAAGTTTTTTAAAAAGGACGGACTAAGCAAGGACGGAGGTGGGTTTCGTCCGTCCCTGTAATCGTCCCTAAACGGGTCAAGGACCGGCTCACGTGTTGTGTTGGGTTCTTTTAAAAAGAAAGACCACTGTTCTTTTCTGTGATACCATGGACCTTTATTAACTGCCTGCACAACACTGTAGTCTTTTTTTTCTTTTTCGTGTGTTCCCTGGAGTAACATTTTACTCACATTCATAGGCTGCCCTCTAGTGGTTCAACACATGTAATACCATGAATTACGCCACAGGACGCCTATTTCACTGACGAGGAAAAAAGTGGATAGCAATTTGGTTTTGTTAACTGACTGTTAACATTTAGTACAGGAGTCTTCAATCCTGTTTCTCGTGGGCCGGTGTCCTGCCTGTTTTCCATCTCTCCCTGCTACAGATATTCACCAAAGGTCTGCAGAAGCTGGATAACGATCCTGATCATTTGAATCAGGTGTGTGTTGCAGCAGGGACAGATGGAAAACAGGTAGGACACCGGCTCTCGGGGAACAAGATTGAAGACCCCTGATTTAGTACATACCTATACATTATCCCTTTGCATGTGAAGTATGTCTTTGTCTGGGACACCTCTAGAGCGTAAAAATCTCTCTATGCCATCATTCATGCTCATGCCAGCGGCGTCATACACTTAAAACTCTGAACTACCGGAAGGGAAAGTCTTTTGTTCTCCTCCTAAAATAACATTGCATTATTTTGCAATTGTTATTTTTATATTGAGAAATAATGCAATAAAAACTGAAAACGTATTGCGTTTTAATACAAAGGTTTTGCAATAACACTCTATAGTATTTCGTTATAACGCAATCTTAAATATTCTCGTGATGTCCACTGGCGGGCTCCAGCCTTGTGACCAACGCGGTGAGGTTGGCAGCTCAATGCTATTTCGGTTAAACAATTGTAAACAATTCAATCCATTCACGATACTCCCAGCCACTAAGTGGATGCAAATAGGAAATTAATTTTTCAATTAATTAAAGCTAATGAGCTTTAAATAATGTTTATGAATTATGAAACCTCTGCCTTTAGCATCTTCCCACGGCGTCATGCACGAAGAGGTAACAACCATCACAACTCACCTGTTTTTGAAGTTTAGCTGCAATTGGTTGTTACCTGAGCCCTGAGCAACTGTGATGTCATTCAGTTGACAGCAAGTGACAAAAGGGCCACCCCCTGAGATAGAAAAAAACGTGTGGATATTGCTTAAATCATATTCCATAAACACAATATCAATCAGAATGCTATGTTTGGACTAATCAGGCTGCATAGAACATATTCTTGTAAACACATTTTTGGGGGTTGACTTCTCCTTTTAGTCCATGTATCCCACTGAGACTGCGAGCTGTTGGAAAAGTCAGAGGTGTTGCAACAAAGTAATAGTGGTGTGCTGAAGTATTCGTTTGTTGTTTTTGGTGTTGTTGTAACTAGTGCAGTTTTCTTCATGATTAAATAATAAGTACTTTGGAAGTCTATGATGTGGACGATTGGATTTCCCGGTTGTTTTCATGATTACTGTAGTATTCTTTGAACACAAAACAAGACAATTACCTAATTTCTTCCTCAGAATTGAGTGATTCCATAATTTGTTAGCTTGCTAAAACAACTCAATGTTACTGACCTTAGTTTTGTATCATTGTCATGTCTGTGATATATCTTTTTCTGACAAAATTAAACTGGTAATTCCCTAATCCCCCCCCCCCCCCGGGACGTTTTGCCTGCGGAGGGCAGCATTGTGCTTTCTCCGCGCAGAGCCTGTCGGACTCGATTAGAAGAAGACGTACCATAGAAGAAGATGTTGAAAGTGGCGCGCCAAACGTCAACATCCGAGGGGAAACAGAAGATCAAGTAAGAACGCGCAGCATAGTATAAAAACCTGCAGTTTGCTTTGTGTCGATTGTAGACAATGCAAGCACGGTGGCTCATTCAGATCGATATCATCGACTAACATAACGTTACTTACAAAACGTAAATACGTTTATGTTTTTTTTTTTAAATCAATTCAGGGCTCGTCAACATAAGTAACAATCCAGACAAAATTATCGCTTTAATTCCTTTGTGTTTTTTTGTTCATATTTGAATGAACATATTGTACTAAGAACGAAAAGCCTTTTAGTCACTATATCGAAATAGACTTCAATTATCTGTCAAGTACAACTGCTGAATATGTTTAACTGCTCGATTTGTTATGTGGGCCGTTCCACCGAATCAGTTTCATTTGCGTCACCAGGAAATAGAATGTATGATGAAATGAACTGTGAAATACATTTTCCTTAATCGAAGTGTCCTGCACATTGATTTGATTGCTAAATATAAGCATTTTAAAAATAAATTCAAAGTATCTTGAACCCTGGAGAAATGTCATGTGTTGCCTGTCTCTAAATTACACTTCACCACGAAATACAGAAATTTTAATCCTTCAGAAATGTTATATTTGTACATTTTTTTCTTTTGTTGTTGTTGTTGTTTTGGGGGGGCTTACTTATTTGTGTTACCCTAACACTTTGGTTCTCAAACATTTTACACCAAGTACCACCTAAAAAAATACTGTCCTTAAAATTTAAACACAACTGAACTCTATACTTAAACTTAAAAATGAACCATATTTGAAAATGAATGAATTTACTCTATATGACAATGCATTCATAGCTAAGATGCCACATGAGTTTTTCTATTAGGAGTGAGAATTATGCAACCATCTTTGGCTAAAGCAACTGAGTTAAAAATAAATACTGTAAATACATCAGGGCTGGGAAAAATATTGTATCGCAATCTATTGTGACACTTTTTTTGTATAGATACGTTGATGAAGTATGGCTACTTTTGATACCTTGATGTTATGTTTTGCACTTTCTCTAACATACTTTTGGGACATTTGAGGTCCTTAAAGTTGAGCTTTGTGAATGAAGTTTTATTTATTGCACTCCTGTGTATCAGGAACAGTTACTGGAACAGTTTATGCATTTTTCAATTGTGACACTTGCATAAATGTCAAATGGCACTTTGAAACTTTGGATTGGAACCATATACCTCAGTTTTTTTATTATATATTTTTATAATGTTTAAGTATCACAATACATATCGGATCGCAACCCAATTATCGGGATCCATACCGGATTGGGACAAAAGTGTATCGTCCCAGCCTGAGTTGCCTGAGGTGGGCCAATACACATTTTTATCAGATCAGTATGTACAATTTAAGAAAAAAAAAAGCCAGACAACAAACAAAATTAAAAAAAAATGTTTTTTAAGGATTTTGACAAGCAAATTGGATGAATTCATTGGAATGCAATACACTTAGTTTAGCAATACAAAATTTGTTTTACCATAATTTTTGACAAAATAATTCCTAGACACTTATTTGTGTGTATGTCGTTTTAGAGTGAATGCCATTTTTTATGACAATCTCTAATTGGCATCAAATAACTTAGATGATCAAAATGTAGTAGAATGAACAGAGTTGGGCATCTTACTAAATTTTGCTGGTCCGTCATTCGTCATCTTTCAGCGGCCTGGTTGCCTGTCGGTCACTCGTTAGTCTGTCATTTTTCATGACGAACCGAATTGTAATCATCAATTCATCAGTCGGACAGTCAGTCTGTTAGTTAAGTTAGTCCGTCAGACGGTCCGTTGGTGCATCCGCCGCCCCCACCCAAAAACATCAGCAAAATGGGCCGATTGAGAGGTCCGTCATTGTCAGGTGCCGTTAGTGATGATTGTATTGGCGGACGAAAACCCACTTTCGTCAGTGCTTAGTCCATCATTTTAAAAAAGTGTCCTTTCAATCGTCAGCAAAACAGGCGTCTGTCAGTCTGATGGAACGGCGACCTCTGAGAAAGAATAAACTACCAGCTAATGTACCCCACTCCTTTTTTTAGGAAATAAAATGAGTGACCTGGAGAGTATCAGCCATCATATTAATGACAGGATTTCATCCGTCCAGCGGATGTTGGATTTCTCACTTGCAGGTAAGATTGTTTATTTGAGACGGACATTTTTGTTGACATTTGTGTATACTTTTTGAGGAATAATAGTTTTGCTCTCTTTTTACATCTAGAAGTACCTCAAAATAAGATGAAAAAACTTAAACAAGAACTTGATGCACTTGAGAGACTTCTGACAGAGTTTGAAACAAGTGTTGGCGACCAGAAAGACCAGCTCAGTCACTTGAAGGTAAACTAGAGTTGTGAAATTCACTCAGCTAATGTCAGTTTACTTAGTAGTCTTGTAAATGGCCATGTTGCTCCTATCATACACTTCTCGAGTACAGTCAAGCAAAAGCAGAAAGTGAAAAGTACAGACCCAATTCCTTTTTGTTAAGAGCGATAAGGGACCTAAAACATGCTATATGGGTATGCATGTACTCTACTTTAGTCTCTCCGCCCACACGGAGCACATTCTGGGCTCCGGATGACGTCAATGTCGGCGCTATGTGACCTGCCGCGGTTCAGACTGCGGTCGCATTGCAAAAAATCTGATCAGTATCCGATCTACCACATGAATTTGGCCAAAAACTCTGACTAAATAAGACCTGATGCATGTTTTTGAGAAAAATAACATGCACTTCAATCGGAAACTTATCATTTATTTTTCTCCAAGCCACACAGAGCTGCAACATAAGGATGAAAGAGCCGCAAGGGTTGCCGACACACAGAACCGAAACCAACTCCCCCATTGTTTCAGGTTACATGTGTCATTGATATGGATGGATCTTGGCCGTGTCTCAGCCTTAACACACTAGGCAGTGACAGCTAGTTGGGTCCCTGTACGTTTTTTTTCCTCAATGCATCGGCATTGCGTGTATAAAAGTTCAGTCATTTTGTCACTGACAAAAGGACCAATGTCAGAGCTGTCCTGGGGCCCCCTTTCAGCTCGGGGCCCTTGGCAATTGCCTAGTATGCCTACCCCGTTGCGGCGTCTCTGCTCCTTGGGTATTTCATTCTTGAACGGGGCTGCAAAATTACACCATTGATTGATGATGCTTAATGAATGAAAGTCCACTGTTCATTAAAAGTATTATTAACCGTTTTTAAAGGTCTCAAAATGTGCATTCTGATTTCTTTTCTTTTTTTTTTCTCCAGGCTCTTGAAGCATTATTACAAAATAATTTGGAGAGTCTCCAACATCTCAAAGACAACGTACCTGTTCACATGCCTCATAAATCTCCCAAAAGGTAAGGAAACCATTTTCTACTTTCAATAAAAAAAATACAAAAAAATGAATATGGTGGTTGAGGGATGGGGAGGGCTGGGGGAGCTGTTGCTAATGCATTTGAAAAAGATGACACAATTGATTACTGCTTTGGTCAGGTCGATGCACAGCTAGTTATTAGCGCCTAAAATGCTAATGATGCGTAGCTGTGCAAACTCATCTTGCATTATGTTCTTGCTTTCCACATCATCCCTTGGGTGCCACTTTATGATTCAACAGGATTGTTGTGTTCCATGTTTTTGAGGACTTAACTTTCACACCTGCTTCATTGGTGTTCCACAGGGTTATTTTTTGGGGCCATTACTGTTCTCTTTGTATTTGCTGCCCCTGGGTTTCATCCTTCGAAAACATGGTATTTCCTTCCACTGCTCTCCGGATGACTGTCAAATCTATATCCCACTGAGCAAAAACGATGCTTTCTTCTTAAGACCACTTTTGTCCTGTTTTGGTGTTCGGTCCCAGTGGCTCTTGTACATCCCACCCTGTTGCCCTCGGCCCCCTGGCTTCATATCTAAAGCTCAAACTTGGGTTTCAAATTGGACAGTGATCTTCAATTGAACCAGCAAGTCCGCGCTGTTGTCAGGTCAAGCTTCTTTCACCTTACACAGCTGGCTAAGGAAAAGCCCCTCCTTTCCCATCAGCACTTAGAAACAGTCATCCATGCCTTTGTTGCATCTCGGCTGGATTACTGTAATGCACTTTATTTTGGAGTCAGCCAGGCTTCTCTCAAACGTCTCCAGTTGGTCCAAAATGCTGCTGCCCTCCTACTAACTGGAGCTCGGAAGATGGAGCACAAAACACCAATTCTGGCCTCCCTTCACTGGCTCCCAGTGCATTTTAGAGTTCAATTTAAGATTCTCCTATTTGTCTATAAATCATTAAATGCCCTCGCCCCGGCGTGCCTCTCCGAGCTCCTCCACTTCTACGCACCTTCCCGCAGCCTCTGGTCTGCGGACCATGCGCTGCTCGAGGTGCCGAGGACCAAGCGGAGCCTCAGAGGGGATCGAGCCTTTTCGGCTGCTGGTCCTTCCCTTTGGAATGACCTCCCATTGGATGTTAGGCAAGCCCCCCTCTCTGTCCACTTTTAAAACCCGGTTGAAGACACATTTCTATTGTCTGGCTTTTAATCAAACCTGAAATTTTTGGCTCTTCTCCGATGTCTATCGTATATAGTATTTTGTGTTTATTTATTGATTCCACTTGTTGTATTATGGCTATTTTGTTGCTTGTACGTAAAGTGCTTTGTTACAGCTCTAGCTGTTGTGAAATCCATCCATCCATTATCCGTACCCCTTATCCTCACAAGGGTCTCGGGCGTGCTGGAGCCTATCCCAGCTGTCTTCGGGCAGTAGGCGGGGGACACCCTGAATTGGTTGCCAGCCAATCGCAGGGCACACAGACAAACAAACATCCACAGTCACACTCACACCTCACTCCAATCAACTTACCCTGCATGTTTTTGGAATGTGGGAGGAAATCGGAGTACCCGGAGAAAACCTGTTGTGAAATGCGCGATACAAATAAAATTGTATTATATTGTATTGTATTTACTCAGCGTTGCTTCGGCAAATTATTGCTGTTCATCAGTTGCGCATCCCATCATTGTTTGTTTTGTTTCTTTTGCTTTCGGTGTATGGGCTCTGATTGGCTGCTGTCACACACATTTCCGCCGCGTCCGATCGCTCACTGTTGGTCACGGCTGGTCACTGTAATTCATCAAATCTTAATTCACGATCCTGTAATCACCAAGCCCTATTTATTAGGCACTTTGGAAGGAAATTGACAGAGTAAGGGGGTATTCGGGCTGGTGTATATGCTCTGCAAATTTTTTCTCTTTTTTTTAGCTTTTGCGTCTCTCTTTGCGACCCGGGACTAAGTGGCCCGCGGACCGGTACTGGGTCGCAGAACGGTGTTCGGGGACCGTTGAATGAAGCGGTGTGTAACAGCAGATGATTAACTCATTCAGTGCCAGACATTTTCAAACCCTCATTTACACTAACGTTTGAAAAAAAAATTGAAAGAAAAAAAAAAATAGTTCCTGGAATTGAATTGATGAACTGTGAAAAGACATAGGTAAATATGTCTTTGGGATTGAATGAGTTAAGTTTATTAATTTATATATCATAAATATATAATGAATGAATAGATAACGGTGGGGACTTGTGCCCCATCCTACAATGATGGTGTATTTAACTAGCGGTTTCTTAGCATCCTAAAGTAGCGATTGAATATGCTTTCAGAATGGCGTTGTTATTGGTACCAACTATGTAATGTCAATAAAAATTGTGATAAGGCAAGCCAAAATGTCAGACAAGTCAAGCTAGCTTTCACGCCACCACACAGGCCAACTTCAAAATAAAATCCCTACAAGGCCGTTGTATTGGCGTCAATGTATTATTTGGGAAGCTTCTATATTGAAGTTAGCCTTTGCACTGGCAGAGTGTTACGTTAGAAGTGTGTTTGTCGCTTTCTTGACATGTCTGAATGTCACTGCACAAACCAAATAAACCGTTACTGGAGGGTGGTAATAGTGGAAATCAAAGATATCCGTACAATGAAAAAAATATTTCTTTTACTAATCCCAAACCTTGGGGGGGTCCAAGCATATTTGGTTGGGGGGATGACAGCGCCCCTGTCCCTGCTGTCCCCCCAATATCTCAGCCAGTGATCAGCTTGCTATCAACGAGCTTCGGCTGGCCAGTTAATATAAATAAGTTGCGTACTCACTTCTAAGTCAATAATCATCGGCTGCATGGCAGCGAATATGTGTAACACTGGTCCTTGTCCACCTGCGCCCCCTGGTGAGCTCCTCAATGGACCCACTCCAGTTCGCATATCAGCCTGGCATCAGTGTGGATGATGCCATCATCTACCTCCTCCACACTTCACTCTCCCACCTGGAGAAGGCGGGGAGCACTGTGAGGATCATGTTCTTTGATTTCTCCAGTGCTTTCAACACCATCCAGCCCACCCTACTGGGAGACAAGCTGGAGCGGGCGGGGGTGGCGCACCACCTCACCACATGGATCCAGGACTACCTCACAAACCAGCCACAGTATGTGAGGACACAGGACTGTGTGTCTGACGTGCTCCTCTGCAGCACGGGGGCCCCACAGGGAACCGTCTTGGCTCCCTTCCTGTTCACCCTATATACCTCGGACTTCAACTACAACACCCCTACCTGTCACCTGCAGAAGTTCTCTGACGACTCTGCGATTGTCGGCCTCATCACAGGCGGAGATGATCGGGAGTACAGAGAACTTACTCAGGGTTTTGTGGACTGGTGTATACATGTGTATATACACATGTTACTGCGTATATCTACATAGGTTTGATCCTAAATGTTTGCCGTCAATGTTATACATTAATGGCCACATTATGCCGCCGCCCCTGTGTGACCTATACCTTTGCTACTGTAACAATGAAAATTTCCCCACTGTGGGATCAATAAAGGCATTCTTATCTTATCTTATCTGGAATTAAGTGCTCGGGTGACCGTGTACATGCTGCAATTGTGTTAAAGCAGAGCACTTCTAAATTTGAACTGCAAAATTACTGGCAAATTAAAAAGTGTTTGGAGGGAAAATTACACATAAGGGCTTTGACAGAACTGGAAATGAATTAACCAATATTACGGCATATGCCAGCTGCGGTGTGTTGTCTATAATGTCTATACATTGATTATTTATATTGCCAGTAATGTTATTTGTTTTTCCAATACAGTCCTGATTTGATTTCAAGAAATGTTCTCATAATTACATTAGCAGAGCTTGTCTTGAAAAAACGTTCTTTTTTATTTTATTTTATTTTTTTAATCAATTTAAAGGGTGGTTTGAAATGAGCTTAAATTTGTGTTTGAAATTGCACCACTGAAAATAGATATGGGGTATTATGATGTAGAGGAAACACTGCGGCTGTGATGTCTTATTTCACGGACGTCATTGATCGGATGCGTCAATTACGTGTATGGCCGATTACCAAATTAACAAAATATACAAAATATCGGCCAATCCGATATTGCCAATCAGCTCGGTGGAAAGTCCACAGTATAGTTAAAAAGGAATTAATTTTTTCTTGCTATCTTCCTATCAATTATGATCTTTCTGCAAAAAAAATACCCAGATTGCTATAATATGTTTTGAAAATGTTTAATCTCCATCTCATTTTAGAGAACATGAACCAGTAACCAACCAGAACCAAGTACCAGATGTGGAATCCACCAAGCAGGAAAATGTCAAAAGCAAAATCAAGAACTATGTCAAAGAGATACCATTCATCACTCTGACAGAGTTTGAATGTATTCCTCAGTAAGTATACCTTACATTTAGCTATCCAATCAGAATGAGAATCCTCTTTTTTGGCCAAGTATGTTCGAAACACACAAAGAATTTGTGTTCGGTAGTTCCTTTTCCTTTTTAACTGTACTTTTTCCTTAGCTGCCGGATACTATAATTGTGTGGACTTAATCGGCACTGGACTACAGTACAAATTGACGAGTTCTCTGATGAAGTATCCGTATATTCATGCCAGCTGAAATTTCAAAGACACTCCACTTCAATCTCTGCAGTCCAAGCTGTCCTGTGGTGCCAATTTAACTTCATTGGTCCACTTCTTCCCACATTTAAGTTTGTGCTTGTATTTTGGAATTAAGTGAATTAAACAGTGACCAGATGATCCCAAAACTGCGTGGACAAAATTTTGCGTTTGTGGATGGCTGCAGCACCATACTCGCGCACAGAGACAAGCATGGTAGTGATTTTTTAAAAATCGAATCGAATCGAAAATCGGGAACTGAAAATCAAATCGAATCGGGGCTTCAGTGAATCGTTACATCCCTATGACTCGGAGATAAAACAAGTGGGCAAGTGACTTGTAGTGCTATATGTGGAATACTTCTCAATGAGAATTCAAGCCCCAAATCCACTTGTGTTGGCAACTTGGCAAAACAAGGGATGGAAAGTAAGACCATCTTAGTTTTATTAAAGACATTAGCATTGTGATGCATCTAACTTTAGAAGCAGTATTATGCACTGCACTTGTTATACTACAAAGTCTGCGGACTGTTATACAGTACCTGCATTTGATTTGTGGTTGTGGTGTGTTTAAAAAAAAAAGTTTTGACAATATACTAATTTGAATTTTTACTACTTGATACTTAGCATGATGTTTTTTTAATCTTGCGCACAACAAATACACCAAATTAAAAAATACTACAACTAATACCAGAAGTAATAAAGTAAACTGAAACAAAGCATTTTAATAACATTAAAACAAATTAAAAAAATATTATAATCCAAGTGTCTTCAAACTTCTGACAGTCAGTTGGCCTAATTAAAGGGTGACAAGTAGTCATTGATGATTGGTGACAGTGTATATGTGTACTATATATTTGTAATTGTAGTGTTTTGTCTTTTATATCGTTGGCACAAATTGAAAGACTAAACTTGTATTCTTCTTTCCTCAGGTACATGAAAGGACGGGTGCCATATGATCAAATCAACACAGCAGTGCAGAACATCAATGCAGCTGTTGTAGCCAAATATAAAATTGTTCACCAGCCTGTGAAAACTCTCAACAACCATGCACGCAAGCTGCACCAACGCTTCAAAGATCAAGAGACAAAAGACACCAAAGGTAGAAAAAAAATCCAAGTGAATGGCATCAGGGGAAAAAGCCACTGTTTTGTTGTGGTAGTCTTTTATTAACATGATTATTCATTATCCTACCATATACGGTGGTACTGAGAGTGACAGTTTACTTTTTGCTGGGATTTTGCCATCATTATTTTTCCACACGGACTGTTATACAGACTCACATAGCACTAAGTGTCAGCCAGGAACAAAAAAGTGTTAAAAGACAGAATGTCCAAAGTCTGAATCATTTCAAACTTAATAAAATAAGATAGTGAAATGTGCCTCCTGGCCTAAGTTACACAACTGCATGTCTGCAGTAAAGTAAATGTTCTTAGCTCATTTAATATAGCCCACCACTGCTAGTTAGAAAGAATTGTCATTTCTAACAGGTGGTTAGGATTGAGGGAGGGTGGACACAGCCGCTGCTGGTCTTTCAATCGGTTTCTTGAAAGGATGGATCTTTATTAGAGGTGGGAATCTTTGGGCACTTCACGGTTTGATTACAATTCAGGGACTACGATTCGATTATAAAACGATTATTGAGGCATCTTTAATTTAGCTTTTTTGATGCACTTTTTCACAACACACAGTTTTTTTTATCTCTTATCTTAAAGGTTCACTTGCAATTTTCAAAAACATTCTTTGTAAGAAGAAACAAGAGATTAATTCATTTCCACTATATTTTATTCAACTGATGGAAATGCGTGCAAACTGTAAAGTTACAAAGTTTGTGCAATGCTGTAATCAATAAATATTGACAAAATAAAATGCTATACCAAATATAAATAGCAGCATTTTGTAAAAAAAAATAAAATAAAACAAAAAAATTAGATAAATGAACACAAAAACTACTCATTAATAACAAATATGCATGTACTTCAGTACCGGCAGCTCAAAAAAGTGCTTTGCTTTGCTGATGAAAAATTTGTAAACATGAAATGGTTTCCCTGAGTTACAAATAAAATACTCCTTCTGTATCCGCATCTCAGCAGTGCATTCAATAATTAATAAAATAAAAAGGCTGCCATGAGTTGCATAAATGCATAATTCTGTAACTATGGCTATGTGGTATTTTAAAACTGTAACAAGAAATGGGGCTCCAACTTGCAAAAGTATCAATTTGACTTCAGACTAAACGATTGGCACACAATCCCATTGACAAAAACATAGAATTTCCTTTTAAAAGTGCTCTCAAAACAGTGCTACAAAAACTAAAAGATAAAAACAGGTCACAATAAAACCTCAACGCAGGTCATTTCATATGTGCTGAGCTAGTGAGTGTTGTGGACATTTCCAAATTCTTGTGTAAGAACAAGATTTGATCAACATGCTCGGATAATAGTGTGCTGCACTGTGCACTGACAAATATGTCCTGCAGTCACAAAAACTAGTTCGGCAGCAACACTGGTGCCTGGAATACTTAGGTACCTCTTGGCAAGCCTGGAAATAAGAGGAATATGCACGCCTTCACATTTCATGACTGATTCAATGAGGTTTTTCGTCAAATTCCCCCCGAAATACCTAAAATGTTGACATGGTGCCCCTAAAGGCGAGCAGGAGTAATACAGGCATTGTTCCCGGTCGCCATTATCTATCGACACTCTTACGAGTGACCCCCATATTCGCTACAATTTCAATCAAATCAAATAGTGGGGCTGCATCGAAATTTTGGGGATTGACTTCCCCTTTAAAGATGGCAACCACGCATACCCGAATGTAATCCTGTTTCAGCTGTGTTGTTTGATTGACAAGTCTTTTGGTCAAAAACCTAAAATGCACTTCTCGGTGATCGAATTGTTGGTTCATCTGTATTATTAAATCACAAGAGAGCTAATGCTGGATCAGCGCTAAAATGTGACAGGATGACAAATAAGAATATTTCAAGACGCACTTGCAGGGGCAATGAAATAATTAAACATATATCGCGATGCATGCGTGCTCCCGGTGAGATAAAAGCTCTTCTGCCAGATCTCAATGACAGCTAGCCTCACTGTTGTTTTTGTTTCAGGTCAATATTTTGTGGTGGAAGACGATTTTCGCGAATTCACTCAGATGAAGGTGGACAAGCGACTTCAAGGAATTCTGAGCATGTTGCGACACTGCCAGCGCCTGCGGGAGTTGCGAGGAGGAGGCCTTACCCGTTACGTTATATCGTGAACGGGCAGCACTCAGTCTGACGCTTGTCGAGATTTCTTCAATTGTATTTTCTTGCATGTTTTGTTGGTGTTGTACAATAGTAGCAGTCAGAATTGTCCGTCCGATCTATAGCTGAAGCCTATCCCAGCTGAGGTGAGAGGTAGTCGTACAGACTGGCCTGATCACCACTCACATGGACAGCAACCATAGACGCATGACTTTTCACACGCACATTATTCATTATTCACGTTTTGGGACTAAGCAGGGAAAGAACATGCACAGTTGCCCAAAAAAGGTCAATTGGAATAATAGCCCCTCCAATGAATTAACCAAATAACTATATGAGAAATGTGGGATGCCTTGTTTTTCTGTCCAAGAATGCATTTCTAGTTAAGTTCAACTTTGAGGAGCATTTTCTTCTAAGTACAGTACCTCAAAATGCAGATGACCCGACTTGGGCGTTTTTTAAGCAACAAGCCATCATCTGGCTAATTTGTTGTTTTATTTTTTTTGCTTTGACCTGTGAGCACAAACTTGAGATACAATACAATAAGCAACAGTTTGGTGAATAGTGAATGTTTAAAAAAATCAGGCATCAGGACATTTATGTTTGTCCTAAGTGAAGTTTACTGTCAAGATAAACATGAAATTCAAAACAACCAAACTGCCTAAAGCAGGCATGTACAAAGTCCGGCCCGGGGGCAAATGCGGCCCTCGTTCAAATTTCAACGTGCTCTCGTTTCGGGTGCTTTTGGAAATACGCTCCAAGCGCGCTCTGCCTCTCTGAACACACCACTCTCAGAGTTGTGTTAGATGTCAGAGTGTACCCCTCGCTGCATGACCTTTGTGTGGCCCATTTCTAAAATAGAGATTGTAGCGAAGAAAAAGAAAGTTGACTGAGAGGGACATTGCTTCCAGGACAAATGGAAATTGGCATATTTTTGACACTGAAATACAAAGCGACACTGTCTGCCTTGTTCGCGAAGAGACCGCGGCTGTTTTTCAAGGCATTCAATATGAAGAGTTACCACCACACGAAACATACAAACTACAACAAGGTGATGAGTAACGAATGCCATGATAAATTAAAGCAATGGCCTGATATCTGAATGGTTGGCCCCCCACACATTTTCGCCTCACCAAATCTGGCCCTCTTTGCAAAACGTTTGGACATCCCTGGCCTAAAGAAAGGCCCTGCTATCATACAATACATAAGGTGAAAGAGGATGTAACAACACAAACAAAGATTAAAACTTAGAACACAACCATAACTGAACAGTATGCACATGCAGGTGACAATGATTTTATTGTTTTGGGTTCTGCCATCAGAACTACATCCAGTTTTCTTTCGGTGGGCAGAGGGTGTCCGTGGGTGAGCACTGCCCAACCCCCCGGTAACACCCCTGTTATGCATTTAATATTAGCGTTACACAACGGAGACAACTTGACATGCGTTAAGAGTCAGTCATAGATGGATATAATGGAGAGAATCCAGTCACTTTTCAAAATAAAATGTTTTTCAGCCTCGGCTAATAAATAAGACCTGAAGTATTTTTCTTTCATCTGTGTGGCCCGCCGCAGACCGGTACCAGGCCACAGGCCACTTTGGGTGGTTGGGTACCCCTGCTGTAGAAGACGTGCGGGACCGTAAAAACACCTCCACATTCGTGGCCCTTCATTCATTGTGCCACTATTTGATTTAATTTTTCCTTCATTAGGACATTTTGCATGAGGCGCATCCTGACAAACAAGCTAGCTTTAAAAGTAAAAAGCCGCTAGACAATCAGTGAATTGGTATCGCCTGTGGTTGCTTAATGTGTGCTGTGCAATGTCAAACTTGGTGCACATAAATTACAACCAACAGTTGTAATCAAGTAAATGCAAATATCAGAGCTGGGCACTTGACCCTTTTTTGCCCGTCCGGCCGTGACCCTCCACCCTTGACCTGGGTACCCTTCCGGCCGCGACCTCCCGGCCATATTCATAAACATTGTCGGCCCCCGACCCGTTCCCACCCACGCCCGGAATTCGGTATATTCGAAGAAAAAAAAAAAAACGTGCATATGATGCCCCTGCGGGAGAGATGCTAACGGAAGAGGTTTATTTAAAGACAATTAGCTGGCTAACTTACTATTCAAACCCGCTGTGGACACGCTTCAAACACGCCACTTACTCACGTATTACCCAGCTGCGTGTACTTACTTCCATTGCGAGCCCTGGGGTTGGTTTTGTCGTATTGTATAATTATTTGGGTCCAACAGACGACAAGTCTGCAAGCATTCAACAAGTTACTTATTTTCCACACTTCCCCTCCTTCACACTTCCCGGCCTTCAAAATAAAAGCATGCCAGAAAACCACTACACAGCAGTTTTGCTACGGCGTATTTCCGGGAGAAGGAAAGTGCACGATGTGTCATACTTGAGTGCTGTGCGCAGCTTGAATATAGTCCCAGACACAAGTTGTTTTGAAAGAAGCCTAAAAAGAAGCCTTTCACCGAGTAGGCTGAGATGAAATTTGGCCGCCTCGCGAGCACGTCACACGCATGAGGGCCGAGTAGTGGGCCGGACTAAAATCCGTTTCCGGCCATGCTTAGCCCAGCCATTTTTTAAAATTTGTCAACCACCCGACCGACCCCTCCGCCCCAAAAATGGGCATCCGGAGGGTCAGACCGGTCCGGCCCAGGGATGGATTGGCCAGCTCTGGCAAATATACTGACAAGATGAATCAACTCCTTCACTGGTCCTCACAGTTGCCGTTGCAGGATGGATTGAAAATCTCAGGGGGGCCAGCAGATGTCTTTCATTTCCTTAATAGGTGCTGGATTCTAATTGACTTTGGCTTAACAGCTGTGATGTGATTTTGTCGCATTGGTTCCGTTTTGCTCAACTTGAGCGAAAAGGCGGCGATGTGGGGCAGGTGTACGTGATTGCCCGATGGCTCGAAGGCAGCGCGTCCCATCCCAAATCCAGCGTATAGTCACCCCATTCCCATCTTTGTGATGATTTACTCATTTTTTTCTCAAGTATATTTATATTTTCAATTTTAGATGAATGAATGAATGAATAAATCAATATTTTTTATTATTATATTATCTATTTATTAGGGGTGTAACAGTACACGTGAGTGTATTAATACGTTTCGGTATGGCATGTTCGGTTCGGTCCACTTGCATTCGGTTCGGTCCACTTATTGGCGCGAGCTTACGCACGGGCGCTACTGACTTTTGCACGCGGGAGAGGAGGGTAGCGGTACAAAAGAGACAGCCAGAGCTCGAAGGTACACTGTACACTGCCCCCGTACACTGCGGTCTCCTGTTTGGGAACATTCTGGCTTTCCTGTTAAAATTGCCGATGGGGAAAGGCACGTGGAGGAGTCCCAAAGTTGTGTGCCAACATTGCTACATGAGATTGCCGGCTATGTTGCAGAGAGCACGTCTAAGATGTACGGCCCGGTACTGGTCCGCGGCCCGGTGGTTGGGGACCCCTGCTGTACAGGATAAGTAGTGTCCATGACATGACATGACTTACTTGTGTATCCGTTTATCGCGTTCCGCCTCCACCGGGGTACCCTTCCGTCACCCATTTATCCACCATTTTTTCCAGCTGGACCGAATAGTAATCGCCTAAATGCCGGTCCGACTATCATTTTAAATGGGCTTCCGTTAGCGTTTCAGACTACCGACTTCAACAAACTGCCACTAGCACTCAACAATATATAAGGAAGTCCTCGAGTTACAGCGATGTTTTGACTTTACGACACCCGTGCCTCCTCCGCCATTTTGTCCCCATGTTTACATGTAGTCAATATTCGGGTAAAAATTCAGATTTCGGAAACATTCTGGATAACCCGTTTACATGAATAAGGGGACAGAATTGCTCCGGCATTTGAATATCCCTCAGTGAACCGCGACGCACGGTGTCGTGACTCAAACGGACATCATTTCCGCTTGTTACTTTTAACTGTCAATAAAACACTTGATATTCATGTCACTCACCTCAGAAATGAAGCAGCCGGTTTCCTCCTCGCTACAAAAGTGTGCTTTTGTGCTGTCTCTGAGCTTGTGTATTACTGGTGCGTTGCGCACCAAACACAGCACATAAAGTACTTCCTGTACTACAAAGGCCAAGATTCCTTGCGGTTGAACATGCGCAAAGTGTCAACTTTGCAACCGTGCAACTAGGGTATTCCGCTCGTGTCTGTGTTGGTGCACCGGGAGTATCTTTGCCTTTTTCACTCTCCCCTCCTTCTTTTCCATCCACCTCTCAGCCGTAATGGTAAGCACAGCATCTTACTTTTGCATTTTAGTTTTTTTATATGAAGTATTTTGACATCAATTTAGACTTAAACGGTAAAATCTGACATGCGCAAATTCGGGTTACTTTGCTGGCGTAGGAACGGAACTCTTTCGTGAATCGAGGACTTCCCGTACGTATTATGTGTATATGAGTATATATATATATATATGTATATATGTGATATGTATATACATATGTGTGTATGTATTAGAGGTGTAACGGTTCACAAAAGTCACGGTTCGGTACGTACCTCGTTATGGGGGTCACGGTTCGGGATGGGTTCGGTACAGCAATAAGTCTCAAATGCATAAGAATAGGTTTTTTTTTTAGTTTTAACAGAGCAAGTTACAATTAAATTTTCTATAAACCAAAAAACATTCCCTGTTATAAAAGCACAAAATAGAATAAAAACTTGCGCATTAGGGTTGTTCATAAATAGTAATAATAATTAAACACAGGAAACCCCCCTTTCTTGTATGGATGGAATGAGGTTGCAGATAAAGTCAGGTAGCACTTGCCAGCTAGTAACTTTTAACTTCGTTCTTGGAGTTAGGACGCAGCAGACGACAGCTCATGCTCCACCACAGCTGTTGTATGATTGTATTTGACAGGGAGCGCGGTTTTGCTAATATGCGCCCGGGATGGAACATTGTAACGGGGCTCCAGCATGTTTAATAAAGTTTTGAAGCCCGCGGCTCCTCGACTAAAGCATATGGGCGCATAGATGTTGCTAAATATATGCCGATTGCTTCAGTAATTACGAATATCGTTGTCTCTGTCTGCTTTCACTTCTCCAGTAAGGGTGGGCGATACTAGGAATTTTGGTATCGATCCGATACCAAGTAAACACAGGGTAGTATCGGCCGATAGTGATACGATACCGATACTTTTTGCTTGGAAATGTTAGTTAGTATATTATGC